>NW_004443947.1:23031324-23044621 GCF_000243295.1 Trichechus manatus latirostris | reverse complement strand
AAAGAAGACTGGAGAAACCCTGAGAGTATGGCCCCCAGACACCCTTTTAGCTCAGTGGTGAAGTCATTTCCAAGGTTCACCATTCAGCCGGGAAGGGGACAGCCCCTTAAAACCAAATGGGAGTAATGAGGTACAGCAGTCCAGGGACAAGGGCCAGAAGGCAGAAGGGGACAGGAAAGCTTGTGTTAGGGAACCCAAGGTTGAGTAAGGATAGTATTGATGTGTTGTGAGGTTGTTAACCATTGTCATAGGGCAACCTGTGTACTAACTGTTAAATGAGAAACTATTTTGTTCTGTAAACCTTCATCTAAAGTGAGAATAGCCGCACAACTGGAAGAGTGTAGTCAAGGTCACTGAACTGTGCACGTAGAAATTTTTGAAATGGTGTATCTTTGGCTATGTATATTTTCACCAAAAAAAAATATATATATCAAGAAGGGAGAGGGTTGACATGTTGTGGGGTTGTTAACCAATGTCATAAAATAATATGTGTACTACTGTTTCATGAGAAACTATTTGTTCTGTAAGCCTTCACCTGAAGTACAATAAAAAAATCTTAAAAAGAAAGACATAAGACAATGGAATAGTATCTTCAATGTATCAAAAGAAAATAACTGCTGCTATAGAATTTTGCACCCAGTGAAAGACAAGCCCAATCCTGAGAGAATGTGTCACCAGTAAATCTTAACAAAAGGGGATTCTTACAAGTGTGTTTCAGGCAGAAAGAAATTAATACCAGAAAGAAGAGCTGAGATGCAAGAAAGGTTGTAGAACAAAGAAAGTAGAGAATATGAGCAAATAAAATACATATTGATTGCATGTAATAGTAATAATAATTTATAGTGGGAAAAAAAGAGATTGACATAAAGTACCAGACAACAAAAGCATGTGAGTTAGAAGAAGGGAACAGGAGAAGTTGTATAAAGTCCTTGTTTGTACAGAAGAAGGTAAAACTCTGATTACTTGTAGATGTGGGTAAGTTAATCATGCAGGTTGTAATTCCTAACAACTAAAGTTAAAGAAATAAAATGTGCTACCTCCAAAGTAGTAGAGGGACTTAATTGAATAATTATGAATACTCAAGATTAAAAATAAGGTGTTAAAATGAAAATGTGTACACCAATGTTCATAACAGCACTATTCACAACAACTAAAATGTGGAAACAAACCCAATGCCCATCAACTCATGAGTGAATGAACAAAATAATATAAAATGCAATATTATTCAGCCATAAAAAGGAATGAAGTTTTGATACGTGCTGCAACACAGATGAACCTTGAAAACATTATGCTCAATGAAAGAAGCCAGACACAAAAGGTCAAGTATTGCATGAGTCCATTTATATATTAAATGTCCAAAACTGCAAACCAGACAGCAGATTAGTAGTTGCCAGGGGCTAGGGGGAGGGGGAAATGAGGAGTGACGGCTTAACGGGGTAATGAAAAAGTTGTAGAACTAGATAATGCTGATGTTGCACAACATTGTGAATGTACTTAATGCCACTAGATTGTACACTTCAAAATGGTTAAAATGGTAAATTTTACATTATGTATATTTTACCACAATCTTTTTAAAAAGCAAAAAAAAAAAAATTCCTTAAGTATCTCATCTAATACATCATTGCTAGCATTTTAAATACATTCTTAACTATAAATAAAAGCAGGTCCTGTTTAAAAAAAGATTTTAAATAATATTGATACCAAAACCTAACCAAAAAGTATAAGAAAGCAATATTACAGGTTCATCATACCCGTGAACCCACATGAAAAATTCTAAACAAAATATTTCAAAATCGAAATCACAATACATATAAAGAATGATACCTCATGAACAAGTAGGGTTTATCCTTTGAATATGAGGTTGGTATAACATCATAAAAATTGACTAATTTAATTCACCACATTAATAGATTTAAAGAGAAAAAGCATATTATCATCACTATGTTAGATGCAGGAAAAAAAAGCAATTGATGATGATAATAATGGGGCATTGTAAGGATAAAATGAATTTATATCAAGCACCTAGAACAATGCTTGACATATAGTAGAAGCTCAATAAAATATTCTTTATTGTTATTATTTATAAACGCTAACAGGCAGTTCACACACACACCGTAAAAATTACGTGGCAGTGGCATCTGACCTCTTCTAACTTCACGAGGGTGAGAGAGAATCACCATCAGCATTCAGCCCAAGGCTGGTTTCTGTGAGGTGGAGGTCAGATATACCTCCACCCTCCAACCTTTTTACCAATTCTGACCCCAACCATCCCGCCCACAGCACTCTCTACTTCTCTGCCGGGTTTGATAACTCATTGCAGTGGCCACACAGAACTCACAGACAATAGTCATGATTATGGAATTTATTAGGGAATTAACAGGTTACAATTCGGATTCAGAAATGGTCAGGATACAGTTCTTTGATCAGGACAGGCACTTCTCAGCCGTGCCCTCAGGCAGGTGTCTCTCTGGCCCTCAGCCCCTTGGCCCGGCCTCTGCCCTGCTCAGGCAAATGTTACAAAGCTCTTTTAGCTCTGCCGATAAGTGTTCAAAGGCACCCCACTCTGCCAATAAGCCTTGCCCTAAAGGCGCTCAGCTCTAGCTCCATGGGTTGGCAAACGTAGCTCCACCAAGTGCCTGGAGGCACTCTGCTTCATCAGCAAGTCTCCTGCCCGAAGGTACTCAGCTTTCTTGCTCTGTGAGCTTCCACGCCTTGTCTTGCTGGTTTCCTGTCTCTGCTGCCACAGTTTCTCTGCATCCGCTTCTCACTGTCTTCGGTGTTACGGCTCTCTCTCTCAGTCTCCTGGTTCCAGGAGCTTCTCTGCGCAGGAATTCCAGGTCCAAAGGACACACTCCACTCCTGGCTCTTCTTCCTTGGTAGTGGTGAGATACTCCCATAGTCTTTGTAACTCCCACCAAATGACTGGGTGAACACTATGCAAATGAGGTGCTTGTGGCCCAGCAAGGGGATTGGATAGTTTTTAATAATGTAAATAAGGTGCATGGTACCCTTGTGGGGGTGGGATTATGCAAATAAGGTGTATGGAACCCTAATGAGAGGATTGGTCATTTTTGCCATCCCATTAGGCTTAAAATGAGCCATCCCACTGGCAGTTCTACTCTGTCCTATAGGGTCACTCTGAGTCAGAATCTACTCGACAGCACACAACAACAACATATACTTAGGAGTGGAAATTCTGCACTATAGGGTAAAAACTTTCATAGCTAATGCCAAACAACTTTCCAGAGTATCAAAGAACCAAACCAAACCCATTGCCGTTGAGTTGATTCCAACTCATAGCGACTCTATAGGATAGAGTAGAACTGCCTCACAAGGTTTCCAAGGAGTGCCTGGTGGATTCAAACTGCCGACCTTTTGGTTGGTAGCCTGAGCTCTCAACCACTTCACCACCAGGGCTCCCCTAAGTATATACTCTACAGAAATACATGTTAGACCATTCTTACATTCCAGGGATAAATCCCACTTGGTCATAACATGTAATCCTCTTATTTATTGCTAAATTGAACTTGCTAATATTTTGTTAAGGATTTTTGTATCTATGCTTATGAGGCAAATTGGCCTATAGTTTGTGTTTTTTTTTCTATGAAGTATTTGTCTGGCTTTGGTAGGAGGGTAATACTGGCTTCATAGATTGAGTTCAGAAGTGTTCCCTCATAGTCTGTTTTTTTGAAAAAGATTCTAAAGGATTGGTATTATTTCTTCTTTAGATATTTGGCAGAATTCTCCAGTGAAATAACTGCTCCTGGATTTTTCTCTGTGGGAATATTTTTAAAAGCTAATTCAATTTCTT
The DNA here is from genome assembly GCF_000243295.1 of Trichechus manatus latirostris. Classification (NCBI taxonomy): domain Eukaryota; kingdom Metazoa; phylum Chordata; class Mammalia; order Sirenia; family Trichechidae; genus Trichechus; species Trichechus manatus. Next base: position 23,040,810 of record NW_004443947.1, on the reverse strand, counting down.
TACGTCTTATAGGTCTATTCCTACTTTCTATTTCTTCTTCAGTCAGTTTTTATTTTTAATCCTGGCTTCCTAGCAATTGCCCCTGTGCCTGCATAGCTCAGTGTTCAGAGTGGTTAGGAATTGTGCTCAAACACCTCAAGCCAATAAGGTTTTCACTCTTTCTTCATGAATCTACGTGCAGAGTGAGCATGCATTCAAAGCTCAGGATATTTTCAAGTCTTCCCTGGTTATTTTTTTATTCTGGGATATCTCCTGTTTCCTCTGTGCATGTGTGCAGGCTCCATTGGCCAGGAATACATGAGTGTCCTGGGCTCACTCTGGTCTCTGCTGTTCATGAGCATAGCCTCCTGTCAACCCAGGATATCTGAAGAGGTTATGAAGCCCCCTACGGTTGTCTCAAGGAGCCCTGGTGGTGCAACAGTCAAGCTGTCAGCTGCTAACTGAAAGGTTGGCGGTTTGAACCCACCCAACAGCTCCACGGGAGAAAGACCTGGTAATCTGCCTAGGAAACCCTGTGGGGCAGTTCCACTCTGTCATGCATGGGGTCACTATGAGTTGGAATTGACTCGACGGCACACAACAACAACATGGCTGCCTCACATTCTGGACCTCTCTGTTAAATCCCTGGCAGCCTGCCAGTCCATTGATGGTGCAAACAGGACTGTAAGCTCATGGAGTTGCTGGCTGTCCCTGTCCACTTGCCACCAAGATTTCAACTTTAATTAACAATGCTTCAAATCAGTGGAGTCCCTTCTGATAGTGACAGCAAAGCTGCTGGTTTTCATGGCCTGCCCCTACCTGTTTGAACTACCACACAGAGCTGAGGGAAGAGGAAAGGGAGACTGGGAACATCCCAGGCAACAAAGCCACAGACTCATGCTGTTCTTACCCAACCCGTTGCCTTTCAGTTGAGTCTTACCCAAAGCTCAGTAGTTTTCATCAATTAGCTGTATGCCTTTGGTCAATTTCTAGATTACGGCAATCGTTTTTTGATGTTTTGACAGTTAATAGTTGCTTTTGGGGGGTAGGAGCTGTGGACCTTCTCACTCCAGCATGCTAGAAGTCAGAAGTCTAAAAACATATCTTCAAGTGAAATAAGATGCAGAAAAGTACATGCAGTATAATTCCATTTATATCTACTTTTAAGTGCAGGCAAAACTAAGCTGTATGGTTTAGGGATGTGTGCATGGGGGTAATACTATAAACAAAAACAAGTAAATGTTTTTTTATTTAAGGGAGAATAACAGGATAGTGGGGAGAGGAAGGGATCGTGATTGGAAATGAACATGTGGGGTGCAGGGGTAGTTTCTCTTATGCCAGTAGTATCCTATTTCTTGATTTTGGTGGTGGTTAACAAATACTCACTTTATAACTGTTTCTTAAACACTATAGTTTTATACACATTTCTGTATGGATATTTTATATTACAGTAAAGTCATATAAAGCATAATATTAGTTTGTTAATTTATTCAGTAAATACTTATTGAGCAATGTTGGTATAAAACGCACAGTTCCAGGCAATGAGATGCAGTAATAAGAAGATGGAGAAGGTCTATATTCTCAAGAAGCTTACAAAGTAGTGGAGGAGATTGACAATAATAATAAAAAAGATCATTTCAGATCGCAATAAAGACTATGTTAAACAGAGTGATTGGTAGAGGGAGACATTGGGAATGAGGTACATGAGCCAGATTTGTCCGAGCAGGCGTCTCTGAGGAGACGACATTTAAGCTGAGAATGGGAGAGTGAGAAGAAGCCAGCCATATAAAAAACTGGTGGAGTTTTGACTGGGATCACAATGGAGGGTCCCAGACAGAGCGGGAGAAAAATGCAGAACAAAAAAGTCAAATTCACAAAAAAGACCAGATTTACTGGTCTGCCAGAGACTGGAGGAACCCCTGAGACTATGGCCCTAAGACACCCTTCTGACTCGGAACTGAAGTCATTCCCGGAGACCACTTTCCAGCCAAACAATAGACAGGCCCGTAAAATAAACAATAACATCGAAAGGAACATGCTCCTTAGAACCATCAATTATACGATATCAAAAGGACAATATTTGCACAAAAACAAAGATGAAAAGGGGGGAAGGGGTACAAAATCAGGATGAAAATAAATGGAAAACCCAGGGTGGAAATGGGGAGAGTGCTGACACATTATGGGGAATGAAACCAAGGCCGTGAAACACTTTATGTACAAACTATTGAATGGGAATCTAATTTACTCTGTAAACTTTCACTTACTACATTAAAAAAAAAAATTTGGTGGAAATGCATCCCAGGGAGAGAAAATAACAAGTTCAGAGCCTGGAAAGGTCTGGAGAAGGTGAGAGTGACAGGGAAGGGCTTGCAAGCTGACATCAAACATTTGAAACATTTGCTTTGGATGAACTCAAGGAGATGGAGGTAGGATCAGCAGGTACAAGCCAAGGGAGGCTGAGTTCTTCTCAAGCAAAGAAGGATTTACAACCATCAGAACTTCTCAAGAGGCTGCAGGAAGTCAATACATCCCATATCGCTGAAAGTGGTTATTAATGTCTTGGTGAGTTTAGTCTATTGGCCATTCTCCTTTCATTGAGGAACAACCCTCCATTTTCCTTTTGGGGAATTAGTTATACCCTCTTGAGTCAGTCTTGACTGAACAATGTTCTTGTTGTTAGTTGCCATTGAGGTGATTCCAACTCATGTCAACCCCATGTGTTATAGAGTAAAACTGTTCCTAGGGTTTTGTTGACTGTAATCTTAATGGAAGCAGATCGCCAGGACTTTTCTTCCACGGAACCATTGGGTGGGTTCCAGCTGACATTTAGGTTAGCAGTTGAACGCAAACTCATTGCACCACCCAGGGACCTTTGACTTGACAATAACCCTGGCCAAATGAACATCACATCATGACCTAAGAGAGGCCAAATGGCCTCCCTCTCCCAAGGCATCTTCTCTGCAGTGGTATAAGAGTGGGGCGGGGGTAACAATGCAGTGGACATTTCAGCGACAGCTTGATCATTGCTATGTAGAAGGGAATGGGGTGGCAATCCGGTTGGAGGCAGGATTTGGGGGCCACTTTAAACTGTCTTTACATGGCATCTTGCATATGGGTAAGAAAATCTCAACTGCCCACATAACGCATTGGGAGGGGTTTTAAAGCTTCCCCAGCTATCTCTTGGGAGTCAGCACGGAGTAACACCTAACATATTGCCGATTTGCCCTGTTTTCTAGATCTCCAGAGCCTATGTGGTTCCTGACTCTCCCTAGCCTGGACCTTCACCTGTTCCTTTGATTCCATGAGCTACACTTCCAATAAATACCTTTTTGGTTTAACTTGACCAGAATTGGTTTCTGCTACTTGCAGCACAGAACCCTGATATGGAGGGGACCTGGGCACCAGATGGGATACAGGATTCTTTTAAAACCTCATTCAGTGCTGTGGCTCTAAGATAAGCCCAAATATAATTAGGCCTCTCTTATAGGAATCAATAGTTATAGATATGCTGGAAAGACAATACTTGGCTCAGTATCTTAAACAGACATGCTGGCTCTGGACACTTTAAAGCAGTGAAATAAAACATAATTTACAGCACTGGGGATATAGTTCCAGAAACTGGCTCAAAGTATACTTAGCAGTGATATTCAGAAAACCTTGGAAGGGGACTATGTCAAAGTACCATTGTCCATTAAGGTTGATGTCAACACATAATCAAGCAATAGAGTGAATGTATGTGTGTGTGGTGGGGGTGAGGGAATCTGTAAACATAAAGAGGATAATGAAATCATAAACACTAATCAGCATCGGGAATAAAGGGGACTGAAGTGAAGAAACCTGAGGTAGTCTTTAGAAAAATCACAAGTAAGTCTCTCACCAGAAGGTAATTCTGCTTCATAGTTGATCTTCATTCATATATTTAGTACAGCTCAGGAAATCGTATAAGAGATGCTCCCTCTGGTTTGAACCTCAATATAGCTACAGTGATGAAAACTGAGGGGGGGTGGGAAAACAAGAGTTCTGGATGATTTTTTTTTGGGGGGGTAGAGTACAGTTTTGCAAAATTTGGCATAGAAAAAAAATCATTTTGCCTTGATGTATAATCAGTGAAAATGTCTTCTAAAAGGAATCTCTCCAGATAGTTTTTAGCAGATAGGAGGAGTGTTTCTTGCTAGACAGAAAACATTGTTTCGTTCAACTGTAAAACTCACTTGAATATGGACTTTGATAATTGTTTACTATTTGACCTCTCAACTTTGAGCTTCTAATGGCAAATTTAATCCACCTCCCCAAGAAAAAAAAGTATGAAAAAATAATTTTTTACAAAGCAGGAGACAATTAGTGTATTGATCTTTATGAATATCCTAATTTCTTTCCCTTAGAATGGATTTTCTTAATGGCAACATAGGCATTAAGATAACAAAACACATTGATGGAAATTCTTTGTCTTCCCCTTCTTAAATTATTTAGTAACATTGGGTGGCTAAAAAAAATTGTTTCTGCACCTATTAAACCCCCTACGCTAATTGTGGCCAGCAAATTAGTCATTATACCAGGTTGTATGAAGCAGGAAAGAACTAAACTAATGTTATAAAGAGTGCAATTAGACGGCTCCAACTCAGACATCTTCGCTCTGAATCTCTGTGAAGAATGAAGAAAAAAAGCTCTGCACCTATATTGAAGGGGACCAGTTTTCTGATTGTGTCCTGGGGGATTTGGATAAAGCTCAAGCAATTTGAAGAATACCCTCAGGTTGTACTCAGCAGAATTCCTGACCTCTGCCACATCCTATCTATCATAAGCCTTTATCAGGAGGAGATGCCAAATCAGAAGCCATTTGGTGGCATATAATTGCTTCGACATTGACAGCAGAGGGGTATATATCATCTCCTCTGTTAAAAAGGGAGCGTGACGATTGAATGGAAGAAGTCTGAATTGAAGAGCAAATTCAAATAAACATTAAAGGGAAGTTAAACTTATACTAAAGTGAAATGAATACAAAATAAAAATCAAAGCTTCAAAACAGATTGAAGAAAACTATTAACGTATGATTTCTCTCTTTCTGGTCTGTTAGAAATATTTAAGATAAGAGTAAAAAAAAAGAGAGAGAGCGAGAGAGGAGAAGACATAAAAAGAAAGAGGGATCATGTAACTTAGAACAACTTATGAAAGTGTGAGACTGGTTTTGGATAGTACTTGAAATATTGTGGTTGGCTTCAGGGATACAAATTAAATAATACTGAACCACACAGAAAGGTCTCTCTTCTCAGTCGCAATTCTTTTGCTACATCCAGAGGAAAGTCTCAGAACTAGACTGTCTTCAACTTCTCTTTAACACTTCCAAAACTTCTCTTAAAAAAAAGAAAAAAAGAGCAGGCCAAGGCTCTGACCCTTTGGTGGGTAATTGCATCTTGCTCAAATTTAATTACAGTGTGTTGTTTTTATTATATTTATTTTCACGGTTACCTTCGACTTACGGCGACTGAACTGGTTCCCATTTGCAATTGTTTTTATTATATTTATTTTCATGGTTACCTTCGACTTATGGCGACTGAACTGGTTCCCACTTGCAATTGGTCTATAATTTTTTTTAATTTCCATTTTAAAAAACTAAATTGACTTAAAGACAAACACTAGATAAATAAGAGCACCAGGTGAAAAACCAGACAAAGGAAAACCAGTTAGCGGGTCCAACATGGTTGGGCAAAAATCTTGTAATAGGCACTGAAATTATTTTAGTTAAGGAAACACCAGCTTTGAATCATAAACTGTCAGAGCTATAGGGGATTTGGAGCAGGCAGTCCAAACTCCTCATTTTATACACAAGGAAACCAAGCCCCAGAGACAGGAGCAATTGCCAGGTCTCACAGCTTGTAATGGTTGCTTCTTCCTCCATTGCTCTTACCATTATTTAACTTATAGGTTTCTCAATATCTATATGTGTTGGAATTGGCTAAATGTGTCCAGTCCCCAACGTGTCAAAGTAAGGAGGCAGGTTACAAAGGAATTGATATTTTTTACCAAGACCCAGACAACTAAAGGCTTTTGCTTCCTTTGCAAAGCTTGCATAATTTGCAAAACCACAGTGACATCTAGTGGTGTGCTTTGATAATGCAACTCTTGATGCAACCCTGCATTTAAGTAGTGGTTAAGAGCCCTGCTACTTAGCAGAAGATTAGCAGTTCCAATCCACCAGCCATTCCTTGGAAACCCTATGGGGCAGTTCTACTCTGTCCTATAGAGTCGCGATGAGTTGGAACTGACTCGACAGCAATGGGTTTGATTTGTTTTGGTCATTAGAAGGAAATGCTATTTTGTAGAGATCCCCCATTTTGGGTTTGTCTGTTTCCTCATGATTAGATTCATTTTTAAAGGGATATACCACATAAGTGAAGTTGTGCCCTCCTCGGTGCATCTCATCAAGAGGCACATGATGATGGTTTCTCCCTAACTGGTGATGTTAACTTTGATCACTTGGTTAAGCTGGTGTCTGCCAGGTTTATTATAAAGTTGCTGTTCTTTGTAATTAATAAATACTTTGTAGGGCGGTATTTTGAGACTCTATTAATGTCATTTTTCTTTTTAAATCTTCATCCATTACTTTTAGCATCCACTGACAATTGTTGCCTGAATCCATTCTTACTATAATGGTTGCAAAATGGTAATTCTTTAATTCAGCCATTTCTTCTACTTTTATTAGTTAACATTTCACTGTAAGAAGAGCTTTCTCTACTCTCTTATTTATTTATGTTTGTATTTATGTGCTAGTATGAACTCATGAATTCACACATTACTCAGAGGGTTAGAATCTATCATTATTTCTTCAAAAATATAAATGTAAAGAAAGTCAAAAAAAGTTATGAGGAATTGTTCCAGATTAAGGAGACTGAAAAGCTGTTACAACATAATGTAATGCATAATCCTGAATTATTCTGCATGGGGTGAGGGGGAGGGGTTGTGAACAGTTATAAAGGACACTGGGGTGCCCTGGTGGCGCAGTGGTTAAAGCGCTCAGCTGCTAACCAAAAAGTTCGGTAGTTTGAACCCACCAGCCACTCCGCAGAAGAAAGATGTGGCTGTCTACTTCCATAATGATTTACAGCCTTGGTCGCTATGAGTTGGAATTGACTCGATGGCAGTGGGTTTGGTTTGGGGGTTTGAAAAGGACATTATTGAGATAATTGGTGAAGTTTGAATAATACTGCGAATTAGATACTGTGGATTAAATAACAATACTGTATCAGTGTTACATTTCCTGTTTTGATCTTGTACTGTGTTTATGTGAGAAATTGTCCTTGTCTTAGGAAATATACACTGAAACATTTAGGGATAAATGGGGCATTATGCCTACATTTGATTCTCAAGTGGCTCAAAAAATTGTGTGTGTGTGTGTAAATGTTTAGAGAAAGAACGATAAGCAAATGTGGCAAAATGTTAATAATTGGTGAATCTAGTCTAAGGGGACATAGGGGCTGTTTGTACTTGTCTGGCAACTTTTCTGTAAATTTGAAATTATATCAAAATAAGAGTTATCTGAAGAAGGGAAAATACAGTTTTAAGGGATTTTAAAATGTCTTATTTATTTAACAGAGAGAGAAAGCAAAATAAGCAAGCAAACTTTCACCTAAGGTGTGAGAGAATTTCAAAGCCTAAGCTATTCATTTTCTTTCCATGGCTGCATCTAGTTTGAAATAAAGCCACACTCTTTTCATTAGGAAATTACCTTGCTAGTCAAAGAAACCTATTATAAATTTTTAGTTTTAATTCCCCAGATGTCTGAAGAATTCCTCAAAGGCACATGTGGTTTTGTAAAAGCTCACACATTTAATATCATCATGTACAAAAGATTGGTTCTCCAGCTTGGATCCAAGCATTGAACCCCAAAACCAACCAGCTGTGATTATCCTTAATTTGAAATAGAGGAAGCTGGCTATGGAAAAAAAAAATCACTATGAAACATAATGTTGTTCTTGTTAGTTGCTATCGAGTCGATTTAGACTCACGGTGACCCCATGTGTTACGGAGTAGAACTGCTTCTCAGGGTTTTCTTGGCTGAAAGATCACTTTCTTCTGCAGTACCACTGGGTAGATTCAAATCACGAACATTTAGGTTAATAGTTGAAGGCAAACCATTTGCGCTGCCTAGGGACCTTCCCTCATCTTAAACTTCCGTCATCTTAAAAGCTATGACAATGAAATGCAATGCATAATCCCAAATTAGATTCTGCATGGGGTGAGGGTGTTGTCATAGCTCTTAAGCTGGACTATTTGAAGAAGAACGAGGCTTCAGGATTGGAGGAAGACTCGTTAACAACCTGTGATATGCAGATGACAAAACCTTGCCTGCTGAAAGTGAAGAGGACTTGAAACACTGATGAAGATCAAAGATCACAGCATTCAGTACGGAGTACACCTCAGCTTAAAGAAAACAAAACTCCTCACAACTGGACCAATAAGCAACATCATGATAAATGGAGAAAAGATTGAAGTTGTCAAGGATTTCATTTTACTTGGATCCACAATCAACGCCCAGGGAAGCAGCAGTCAAGAAATCAAATGATGCATTGCATTGGGTAAATCTGCTGCAAAAGACCTCTTTAAAGTGTTAAAAAGCAAAGATGTCACTTTAAGGACTAAGGTGCGCCTGACTCAAGCCATGATATTTTCAATTGCCTCATACGCATGCAAAAGCTGGACAATGAATAAGGAAGGCCAAAGGATTGATGCCTTTGAATTTGGTGTTGGTGAAGAATACTGAATATACCATGGACTGCCAAAAGAATGAATAAATCTGTCTTGGAAGAAGTACAGCCAGAATCCTTCTTAGAAGTAAGGATGGCGAGATTTTGTCTCACATACTTTGGACATGTTGTCAGAGGGACCTGTTCCTGGAGAAGGACATCATGCTTGGTAGAGGGTCAGCAAAAAAGAAGAAGACCCTCAATGAGGTGGATTGACACAGTGGCTGCAACAATGGGCTCAAACATAACAACGATTGTGAGGATGGTGCAGGACTGGGCCGTGTTTCTTTCTGTTGTACATAGGGGTTGTTATGAATCAGAACAGACTCGACAGCACCTCACAACAACAACAACATCTTAAAAAGACAAAGGAGCGCAGTGTCTGCTGGAAGCTAGGATGCAGGTGGGAGAGGGACTCACTAGATATGGGGGAAGTTGATGCAAAGGGGAGTGAACCATCAAAAAGCCCAGTGAGGAAGGTCCAGCAAAATGGCGCTCTAGGCAGAAGCACCACGCCTTCCCTCCATAGCAAAGATCCGAAAAACTAAGCCATACAGAGAATACAACAATCCTGAAACACAAACATCAAATGAAGAGATAAAGAACTCAGCCAAGCACCAAATGGAGTGAGAAAACTGACAGAGAATGGAGAGGAAGGAGAGATTCATGCAGAGGTCCCCTACCAGCTAAAACAGCGTGGATCCACCATCTTGGACTCCTATCGGAGACCAGCAAACAGGGGTACGAGAACGCAGCCTCACGGAGC
>NW_004443947.1:23010400-23020022 GCF_000243295.1 Trichechus manatus latirostris | reverse complement strand
AAAAAAAAAAGGTTGAGAATTTAGAGGGTTAATATGTTGTGGGGTTGTTAACCAATGTCATAAAACAACATGTGTACTACTGTTTCACGGGAAACTATTTGTTCTGGAAGCCTTCACCTGAAGTACAATAAAATATATATAAAAAAAAAAAAGCCCAGTGATTTATGTAGCCTCACTTACTTTGTTCTACGAATGTCAAAATAATACTACAATAAGCCTAATGTGTTTAACAGACACATTGCTACATGTGCCTTAAAAAAAAAAAAAAAAAGAAACAAAACAGAAGCCAGTAGCAGGTGTGGGGTGGCTGACATAACGCCATCCCAGAGATGATGTTTAGAGTGGTTTGTGGTTAGTGCTCCTCAGACCGTATGACTGTGACCCAAAGTCCCTTCTCTGCCCCTCGGGAGGCTGCCCTGCCTAGCATCACCCGCTCTGCTAGGCCGAGAGCTTTTCCTTCCTCTATGCTTCTTGTACCTTGCTCTCTTTTCCAGGGAGGGAGCATTATATAGAGAAAAACACACAAAAACTAATTTAAAACACTTTAGGCTTTGGAATTAAATAGCTGTGCGTTAGAATCCCAGTTTTGGAACTCACTAGCTGTGGGTTGAATTTATTTAATCACTGCAAATGTCAATTTCCTCGCCTACAAAATTAGGGCTATTTTGAGAGAATATTTTACATCTGGCACTAGAGTTGGTGACTGTATTCTAGGCTCCGGGCCAAGCATTGTGGGTAATGGATAACATTTGACCCCTGGGCATCCTCACCACTGACCTGTTTGCACAGAATCTTAACTGGTCTCTAGCATTCATTCTTGTCCTCCTCCCAATCCATTTTCCACACAATAACAGCATGTGCTTTCTAAAAGGCAAATATTCAGCACAAAGTCCAAACTTCCTAATGTGGCACACATGACCTTTGGTGACCTCATGACCTACCTGATCCCTAAGTACCTCTCTAGCCTCCTCCCTCACAATTTCCACCCCCACTTCATCTCCTTCACTCTCTAAGCTCTACTGCTGTCCAATAGACTTTTCTCAGTAATGGAAATGTTCTATATCTACATGGTCCAATATGGTAGCTATACATGGCTATTGAGCACTTGAAAATATGAATAATGTGACTGAGGAGTTGAATTTTTAATTTTTTAAATTCTATTTAAAATTTATTAGTCATATGTGGCTAGTGGCTATGATATTTGAGGAAGAAGATGCATAAAACTTCTTTAGGTTCCCAACCAGTTATGTTCTCTCTTGCCTCTGGATGGTTGCCCTTGCTGTTCCCTCTTCTTAGAACATCTGTTCTTTGGCTAACTCTTTATTCATCCTTTATGTCTCAGCCTCATTGTCACTTGCTATATGCTTTCACAGCATAGCAAAGCATTGCATAGCAAAGCATAGCATGTAAACTCTGCTACTGACAAACATTCAACCAACATTTACTGGTGTAAGTAAAGCTATATTTCAGAACAATAATGCATCAGTTGTGCACTTTGCCTTCCACCAATAGATGTGCAAAAACGTTTTTCTCCCTAGTCTTGGCTATTCATTAATTCATGATGAAGGGCACCAATAGGTGGCCACAGGTAAAATGATTCATCCTACTAGTATGTTTTCTTTAGCTTTCACAGTATTTTTTAAATGGAGCCAACATTTTAAATTGAAGAGACTTTACCTAAAAAATATGGATGCCTAGATGCTCTGGAAAAATCAGGAGATCTACTCACACTGGACCCACATTTATTTCTGCTCAGCAATACATCAGCTGGACTCGTTGCCCAATGTGGTAGCCACTAGCCACATTCGCTATTTAAATTTTAAAGAAAAAAATTAGATAAAATTAAAAATTTGATTCCTTGGTCACACTGGCCACATTTCAAGTGCCCAATAGCCACATGTGGTTAGTGGCTACTGTATTGGACAGATACAGAACATATACATCACCGCAGAATATTCTGTCAGGTCGCACTGCCTAGAGGTAGTTGGGGAGGGCTGCTTCCTGCAGGGGGCACAAGTGCTCCTCAGGTTTCCGTGGCTCCGGCCGGCCCATTCATCCACTTACGATACCTACCTGACCCTGTAGGAATTTGAATTGGAGAACATGGCCCGTTGTTGCTGTGTGCCTTTGAGTTGACTCTGACTTATAGCAACCCTATAGGAGAGAGTAGAACTGCCCTCATAGGGTTTCCAAGGCTGTAATCTTTATGGAAGCAGACTGCCACATCTTTCTCCCACAGATGGGCTGGTGGGTTCAAACTGTCGAGTTTTTGGTTAGCAGCCAAGCACTTAACAACTGTGCCACTAGGGCTTCTAGACCCTGGTCCACCATGTGCTTTTGTGGTACTGCTTACTTTGGCAAAGTTCTGAAAAACATCACTAATCCTACCCCGCCAGGAATATACAAAAGGAGTACGAGCTGGAAGTGATACAAAAAAGTGAATATGAACGTAGGGATAATAAACCTAGAAAGTGCTGTGTGCATGTGTCATTGATGGGTTCCCAGGTAGAAATTGTTCTGAGGCAGGAAGCAAACCACAGTTGGAAAGCACTGTGCTTGTGATCCATACTCAGCCAAAGATGAGCAAATGCAACTGTCAACATGGAGTGAACCTGAGGATGTGACCTGCAGGGGCCACAGGCTACATAAATGATGTGGTCTGGGTACAGCAGAGAACTGGGCAGGAGGGAGGGCTTAGTGGGGATAGGCTTAAATCTTCCGACTTTTCCAGAAAAACCAGGGATCCAGATTTTTTTGTGTGAAATCTCTCTAATTTTAAATGCGAGCTCAAATGTTTTAGAAACACTGTCCAAGCAAAACAAAATGAGTTTGCCAGTCCGCTTTGGCCTGCAGGTGCCAGTTGGCAACCTCTGACCCCAAGGACTGGCAGCGGCATCAGAGGTGGGCCAGCCTGATGCAGATTCAGGAGAGGACTGGGTGTTGGAAAAAAGAGTAGTCCATGCAGGGGAAATAGTTCTGTAATCCAGGGACAATGGATGCATGAAATTCAGGCCACCTGGATCTGTCTGCAGGGTGTCAAAATGAGCAGAGCAGTTGAGCATGCTGATCACAAAGACACCTATCTCTGTCTTCAAGGTGTAATATCACATATACCCACAGACATTTGACTAAGCAAAATGCCCGTTTGTGCATGTACTTCTGACTTAAGTATATTCAAGTTCTTTTTCTAAATAGTTAATACCGGCTTTCTTTTTTTTTTTCAATATAGAAAGGTTTTTAAAATGTTGGGTTTTTTCTTCCCTCCAAATTACCAAGTGTATTTTCCTTGTTACTTTCCTCTCTAGACACAGATGGGTTTCTTAGGTATCATTTCTTGGAGCTATTTGTTTTTTCTTCTTAAATGTGGAAAAAACTATAAAAACGCAAGCTCACAGCATAAGATAAATGGCAACGGCGTGCAGGCGAGCTGTAGGCACATAAAATACAGATTTAAAGTTCTTAATGTTAACACGATACAAATTAGCTCAGCTAATTGGCTTCAAGTGCTCATTTTGCTTCCATTGTCAACATACATTCTAATACACATGGCCTTTGAGAAATCAACCCCCCACCATCACCAGCACCAAGATACAAACAGAGGTTCCCATCTTTCAAGTTGACTGCTGTTTAAATTTTGCAGTATAGTTCATAGCAACAGAAATAAATTTAACTAACTAGCCCCTTCAGCTGCGATTCCTTATTTTAAGCAGAGGGTGAGAGATTTCAGGGTAATTTAGAGAAGACTAACCAAAACTAGCTGCTGTTGACCTTGACTCATGGCGAACCCGTGTGTGTGAACAGCACTATGATCTATAGGGTTTTCAATGGCTTTTTCATAAGTAGCTTGCCAGGCCTTTCTTCCAAGGTGCCTCTGGGTGGACTCAAACCTCCAACCTTTCCAAATGTTTACACCACCTAAGGATTCCTTAGAGGAGACTAGTGAGTTTGACAAAGAAAAAAATTATTGAACAACTAAAGAGAAAAATGGGAAGTTATGTTTCTTTTTTTCTATCTACCTATCTACATATCTATTTTTCTGTCACATGTACCTCATAGAGTGATTTAATACTTATCTTGGGGAGGAAGCAGTTTTGTATTTTAAAATTCTCAAAACCAAGACTTGACTCCTCAGTCTCAGACATTTCCCATCTGTTCCTGCCAACAGTGTGGGTACGTGATGGCTAACCGTCCTTGCGGCAGACGGTGCTAATAGTAAGAATCTGTGGCTCTAATTACACAGAAAGTATTTTCATAATAAATACTACAAGGACATTTTATAACCAACAGCTTTCAACATCCGGATTTGATGCATTGTGACTTGTCCTATATTAAGACTTATTCTGCATCCCAAGTTTTATTTGTTTACTGTTTGTTTTCCATTTTTTGATCAATTTGCCAAAAGTTTAGTATTATGAGATCCCAGAAATTATCACTGTTTCATCTTCTCACCAAAGCTTACATATAATACCTTTGAATTTAATAAAATAGTTCTCTTGGATGCAGTGTACTTTGGGTCTTTTTTAAGGTGACAAGGCATAATGGAAAGAGCATTAGATAGGACTTCGGGAGATCTGAGCGCTATTCCCAGCTCTGCCATCAACATGCTGCCTTGGACTAGTCGAATAATTTGCTCTCTTGTGAAGTGAACAACTGACCAAGATCTCTCAAGGGTGATTTACTTTGAAAATTCTATGGTTCTTCAATTCTACATGCTTGTGGAGGCAAAAAACTGACAATGCTTTACTTCAAAATATAAATAGCTTTAGACCTTTCTGGGTGGTCAATCAACCAAAGTGGTTGATAGACAAAGTCAGGTCTCACACTCACACCTGCATGTCCCTGGTGGCCAGGCTTTGCCGCTTCACTGCAGAAACCCTGTAAGCTGTTACATCCGCCACCATCCTTAACCATAGATGGGCCTCGGAGACAAATGTCTTCATGTGTATTTCTCCGCTGAGAATCTTCTTTCATAAACCTGGTAGTTCCAAGAACAAGGAAACCCCCCTCTTGCCAAAATAGCAGAAATATTTGCTCTACATAAAAGATTCTCACATTTTGATGGGATCAGAATCATTGCAAAATTTGTAGATAATAAAGATGCTCCGGCTCCATCCCAACCCCACTGAATCTGAATCTATGAGGCTAGGCCCAGGCATCTGTATTTTTCACCAGCTTCCCACCTGATTCCAGTGCATGGGCAATGGTTGCAAAGACTGAGAAATACTGGCCTAGGTTCACGTAACAATTTGGTGATACCACAGAGTGCAAAATCAAAGGTAGACTCAAATTGAAAACATATTCAAATGTAGCACTTGGTTTTTCTTTCTTTTTTAAACTGTACTACTGTAATTAAATAAATAAAAATGCACAGATTCTACACTTCCATAAATGAACATCAAATTTACCCACATTGCTTCTGGTTTTTAAATCTCATTTTTGTTTTCACTTTGCTCAACAATACAGAATATCTGCTTTCCACACAGTACTACAGAATTTGACCGTGATTAAATATGTCCAACTTGCCCAGTGCTCACTAACAGCATCTGCAATGCCAGCAGCAGAGCTCAGTGGTAACAATATAATCTTCTAAAGCAGGTAGTGATAGGAGGCGAGGTGGGGTGAATCAGAAAACCCGCTGGTCCACCTCAGTTATGCCAACTGTTGCCAAGTAGGAATGAGCAATTTGTGCAGCCAGCTCTTCCAATGTTTCAAGAGAAAGTAGAAATTGTGTTTGTATGTACAACTCTTGCAGTATTTAAATGTTGCAAGCTAATTCAAACATTTTTAAAACATCATTCAGTAATGCTCCATGAAGGCCAAACAACAAAACAAAGCAAAATTCATCAGCCTAGACAGATTAAGAATAAAGGCCTGGTAATCTACTTCCAAAAATTAGCCACTGGAAACCCTATGGACAACAACAGAAGATTGTCCGATATAATACTGGAAGATGAGCCCCCTAGATTGGAAGGCACTCAAAATCCACAGTGGCTGCAAAAACGGACTCAAGCATACCAATGACTGGGAAGATGGCACAGAACCAGGCTGTGCCTCGTTCTGCTACACTTAAGATCACCATGGGCTGGCACCGACTCCACAGCCACTAACAACAACACATTTCACCTGAATGCCACAGGTGTCTACTCTGTTCTAGAAGCTCTGAACTCTCTATCTGAATCAGGGCTTTGAACTGGTTTGTTCCAGTTTGAACCCCTGCTAAGAATTTTCCTTTCCACCCCTAGATATACTGAATCAGAATCTACATTTTAACACGCTCCCCAGGTGATCCTTACATGTAATATCTTTTGAGAACCACTGCTCTACTAGTGATTCTCAGAACTGGTCTCTAACCAGTATTGTTAGCATCTCCTGGGAACTTGTTAGAAATGCAAATTCTCAGCAGGGGTCCAGTTCGAAGCCCTGATCTGAATTCAGTTAGACAGTCAAAACCCCCCACAGAAAAGACTTCATCGAGTTGGCATGTAGTATTCCGCTGTCTGTCTCTACAACTAATGGAATTCTCTGCCATTTTAAAACTATGGGGTTTATATGAGGAGTCACATGCTAAGTTTTTTTTCCCACTCCATAGATAGTTAGAGAGCTCCTGCCCTGTACTAGGCCCTGGGAATATAGTGGAGAGCCTCACCTTAGCTAAGTTTAATATTTGGCTTAGCACATTAAAAATATATAGCAAACTCATTACTCAGTAGTGGTAAGATTAAAAACACAGATGGGCAAAGTCTTAAGAGCTGAGTGATACCTTGGAGATCATTTTATCAGATGAGGCTGAAGCCCAGAAAAACAAAGGCTGAGCCAAGGACACCATGGCTGGCAGGGGTGGGAATTATAACCCAGAGCCTTGCCTTTAGTCTAGGCTCTTCTCACCTCCTCATGCCGCCTCATTTCCAGGGAACCAAGGGGACTGATGAGAAAGTTTGCCAAAGTAAACTAGTAGGCTTGATGCCACTCACAGAGATGACTTGAGTTTGGCAAGTTCTCATTTGGAAAATAATAGAATATTACATCTAGAACTGGCTCAGAATTTTATTCTACATTCATGTAGATCATTATTTCCAGCTAGTCAGAAGTCATTCTCACTTACCTTGCTGTTACTGTTAATTGGCATCAAGTCAATTACGACTCATGGCAACCCCACGTGTTCCAGAGTAGAACTGCTCCATAGGGTTTTCTTGGCTGTAATCTTAATGGAAGCAGATCTCCAGGCCTGTCTTTCTCGGTATCACTGGATGGGTTTGAATCATCAGTCTTTAGGTTAGCAGTCAAATGCAACTGTTTATGCCGCCAGGGACCTTTCTCTTAGTCTAGGATATATAAAACAATAGAAGGGCAAGGAGTTGTTTAAATTACTAAGAACAGGAAAGAAAAAAAAAGTAAGGGCCAAATAGCCAACATTCATAAAATATAGTTCAGGAAAAGAGCATCAACATCAGTGTTAGTAAGAGCTAGGGAAACAAAACTAACAGCATGTTTAGCAGCACGATTAACTCAGCTTCCACTAGAAATATCTTACCTTTACTTGGAACCTTGCCACATACTGCAACTGAATGTAGAGTCCACTGAAGGAGAGAAAGAAAGTATTTTTCTCAGTGGCTACAAGGATAAGTAGTTCTACACACTGCTCTAGAATTTGATTATCTACTAAGCAAGTACTGCCTATAAAATGTAACTATTTTTAAAAGCCATACTATTCTCTGTCTTCAAAGGTAGGAGAAACAGGTGTGCCATAACTGAATTACAAAATTGTTTGAAGCATATTTGAATTTCAGAGGCCAAATGATCAAGCAGGAGACTTTAAAAAGAGAAGTGAAAATGATCCCTGGGTGGGTGAGTATGTCTGCAGGGCGAGGTCTGCTATCATCGAATATAAAGGTAACTCAAAAGGCTCATTCCAAAAGTGAGATTATGGGTGATTTGTATTCTTTTAAAATAATTTTCCAATATTAAGATAACCACGAAGGAAACTAACAATCCTACACATCAAAAAACATACTCAGAAAATACAAAATCAACAACTATGAAAATACATAAAGAAAAATGACTCAGCACAGAAAATTAGGTGAAACAAACTGTCAACAACCCACACACAAAAAAGACATCAAAATAACAGCACTAAACTCATACCTATCAATAATTACGTTGAACATTAATGGACTAAATAAAGAAACAGAGAGTGGCAGAATGGATAAAAAAAGATCAATCTATATGCTGCCTATAGGAGACACACCTTAGACTTACAGACAAAAACAAACTAAAACTCAAAGGGTGGAAAAAATATATCAAGCAAACAACACTAAAAAAAGAGCAGGAGTGGCAATATTAATCTCTGACAAAATAGATTTAAAGTAAAATCCACCACAAAGGATAAGGAAGGACACTACATAATGATTAAAGGGTCAATACACCAGGAGGACATAACCATAATAAATATTTACGCACCTAACGACAGTGCTACAAAATACATAAAACAAACTCCAACAGCCTTGAAAAGAGAGAGAGACAGCTCCACAATAATAGTAGGAGACTTTAACACACCACTTTTGGTAAAGAACAGAATATCCAGAAAGAAGCTCAACAAAGACACGGAAGAGTTATATGCCACAATCAACCAACTTGATCTCATAGACATAAACAGAACACTCTACCCAACAGCAGCCAAGTATACTTTCTTTTCCAGTGCACATGGAACAGTCTCCAGAATAGACCACGTATTAGGCCATAAAGCAAGCCTTAACAGAATCCAAAGCATCGAAATATTACAAAGCATCTCTGCTGACCATAAAGCCATAAAAGTAGAAGTCAGTAACAGAAAAGGCAAGGAAAAAAAATCAAACACATGGAAACTGAACAACACCTTGCTCAAAAACTACTGGGTTATATAAGAAATGAAGGATGGAATACAGAAATTCACAGAATCAAATGAGAATGAAAACACATCCTACCAGAACCTTTGGGACACAGCAAAACCAGTCCTCAGAGGTCAGTTTATAGTAATAAATGCACACATCCAAAAAAGAAGAAAGGGCCAAAATCAAAACATTAACCATACAACTGGAACAAGTAGAAAGAGAGCAGCAAAAGAAGCCCTGGGGCACCAGAAGAAAGGAAATAATAAGATTTAGAGCAAAATTAAATGGAATAGAGAATATAAAAACAATTGAAAGAGTTAATAAGACCAAAAGTTGGTTCAACAAAATCGATAAACCATTGGCCAGACTGACAAAAGAAAAACAGAAGAGGATGCAAATACCCTGAAAAAGAAATGAGATGGGCGATATCACAACAGACCCAACTGAAATTAAAAGAACCATAACCGATTACTATGAAAAATTGTACTCTAACAAATTTGAAAACCTAGAGGAAATGGACAAATCTCTAGAAACTCACTACCTACCTAAACTAACACAAACTGTGGTAGAACAACTAGACAAACCCATAACAAAGGAAGAGATTGAAAAGGTAATTAAAAATCTCCCAACCAAAAAAAAAAAAAAAAAAGCCCTGGCCTGGCCTGGGTGGCTTCACTTGAGAATTCTACCAAACTTTCAGAGAAGAGTTAATACCACTACTACTAAAGGTATTTCAGAGCATAGAAAAGGATGGA
>NW_004443947.1:23008728-23010300 GCF_000243295.1 Trichechus manatus latirostris | reverse complement strand
GATGGAATACTCCCAAACTCATTCTATGAAGCCAGCATAACCCTGATACCAAAACCAGGTAAAGACACCACAAAAAAAGAAAATTACAGACCAATACACCTCGTGAGCATAGATGCAAAAATGCTCCACAAAATTCTAGCCAATAGAATTCAGCAACGTATCAAAAAAATAATTCTCCATGATCAAGTGGAATTTATGCCAGGTATGCAAGGATGGTTCAACATTAGAAAAACAATCAATATAATCCATCACTTTAATAAAACAAAAGACAAGAATCACATGATCTTATCAATCGATGCAGAAAAGGCATTTGACAAAGTCCAATACCCATTCATGATAAAAACTCTCAACAAAATAGGAATAGAAGGGAAATTCCTGAATATAATTAAGGGCATTTATACAAAGCCAATAGCCAGCATCATCCTAAATGGAGAGAGTCTGAAAGCACTCCCCTTGAGAATGGGAACCTGACAAGGATGCCCTTTATCACCACGCTTATTCAACATTACGCTGGAGGTCCTAGCCAGAGCAATTAGGTTAGAAAAAGAAATAAAGGGCATCCAAACTGATAAGGAAGAAGTCAAAGTATCTCTATTTGCAGATAATATGATCTTATACACAGAAAACCCCAAAGAATCAACAAGAAAACTACTGGAACTAATAGAAGATTTCAGCAAAGTATCAGGATACTAGATAAACATACAAAAATCAGTTGGATTCCTCTACACCAACGAAGATTTCCAAGAGGAAATCACGAAATCAATATCATTTACAATAGCCCCCAAGAAGTTAAAATACTTAGGAAGAAATCTAACCAAAGATGTAAAAGACCTACATAATGAAAACTACAAGACACTACTGCAAGAAACCAAAAGAGATCTGCGTAAGTGGAAAAACATACCTTGCTCACGGATAGGAAGACTTAACATTGTGGAAATGTCAATTCTACCTAAAGTGATCTACAGATACAATGCAATCCCAATCCAAATTCCAATGGCGTTTTTTAATGAGATGGAGAAACGAATCACCAACTTTATATGGAAAGGAAAGAGGCTCTGGGTAAGTAAAGCATTACTCAAGAGAAACAAAGCGGGAGGCCTCACACTATCTGATTTTAGAACCTATTATACCACCACAGTAGTCGAAACAGCCTGGTACTGGTACAACAACAGATACGTAGACCAATGGAACAGAATTGGGAATCCAGACATAAATTCATCCACCTATGAGCAGCTATTTGACAAAGGCCCAAAGCCTGTTAATTGGGGAAAAGACAGTCTCTTTAAAAAATGGTAGTGGCATAACTGGATATCCATCTGCAAAAAACTGAAACAAGACCCATACCTCACTCACACCATGCACAAAAACTAACTCAACATGGATCAAAGACCTAAATATAAAATCGAAAACAATAAAGATCATGGAAAAAAAAATAGGGACAACACTAGGAGCCCTAATAAGTGGCATAAACAGAATACGAACCATAAGTAAAATGCAGAAACACCAGAAGAGAACCTGGATAACTGGGAGCTACTAAAAATCAAACACCTATGTTCATCAAAAGACTTCACC
>NW_004443947.1:22981599-23008628 GCF_000243295.1 Trichechus manatus latirostris | reverse complement strand
TCTCACCCCAACAAGGCTAGCATTAATCAAAAAAACACAAAATAATAAATGCTGGAGAGGTTGTGGAGAGACTGGAACACTTATACACTGTTGGCGGGAATGTAAAATGGTGCAACGACTTTACAAATCAATTTGGTGCTTCCTTAAAAAGCTAGAAGTATCATACAATCCAGCAATCCTGCTCCTTTGAATATATCCTGGAGAAGAGCTGTCACAATAATAGATAATTGCACAGCCATGTTCTTTGCAGCACTGTTCACAACAGCAAAAGGATGGAAACAACCTAGATGCCCATCAATGGACGAATGGATAAACAAAGTATGGTATATTCACAAAATGGAATACCATGCAATGATAAAGAACGATGAATCCATGAAACATAACATGGAGGAATCTGGAAAGCATTATGGTGAGTGAATTTAGTCAGTCACAAAAGCACAAATACTGTATAAGACCACTATTATAAGAATTCAAGAAAAGGTTTAAACACGGAAGAAAACATTCTTTGATGGTTACGAGGATGGGGTGGGAGAGAGATGGGTGTTCACTAACTAGATAGTAAACAAGAATTATCTTAGGTGAAGGGAAGGACAACACACACTACAAGGGAAGTCAGCACAATGGGACTAAACCAAAGCTAAGAAGTTTCCTGAATACAACCAAATTCTCTGAGGAAGAGTAGCAAGGGCAGGAGTCTGGGGACCATGGTTTCAGGGGACATCTAGGTCAATTGGCATAAAGACGTTTATTAAGAAAATGTTCTGTATCCCACTTTGGTGAGTGGCTTCCGGGGTTTTAAAAGCTAGCGAGCAGCCATCTAAAATGCATCAATTGGTCCCAACCCACCTGGAGTAAAGGAGAATGAAGAACACCAAAGACACAAGAAAAGTATTAGCCCAAGAGAAAGAAAAGGCCACATAAACCAGATACTGCATCAGCCTGAGACCAGAAGAACTAGATGGTGCCTGGATACCACCACTGACCACCCTGACAGGGAACACAACAGAGAGTCATTGACGGAGGAGAAGAGTGGGGTGCAGAACTCAAATTCTAGTAAAAAGAGCAGACTTGATGGTTTGACTGAGACTGGAGGAACCCCAGAAGACATGACCCCCGGACTCTCTGTTAGCCCAAAACTAAAACCATTCCCGAGGCCAACTCTTCAAAGATTAGACTGGACTATGGGTCGTAAAATGATACTTCTGAAGAGTGTGCTTCTTAGCTAAAGTAGATATATGAGACTAAATGGGCAGCTCCTATCTGTCGGCGAGATGAGCTGGCAGACAGGATGAGAACCTGGTTGAACGGAAATCAGAGGTGGAAAGGAGTGTGCTGTCACAGTACAGGGAGAGCAACTAGGGTCACATAACAACGTGTGTATAGATTTTTGGATGAGAAACTAACTTGAATTGTAAACTTTCACTTAAAGCACAATTAAAAAAATCTAAATAATAAGCAATGTTGAAAAAACAAGAGAACACAAGTTCTAAAAGCATACAACAGACTGTAAAATAAAACCTTGTAATTCCTACCTTCACCTTGCTATGAGTCTAAAATTAGAGAAATAACTCTATTTTAAGAAAGCCAGAGTAGAGGCAACTAAGGTGTAAAACTTATTTTTTGTACAAATTTCTTTAAAACGGTGTTTTTCAAAATTGACACACTTTATTATTAATACTTTATTAATCCCAAAAGTTCTTCTTGCCCCATTACCAGTCATGGAAAAAAGCCCTCCCTTTTAAACTGGAAAACTAAAGTTTTTCCTTCCCCTATTAAATCAATGAAACCACAATCTGACATGCCTCAAAAACTCTTGATATAAAATGCCCATGAAAATATGGTGTTTTCTTAAAACTCTTAAGTCCTAATAGAGGACCTCAATGGTCTTCACATTCAATCCAATGTTTGAAAATCAAACCTCTAAAGACATTATGAAAACAGCATGCTTTAGATCACTAGAACAACAGTTTTATATACTGAATGACAACACTAAGTGCAAATATATGTTGCTAATGAGTTTGAGGCTTTAGACTACTTAGTACCAACTTTGACGTTAAGGCTCATAAGGCAGTAAAACTTTATTTAAATCAACAGACCCCGTAAGGGATTTGATATTTTGTCACTTGATTTGATCAAGCATGATAGAAAGGGAATTGAATCTAATTTGTTTTCAGTGGTATAAACTAGGTGCGTAAACTTTGTCTTCTTCCTAAGTCAAAAAGTCTGGCAGTGAGTTAGAAACTATAACAAAAAATGACTGAAAAATAGAAATTTAAGGAAGAACAGCATTATACAATGTTACCATCCCAGTATCTTAAGACAAGGAACAAGGAAGTTAAGTTTCTCAGCTGGTAATATTTTGAACCATTCATAGGAGTGCTCCCAAATTTTGAACAATGTGCAGAATTGTTGCTCCAACAAGAGCGTGGTAGTCATCAGCGCTGCTCGCTGGTATATTCTCTTCAGGCCATGCCATGGAAGGAAAGCTGAACTTCCACACTCCCTTGCGGTGGGTGGGGCCATAGGCATAGTTCTGAACATGGGTTGGTGAGCACAAGTGTCCAGCAACCACTCCCAGGCACAGCATGTTAATGGCTGGTGCACAGCCTTCCAGAGCCCTTCCCCTTTGTCATGGACATCAGGAATGTTCCAGATAGTGGCTGTTCCATCAGCCTAATCCCTGAGCATCTGGGACACCCCTGCCAGCTGGCAAATGGACATGTATACAGTGTGAGACAGAAATCTTTGTTGTTTTAAAGTCGCAGATTTTGAGGGTTTTTGTTACTACAATATAACCTAGCTCTCCTGAATGAAGCAAACAGATACTCAGTGATATTTTGTCCAACAGGCTGCGGAGCCAAGAGGCTCATGCGACTTGTTGTGGAACTGGTGTCTACGTGCCATCAGAAGGAAAAAAGTATAATGTGTTACTGATGCCAAAGAGTCTCTCCTTTTATTAAAATACCTGATTACTTTTCCTTATGACTATATGGGAACCCTTTGGTCAGAGGAGTAAATGATATCTCAAATGGACTGAGTGCTAAAGGACAACCAAGCTAACCATGTCATAAATGATTGCAGCTTTGGTCCTTCAAAAACGGCACCAAGAAGTTTTAATATCTGAAAGTGCACCTTTTACACAAAGGCTGAAAAATCACCATTTTAAATCAGAAATCCATACGAAGTCTTTGGACAACTGCTTTATTACCACTAGAGGGAGCTAGCCGCTCTTTTTTCTGCCTTTCTTCCTTGCACAGATCCCCGAAAAGGTGGTAAGAAACTAGCTACACCTGGGGAGTAATTAATTCTGGTCTAGCCACTTCTTTTCTAAACGTGAAATCATACTGGTGCCAGGCTAGCTGGATAGAACCATCTGGGAAGTTCTGAAATGTACAATCCCAGACAGCCACAAAGGCTGTCAATAGGTCTGAAGTAGGGTTCAGAAATGTGTTAATTACTTAAAATCTCCTCTGATGCTTCTGATGCAGAGCTAGGTGTGATACCACCGATACAGAACCATGGCTTCAAACTGATATACGTAAGAATCACCTGGGGACCTTGTTAAAATATAGATTTGTATATATATATATATATATATATTTGGTATATCTGGGGTGGAAATGCAAATTCTCAGCAGGGGTTTCAACCGGAAAAAAACGATTCGAAGCCCTGTGTAGAACACGGATCAGTCCTTTTCAACCAAAGAGTCCTGTCATCTGCTGGGTATATCTGACAGGGATCAATGTGTAAGAAACCCAGCTGGATAAGGACTGAACCTCCTAAGAACAGCATTTCACCAAAACACTTAACAACAAGAATCACAGGAGCAAATCAGTGTTATCTTCAAATTTAAATTTATTAAGACATTCAGCTATGTCTGTCAGTCTACATCCAAACTTGCTACTAAAAATAAAGTCACATCCCACATTAGGAATACCAAGTCTGAAAAACACTTTTTGAGCCAAGCCTATTGTATAAATAAATGACTAGTTTCTTTTCATATCAAAATTCCCATAAAAAATTACATTCCCCCCTCCCCAGTTCTACCTGTAGCCACGATGAATGTAAAAATTTAAATATGACATATCCTTGTCAAAGAAAAGGTGCAAAGTCTATTAACAGCTTTAAAAGTGGCATTTGCAGAGTGTGATCATACAGTTGTGTACTCATTCCCAAAGTGCAAATATTGCCATAATTTAACACTGTTTTGATTCAGTTGCAAGAATTAAACATTACACAGGATTGAAAAGTATACCTAGGGCCTTTATCAGTGCCCTAAAGCCCTTCCCACTTTGGTCTCCTACACTATAGTAGACTCCAAAGTGTTCATCAGAGTTTTAGTTTACTTCACGCAGCCAAAGCGGTATACAACATATTAACAAAAGTTTCATATACATCAAAATATTGAAGACTCCATCATAAAGTTCAAGAGTCTCAGATTACATGAATGCACCCGCAAGGCCCAAGTGCCCACCCGCCCCCGCCCCTAAAGCACATCCGAAGTATGAGCGTGCTTCAATCTTTGAATACAATCAATGCCTTTACATCTTTGATTTCATTTCAGTGCTGTACAAAACTCAAAATCACCTGGCTGAGTTCTGATTAAGGGAAAAAGGGGTGGAGAAAAGGGCTGGTAACTACTCATACTTTATAACAAGAATGATCCTGTCCCATAGAAAGTGAAATGTCTGTTCCACTTCTGCCTGCTTCTTCACATTCTGTCCTCACGCTCTTTATCCGTCTTTCCTTAGCCCCTTCCAAACACTCCAGTCTGATTTATTCCTTACAAATCAGGGGCAGTTCCTGAAGTTGTTGAGGCTGAATTTTCTTGGCAAACCTCTACTAAACATCAGCATAGAATATGTAAATACATTTTGATTAGCATACAATGTGAAATTTCTCCCACAGTGTCAAGCGGATGAAAGCAAACGGTCTCCACTGAGACCGCTTTCGGGATCAGATCCTTGGAATGTCAGTTTCCTGCCTGATCACCTCATGTATTCCTCAAATCTGAGCACAAATTCCATCTTGAGTTAATGCCTCCTCCAGAATACCACAGCTTTACTCCTGCTTCTTTTCTTCTAGGCTGACCGGAAGAAGACATGCTTCATCTTTTGTACTGAGAGGATATTCCTTGGGATCAAAAGTCCCCTCCTGGCTATCTGCTCTGGCAAAGCACTCGTTATTGTCACTAGGACCTTCCTGTATCCTGGTCCCTTCAGGACGCTCCTGATCTGGGGGTTCAGTACCTTCCTGATGCACAATGTTTTGCTCAGCTCCAGCATTAGGCTGTGGAACTGGCTCAGTTCCTAATCCTGGAAGCTGGGAGGAGTTCTTAAGCTGGCAGTGGCACAGAGGGCAGGTCTCCTGGACATACAGCCATTTCTTAAGACAGCCTGCATGGAAGAAATGACTGCAAGGTGTGATCACAGCAGATTTCATGTCCTAAAAAAGAAAGAAAAAAAGATACCTCCTAAATGTCTATTATCTAAAAATTTTGGTGCTACCCCAAATGTTCTATTTCCAATATTTCCTTCCCATAATAGGAAACTTGTGACACAGATCTTTGCCATCAGAGATACCGTAATACAAATAACACAAGAACCACTGGCTAAGCAATTTAAAAACAGAAGTAAAAACCAAAAAAGAGGAAGAAACTACCTTCTTAACTGAGCCCTGTCTTAGTGTGCAACTCAAGGTTACACAATTGGCACAGGATGTTTACTGGGTCTTCACGGGGATGACACCAGGGTAACTATGACCTCAGAATATCCCATGAAGACGGGACTTTTTTCACAGTTATACTTAAACACAACTGAACAGATTACTCTATGATGACATTATTTACAAGGAGACAAAATCAGAACGGCCACATAACACCAGGGTATTGGCAAGGAAGTGGCAATTTCATTACGGCCAATGTACATCCAGGTTTCAAGGTCTGGTCGGTTTAAGCCAGTGTTTCTCACCCCGCGTTACCATCACCCGGAGTGCTTATTAACAATGCATATTCTTGGACCACTCCAGACCTGCGGAACAGAATCTAAGGTTAAAACAAACCACCCACATGAATTTTATGCACACTCAAGTTGGATAACCACTGGAATAGAGTGGTATACTTTGCATTAATATTCCTCAGAGAAGGAAAGCTGAGAGCATGAATTTAAGGTTGTAAAAATATACATATCCGTAATCAACCATTAACTTTGTTTTCAGTCCCAAAACAAGGAGTTGTGGCTATTCCAGAACTTCCTTGCCAAGAACTGGCAACACCTGGAAATGAACTCTTAAGCAGAAAGCCATCCAAGGGAAAGCAGCCAGCGGGGAAGTAAGCAACTGTACTCTCATTTTCTACGTGACATTAGCAGGTAGTTCCAGCACCTCAAAAAAGTGATGTGACAACAGGAAATACAAAAAGAGAACTCCTGAATCCCAGAGATGGAGTACTTAGACATCAGCTTCTGTATGAAACTCAATGTCACACAACTGGAGCAGTATGTTCCCTGGGTCTCCATGGGATGGCACCAGTGTAATTACAGCCTCAGAGTATCTTCAGCTTCTGAAGCTGATATGCCTGACTCTGCTTTTCACGTGCTTTGTCCTGAGTACAATGAGGCTGCCTAGCATAAAGAAGCTACAGTTCACATTAATAAAACAAAAAAAGAACTAAGAGAATGACTACTTAATTTGGGGGTGAGTGGGGGGAGACCTACATCATTCCTCAGCCTCCCAAAAACAGACCCTGCAAAACATTTTTTTTTTGCTATACCTAAAAGTATGTTCTGTTCTAGTAACAATAAAAAAATGGTAGTTACATGTTGCTATTAGACGTTTCTAGGTAGTTTAAACACACACCAATACATACATACCCTCCTTAAAAGCAGCCTTGGAGAAATGAGCACTCCCCGTATACTCACTGACACTATCTACCATTTCATTCCACCAGCCCACACTCTTTACAAGTGAAATAAATGGAATATAGTTTCTGCTGTTGCTCAAAATTTCTGGCTGCATTTCCAATAGCAGAGGTATAGTTTAGGTGTAGAAGCTGCTGCTCAACCACCCTCTCTGCACAGGTGACTTAAATGCTGACTTAAATGCTACCTTTAATTTTCATATTAAAGGCAATCATCAGCTACTTATGGCACATGTGCCAAAGACAGTGGGTAGAACAACTTCAATGGTACACCAGTTGGCTGCCTGTACCATACCTCTCCTCCCAGTCAACACACGAAGGCTGGCACCTATCTCAGAAATCCAGCAACCCACAGGTAAGCACGTAGTCTCTCCACCTACATTAGGTACGTGAACGCTTCTTCCCCACCCTGGGAATACTAAAAGGAAACGAGGCACAATCTTGGCACACCACTTTTCAGAAGTTACCGACTCCTGATTGATAGTATATATTTGATAGTATATATGTGTGTGAGTATAATCAGGAGTAAATATAAAATACACCTGACCTGTTTTTCCTTTATTTATGGGTGAGCGGTAATGTTGAAAATAATAACAGTAAATTAGAACTTGAAAGATCAGATTAAAAGCTTAATTTAGAAATAAAATGGAAGTATCTTCTCAGGTCTGTAATTTTTTAAGGCCTATTTTTTTTAAAAATTAAGTTGAATCTGGTTAACATGGTTAAAGTACCAAGGGATATGCTGTATGTCCCCACCCAAGCAGATACTTATTCTGCAAGTTACCTGATAACAGATGGCACAAATATCATTGTGTTTTTCAAGCTGCTCTTTTGTAGCAACCGGTAATGATTTGATCTTATTCACAGCATCTCTGCGGAGAAGAAAACTCTTCCATCCTAGTTGGGCCCGGAGCCACACGTTATAGTAGGAATGGATGAAGATGATCATTGACCCCATCACTGTCCATTCTCCAAAGACAGTCTCTGAGACTCCATAGGCCACCACACAGAGGGCCACAAGAAACTCCAGCAGGCGGTAAGTGCCATTCACATAGTAGATGACATCGTCCATGTTTTCCACAGGTTCTTTTCTGAATTCCTCAACCATAAATAAGACATAAATAAAAAGCGTTCCCAGAACCTGAAAAAAAAAAGTATGTATATTAAAACAGAATATGACCACTAAGGAAGTTTTTTCATAGATTTTAAACACGTTCCTAATACCGTTAGAATGCCATATTTAATATCTAAAGAGAAAACACTGATAATTAAAATGTGGATGATTTAATAATCCAGGTATTAGATCCCTAAAAGCCATGCCTTAGGACACAACTTTCCTAAAAGTTAGGACTCTGATTAGCAATCAGTTTTCTGATTCATCTTTTCTTTCCTCTTATTCCCCAGGTAAGTAAAACCCATCAACTCTATCTCAATTTTCCTAATTCCGTGGTCCTTCCTATTCCTTAACTCTCAAAGTATCTTTACGTCTACAAGGAACATTAAATAAATCTTTACTGCCAGTGCTACATTTTCTTTTATCTCTTACTGATCAGGCAGCAAAGATCTACCTTTAAGTTACAATAAGTTTAAACATATTACAATAAGTTTATCATTTCTAGGGCAATATGATGTGTGTGTATGTGAAGTATATATCATGTATGTCAGTCTGTATTACACCAAAAACAAAACAAAACAAAAACACCAAACCAAACCCATCGCCGTTGAGTCGATGCCGACTCATAGCAACCCGACAGGACAGAGTAGAATTGCCCCATAGGGTTTCCAAGGCTGTAACTCTTTAAGGAAGCAGACTGCCACATCTTTCTCCCATGGAGTGGCTGGCGGGTTCCAACTGCCAACCTTCTGGTTAGCAGCTGAGTGCTTGAACCACTGTGCTACCAGGGCTCCTTTCTGTATAGACAGACATATATTTATATGTATACATATATTTATATACATTATACTAATCTTTTCCGCATGGGTATTTAATAAAAACATTAATGCACTGGAGAACGGGCTCTAAGGTCTTTTAACATTTTATGATTTCTTAAGATGTGCATGACAGCTTTGCATATTTTGAAAAAGAGAAACTGAAAAGCTTAATTAACCTGATAAAATAATACAGCAACACACAGATCCAGAATTTTAATAACCTGTCTTCTAACACTTATGCTCAAATAAATGTAATGTGCACTAGCAAAAAGGGTGGGGAAGTAAATCATCTGAATCAATCACCTATAACATTAATTTTGAAAAAGATTCTTTTTCTAGAAGGAAAAATAAGAAATCAGATACTATGGAAACTTTAATTCATCCTAGGCTTACCTGAAGAGAGGTGAGGATGCTGCTGGAGATAATGATAAGAAGCCAAAAATCCATGTGGAAAAACTGGCAAATCATATAAGCCATGTAAGCAGGGAAAACCAGTAAAAATAAACAAAGGCTCACAGCACGGAAGTGTTTCCATAAACTCCTGGAGAAAGAGAAAAATTATTCTTTTAAAGTGTCTGCCATCTAATAGCACAACAATTACATCAGCAACTAATAGTTCTTATGCCATAACTAAATTTCTCATTTTCCTGAGCACCTTCTCCAGGCCAGTCACTGTCCGGACCTCACAGCAAGTCACAAGCCTTGGCACTGCAGTTACTCGGCTCACTCCTTTTCCTGTGCTCCACACCCCAGTCAATTGCCAAGGCAGCATCAATCCTTTCTTTCTCAATAGTTTGCTTGCAATTCCATTCCCATTCCTACTGGTTTCAAACTACTTCTGGTGTTTATAGCCTTAAATGTCAACAATTCTAATAGTAACTTTCCCAGTTAGCACAGGGAGAGGGTATCAGAATAATCTGTGGTCTTTTTCAAGTTATATGACATCCTCTCCCCACCAGCTTCACCCCACGAGGAGAATCTCTGCAGTGATGCAGTGCCATTGACACAAATGGCTCTCTGATGAGCAGGTAAACGAATCCTCACATCTGTTGAGATGGTGGGGGCGGGGAGCCAAGAAGCACTGCACTGTAAGATCTATTAGCTAGTCTTCCTCCTTCTAGCACTTGATCTATCCTGAACACTGTCAGAACACTGTCAGACAGATTAATCTTCCTGAAGTCCTGATTTCATAATATTGTCAACACCTTCTCTAATGTCCTCGCCTGGCATTCAAGACCCTCCACATTCTGGCTCCAACTTATCATTCCAAACTTGTCAACACCTGTTCCTCACTATAAGCCAAACTGATCAATTAACTGTCCTCCTAGCAAAACACAAGTATGCTTGCATGCATCAGAAATGCCTCCATCCCGCTGTTTCTCTAAATCCTTTAGGCTACCTCAAGCTAAACAAATACATATTCCTCCAACAACCACCTGCCATCTCAGACACTTAGCAACTGTACAAATCATACACTAAATTGCATATTATTTCAATTATTTTATATGCATGTCTTATTCCCCAAATTTAAATTCCATGAAAAAAGGAACTTCTTCTTATGCCCCACAGCTCCTAGTAAGTACAAAACCTGAACATTTGTTTCTACTTGGTATTTTTCAAATTATTTTCTATTATTACCTTTTCTTACCTACCCACTCATCCACCCATACACAAATTCCTATGAAGTTATCATGGTTATTTCCCAGGGGTACACTTTTACGTATACTATGTTTTTAAAGCATGCAACCAATCAAGAGATTTGTTAGACTTAGATTAACATTCTGATCCCACTCAAATCCTACTTTGTTGCCAAGAGTGAAATATAAATGCAGGAGAAGCCCTTAGCTGTGGCGAAAAGGGAACTGTCCAATGGTTCAGGATACAGGTAAGAGGTCTGGCCCCTGGAACACAATTTTTTTTAATGTGCCTACTTCTTCATACGTTGTAAAATTCTAATGGATCATTCCTTAAATATATCCCAATTTAAGACATATTACACACTAATTTCTAAAAGTACATAAACGCCCTTCCCAACAAGTACCTTAAGCAGAACTTTGAAAAATCTTTCTGTGCAATATAAAAAGTGTTTTTTTTTCCTCCCTAAGAGTTTACTCATAAAATTACTTATTTTATATACTCCATTTATAAGGAAACGGACAACAGAAGACCTTATTACTTCCACAAGAGTTAAAAAAAAGATACTTCCATTTCTTCAGTATATGAGAGCCATTATTGTAGTAATTTTTTAATATAATGGTCACAAACTGAAAAAGAAACCAGCATGACCAAAAAATAGCTTTCCCCCTCTTAAAAACGGAACTCAATTATAATCTATGTAAAGAGTATTAAGACTTAAATTTAATGATTTCATACAAAACATGACTGCAAATTATTTAAAACCATTATCGGGAAATGTGGATTTCAACCAAAATAGTTTAAAACTCATGACTACAACAAAATTAAATAGTTTTAATTAAATATCAGCATCCTTGATATGTTCTCAAATCCATGCAAAATGTCTCAAGAAGATACAGAAGTTACAGAAATCATCTTTCCTACTTTTAATTATAATCTGGTAGAGAGTAAAAAATTAGCCACAAAGCTAAATGCTATACTGTGTAGTCCTATCTGTAATTAGTACTCCAGAGAAGAAAGTGAATTATGGTAAAAATTAAAGCTAAATACTTTGCAAACTGTTTTATATTTTTTCTTGCCAGGCATTTCTACTATCAAAAAGTTACAGGACAAACATAAAACTGTCACAGCTCTGCTTTGAGATTCAAAACAAACAGCTTCATCTTTTTAAAGAAAGGGAGGCAGGCAGGAATTACTGTAACAGTAGTTGTACTGTTAGATGGTGAATTACAGGTGATTTTCTTTAATGGGGCTATTTGCTGTAAAACTTTTAAACGTACTTTTCAAAAGTTGGTTATGACTCATTTATATAAAGTATGTATATATTACATATATATACACATGTGTACATATATAGAGAAAAATATAAACAATGCTGCAGTGCAGTGAATGACTTAATATGGTCCTTCTAGCCATGCATGGTCCTGTGACTCCTAAAAAAACAACTGGGTGGGACTATGAAAATAAGGTGCTTGTGGCCCATCAAGGGGACTGGACAGCTTGCTAATAATGCAAATAAGGTACATGGAACCCTTGTGGGGGTGGGACCATGGAAATAAGGCATATGGAACCCTAATAAGGGGATTGGTCACTTTTGCCATCCCGCTAAGGCATAAAAAGAGAGCCAACCCCAGAGTAGGGGTGCACAGCACCACTACCAAGAAGAGCAAGGAATGGAGCATGTCCTTTGGACCTGGGATCCCTGAGCTGAGAACATCTTAGACTCAGGATACAGAGAGAGCTGCAACACCAGAGAAGGCACAAGACGGCAAGAAAATGGCAGCAGCAGAACCAGGAGACTGGCGTGAGATAGCACGGTGGACTTCCCGGCCCACAGAACAGGGCAGCTACAGTGGGCCCACGGAGC
The DNA here is from genome assembly GCF_000243295.1 of Trichechus manatus latirostris. Taxonomy (NCBI): domain Eukaryota; kingdom Metazoa; phylum Chordata; class Mammalia; order Sirenia; family Trichechidae; genus Trichechus; species Trichechus manatus. Next base: position 22,996,278 of record NW_004443947.1, on the reverse strand, counting down.
TACAGCTGACTGCCTTTGGGCAGGAAGCTTGCTGGTGGAGTGGGATGCCTCCAGGCACTTGCTGGAAGAGCCAGGCTTGCTGATCCACAGAGCAAGAGATCTGAGAGCCTTGGACAGGAGGCTTGACAGTAAGAGTGGGGTGCCACGAGGCACTTACTGGCAGAGCTAGCAGAGCTTTGTAGCACTTGCCTGAACAGGGCAGGGGCCAGACTAAGAGGAGGCCTGTCCTGAGGGGGCTGAGAGGAGTCTGTCCTCAAGGGGCTGAGAGGAGCTGAGAGGGCTTTCCTGCACTGAAGAAGGGAGACTTGCCTACATGCTTCCTAATCCTGATCCCGAGTTGTAACCTGGTAGTTCCCTAATAAACCTCATAACTGTGAGTATGGTCTGTGAGTTTTGTGTGGTCATTGCAATTAATTATCAAATCCAGAAGAGAAATAGAGACTGCCATGAGAGAGATGGCTAATGTCAGAATTGGTAAAAGGTTGGAGAAAGGAGGTGTGTTTGACCTCCACCTCATAGGAGTCAACCTTAGGCTGATGTTGACCGTGAATCTCTCCCCTCGTGAAGTTAGACGGAGAGGTCTGACACTGTGTCGCCGTTTATACAAATGTTATGTCAAGACTTTTAAATTTATGATTAGAGTTTCCAAAAAATACATTTATATTATATGTCTAATTTCGATACAGGTTTGTGCATATTTATAAACACCTATACAAACAAAAATATATTTGTCCTTAAATAAGTAACAAAAATTAAATTTAAAATTAAATATAGATAGAGGAAAATGACACTAAATCCTTGTTTGATTAATAGGTTAAGCATTATAAAATGAAAGAAGTTTTTTCACATTCACCTAAACCTGTTTCTTGACAGTTGGCCATATAAGAACTTGTTATACAATTAAGAGTAAATCAACTACAATCCCAAAATTCCTTGTTAAAAACTGCAATAAAATCATAGATAAAAGTAGAGATTGTCTCTGTGGTTAAAACTGTCTTAGACATCTTTTTAAGCTAAACACTTCAAATTATAATCTGATCAACTCTGAAGATACAGTTATAAAGATTTTCCCCCAAAAAAATTATTTCCAGCCAACAGAAGCAGTGTTTCATGAGCTATCAATATTATCTCTTAATTGTTCCTCTGAGAAGTAACATCTTTTTTGGTTCCTTTTTTAATCGCCAGTGGACTGAACTGAAATAATCATATCCATGCTTCATAACACACTATTACCATTGGTCTGGGCATAGGTCTCCATTTATGTAATTAGTAACCTAATTAGTTATTTCAAATAACGTCATAAGCATTCATGAACCCACCTCCCCAAACAAAGTCTAGGGCTTGGAAAACTACCTCCATCTAACCATATGGCAGGCCTCCCTCCACTCAGAGAAACTATCATCTTGAATCCTGTGCTCTTCATCCTCTTCTTTCTTTTCTTTTGACAGTTCTGTTGAATCTATATGTATTCCTAAAGAGCATATTTTAAAATTTTGTTTTTAACATAAAAAGGTTAATAACAAAATTTTGGCAGTTCAAATCCACCAGCCGCTCCTTGGAAATCCTATGGGGCAGTTCTACTCTGTCCTGTAGTGTTGCTATGAGTCGGAATCGACTTGATGGCACCCAACAACAATACTGTAATCTTTTTGGATTTACTTTTTCTTTATATTGCTAGGAATCATCCATACTGTTATTTGTCACTGCATTTTTAACATTCCACTGTGACTGCTACTATGTTCCAGTCACCCACTCTCCTGTTTGACTGGCATTTGGGTTGTTCTCAGGTTTTTGCTATTGTGGATCATGCTGTGAACATTCTTCTACATGTCTCTTACTATACATGTGTAAGAGTGTCCAAGGAGGAGGTAATGGCAAAGTGTTTTCCAAAGTGATGGTACCAGCTTACACTCCTACTTGCAACATGGATCCATATCTCTCACTCTTGGTACTGGCATACTGTTCTTTTGCTCATGTGTGCACAAACATGCTCACACTCTCTCCCCACCTGCCTTTCTTTCTACTTATTTATTCACTGCCAGTCTGATAAGTATAAAGTAATATCTCACTGTGGTCTTTCTTGATTTACATTTCCCTGATCACTAAAGATGCTGAACTCTCTTCATACTGATAAGCATTTCCTCTTTTGTTAAATGCCTGATCGTATCTTTTTGTCTATTTCTCTCACTGAGTTGTAGTTGTTTATATATTCTTGATACTAATTCTCGGTTAATTGTGCATGCTATGAGTATCTTACTGAAATAAACTGTCATTCCAATTTATTTAAATTATCTTTAGATTTAAAAAATATTAATTTTCATAGGCAAATTTATCAATCTTTTCTTTCATAGTTTAAAAAATGTTTTCCTACTCCAAGGTCCAAATTATACTAGTCTATATAATTTTAATATTTTGTTTTTGACATTTAAGCCCATGACATGAAGTTGATTCTTTTGTTTATGGTGTGAGAAAGGAATCCATTCCATCCTTTTCCACATGGAAAACCGTTTTTCTCTAGTTTCATTATAGAACAGTACTGCCTATCCCCGCTCATCTAACATGCCACTTCTAATATACACCAAAGCTCCACACATATCTGGGTCTGTTAAGGGGGTCTCTAGTCCATTAGTCAAGTTGTTTATTCATGAGCCAATATTGCAATGGCTTCATAAAGACTCCTGCTGTAAGTGAAATGAAAGTATAATTCATCTTTTTTGTAATGTTTGTCTGATTTTGATATACAGGTTATACTGTACTCACACAATGAGTTGGGGAATATTCTGGAAGTGTTTGTTTAAAATTCAGATAATCTGTTCTTTCAAATGCCATCTCAGTCATATTTAATTTGGGTGAAGATGTTTACCAACTGCTTCAATTTCTTTAACAGGTAAAGAACTACACAAGCTTTTAAATTCTTCTTGAGTCAGTTCTACTTCATCTGTTTTAACAATTATTGGCATGTAGCTGTTAAGAGTATTTTATCAAGGCAATGGCGGGAGGGAAGTAAGAAGAGAACCCAGAACTAGATTCACTGGTTCTTATGGTACTGGAATTATGTATTTCTTTCCTCTTTTCCAGCTTTCTATAGTGTTATTTTATCAAGGCAATGGCGGGAGGGAAGTAAGAAGAGAACCCAGAACTAGATTCACTGGTTCTTATGGTACTGGAATTATGTATTTCTTTCCTCTTTTCCAGCTTTCTATAGTGTTATATTATTCTTACAATAAAGTTAATAATACTAAGAAACACTGTTGGAGATGACAAAATATTAACCGTACTTAGGTCTAAGCAATCCAATTTTCAGATCTACTAAATCGCTATTTAACTGAGCTAAATCATTGATTTTAACATTTTAAATTGTTCTACTGAGAAACCTTAAACCTTAAAAACAAATCTCAAGAAAGCACAATTAATTATTAAGATTATCTGAAACATATCCAAGAACTTTGAGCTTATTTAAAGAGATTCTTCCAGCCATCCTATCATTTGAGAAAATTTTATAGAACGCTTGGCAATGTAGGAGATAGGGATACAAAGATGAATCTGATGAACTATAATTAAAATGCTAATTTAGAATGATAAAAAAATCTGCTACCACAATTCTATCTCCTAAAAGACTGTCTGCTCCCTTACTCATAAAATGCTACAAAAAAGGCAATAAATGCACATGTAGTTCTATAATCAATAATCAGAGTATAGATAAAATCCTTGGGAGGGGGAAGAAAAACGACACTAAATTTTAAGCGATTCCTTTGTGCAAACTAAAGAAAAAGCCAATAGTATCTTAAAGAAATAAATAATTATTTTGCTTTTACTCCTTAGTAAAATTTCTATTAACATGAGACTTACATGAATCCAGCTATTAATTTCACCTGGCCCCATAAGCTGTCAAAAATTCCCATTATGACCTCAGTTCCAACTGTCTAAAAGGCCATCAGATGAGGCTGATACTCCATAAATGCCTATCTTTATGACTGCCTGTCAGCCTTTATTTTTCTCTCCTTCATTTACATTTCTCTCACAGTACCTTCTCTCCTTTAAGTGACACTGACCAGCGTAAAATTATACATATATTATTTGTTGCATTTCCTGGACTGAATTTTATGCTCTATGTTCTTAATTTTGAAACTTTTTGAAAGTATTAAATTTCTCTGAAGAAAAAGTAAGCTGATTTGTAATTACATGGCCTTTGATGTGACTTTCAGCTATACGAATCTAGCGAGAAAAACAGACTCAGAAAAGTCAAGTCGAACATCTCATACAGAAAAAATAAAAATCTAAACTTCTTAAAATAACCTAATACAAATTATTCATCCATTTTCTGACTTTAAACATTCCCTCAATCTTTAGACAACAAATTCATGTACATAATATTACAAAAGTTTGTTCTAGGGAGTGTCTTACTTGTCTCTAGATGCTCCCAGCGCCAAAACAATAGGGTCTGCAATCTCTAACATGGACTGTAGAATAGAAGCTACCACAATGAAGAGGATAATACTGAGGAGGAACGCCCGATGAACGACCTGTAGTTCTATCAGACCAGTCTGCACTGCCAGGATTAAGAGTGTAACTCCTTCTGTCATGCCCCTAAAAAAATCATACATTTTCAGAGAGAAAACAATAATCAGAATCTCATTTAATTCCTAGAGAAAATAATCCAAAAGCTTAGACATTGTTACACATTTGTGAATCTATTCGCACTTAATTCAGACTCAAAAGAACTGATCAGTATATTAACATCATATTATTACTAAGCCACATCAATTTAATAATATGTATAGTGATACGTCATATGACTACATGGACAAAAGCATAATAGCTATTATTTTAACATATATTCAGGGGAAAAAAGCAACTTGTGAGATAAAGGTTTTCCCACCAGACATTCCTAATGAGCCAGAAATTTCTGCCAGACTTAGAGATCCGCTAAATTATACCCATTTATACCCTAAACTATATCCTGATTATAAAAGATAAAATCAGACACACAAGAGAAAATCATGGGTGAATGTCTTCATAATCTTAAGAGAGGGAAAGGTCTCTTCAAGAAGACCATGAGACCCAAAAAACATAAAGGGAGAGAAATAGAAATACAAATTAAAAAAAGTATTTCACTATGGAAAATATACCATATACAAAGTCTTAAGACCTTTTATCCTATTGGGCCGATTTACAAAGAACTCTCACAAATAAGAGAAATGAGCAAAGGGTGGGCAGAGTTTTAAAAACTACTGTCAGACTAGCAAGTACTACAAAGTTTGACAACAGCAAGCACTGACAAGGATGTAACAGAAAATGGGCACAGTAATGTGCAGGTAGAGATACAACCTTTCTGGAGAAAAATCTGCTAATAAATTTAAAAACGTATATACCCTTCAACTCAATAATCTTACTGGTAATAATTTACTCAATGGATGTACCACCAAAGTTAAGGTATATGAGAAAATACAGTGAATAGTGGAACATGTTACATGACACCACAGGGATGCAATGAGCAAAATCGAGACTGAAAAATTCTGTAGGATAAATAACCTGGTGTTGTCCAACAAATAAGACGCAAGGGAAAAACTAAGTTGATAGAGGGGACCCAAACATTAAGAGAGACTTAAGAAACATCAACCACTTGCAAGGTACAAGGCCTTACTTGAATCTTGAGTTGAGCCAAAAGAAGGCTAAAAAAAAAAAAGATAAAAGATAACCAGGGAAATTTCAATACCAACTGAATATGTGGTGTCAAGGAATTCTTTTATTGGGAGTGATCATTATATCACAGTTACGCTTTTTAAAAGACTTACAGACTGAAATGTTTATGGATAAAATGAAATTGTATCTGGGATTTGCTCCAAATAATTTTAGTCAGGGGTAGGGGGAAAGGGACAGGGGGTAGGTGGAGGTGGCCAGGGAATATATGACTTAAGACAAGCCAGGAGTTGACACTGTTAGAGATGGGTAATAGTATATGGCAAATGGGTACATGGGTGATGGGTACATGGTGGTTCATTGTACTATTCTCTCAACTTCGCTGGACTGAAATTTTCATAATTATAAGAAAAAGAAAAAGACGTACCAAAAAGACACCACAGCAAAAAAAAGAAAAAAAAAAAAAAATCCATACTATGGAATATTATGCCTTCATCAAAAAGAATGAGATGTATCTTCATGTGCTAACATAAAAAACTCTCTAAAACATATAAAGTGAAAAATTAAGATACAGAACAGTGTATAGTATGTGGAACTGAACAAAAAGCCATATGTATGTAGATACATATATGTACTTTTCCCTATAAGAAATTTCAAAATAACAATCAGTAGTTGTCACCCTTGAGAAGGGGAGGAAGTTATCACTTTCATTTTGTACTTTTTTGAATTTTCTGAACTTATGTATGAACTATTTTTCTTTCTCTCTCCACCCTCATCCTTTTTCTCCCCCTACTTTAAGGTATTAGCTGGAACTGGCAGGGAGACTGTGGGTCACAATTTTTAATTTTTTTTCTTTTCTGTCATAAAAAACCTGATATTAAAGTTTTCCCAATTTACAAGGTACTCACCATCTATTAATGCTGAAATAATCTATTTAAGTACTTAAAGAAGTTACTTGTATAAACGAAGACAATAAATACCTACATTAACAAAACAGAAATCATGAGAAATTCTAGAAACAGGGTTTCCCAATACATGATCTTAGTGATTTAGTAACAACTAGACTAACCGTTCTGCATTCTTATCAAAACTTTGAAACTTTAGTCACTATTCAAATTATGCTCAAACGTGCAAAAAAAAGGCCTTTAAGGAAGCATAATATATAGAAATTTGATTTTAGCAGGACTATACAAACTTTAAAGGGAGCCCTGGTGGTGCAACCGTTAAGCACTTGGTTGCTATCTGAAAGGTCAGTGGATAGAAGCCACCAGCCATTTCGTGGGAAAAAAGATCCGGCCATCTGCTTCCTGTAAAAGTTATAGCCTAGAAAACCCTACGGGGCAGTTCTACTCTGTCACATGGGGGCACTATGAGTCGGAATCAACTCAACGGCATCTAACAACAACAAACTTCATATGGGAAAAATAAAAAAAATCTCTTAAATAAATCTAGGGAAGGAAAGTGTCCAACATGCATCATTATGTTCATACAATAAAAATACTTTTTTACATGGAAATTCAGCAATTTCTTCATAGTATTTTTATTCGTTTAAAAAAAAAAAAAATCAAAACCCCTCAAAATTCCATTTCCCCTAAAATTAATCAACCAAAAAAATTCACTGGTACATCTTCAACTTACCTATAAAATTTATATTCCTAGTCATCTCCTTCAGGTTAAAGAACTTACCGATTCATGGCAGGATCATTCATGAAAGCCCGATAACCCTGCAAGTAAAACTTGCAGAGCGTCAGAACACCCAAAGCAACAAAAGAAACTGTGAAGACCAAACCCAGAAGGGAATAAGGAGTACTGCAGCATTCAGCAATACTAGAAAAAAGAGAGAAACGTGGACGTAAATGTTCCATTTAAAATAAAACATTCTATGCCTTTAAATAACATATATTTTATAAATATATGTAATATTGTGAATAAACTGGATTTAGCATTTACACATAATCTACAGTGTTCAAAGTGCTGTACTTTAAGTTCTAGAATTTCAGATAAGAATTCCATTTGCATAGATGAGGAATTCATGCAGGCAAATCAGTGCCTGTCCTTTACTATGTAGCTCCGTGCTTCTACTAGTTATTCTTCCTATACACTCACTTGTAAATTGGTTTTTATATGAAAGCATCTAGTTTTACACAGATCATTGTACACTATCATGAGAAAAAATGTCTTGTTTTCTGTCAGGTACCATCAATGATGGTGGCTGATAACTAGAAGAATGAATACTTTTACTTTATTACATTCTTACAAGTCTAACTTCCGAATTGACATTTTCTCACAAAATTTTTAACAAACTTGTCTACTAGCAGAAAAATATGAGAATCATAGCTTAAAATAATACTAAAATTTTACTTCCTTCTCTTTGGCAAAGTCTGAATATGTTATGAAAAGTCCATTCTATTTCTCTAATTCTTGTCACCATATTTAAACTGTTTATACCCAAAAAGCATGATTTAGTTACATTTTCAAGAGGATCACATTCTTTTTATTTAAACTTCAGAGAAGAATGTGGTGTTACTTTTCAAAAGCGCATCCTGAGGAAACAACAGGTTTAAAACAATCTAGCTTTGGGGAAGTGAAAGATTTTGGGAAATTTGGGGCATTTTTGTTAATTATGCTTTCTATTTTCTCACTATAAAAAATTTCATTTTTCTTTTTCAGTTTGGGTGTGCTTTTTTGTTTGTTTAGTCAGGATATTCTGGTAAACTTGCAGCCCTCTTTTGGTAAATAAGTTGTTTTTTGTCAAGGGAATACACAAATATAACCCAGGCCACAAAAGCATCAATTATCAGAGAAGAGACGTACGAGATGGAAACTGACAAACGAACCAATATGGGAGCTTCTCAGTTAATAAATTAAAACACTTTCATTTTGGGAAAAAGACACGTCCTGGCTATGTACAGAAAGGGAGTAGAGAGAAAAAGTATTTTGGCAAGATAATTAAACCTCATCTAAAAATCCCGGCATTACTTTCTTACTTTGTAAATTCCTAAGTCCAAACTCACTCACAGCTGACTGATTTGTTAAGCCTATTACACACTGTTATCCTTCATTTGATTGAAAGTAAAGAGTCTGCACTTTACAATGGATGATAACTGAATCTGATTTAAGGCATCACTGATTCTAGTCCCACACTTAGGTTATTATCCTAACCACAGGACTGTGCATCTTTCCCTTTAAGGTTAGTTGTTATTATTATTATTATTTCGATCATTTAAAAACTCCACATAAAATCTCCATATTATTTACATAGAAATATCACTAAAACTTAGTTTTAGTGAATTGCTGTTAAAATGTGTTTAACTTTGATATCAATTCATTGCATGCTTATAGAAGCTACTTATCAATTAAGTGTTAATTTTCAGAAGTATAAAAATCTGACTCAGTGCCAATAAATTCAGTCTACTTATTTGTTAAAATTAAAACAGATTATCGCCCCATGACATTTTTATACTGTTACTGTACACAGTTCTCCTTCATAGTTACAAAACTCCTGTATTGATTTTTAACTTTGTGCAGTGGCTTAAATTTTAACAAATAATGTGCTCCTCAAGGGCAGTACGTTTTTCTTAAACTTTGCATTCCCTACACCACTTAGCGTACAACCTCCATCATACTGGATAACTGAGAAACAACGGTTGTATAAACTAGAGTTCCATGGTCTTTACTTTTTATCCACCTATATTTACCTTCAAGGAGGACACATTTTCACTGTTGCCTTTTAAAGTGACAGTCAGCCAGAGAACCATGGTATATATCCATGTGCTAGGTTCTGAGGGCTTTAGATTCAAATTCAGAGTGAAAAAACGATAAACGTGAGTCTAGCACAGGCTCACAACAAAGACACTGAAGTAAGAAAAGGAGTCAAATGACATAAGACATTTTTAGAAACAAAACCTTAAAAAGCAAGTCTTGGAATTCCTTCAGATCAAACAGTAAAGTACTATGCTATACTCAGTTTGCAATTACTTGACTCTCAAAGTAGAGGCAAAAAATTAAAAATATACGCATACAATGACAGAATATGAGCAAGTCACAGGTTTTGAACTCAGGTTTGAATCTCGGCTCTGCCTCTTTAGCAATGTCACCTGAGGCACGTTACTCTCTGTGGTACATTTATTTTCCTCAACTATAAAGTGGTAATGATAATAACAGCACCTACCTCTCAGGGCTGTTGTAAAGATTAAATGTAAAGCAAAGTGTGAGGCAAAGTGTTTAGTAGTGGGCCTGGTACATGTGAAATACTTGATAAATGAGTTATTTTTAACAGTGTATTTTTATCTAATTAACCCAATAATTGAAATCGAAAGTTTTTAAAATTTTCCATGTATCTAAAATGATACTCGTGAAGAGTGTGGTTCTTAGCTCAAGTAGATATATGAGACTAAATGGGCAGCTCCTGTCCGGAGGTGAGATGAGAAGGCAGAGAGCGTCAGGAGCTGGTGGAATGGACACAGGAAATCTGGGTGGAAAGGAGGAGTGTGCTGTCAGAGTATAGAGAGAGCAACTAGGGTTACATAACAATGTATGTATAAATTTTTGTATGAGAGACTAACTTCAACTATAAACCTTCACTTAAAGTACAACAATTAAAAAAAACCAAAAATTTGCCATGTATCTTTCTCCAAATCATTTACAATACCATTGGGTCCACAGTGCAGCCAAATGTACCACATTGTATTAATACCTCCCTGCCCTGCTAGACCTGAATGAAATCCTATCTTAATTAAATATGAAGTATTGCAATGTGACTGATAAAGATGACTTGCAAAGCGTACTATTCCTAGATCAAAGTTTTATCTTTCTATGGTTATATATAGTACCATACATTCTTGTTAATCACCTTGTCAGAAAAAGGAAAAGAAGCCTCTCACGTGATGCAGGCTGATCTCGAGTACTGAAATAGGAGTAAATCTGAAGAGCAAATAAGACAAGCCAGAAAACCATAAAAAGAACAGGAACTACCAGTTGATTCCACAGGGACATTCCCAAGGCCAGAAGGCCATATACCTCCACCACCTAAATAAAAAGATGAGATTAGATCAGTTTACATAGCCAAACACATCCTATCGCTTCAATAAACACATTTAAATAGATAAGAGTTTAATCTTAAGTATCTAAAAAGAAAGATTAAGTAACTTTTCTTTTATTGCAAATTCTTTCAGCTAAATTCCTTTAAAGTTAGCGCTATAATTATAGTTAGTAAACAGTGCAAGTTTTTTTAATTTACTGATTTTGCTTTATTATTAACACCTGACACACATTCTTCTGACGGCAACGGTAGAATGTCGTAATGGTTAGAAATGAAGTTAAAGTTGGGTCACATTTAAACTAGTAAGATTAGCAGAGTCCTTGGGTGGTGCACTCGGCTGCTAACTGAAAGGCTGGAGGTTCTAGTCCACCCAGGGGTGCCTCAAAAGAAATATAAATATGAAGTACTATTTAAGGATCTACTTCTGAAAAACCAATCACTGAAAACCCTATGGAGCACAGTTCTACTCTGACACACATGGAGTCCTCCAAGGAGTCCGAACTGACTCCACGGCAACTAGTTTTTTGTTTTAGTAAAATCAGCACATTCTGAGTGAGACTGTTTTTGTTAGGTGCCAATGAGTCGATCTGGATTCATAGCCACCCCATGTGACAGAGGAGAACTGCCCCATAGGGTTTCCTAGGCTGTAATCTTTATGAGAACAGATCATCAGGTCTTTCCTTCTCCCAGGGAGCAGCTGGTTTAGTGGCCTTTCGGTTAGCGGCCGATCACGTAACCACTGTGACACCAGAGCTCCTCTGAATGTGATTAATCGCCAGCAAAACTAACCTATCCTCAAAAGCAGTTTGAGGAGACTTGGTAACACAAAATCTAATCAAAGTGATCAGGACTGGCAGGAATGATGCATTGCTTCTAGGGGGCTAGGAAAAAAGGAAGTGTAAAAGGAAGAATTTTTCAGGGTTTATTCAGAAATGTCATAGATGAGGAAAGGTACAATGAAAGACAAAACCAAAAGCCAATGCCACTGAGTCGATTCCAACTCACAGCAACCTACAGGACAGAGCAGAACTGCCCTATATGGTTTCCAAGGAGCAGCCGGTGGATTCAAACCACTGATCTTTTAGTTAGCAGCTCTTAACCACTGTACCACCAGGGCTCCTCAATGGAAGACAAGAACATTTAATCACTGAAGAGGTTTTCCCTATCATGATGCAAAGAGGCTTCCCCACACAAATCATTTCCCCTTGCTCCTACAGTACAGCTTATCAAGCAACATTTTCCAATTTATTTGATTTGCCAAATACATTATCAGGAAAACAGTGCCTCTAAAAAGTTTATTAATATACTATCAGTAAGTTAGCCTTCTAGTTTATAAAACAATCTCTTATGAGACTGATAAGTAGAAATCAATTTCCAGAATCTGATTAAATCTAGGAGCACAGATGTAACCAAGCTTCTAGCCTCATTAAGCCAGGAACCAGACCCTGGTAACACAACAAGATTCTACCAGGCAGTCCAGAAAACCATAACCTAAGCAGCAAACTGGTCTTGCTGCAATCTCTCAATGTGATACCAGAATGTCTCCATAAACTCTAATTACTTTTCTGAATAAGTCATAAAGAAGTTGTATTTTCTGGTTTCCATTCTTCTAATTTGCTATGTATCTTTCTCCAAATCATTTGCTGCACCCTGGGTCCACAGTGCAGCCAAATGTACCACCATTATTATATTAGTACCTCCCTGCATCGCCAGACCTGAACGAAATTCTATCTTAATTAAATATAAAGTATTGCAATGTGACTGACAGAAATAATTTGCAAAACGTGTAATTTCTAGATCAAAGTTTTATCTAGATCAATATCAAGTAATAGAGATCTTTTAAGTATTAAGCTCAAATAGACTGACTTAAAGATTACTGTAAGTTTAAAATGTTTTCACCTGTAAAGCAAATCCTTGGTCTATAAACAATTCAGTCACAACTAATGTCTTTTTTTCCCAACTAGAGGATATTAAAAGAAAACTGCCCAACTAGTCGTAAAATTTTCAGAAGAGGCAAAGTGACCACTGGGAGGTAGAGGACAAACACTCTTCTTCCCTTCAACAGATGACTAAAGTATCTGACAGTTTCCCTTTCCTTCCTGTCCAACATTTCCCCAGTCACAAATTTCATCATCTGCAATTCATTTTCAATCTCTGCACCTAGTGATACAACATTCTTGTGACAACCAAAAGGGTAAACATGACATTACAAAATGGAGGCTCTTGCCCAGCTACCATTACTGAATTATTCTGATCAAAGATTACACAGAAGAATGCTGACCAAGAGGAGGAAAACACAGAACAGAATTTCAAATTCTCACGGACTCCAGGCTTCCTGGAGCCACGAAGGTTGGATGGACCCCTGAAACTACTGCCCCAAGATAATCTTTAAACCAAAAATATCCCAAAGTCATTTTAAAACTGAACAATAGTTTAGTTTAACTAGTAACAAAGGCCTGCTGTGAGCATTATGCTCTTTTAAGAACTATCTATATGGGATCAAATTGACAACAGCAACTTGAAAGATTAGATAAGAACCTTACGGTTATGTTAACGAAGGAGGAACAACCAGAAGAAAAGAGTGACAATGGCTGCATAACTTGAAGAATGTAATCAATTTCACTAAACTGAACACGGAGAAACTGTTGAACTGGTATACGTTTTGCTGGGTATATTCTCAACAACAAAATAAAATTTAGAAAAAAAAAACAGAAGCTCTGTCCTTACGGTTTTTAAATATTTAATATTTGATATACATTTACTGAATATCTACTGTTTATTACAAAATAAGAAAATTCCATAAGACTTCAAAGAAAAATACAAATTGAATTTGCCATCCTTACTCTGATTAAAATGACAGCCCTTTCCCATGCAGCAGCCCCTCAGTAACAGTATGGAAACAGCCTCCTGTTCTTTGGAAGATCTACTTCCCAGAAAACCACCTGAGTTAACTGTGTAAGGTAAAGGAAAAACCAGGCTAAGGCCAGTAACTTCGGGAAATTTTTCTCCAAGATTTCATGGGGCTACAAGTTGTATCAATGCGGTCAATCTGAGAGCTTCTTGTACCTTAATATCATAGATATAAGGTCAAGAAGTAGAAGAGAATGACAATTTGTATACCCAGGTCAATTTTAACATCTACTTTATACACTGAAACTTAATTATGGAATAAGTCAAATAGAAATATTCTCTCTCAAATGTCTATTATTTGTGTCTAGGAGTAATCTACTTTAAAGCAAACACTGAAAAAAAGTAGGAAAGAGACTGTATCCTAAGAAACATACTGTACTGGCATGAAATTCATTAGATTATAGCCCAGAACTATTCAACTTTTCAGATTTTAAAAATAAGGCAAACACAGGAAAGAAACTATATTCACAGTAGGACTGTATCAGGAGAAAAATCAGGATTTGATATGCAGGTATTCAATTCTTTATTACAATGAAACCTCTGAGAGCTGGAACTCAACAGGACTGCCTTGTTTTTCCCATTCTCTCAAGTTTTCTGCCTTTGACAGGATGCAGTCTTCCCACTTTTCTATCCTATTAGTGGAAAATATTTGAGTTTTCCTTCTCTGACAACTTTCCTCCTTTTACAGGTTCCGGCTTTTGCAGGTTTTTACTGTACTTTCATCTTCATGACAATAGCTAATGTATACTGAACACTTATCTGGCTGGCACCAAACCAGGGGCTCTATATGCACTAACTCATTTAAACCTCACAACAACCCTATGAAGAAGGTGCAACTATTACTAGCTCCATTTTACAGACAGTGAAGGTAAGTGATTAACTTGAAGTTACACAGCTAGCAAACAGCAGCACCAGGAGATGAACCCAGATAGTCTCCCTCCAGAGAATCACTTCACTTTACTGCCTCTCAAAAGAACTTCATAAAGAATCTCAGATGAAAATGCGTTAAAAATAACTGCTACCTGACACAGCTTATAAAGACAATGCTCTACATTCTACCTTGGTGAGTAGTGTCTGGGGTCTTAAAA
>NW_004443947.1:22977813-22981198 GCF_000243295.1 Trichechus manatus latirostris | reverse complement strand
ATTGTCATAGGACAACATTTGTAGTAACTGTTAAATGAGAAACTATTTTGTTCTATAAGCCTTCATCTTAAGTGAGAATAACAGCACAATTGGAAGAGCATAGTCAATGTCACTGAACTATGCATGTAGAAATTTTTGAAATGGTGTATCTTTGGCTATGTGTATTTTCACCAAAAAAAAAGGTTGAGAAGTTAGAAGGTTGACGTGTTGTGGGGTTGTTAACCAATGCCATAAAACAAGATGTGTACTTCTGTTTCATGAGATACTATTTGTTCTGTAAGCCTTCACCTGAAATACAATAAAAATTAATTAATTAATTAATTTTAAAAAAAATTTGCTACCTTGAAACTATGAAACAGGATGTTACCATGACTATGACTGTGAAAGAAAAATGAACTAAACCTTTAATGTACGTGATATTTTTGCAGTATTTTATCTATCTGTGTGTGGTTGCCCGTCTTACCTGAACCAATTCTCTATATGCAGACTTAGCAAGGTTATAAGGTACTAAAAGATTAGAACCAAGAAAATATAGAACTTCCAATCCAGTAAAAATCATAGCAAATTTGTTGATGATAACGATAGTCTCCAGAGGAACAAGGCAAAGTCGTGCTAGTAGAGGAAGCATGTGAGCTGAGAAGAGCCAAATCTGCTTCGTTTTCATGACACAGGAGCATAAGGTACACACCACCAGCTGACCTAGAGAGAAGAATGGACTTATGTTATGAGCATTTAGTATCCACAAAATAACAACAACAAAAACCACTGTCTACAAAGATGGTGGGGGCTTTCTCAGTAGTCTAGGAGGCTTCTTCTGAAGAAGTCTAACTTAGCAGATCTCCTGAATAATATTTTAAATCAAATTTTAACTTCATCTCACCCTAATTATATGTTCACGTGTTCTTCGGATTCTGAATACCAATTCTCTAGAACTGATCTGACAGCATGTATCTCCACTGGTCTTCCTCGCATTCCAGATGGCATGTACCATAGGAAGAAAGTTGTAAACAAGATCAAATACAATTCCGTTACTACCGTTTATATATAAGAGGCTTTTTTTTCCCAAAGGTACTCAGTATTTAACTGTTCTAGTCTATAGTAAAAGCATAAAATCAGAGAGATAGTTATTTGTCCAAGACCATACTGTAACAAGATGTAAGACTTTTGATCTTGTTTTTACAGGGCCATGTAGCCTCCCCAAATGACTCAATCATGAAAGTTAAAACTCTGAAAGGTTTATATAACAAATTCTTTTCACAGGGGCTTACATACGATTATTATTTAAAAAGTCAGAAAAACAAAGTGAAAAATAATCTCTCATCACCCAAAGGACCACTGTTAATACCCTGGGTCCATTAAATGAAGTATTGCATGCAAAGTCCCAGCACTAAATCTGAAGCCTAGTAAGTGCTCAACAAGTTAGCTATTCATATTATTTGTTACTTTCAGATTATTTCTATGCACGTGAATATACACAAATATGTTTTACAAAAGAAGGACCATAGTGTTCACACTCTTTAGTAACAGCTTTATTCATTAGTACACTCTGTATCTTTCCACATTAATAAATATTTATCTACATATATACACGCTTATTTTTAATAGTTGTATGGTATATCACATATATTGTATGGTATATGTGCTGTAATGTTAACATTAGGCTGCTTCCAAATGCTTTATAATTATAAAATGCTTTGTATGAAGAAGCTTCTACATTTATGATATCCTAATACAAACTACCTGGAGCACATTTCCTAATATTTTCTTAGATTACATTCCTAAATGTGCAATTACTGAGGCACAAGAAACATTTTTAAGGCTTTTGACACATACTGTTACATGACTAAACTAAGAATCATTTAATCAAATTCTTGACCATCTTACCAATCAAAAGAAAACAAAAAACCTGTGGATTTTTATTTGTGTTCTACCCATATTATTGTTGGAAGAACACAAAAATGACCACCATTTTTGTTACTGTCGTTAGGTGATGTTGAGCTGGCTCCGACTCACGCAACCCTATGTATATAACAATATACTATCTTAGAAAAACCTGCTATCTTTTCCCACGAAGCATTAATTTTAGCCTTCTAAAGAACCGATATTCAAATACTAATGTGAAAAACATTTACAAAGGCACAAAAGAGAGAAAAGCCCATGAAGATAAAGAGAACAAGAGGAAAGGCCACCAAATGAGCTATGTCAACAATATCTTGGGAATTGGAGAACAAACAGATGCAAGGCAACTCACAATGTTCTTAACAGGCCACTACTCTTTTCCCCACCCTGAAAAAATGAAAAAATAGGGAATTAAATAAGTCTGCACCCCGGAAGATAAGATCTTTTCAGCTCCCTGAACACTAGTGCCAAGTTTATTGCCACCCAGTTCTACCCACTGCCACCCGCCACCCCTACAGTGGATAGAAAGATTCCTCTTTGGGGAAACTGACCAGTACAAACGAAAAGACCTACAAATACTGACAAATGCCCTCCCCCACCCCAACCTAAATCAGGCAGTTCTCTTGATTGCCCACTGTAGAACACACAAGTTTGTAAGCCCTAAAGAACTCCAATCAACAATTTAATGGTTCACTTTAACACAAACGATCAGCCAATAACCCAAAGATTTGCTCTAACTTGTGACTCAACCCATCTCACATGGGCTTAGGCATCAGTTATTACACTTTTTAATATATCCTGGTGATTTTAATGTGCAGCCAGGTTTGAGAAACACCGCCATATCAAGAAAGACAAAG
Source organism: Trichechus manatus latirostris (assembly GCF_000243295.1). Classification (NCBI taxonomy): domain Eukaryota; kingdom Metazoa; phylum Chordata; class Mammalia; order Sirenia; family Trichechidae; genus Trichechus; species Trichechus manatus. Next base: position 22,978,442 of record NW_004443947.1, on the reverse strand, counting down.
ACAAAAAAACAAACAGAAAAAAGAACTCAGAGGAAATGGAATTAATGCAAGGAGCAAAGAAAGCTTCAAAAAAATTATATAATAGCCTCAAAAAGACCAATCATGTATCTATGAAATTAAAAAGGGTCTGCTATAATAGCAGCATTCAGAGAAAATAACCTCTTGAATGTTCAAAACATGTAGCAGAAATAAAAATGCAATAAAGGAGGTGAAAGTTCAGAAAACTCTAAGAAAGCAAAACAAAAAGACCAAACAAAACCCAGAGAGAGACAGAAAAGGAAAACAGAACAGTAATAAAATTAGGGGGTCATGTAGGAAGATCCGTATCCAACTAACCAGATTTCCAGAAAGGGACAAGAGAAAACAGCAGTGAAGAATTGAAGGAGACCTCTGGGGAATGATACCTGAGAGTAGGGAGCTGTTGGGCAGGAGAGTGCTGATTTTCATCATAAAATTGGGGTATTGCAAAATAAGTGCATGCATTTCTTTGATTAAAAAATAACAATTAGGACTAATGAGGTACAGTAGACCAGTGACAAGGGCCAGAAGGCAGAAGGGGACAAGGAAGCTGGTGATAGGGAACCCAAGGTTGAGTAAGGATATTGTTGATGTGTTGTAAGATTGTTAAC
>NW_004443947.1:22944573-22977713 GCF_000243295.1 Trichechus manatus latirostris | reverse complement strand
GTATTTTCACCAAAAAAAAAAGGTTGAGAAGTTAGAGGGTTGACGTGTTGTGGGGTTGTTAACGAATGTCATAAAACAATATGTGTACTACTGTTTCATGAGAAACTATTTGTTCTGTAAGCCTTCACCTGAAGTACAATAAAATAATAATAATAATTAAATCAGAAAGTTAAAACAACGAAAGAAACTGCCTGGAGAAAATGTTTAAAACTAAGAATGATTAGGAATTTTCATTCTGACATGTCGTACTTTCACTTGTTCATAGCTATGATATTTAAATTTCCTTGTTCCGCATGATGCAAACTTCTGCTAAGCACTGGAAATTTCCTCAAGTCTATGCCAGCACATGCAGTGCTCAGCGCTAGGGTTACAGGCTTCATTTGTCTTTTTCCATGGAAGAATATGACTCATATGATACATTCTCTTTAGGAGACCACTCATCCTGTTATGTGAAAGAAGGCGTCATACTGTTAAGTGCAATCTCCCCTGAGGCTCCAGAAGAATAATAAGTCACTTATTTTTCGATGATCCTGTTCCATTTGGCAATTTTGAACAAATCATATTGTTAAGTAGAATCTCTCCTGCAGCTCCAGAAGATAAACAGTTACTTATTTTTGATGATCCTATTCCATCTGGCAATTTTGAACAAATCAAAATCACAATACAATATACTCTTTGAAAATTTCAGGATTCCACTACTGGAAATAACTCCAAAGTTTGAAACCCTAAGAAATGATGGCATATTCAAATTAATTAGTTTTTCATTAGTGACATGGAAGAAAAGGAGTAGAAAGTTATTTTAAAATCAAAGTTGGAAAAAAACATGTTTATGGATATTGTTTTATTTCCAGTTAAATGAGTATTAGTTGAGTAAATACTAGGCAGACTACCAGTCACTGACAGGAAAAACTGACACTTCACATTTATACTAAATTGAGTATTTCACAAATTAAAAGAGAATACAAACTTTCTAGCCTAGCAAAATATTTTCATAATTGAATGTTACCATTATTAAATACACCAACTCAAGGATATATTCATAAAGCAACTTTATCTTTGTTATATTCCAAATACTATCATGTTTTAAAATCCACTCTGTGGAGATTAGTTCTCCTGCCCTAGATAAAATCTAAGGCAAGTCCCACAACTTTTCTAGTCTCTAATAATAATCGAAGCTTTGAAACTGATTTAAATCGAGGCTTCTCCCTTTCTCTAGCTCAGGCCTGCTGAAGGGCTATAGGTAGGAAGCCTGCAGGCAGATGGGAAAGGAGGTAGAGAGGTGGTGGTAGGCTTCTTCCTCTTTCTTTACCTAGCACAACTATCTATCTCTGTTCCCCTGCTCACCCAGGACTGGAGCCGACAGGGAGGAAAGTGAGAACGGAGGAAGTAGCAAAGTTCTTCCTCGACCTGTACTCATGATGATCTGGCACTGGTACTCTCTCGACCTGGGTATTTAAAACTGACTTCCTCTCTCCTGGGCACTTTTACGGGTTATCCTGAGATTGCTCCCCTCACTGTGGATCACTCATCTGCAGTTCCCTTGATGTTTGTCATGTACCCTCCTCTGGTTGTTTTTAGTTCTTTTCTCAGCTCCCAGGAATTGGGAAGTTCAATCCTTGTTCGGATCTTCTCATCCCTCTAAAGGACCTTCTTGGACAGGACCTAAGAAAATCCCACACAGATTCTTGGGGCCCTCATCCAGACCACAGGGCAGCCATATCCTTTGCCTCCACAAACCAGAAGATACAGAAGAATCCCACAAGTCATTTTCACTCAATAATCACAACACTCAACAGCCAGCCAGCCCACTGCTCTACATTTGGATCAGATTAGAATTATAATATAAGCCACAGAGACAATTAAAACATTTCTAGTAGTTACATTTAAAAAGGAAAAAACAGATTAAATTAATTTAACAACATATTTTATTCAGCCTAATACGTCCCAAATACTATCATACAGACATTTACATAAAAAATTGTGAGACATTTTGCATTCTTTTTTTCTACTAAGTCTTCAAAATCAAGTGTGTGTTTTACACTTACAGCACATCTTAATTTGGACTGGCCATATTTCAAGTGCTTAACAACCACGTGTGGCTGCTTTGGATACTACAGCTTTAGAGTGTCCAGGTCTGAGGTCAAACATCAGTCCAAAGTAACCCTGAGCCATAAACGGTATGTGCCAAGCTCTCCAAGTGGTCTACCACTTATTCTAAAGAATTAAGTGTGAAGGGGTGGGGAGATATCTCAGAGACAACAGCTCTCTCTGAAGAACTCCTCCTTCAATCTCCCCTACTTGACCCTGGACATGTTTAAGAGTCACAAAACAGTTTTTCTCTCACTTTCTCTTTTGTAACTCTAGCATGATGGGTGTCTGGGTACCTCATTTTGGAATATATCTATATTGTCTTTGAAATGTATCTATACTGTCTTTGGGCCTTAGCTAACATTTCTATTTTTAACATTCTGCTATCTGATTATTTAAATCATGTCACAAGTTCTTGAGGTTTCAGGTAATTTATTTTTATTTAACTATAGAGTGATGGCTTTCGATAACAATAAATAAATGTCAGACATTACATATTTCATTTTAATTTTTCTCTATATAAAAATTAATCTTCTCAAACTCTTAAGATACTCAAAGAAAAAAAGAAAGAAGCAACAACTACGGGATATGTATGTTGGTTGTTGTTAGTTGCCACTGAGTCGATTCCAACTCATGGTAACCTCATGTGTGCAGATTAGAACTGTTTCATAGGGTTTCCAAGGCTGTAACCAGGAAAAAAAGGCTAAGAAAATATAACACCTAACAATGGTTGCATTTGGAAAGAGTCACCATGAATAACTGAGTTTCCAATTTTTGGTTGTTTTTTTTAAGTATGCACCAATTTTATAAGATAGTAACACTGAGTGGTTCCTACCAACATTTGCAACTCTTTTATAATACTTACCTATTAAGGCTGTGGTAAACCGATTCATTGAGAGAGGTTCTAAATACATTGGTCCTTCATAGGCAGACTCCAGTTCACTCCTAACATAGTCCCTAAATAAATGATAAGAATGTATTAGATACATTCCAAGCAACACGAGGGAGAGAAGCAGCTAAAGCATGGTATTCTTATGAGAGCATGTTGTTAATAATACCTATTTCATTTATACTTAGAATTTAGGTATGAAGAATTACGTAAGGATGGCCTTCAATTCCTTCCTCCATGCACTGGAAATAGACACAATTTATTGAAACTGAATTTTACTATGCAGAGAAGGCAGCTAAAGCCCCATTTTGTGGAATTTTCTTTCTTCCCATGATCTTATTAAATACTTTATGCCCAATAAAAAGCCAGTTGAGATGTCATCTCCAACACTTCCCCCAACTTACCAATAACACTACTTGCTAACATCACATTAAACTTCCCCTCTTTTGGTTCTCCTTCACCCTGGCCCCCTGTCCTATTTTTCCCATAGTACTGTTCCTAATTAGATTTTATTAGTTACAGGTAAAATCACAAATTAGTTAAAAAAACTAGCTCACAGCAGGACTCAACTCTATAGGCGGTCTAATTAGGCTACAATTTACTCTGAAACAAATTTTAGCTCAAACAGTCCTTTTTAAATTTAATTCAATTTTCACATGATTACTGAGAAATAATAAGATTTACGTAGATTTAGTAGACTGAATAACAAAGTTTAAGTAATCAGAAAGCCTTTACACTGAGAAAACATAACTTTTAGGGCACTGGAAGAAAGCACAGAAACAGAGTATTCAATTAATTATCGTTAAGTTTGGCAGCACTGGCAGATAGTTCTCTTAAGCTCTTTTGACATCAAAGAGAAATATGCAGAAAGAAAGTCTCCCTTTTTCTTCAACTGTTGAAAGCCTAATTCATTTCATTTTAAAACAGTCTGAAAGCATTTTCAAGTATTTCTGAGCGAGCTTATATGGCAGTATTTACCTTTTCCATGAAATTATTTCCTATTAAGGCAATCAAGTTTAATTTCTTTGGCACAGCCTAGCCCAAACGAGGAATGACCCTTACATAACCATCCAAGAAGGTACTGCCAAAAATCAAAATTAAAAACTAAAATAACATTAAAAGCGAAACAGTTTTAAGGAGAACTAAAAAAATCAATGGCTAGAAGTAAGCTCCTAAGTGATTTCACAATCATTTTCTACCACTCTATGATAGTTATTTCTAATATACAACATACTATTTCTCTTTCTATTGAAAGAGAAAGCCAAAACCTCGAGACAGATAATTTTAATGCAGTGGTTCTCAACTGGGGGAATTTTGCCCCTGAGGAGACATTCAGAAATATCTGGAGACATTTTTGGTTGTTAGAAACGGGGGAGGGAGGGTAGGGGTGCTTAAGGCGTCTAGTGAGTAGAAGCCAAGGATGCTACCAAACATCCTACAATGCACAGGACAGTCCCCCACAATAGCAAATTATCAAGTCCAAAATATCAATCCTGCCATGGTTGAGACCCTGTTTTAATGTTATTGTGTGCTATGGAGTTGATTCAGACTCACAGTGACCCTACAGTACAGAGTAGAAATGCCCCCATAGGGTTTCTTAGGCTGTAATTATTACTGAAGGAGCCTTGGTGGTATAGTGGCTAAAGCGTTTCACTGCTAACCAGGTCAGCAGTTAAAACCCACCAGTAGCTCTTGGGGACAAAAATCTGGCAGGTGGGTTCCGTAAATAAGATTGAAAAACAAATAAACCAACCCGCTGTCGTCCAGTCGATTCTGACTCATGCAGATCCTATAGGACAGAACAGAACTGCCCCATCGGGTTTCCGAGGAGTGGCTGATAGATTAGAACTGCCGACCTCCTGTTTAGCAGCCCGAGCTCTTATCCACTGTGCCATCAGGGCTCCTCCGTATGTATCATTTATACTTACAAAGTCTTTGAAAATACTATTAAAGAAATATATTTATATTTAACAGAGATATAACTCTGAGTCCCAGTACTACCTAGGCCCCTAAAGTCAAATATTTTTGACCACAGCATATCCTGTCCAATAGATCCAGTTAAAATGGGGGCCAGCATAAATCCATAGAGACAGAAAGCAGATTGTGATTGGTGGTTGAGGGGGTAGGGTAAGTGTAAAGAGTAACTGCTTAATGGGTTTTTTTTGGGGTGATGAAAATGTTTTGGAACTAGGTAGAAGAGGTGGTTGCCCAACATTGTGAATGTTAAATGTCACCACAAAGATGTTCACTTTAAAATGATTAATTTTATGTTATGTGAATTTCACCTCAATTTTAAAAAAGGAGGAGGAGCAGTTAGAAGACCTCTAGCCCTGTGGCGAAAAGCCAAAAGGTGCCCAAAAAAGGACCTAAGTTCCAAGGAGCTCTCTAATTGGGTACGGGTGGGGGGTGGACAACAGAGCTGGGTTCCCTGTCATGCTTCTCTTTCCTCTGTTTGGTTTTATCTTCATATCATGAATGTTTTACAGTATAACTCAGCGGCTTAACGTTATTCCAGTTTCTTACTGCTGAGACGTTTGTTCTTTTTCATTATTTCACAGCCTACTGTAGTTTACCCTCTTTTAAAGCTTCTTTGTCTTTCTTTAGATTCTTTTACCTTGAAATTCTAATTTCACACAACAAAACTTAAGGGAAATCAACATTTTATGTATTTTTTTTTACTCAAAAAGAATTTATTATGTATATAATATGTTGTTAGCACTCTGTTCTACCCTGGAATTACTGAAGTAAACAAGATATCATGAAGTTTACAAGCTAGGAGGGGAGAGACATATCAAACAAACACTTACCCTAACAATTAATTAGTTACAATTGTGGTAAGTGCTAAGAAAAAGATACAGGATGCTGTGAGGGTTTTTAAAAATATTTTATTTTTAGGTTCACAGCTCTATTTAAAAATCTTACTTATCTTCTCTTTGTTTCCAGGTTCTTACTTCTTCACTCAGCTAGTTCTATCTAGCCTTTTACTGCTTTTAAGTATCATTTATTTCACCTCTCATTCTACCATATAGTTATTATAAAATGTTTTAATGTAACTATTTTCCTTTATCCTATCCTATCCTTTTTTTTTTTTTTTTTTTAAAGTCCCCTCTTAACCTTCTAATCTTTTCATGATTTTCCTTTTAATTCTTTTTCACTCTCTGCATATTCTTCATTATTTGGTGATTTGCTGAGATTACAGGTCACCAAGGAAAGTCTGCATTCCAGAAGGATAAGTCATCAACCTTCAGGCCGTAATGACTGCAGCTTGACAGTAAGCAGTTTCCTCCCATCCGTCCTACTTATGCCCTCTTCTAGGATTCTAGAAATAGCTCCCCGCCAATGCTGCAACCTCCCCTATAACTGTCCAACCTGATCTTTGCATCAATCATTCAAACGCAGAAATTAATACTTTCCTAGGCCCCTTAGATCCTTTCCCCCTTTGATCAACCGTCTCTCTCACAAGAGTCTTTCAGAATCCTCCGTTTGGCCCCACTTCAGTTCAGGTAGTCAGGACCAGAAAGCCTGCAGATTCCTGCTTTGGACTAGGCTTAACTTGCCAGATCTTGAACAGTGGGTTTGGAGAAAGCTAAACTACCTAGCAGTGCCACGCAGCCACCACCAAGCTGTTTCTTCTGAAAGGAGAAATCTGGGCAGTGCCTCCCAAACTTAGGGGGAGAACTGAAATAAGGATTAATGTAAACAAAGATCTCTATATGTAAGTTATAAACAACTTCAAGGCAATGATAAAGTCCCAACAGAGCTAGGCATTCCAACATTAAAAAAAAAAACAAGATAGTAAGCCTAAACAGAAGCATCCAGAAAAGGAATTATCCAAAAGGCCCTGAGTCAAAAATTAAGCTAAAAACTAGTCTGAGGCAAGAGCAATGAAATTTCTAATTTTTAATAAAATTTTAACTGTTTTAAGACTGAATCAGAAGAGAAGATGCTCGAGAGAAACATTAATTTTTCAATTTAGAAGATTTAGAGGGTAAAATGTATTAAGCAAGAATTTCTGACACTCTCTTTATATATGAACAAAATCTTTTCCTTCTTAAACCTGATTTTTTCATTTGCATAATTTTTGGAATGCTGACAATCAACCCTGAGCACTAATAAACTAAATACTGAAAAATCCAGCTCCCTAATCCCTTATGAAAAATTCCTGGGTGGTGCAAACAGTGAATGCACTCAGCTGCAAACCAAAAGACTAGAGACCACTCAAAGGCACCTCAGAAGAAAGTTCTGATGATTTACTTCTGAAAAATCAGCCACTGAAAAACTATGGCGCACAGTTCTATTATGACACACGTGCCACGAGTTGGAGTCCACTGGATGGCAACCTCTTCTCCTTTGATTTAAACTGTCTTGGCCATAAGGAATGTGTAAGATATATGAAAGGGGCCTAAAGAGAAGCATACAAATCATAAAAAATAAATTATAAAACAAACAAAAAAACTAGAAACTTACCGCTTTACCAGCTGATTAAAGATCCTTACACAGTCTCCCTTAAGTAATCTGGCTGAGTCACTGGACAACCAAGGAACAACTTGTACATTCTGACCACTTACTTCAAGCTTTCAGACAATGGTAATTGAAAGAAACCTAATCTACATTTATACAGAATGAAGTAGTGAGCCCTCTAAAGTTCTTCTGCAACATGTGTAAACAAAAGGCACTGCTCAATCTAAGAGATTCCAGATACTGACATATTCAAATACCTGTATTTGAGTATCTCCTGTATATACATATGCACATCTACCACAGCCTCAGCACTGTGTTAGACCTGAATAGTTCATTTGTTGTTGTTTTTAGTTGCCAACTTGATTCCAACTTAGGGCGATCCTGTGTGTGCAGAGCAGAACTGCTCCATAGGATTTCCAAAACTGTGATCTTCCGGAAGGAGATCACCAGGCTTGTCTTCCGAGGTGCCAATGGGTGGGTTTGAACCACCAATCTTTTAGCTAGTTGTCAAGCACTTAAACATTTGCACCACCCAGGGACTCCATAGTTCCATTTACCCAGGGTTTAATTATTTAAACGGTCTCTGCCACTCTGCATCTCTCTTCAGCTTCTTTCTGCCCCCTAAGGTATTTAGTACATGGCCCAGACAACGTTCAAAAGAAGAAATATGTCAAACACTAAAACACATCAATTTTACTCTTGTCAAAATTAAAAGTTTAGTATATGAATAATAAAATTCATTTTAACAATTCCTTCATCTATAAAAGTGGTTCTCAACCAGGAGAATTTTGTTCCCAGACGACATCTGGTAATGTCTGAAGGCATTTTTTGACTGTCACCAACTGGTGGGAAGGAGGTGCTACAACCATCTAGTGTGTAGAGGCAGGGGTACAGCCAACATCCTACAAGACATAGGAGAGCCCCACAACAAAGAATTATCCAGTCCAAAATGCCCACAGTCCTTAGGTTGAGAAACCCTGATCTACAGGTTTAGATCATACAAGCTTTAATAAAATGGAGGGCTAGCTATCTGTTATTAGACATATAAGTAACTCTTGGGAAAGGTTTACATTTGAAACTATACTTACGTGCCTCACAAGCTGGGATGAAAATGGTCTTACTTTCATCTTTTGAAACCCAGTTCTAGTGGGACTTTTAATTCTCACACATACAACACTGACGCATGAGTTCATAAATCTTGCAGTAAAACAACGAATTTTTAAATACTGAGGTTTAAAAATTTTAGATTAAAAAAAACACAACTATGTTAACCACGACCATACTATCATAATAATGGTTTTGTCAGTCTATAGAGTTTTTCTTTTTTTTCACTTAGTTCTGTACAGGCTCAATTTTAAGTAGGACTGGTAGTGGGAAACACACTCCTTGTATCAACCAAAATGGAAAGCAGAGTTTATTAATTTAAGAAGAATTTGACACTTATCAAATTCTAGTGAGTTTAATTAGAATATTAACATTAAATGTTTATAGTATACTGAGTCCGTGGATTTTCTAATAATTAATTCTTCTGAACTATAAGGTATATCCAGTCTATATTACTGTTGTTGTTAGTTGCCCTTGAGTCAACTCCGACTCATGGCAACCCTGTGTACAACATAACAAAACGCTGCCCAGTCTTGAGCCACCTTTATGATCGTTGGCATGTTTGAATCCACTGCTGCAGCCATTGTGTTGTACCTTTCAACCTAAGCGGCTCATCTTCCAGCACTGTATAGGACAATATTTTATTATGATCTATAGGGTTTTCAGTGACTTATCTTCAGACTTAGATTACCAGGCCTTTAGTCCTAATCTGCCTTAGTCTGGAAGCTCTGCTGAAACCTGTCCACCATGGGTGACTCTGCTGGTATTTGAAATACTGGTGGCATAGCTTCCAGCATCATAGCAACACTCAAGCCACCACAGTACAACTGAACTGACAGACTAAACAGGTTTTTATTCATTTAAGAATAGTCAGTTTTATCCTGTGAGTACATGTATAAGGGAAAAATAAGAGACCCAGATCTTCAAAAGCTTATCGAATTTTCAACTTGAAACATTAGTATTATTTGCAAATGTCTTTTATTATAGCCAGTTTTTGAAATAATAATTATTAAAAGTATTCAAACACTGAGTATCCTTCTCGGGATCATGCTACACTCTGCTTTGATACAACTGCATTGGTTCAGGTTACAAAGCCTAATAACATGCTGATTAGAAGATTGAAAACTTTCTGTAAAAGTTGGTCTCATCCAAAGAGCTTGGGAAATATTTTAAAAATGTGATAATAGTAACAGAATGTTGTAATATGTTTTCAGTATTCGTAACACTGCATTTTAAAAATAAATTTACATAGGTTCGAGTGAGACTGATTTGGGACTAATTTTCCTTTTAAGAAATGAGAGCTGAGGCAATACAAAGCTGAGGAATACAAAGTAGGGAAAAGAGAAAAACTAAATGTCCAGTCAAAACAACACCTGGGACTCACACTTCCCAATTTCAAAACTTACTACAAAGCTACAATAATCAAGACAGGGTAGTACTGGCATTAGGCTTAACACAGACCAATGGAATAGAACTGAGAGTCCAGAAATAAACTCTCATTTATGGTCAATTAATTTCAACAAGGGTGCCAAGACAATTCAATGAGGGAACAACAGCCTTTTCAAAAATGGTGCTAGGACAAGTAGGTATCTACATGTAAAAGAATTAAGTTGGATACCTACCTTATATTGTATACAAAAGTTAACTCAATATAGACGAGCAACCTAAACATAAGAGCTAAAACTATAAAACTCATAGAAGAAAATATAGGCACAAATCTACGTGACCCTGGATTAAGCAATGGTTTCTTATATATGACACCAAAAGCACAAGTGGCAAAAGAAAAAACAGACAAACTGAGCTTCATCAAAATTAAAAGTTTGTGCCACAAAAAATGCCATCAAAAAAGTGAAAAGACAACCCAAAGAGGGAGAAAAACTTTGGAAGTCATGTATCTGATAAGGAACTTATATCTAGAATACATAAAAAATCCCTACAACTCAATAATAAAAAGGCAAACCAATTAAAAAATAGGCAAATGATCTGAACAGACATTTCTCCAAAGATTTACAAGTAGTCAATGACACGTGAATAGATGTAGACACCATTAGCCACCAGGGAAATGCAAATCAATACCACAATGAAATACCACTTCACACCCACTAAGATGACTATAATCAAAAGGACAGATAACAAGTATTGGTGAGGATAGAGAGAAACTGGAACCCTCATACAATGTTGATGAAATGTGAAACAGTGTAGCTGGTTTGAAAAACCGGCAGTTCCTCAAAAGATTATAAAGTTACCATATGATCCAACAATTCCACTCTCAATACATACCCAAGAAAAATAAAAACACAGGTTCACACACAAAAACGTGTACATGAATGTTCTCAGCAACAACATTCATAATAGCTAAAAAGTGGAAACAACCCAAATGTCCATTAACTGATGAATGGATAAACAAAATGTGGTATAAACATACAATGCAATATTTAGCCATAAAAAGAAAGAAAAGTACATGCTACAATATGAACCTTGAAAACACTATGCTGAGTGAAAGTGGCCAGACACAAAGGACCATATATTGTACAATTCCATTTATATGAAATATCCAGAATAGGCAAACTGATTAAACAGAAAACAGACTGGTGGTTGCCCAGGGCTGGGGCAGGCAGAGTTGGTGGGAAATGCGGAGTGACTGCTGTATAGGATTTCTTTTGGGGGCAACGAAAACATCCTAAAATCGATTGTGGTAATGGTTGTACAGCTCTGAACATACAAAAAAACCACTAAACTACATACTTTAAATAGTATGTGAATTACATCTCAATAAAGCTGTTATAAAAAAAGATACTTGGTTACAAAGCTGCCATGAAGTCTGAACCACTGTTTTCTTTAAAAGCAAAAAGCGTCACCCTCAATATTTTATAAATATGACATGCTCAAAACTCAGTATTTATCAAATGTGACATGTTATGAATAATTGCAGGACAGCACATCTTTGCTAATCTTTTGTGATATAACAGTGCATAGTGCAAATTATACTAAAAAATACTGAAATATGTCATAATCTTGAAATTCATTCAATATCAAAAGAAACCCCTTAAGATAGTCATTGTCTTTACAGTTTCAAAGAAGTTACTTGTCAACGTAAAAAATTTATTAAGTAGGGAAGCTATTTCACATCCAGTCTGATTCTAAAACTAATTTTCTTTCCACTAATCACGCTGCCTTCCTCAGAGGACCGATGCCGAACTAGTTATCAGAAAACTTGGAGTCTGGTTAAAGTGTGTCCCTTCCTAGCTGTTTGTCCACTTCAGTTTTTTCATCTGTAAATGCCAAAGTATTGTAATAAAGAATCAAAGTGAAACAAAGAATGGGGAAGTGTTTTTGCACACTGTAAAATTTTATTAAAACCAAAAAAACCCGTAGCTATCAAGTCAATTCCAACTGACAGCAACCGTATAGGATAGCGTAAAACTGCCCCATAGGGTTTCCAAGGCTGTAATCTTTACAGAAGCAGGCTGCCACATCTTTCTCCCACCAAGCAGGGGCTGGGTTTGAATGGCCGACCATTTGGTTAGCAGCAAAGTGCTTAACCACTGAGCCACTAGGGATCCTTAAAATTTTATTACAATTCTTTTTATTGTTTAAAACAAGTTTGCATTTTCTAGTAATGAAAACAAACATCAAACATTAGAAAAAAACATTCCTATAAACTAAAACTAAACAGTTGAGATTGCCAAAATAAAAATAGTCAGAAAAAGGCTTTTCTTTACTTCTGACACTGTTAGGGTTCCCTTTTCCTTACAGGACATAATTCTGACCTCTCTAGAAAAGTCTAGATGGTAATACTCTTCACAAAATAAGCTACATGGGTTTAGCCATCACTACACCACTAAGAGCTTGGCTGCTAACCAAAAGGTGAGCAGTTCAAATCTACCAGGTACTACTTGGAAACCCTCTTGGGCAGTTCTACCCTGTCCTATAGGGTCACTATGAGTCTGAACTGATTCAACGGCAACAGGTCTGGACACCCCTAAAACACACACACACACAAACAAAAAACTGTAAGACAGGGTAGGCAGGCTTACTGTTTTTCACCCAGAATTATGACGATGGTAACAAAAGCACCAATTTTAGTAGTGGCAAAGTGGTTAAGAGCTACGGCGGCTAACCAAAAGGTCGGCAGTTCAAATCCACCAGACGCTCCTTGGAAACTATGCAACAGTTCTGCTCTGTCCTATAGGGTCGCTATGAGTCAGAATAGACTCGACAGCAACAGGTCTTTATCTTCAACTTTTGGGAGCCCTGATAGCGCAGTGGTTAAAGTGCTCGGCTGCTAACCGAAAGGTCAGCTGTTTGAACCCACCAGCCACTCCTTGAGAGAAAGATGTAGCAGTCTGCTTCCATAAAGATTACAGCCTTGGAAACCCTATGGGGCAGTTCTACTCTGTCCTATAGGGTTGCTCTGGGTCAGATTCGAATCGACAGCAAAGGGTTTGGTTTTTGCTATCTTCAACTTTGAGACTCTCTTGATTGATTAACAAAATCTTATCAATTCTAAAAAGCTATATTATATTAGCGTTGACTCACAGTGACCCTACAGGACAGAGTATAACCACCCCAGTCACTATGGGTCACTATAAGTCATAACTGATTAGACAGCAACGAGTTTGGTTTTCAAGGAGCCTGCTGACACAGTGGTTAAGTGCTTATCTGGTAACCAAAAGGTCAGCGGTTCAAACCTACCAGTCACTCTGTGGGAGAAAGATGTGGCAGTCTGCTTCCATAAAGGTTTCCAGCCTTGGAAACCCTATGGGGCAGTTCTACTCTGTCCTACAAGGTCATTATGAGTCAGAATCGACTCCACAGTAATAGGTTTGTTTTTGTATTTTTTAAAAAAAACATATATACAGCTACACCATGGAATACCATGCCATTTAAAAAATCATTTTTTGAAGACTAACCACACTGGAAAATGCTCACAAAACACTGCTGCATAGCAAACAAAAACGAGACATAATAATGCTAGCTAAAATTAATTCACTCAGCACTTACTATATTATCTGAAATTGTGCTTTACATGCCTCATCTTATTGGACCTTCACAATGCCCTACTGGATATTACCACCATTTTATAGATAATGAAACTGTAACACCTAAAGTTCCAGAGCTAATAACTTACTAGCTTCTTCTTACTTAGAAACCTGGAATCTGGACCTATCCAATCATCCATCCAAAAAATACGTGAGTGCCTCTCAGGTGCCCAGGCACTCATTTACACATTAAAATGGCGACTCTGCACAGCCCATACCCTAAAGCTGCATTATACTCTACAGATACAATTTTTATTTAAAAATTAATAAAGATGGGAAAGTATCTCCACCTTGAGCATGAGCTGAGATTCAGGTGTTTGGGAGTAAGGCCCCAGGAATAGACTGGTAAGGGTTTGGGGCTGGAGGTACTGGAATGGAAAGGGTATCATGCTGTCTGTCAGTATTGGCCCCTGGACTCCTGGTCTGGTCTAAGTTCTACGGAGAGATGTTACAGGCAGAGGCTTAAGTTGTTTACAAGAAAGAATCAAAGACATGGAGATATACTTGTGCGACACAAAATCAGAAGGTTACTGTCTCCATTTTTGAGTGGAGCACAGCTTGATTTTAACACTTGTGAGGATTAAAAGAAATGCAGCACTACTTTAACAGCTCCAGATTTTGCAACTCTGACATCAACGGAAACACCCAGAGCAAGAACCAGATGTTAAAGAGAAAACCACCACTTTCCAGGTATCATTGTGAGCAGAGGAAATCAACCAGGCAGGAAGAGATGAATGTGAGAAGACTTGAGTTTCTGGGAAACACCTAAGGGGCTTTCAGAAATAACTTGATGAACTATTACGGAGGATGGAGCTCCTGCTTCAACAAGAGGGGCCAAGAGCCAGTGACCATTCAGTTATTAGGTATTTTGACTCCTTTGTATTCACTGACGTGGTGAAAACTAGAAGGTATAAAAAACTAGAAAAAAATACCAGAATATTAACAGGTCTATCTCTGGATGGTATTATTTCAGGTGATTATTACGGCATTTAAAGTTTTTGTACGTTCACGGTCTGCATTGAGCAGCATGATTTTATAATCAGAAAAAATGAAGGTTTTTAAAATATCAACCATTCAATTCTACTAATAAAAAAAATAATACTTCTAAGGTTAAATTTCAAGCCTACACAAAAATCTGTTTCAGACCTCTTACGAGATAATTATATCTTATTATATATGCAAGGTTAATAGCCACTCTTCTTAGAACTGGGAGTTTATGATAATACATACATTTTGATTAAAAATAATGAAATTTATGCTTCGAATGAAATTATAACCCCAAAATTTATTACATCCCATTACATTTCCCATGTCACTTTGGGTTTGCCTATATATTAACATTCTGTTCCAAAATAGCAAGCTCATATTCACTGGCAAAGCTAAGTCTTAAAATTTAAGTCTAGTCTTAGTCTAGGGCAAGCAGACAATATTGATAAAGAGGCAGAAGTTCTGAGCTATACAATTAACCTCACCAAATAATTTATACTAATCTTCCACTCTGTATGGTGGCTGACTTCTCATATTATCATACGTTGACTTTCTAAAATAATGAGTGAAGTCCATAATTATCAAAATACTTCTATTGCCTTTTCTCGGGCAATATAAGGAAGCTCATGGGTATCTTTGTAAACGTAACCTTACGGCCTATTTCATATTAAGCTACTTTTTTAAAGTAGAAATAAAATTTGAGCATAATCCCAGCTATAAATCCTCTGTGATACTATTTCCTTAGAAAACCAGTATTAACAAAACTGTTTTAGATACCTACCAAATAAAATTGCCTTAGCTTCTGAATAGTGTTCATAAGAAAGTACTTTAATCGAAAAGGAAAACTTTACATTCAGCCATACATTTTAAAAATGGGATCACATTCTTACCTGGAGATTTGATGTCCAGCATAGAGAAGCAGGGCAGTCAAAAAATATAGATAAAGCTGAACCAGATGCTGCCTGGGCAAGGTTAGTAGCACAACACTCAAGATATAACCTGCAGTAGAAATTAAGAGACAGAGATAAATAAAAAGGTGATTCTTATTTAGTTTCCCAATTAATTACACTCTAATAGAGCAAGAGAAAGATGCGGCAGTCTGCGCGCTGAGCAAATAATTCGAAAAGCTGGATTATATAAAGAAGAATGAGGCATCAGGACTGGAGTAAGACTCATTAACAACCTGCAATACGCAGATGACACAACCTGCTTGCTGAGAGCGAAGAGAACTTGAAGCACTTATCGATGAAGATCAAAGACTACAGCCTTCAGTATGGATTACACCTCAACATAAAGAAAACCAAAATCCTCACAACTGGACCAATAGCAACATCATGATAAACAGAGACAATACTGAAGTTGTAAAGGAATTCATTTTACTTGGATCCACAATCAACACCCATGAATGCAGCACTCAAGAAATCAAATGACACATTGCATTGGGCAAATCTACTTCAAAAGGCCTCTTTACAGTGTTAAAAAGCAAAGATGTCACTTTCAAGACTAAGGTGCACCTGATCCAAATCATGGTATTTTCAATCACCTTATATGCATCGGAAAGCTGGACAATGACTAAAGATGACCAAAGAAGAATTGATGCATTTGAATTATGGTACTGGTGAAGAATACCGAATATACTACAGACTAAAAAACGAACAAATCTGTCTTGGAAGAAGTACAGCCAGAATGCTCCTTAGAAGGATAGTGAGACTTTTTCTTACTTATTTTGGACATGTTATGAGGAGGGACCAGTCCCTGGAGAACAACATTGTGCTTGGTTAAGTAGGGGGTCACCAAAAAAGAGGAAGACCCTCAACGAGACAAACTGACACAGTGGCTGCAATTACGGGCTCAAGCATAGCAATGATTGTGAGGATGGCAAAGGACCGGGCAGTGTTTTGTTCTGTTGTACATACTATTGCTAGGAGATGGAACACACTCAAAGGCACCTAACAACAACCACCATCTCTGTGGAGTTTACATTAACTTTACCCAATGAATTTGGTCTTCGTCCTTGGTTCCCAAGAGATAACCTCTAAAATCTCAGAAATTCCCCAGTAATTGAAGTGCCTTGATGATAGGCCTCCAGATTACATCTGATGGTTTATGCTAATGAGGTCTCAGGTGGGGGCTGGCTGGGCTAGGAAGACTACAGGTTGCATGATCATCAGCTGACCTGAGTAGGAAGAAGAGCACAACTGAATCAACCATGATTACACTTGGAGGCCCCAATAAAGGCTCTGGATATGGAAGTTTCATGGACTTCCTGGTCCGTGTTACACATTGATGCATATGTGAGGGCAGCATGTCTCTTTCTGGGGACAAGAAAACACTGCGCTGGGAACCCTCTCAAGACTTTGCCCTAAGTCTTCATTTGTATCCTTTTTCCTACAATAAAACTCAAATCATAAGTAGAGCACTTCCCATCAGTTCTGAGTTGTCCTAATGAATGATCAAATCTAAGAGAATAGTGGGAACCAGCAGGTCAGAAGCAAGCAGGGCTAGGGACCCATGAGCTTACAGCTGGTATCCTGAGGAAGTAGTCGGAAAACCCCAAATTTGTAGCCAGCAAGTCAGGAGTGAAGGTATCATGCTAACTCCCAAGCTTGCAGTTGGTGTCTGAGTTCTTGGGCAGTCCTGGCAGTTTAGAGGACTATATCCTTTAACTTGTGATGTCTGACCTAGCTCTAAGTGGTTAGGATCAGAGGAAGAAGTGCTGTGCATGCAGCTGGTGTCAGAACAAACATGTCAGAAAAGTGAGGATTTGCTATTTTCCACACAACACAAAAATTTTCCTTCCCAGAATGTTGTGGACTTTCCCTTCTCCCGCACATCTCATGAAAGATCAACTGTCAAATCCTCCAGATTTATCATATTCATTTCATTCATTCCTTCAATCATCCGTGAGGATGGTGCAAGACTGAGCACGTTTTGTTCTGTTATACACGAGGTTGCTACTGACTTGAGAGTACCTAGCAACAGCAGCAGCTTCAAATATCCTGTCATTCAACAAACACTATTAAGTGTAAAGTATGAACAATATGGAAGATACAACAAAATGAACAAATCACAGTCTAGTAAAAAGATAAACACGGAAAAAAGTAAGATACAATACTGGTGGCAGAATAAACGAACATTAGAAGTTAATGGTTGTACAAACTTAGTAACTAAGTTTGACCTGGATATCAGAGGGCAGCTGAATTTTTAACAGACTAAGAACAAAGGAGAAATATTCCAAGAAAAGAAAAGTTGCTGTTGTTAAGTGTTGTGCAGTTGGTTCGACTCATAGCAACCGCACATAATACAGAACAAAACTCTACACAGTCCCGCACCATCCTCACAATCGTTGTTATGCTTCAGCCTATCGCTGCAGCCACTGTGCCGCTCTATCTCGTTGAAGGTCTTCCTACTTTTCACTGACCTTCTACTTTACCAAGCACAATGTCCTTCTCCATGGACTGGTCCCTCCTCATAACATGTACAAAGTATGTGAGATGCAGTGTCGCCATCCTTGCTTCTTTAAGAGTATTCTGATTGTACTTCGTCTAAGACAGATGTGTTCATTCTTTGGCAGTCCATGGTATTTTCAATATTTTTCACCAACACTACAATTCAAAGGCATCAATTCTTCTTTTGGTCTTCCTTATTCATCGTCCAGCTTTCCCATGCATATAAGCGACTGAAAACACCATGGCTTGGGTCTGGTGCACCTTAGCCTCCAAGGTGACATCTTTGCTTTTAACACTTTAAAGAGGTCTTTTGCAGTAGATTTGCCCAATACAATGCATCATTTGAGTTCTTGACTGCTGCTTCCATGGGTGTTGACTGTAGGTCCAAGAAAAATGAAATCCTTGACAACTTCAATCTTTTCTCCATTTATCATGACGTTGCTTATTGGTCCAGTTGTGAGGATTCTGGTTTTATGTTGAGGTGTAATCCATACTGAAGGCTGTGGTCTTTGATCTTTATCAATAAGTTCCTTAAAACTGCCTCACTTTCAGCAAGCAAGGTTGTGTCATCTGCATAACATGGGTTATTAAATGAGTCTTCCTCCAATTCTGATGCTGCATTCTTCTTCATATAGTCCAACTTCTAGGATTATTTGCTCAGCATACAGACTGA
Organism: Trichechus manatus latirostris; assembly: GCF_000243295.1. Classification (NCBI taxonomy): domain Eukaryota; kingdom Metazoa; phylum Chordata; class Mammalia; order Sirenia; family Trichechidae; genus Trichechus; species Trichechus manatus. The sequence goes on along the minus strand of NW_004443947.1, from coordinate 22,959,020 downwards.
ATAGGTACGGTGAAAGGAAACAACCCTGATGCACACCTTTCCTGACTTTAAAGCATGCAGTATCCCATTTGAATGACTGCCTCGTGGTCTATGTACAGGTTCCGTATGAGCACAAGTGTTATGGAATTCACACTGTTCGAAATGTTATCCATAATTTGTTATGATCCACACAAATAGTCAATAAAACACAGGTAAACATCTTTCTAGTAATCTCTGCTTTTCACCAAGAACCGTATGACATAAGCATATCCCTCGTTCCATGTCCTCTTCTGAATCCAGCTTGACTTTCTGGCAGTTCCTTCTCAACGTACTGCTGCAACCGTTTTTGAATTGTCTTAAGAAAAATTTTACTAGTGTGTGATATTAATGATATTGTTTGATAATTTCTGCATTTTGTTGGATCATCTTTCTTCGGAATGAGCACAAATATAGATTTCTAAGTGGTTGACCAGGTAGCTGTCTTCCAAATTTCTTGGCATAGATAAGCAAGCATCTCCAATGCTGCAATCATTTTTTGAAACATCTCAATTGGCATTCCATCAATTCCTGAAGGCTTGTTTTTCGCCGATGTCTTCAGTGCAGCTTGGACTTCCTCCTTCAGTACCATTGGTTCTTGATCATATGCTACCTCCTAAAATGGCTGAATGTTGACCAATTCTTTTTCGTACAGTGACTCTGTGTACTCCTTCCATCTTCTTTTGATGTTCTGTGTCGTTCAATATCTTCCTTCAATATTGCAACACGAGGCTTGAATTTTTTTCTTTAGTTCTTTGAGCTTGAGAAACACCAAGCACATTCTTCTGTTTTGGTTTTGTCACTCCAGGTCTTTGCACATTTCATTATAATACTTTATCTTTTCAAGCCACCCTTTGAAATTTTCTGTTCAGCTCTTATTACTTCGTTTCTTCCGTTTGCTTTAGCTACTCTCCGTTCAAAGGCAAGTTTCAGAGTCTCTTCTGACACCTGTTTTGATCTTTTCTCTTTCCTGTCTTTTTAATGTCCTTTTGCTTTCTTCATATATGATGTCTTTGGTATCATTCCACAACTCGTGTAGTTTTTGGTCTTTAGTGTTCATCAAATTTATTCTTAAGATGGTCTCTAAATTCAGGTGGGATATACTCAAGGTTATATTTTGGCTCTCGTGGACTACTCTAATTTTCTTCAGCTTCAACTTGAACTTGCATATAAACAATTGATGGTCTGCTCCGCAGTGGACTCCTGGACTTATTCTGAAAGATGATATTGAGCTTCTCCAGTGTTTCTTTCCACAGATATAGTCAATTTGTTTCTGCATATTCCATCTAGTGAGGTCCATGTGTACAGTCACCGTTTATGTTGTTGAAAAAACGTATTTGCAAGGAAGAAGTCATTGGTCTTGCAAAATTCTATCATGCAATCACCAACATCGTTTCTATTACCAAGGCCGTATTTTCCAACTATTGATCCTTCTGTGTTTCCAACTTTCATGTTACAATAGGAAGTAATTATCAATGCATCTTCATTGGATGTCTGATCAATTTTAGACTACAGAAGTGGGTAATTATCTTCAGTTTTTTTCATCATTGGCATTAGTGGTTGCTGCATAAGTGTGAATAACAGTCACACTAACTGGTCTTCCTTATAAGCATACAGACATTATCCTATCACCAACAGCACTGTACTTCTGGATAGATCTTGAAATTTTTTTTGGGGGGGGGACAATGAATGAGATGTCATTCCTCTTCAATTTGTCACTCCCAGCCTAGCAGACCATATGACTGTCAGAATCAAAATGGCCAATACCAGTCCATATCAGCTCACCAATGCCTAGGACATTGATTGATCTTTATGCATCCATTTCATTTTTGATGACTTCCAATTTTTCTTAACTCATACCTCGTACACTCCACATTCTGATTATTAATGGATGTTTACAGCTGTTTCTTCTCATTTTGAGTCATGCCACATCAGCAAATGAAGGTCATGAAAGCCTGACTCCATCCACGTCATTAAGGTCGACTCTACTTTGAGGAGGCAGCTCTTCCTCAGTTGCATTTTGAGTGCCTCATCTTCCAACACTGTATCAGACAATGTTTTGCTGCTATGCATAAGGTTTTCACCAGCCAATTTTTTCAGAAGTAGACCACCAGGTCTTTCTTCCTAGTCTGTCTTAGTCTGGAAGCTCTGCTGAAACCTGTCCACTATGGATGAACCTGCTGGTATTTGAAATACCGGTGGCATAGCTTCCAGCATCACAGCAACACACAAGCCACCACAGTATGACAAACTGACAGACGAGTGGCGGGAAAAGAAAAGAGCAAGTACAAAATCCATAAAAGCACAAAAAGATATTTCCAGGGGCCAGCAAATTTCTGTAGTCTAGTCTAGAATTTGGTGTAAACAGAAATGGTATTGCGACATGATGCTGATCAAGCTAGTGGTTAAAGCTTCAACAGAAAGCCTTGTATACAACAGTAAGGAATTTAAACTTTAACCCCCTGGGCTAGCATTCTCAAATTCTTTAGATGCCCATTTAGGAGAGTTGAAAACATAAACAAACAAAAACAACAGTTAAAAAGAAAAAACCTATGGCTCACCCATACCACCATTTTTACATTCCAGTGGAAAAATAATTCTGGTAACAATCAAGTATATTATATAAGAAGATTTTTTTTGAGGAATCATGAATACTTGGGAGCCTGGGGGCGCAATGCTTAAGAGCTCAGCTGCTAACCAAAAGGTCAGCGGTTCTAATCCATCAAGCTTTCGCTGGAAACTCTATGGGGCAATTCTACTCTGTCCTACAAGGTCACTATGAGTCGGAATCAACTTGACAGCAATGTGTTTTGGTTTTATGAATACTTATGCTAAAACACAAATAGTATGAATGAATCATTTGAACTACAATGTATATATAATTATCACAGGAAAAATATAAAACCAAAAATGCTGATGTAAATAAATATCCATCGCTATTCATGCTACAGAGCCCTGGTGGCACAGGGGTTAAGAACTACAACTGCTAACCAAAAGGCCAGCAGTTTGAATCCACCAGCTACTCCGTGGAAACCCTATGGGGCAGTTCTACTCTGTCCTACAGGGTTGCTATAGGGTTGCTATGAGTCAGAATCAACTTGAAGACAACAGGTTTGGTTTTGGTTTTTATTCACACTACAGGATTAACCAAACAACCCACAACAAGCTAAATTGGTAACAATGAAGCTAACTCAACAATAATTTATAATTAAAAAGCAAGACCAGCAGCATTTAAAAATGATGATGACCTACTTAAAAAAACAATGATGAACGTTCCTACAAAATGCAGGAATTTCTCCTATAATAATAACGTCTGCTAATTAAAGGTTACTGTAGTAATGGGAAAAAAATGAAAGCCTGGATTAAAGCAGTAGCTTTGGGTATGGGGTTGGCTGGGTCAGCTATAAGACATATTTAAAAAGGTCTTAGCGGTGATCTATGGGTGAGTGGTTAAAAACAAGGAAATAAAGATGGTTCTGATGTTTCTACCTTGGGTAATCAAGCGGATAGCTTTGTTATCAAGTAAGATAGGAAAACAGGAGGAGGAGGAGGAGGTTTGAGATGAGGTAAAAGTAATGAATTCAGTGACTGATATAGAGTGAAGTATCTATAGGATATTCAGGTGGAGATATCTAACAGGCATTAGAAATTCATTCGGTATCAGGCACTAGCTAAGTACTAGGATATGGAGATAGCAGACAATCCCTTTGCTACCTTAATTAAAGGAGACAGTAGGCAATCCCCTTGCTACCTTAAAGGAGATAGGAGACAACCCCCTTGCTATATCAAAGGAGACAGTAGGCAACCTTCTTACCTTAAAGGAGATAGATAATAGACAATCCCCTTCCTACTTTAAAGGAGCTCACAATCTAGTTGGAAAGACAGATAAGCACATGAACCCTTAGAATACAGCATATGAAGCTCTTTGGTGGATGTATGAACCAAGTGCCATGGATCATAGACGAGGAACACCAACTCCAGACTAACATGATCAAGAAAGCAGTGGAAAGTAAAGTTCAAGATCTGCAGCCAAAACTATGTGAATCATTCAAATAACAGAAGAAAACTGAACACAAATTCTGGGTGATATTAACACTTAAGAAGAGGTGTAAAAAAAAGTTAGTAAAAGAGTCAGAAGGAACGGTCAGCGAGTTAGGAGAAAAATCAGGAAAGAAATGCTTTCAAGAAAAGGGAAGTGGCCAATAGCTTTATAAACATGGAAAGGTCCACAAAATGAGGACTAAAATGAGGCTTGAGTTTTACATTTTAGGCCATTAATGATCTTAGTGAGTACAGTTTCAATAGAAATGACTCTTTACCACCTAGTTCTGGCTCTCATTGCCTCTTGCTCAAAATCCTAACTGGTCTTCTTACCTCCAGATATTCTGATGTTGTTAGTTGCTGTCGAGTCAACTACCAACTCACGGCAACCCCGTGTGTGCAGAGCAGAACTGCTCTATAAGGTTTTCAAGGCTGTGACCTTTCATAAGCAGATTGCCAGGCCTGTCTTCTGAAGTGCTTCTGGGTGGGTTCTAATCGCCAACCTTTCAGCCAGTAGTCAAGTGCTCAATCGTTTGTGTCACCCAGGGATTCCTCCAACTATTGTGTAGTGCCTTCCAACTTAGAGGGTTCATCCTCCACCACTGTATCAGACAATATTCTGTTGGGATACATACGACTTTCATTGGCTAATTTTTAATTGGCTAATTTTTAGAAGTAGATTGCCAGCCTCTTTCTCCCTAGTCTGTCTAAGTATATTTTGAAATTATGGCTACGTAAAGTTATTCAGTGCAACACTGTATGAAATAGCAGACAACAGAAGTTACCTAAAGGTCCACCAATAGGGTAATTAGTTCAATAAATTATAATATATCCATACATGGATAGTATGCAGCTGTAAAACAGAAGGGGGGGGGGAATCAGGCTCCAACATGTAATTAGAATCTTAAGATTTGGCAGAAAAGAAAGTGTCAAGTGTCAATATGAAGGGAAAAAAAGAGTTCAAACCTTTATTTCATGAAAAAAGCTTTATTTCATCTAAAAACAGCAGTTATATAGCTCTACGAGACATTAAGTTAAAATAAACAGTAAACCAAGGTCAGGATGATGTATATTATGCTATTATCTATATAAAAAAATAGACAAAATATAGATTTACAATTGCTTAGAGATAAATATATAAAAATATCTCTGAAATTATGCATAATAATAATATTAGTTACTTGTTGGGGCTGGGGGTGAGAACTTAGTGGATAGGGAACAGAGATGGGAGGGAGTATTTTTCACAGCATACCTTTTTATGCTTCTTGGTTTTTTAATATGAATGCATTACCTATTTTAAAAGTTAAGATTTTTTAAAAATATGTAAGGGTACAATTCTGTAATTCTACTCTACCATGGAGTATAATAAATATATTGTAAAAGGCTCAGTTGAGTTCCTAAAGTTATAAACCAGAGTATGAATTTCAACTGTACTAGAACCTATTCAATTCCTAAAATTAATGTTTCTGGTTATTAGACAGCTGTTATCATAATAAATATTTCAATCTATTCAGAAGTAATATAAGTACATTTTTTAAACCACAGTGTGAATTACTTTGCTGATTAAGCTAAAAATCTAAGCCAAGTACCCAATTGTTCTTCTACAACAGACTGGAATTATTTTCCATAAATTGGCTAACATACAAAGCCTTTCATAGAGGGTTGAGAATTATAGCATTTTACAGCATAAAGGAACCTTCTCATTTCAGACTTTCTCAAGGTAGTGCCATCTAACAAAGAGTTTACTGAATCCAGGTGTTCTGCTTCTAGTGCACTGCTTCTTCTTCTATTCCACACTTCTTCCCACAATGGCTTACTAGTACTCTCAGAGCTGTAAGGGGTTCTCAGGGCTAAGCTGTGGAACCCAAAAAGTCCTTTTATAGACAAAAATGAAATCTCATAAAAATAAGACAACCCTTTAAGGATTTTATAAGGCATACCTGCTGATGGAAAATTCTAATAATAAAAGGGCCTAGAGGAATATGTTCAAACTATCATCACTATAATACACAACTCAAACCATATCTTGAGTTATGCAGTATCATTGTTAACTAAAAATATAGTGTTACGATCATTACATATAAACTACAACAATGGAGTTCAGCTGGAATTCTCACCTCTCATGAGGGAGACCTGGGTTCAATTACCAGCCAATGTACCTCAAGTGTAGCCATCACTTGTCTGTCAGTGGAGGCTTGCATGGTGTCGTGATGCTGACTGAGTTTCAGCAGAGCTTCTAGAGGAAGACAGACTAAGAAGGCCTGGCAATCTACTTCCCAAAATCTGCCAATGAAAACCCTAAGGATCACAACAATCTGGTTGTCACGAGTTGGTGGCCTCCTCAACAGCAGCTAACAACAACAATCCTCACTACAACAATAAATTAAGGAGCATGACTTTTATTCTAGAAGAATTTTATCTGTTTCATGCCTGTATTTCTTGACTTTAATTTCTTTAACCTCTCATCATTACTTTTACCATAACCTCAAAGCATCTCAATTACAGTCCCAGGAGTATTGTTTTTAAGAAAGAAAACATTATAGTATCATTTCATAGCGAAATGAATTTTTTATATTCAACTGATATGTTTTAGTTTGTCTTGTTCCTGTGTGCCACTGAGTTGATTCCGACTCAAAATGACCCTATAGGACACAGTAGAACTGTCCCATAGGGTTTTCTAGGCTATAATCTTTACGGGACCATATGGCTAGCTGGTGGGTTCAAACCACCGACATTTCAGTTAGCAGCTGAGCTGCTTAACCACTGCGCCACCAGGGTTCCCCAGTTTGTCTTAGAGAACAGTAAACAATACTAAATTTCAAAAAGCAAAATCCAAAACAATGACAAATTAGAATGGACCAAATGCCTGAAAAAATATTCCTCATTATTTACATTTCACCATATTAAAATCTAAAATGTTTTCTTCTGCCTTCCAGTTTTATCTAAAATAAATCCAACACTGCCTGCTTTCCTCTAGTCTTAATAATTAATTCATATGCAATGCTAAGAATCTACACAAGATTCAGAAACACACATCAATGACTATAACACTGTCATCTCAATGTAACAGAACCTCATTTTACTCAAATTCAAAAACACACAAATAAATAAAATAAATCAGAGTGTGCCACTGTAAGGTTAGAAAAGGTGGATGTCGACACTTACCTACATAATGCATATTAAGAGCCAAATACTTATATTGGAAAAGGGGGTTGTTACTGAGGCTACTTCTTTGGATCTGCTGGAAAAAGGAGCTGACATCCCATCTGTACAGGACATCCAGTAGCATGATGCTTGGCACCCTCAGGGCCACATTTAACACTGCCTCCAGTTTCTCCTTTGCAGCCATGTTGTTTTTCCTTGGAGCAGGCCTAAAATTCAGTAGACACAATATATAAAAATAAGTCAACACAACTGGCTTTTAAATATCCTTTTATGACTCTAATGGATTGTCACATACTGAATATTAACTATACTAGAATGTATAAAACTTGTTAGCCACATCTACTCCTTTTAGATATTTATAAAATAAGCTTTTTACAGTGTTTTTCACATTGACACTTTCAGGTCTGCCAAATCTTATGATTCTGATTAAACGTCCAGGCCACAAAACTTATTTTTTAAAAACTCATTAACTTCAAATCTAGGCATTTAGCAACAAAGCACCAGAATACTTATAACTTGCCCAATTAACTTGAAAAGTTCACTCCTATAAAATCATTTGAGATTTATATAGCTCTTTAAAAGAGGGCAAATTTTTAAATATTTGCTATATGAAAAAGCCTAAGCTATTTAATAAAAATTTGATAATTACACAGTCTGCAGCATCTCATGGTCTATCCTTTCCCTTACTCACCTATAACCAAATCTGAAGTTGGTGAATTTACAATCAACAGAACTCACGATGTAGACACAAGTAAACATTCTTTGCAATACTGTTTGCTTGAATAGTTAAATTTTTAGTCTGAAATCCCATAATTTGACTTGAAAGTAGAACACCACCACTCATTAAATTATTCCTTTAATACAGATAGGTTAGCACATGGAAGAAGCCAGGCACTATAAGTCTGCAGCCTCTGTCTCTGCTTAGATGTTGATAAGAAGTAAGAGAATGAAAAAAAAAAGGGGGGGAGGAAATGAAAGGCAGTTATCAGGTTCTCCTGGAAAATTTACTATTTAAAAGGACAGTTCAGTGCAATGCTGCTTTCTATGATACAGCTGGAAATTAATGCAAGGAATTACAAGAAAGGGAATGGAGCAAACAAATAAAAGTGGGTAAAGCACAAATTTAAGAGCAAAGATAATTCTGAATTGTTGGCTCTGACAACGTTCTTTTAAGAATTTTGCTGAGAAAGCTAAACACATTTCCAACTTTGGCAGTAATTTCAGGACAAATGAAAACATTTATTTCTGAAGAAAATTTCAGTGACAGATTGCTATGCTATGGTTAAATATTTGTCAGTATTTCCATTTTACTTTCTGATTTTCATAGCTTCCCAGTTCGGACAGTTAGAAGTTAAAGGCAGCTCAACTTGGCACACCATCAACAAATTTTTCAACTATCATTAGTTAATCATTCCTATGACCCAGATATTATTTTATATATATATCTTACAAATAATGAAAAATTAATGTTTTTATAAATATTGTTATTCTGATTATTTTAAATGAACAAGATGGTTTTAACAATATTTCTACATAAGAGAAAAACAACATTGTGAGAGAATCAAAAACAAATAGCTGTGTCCGAAGGAGGAAGAGGCATTGAAAAAAAAAAACTCTAATCAACATTTATTGCAAATTACAGTATTTAGGAACCTAAATTTCTCAAAGCCCATCCTAGTATAAAATAAAATTCCAAGAAGAAACACACCACAATATTCACAGTAACATCCTTTCAATAGTGGGGCTAGGGGTGATTTTCATTCCCTTCTTTCTATCCATTTGTGTTTGTTAAATTTTCTAGAATATGCATTTATTATTTTTATCATTAGGGTAGGAGATTAAAAAAATAGCTACATGGAAACAACCTAAGTGCCCATCAACAGATGAATAGATAAACAAATTATGGTACATACACACCATGGAATACCACACAACCATAAAGAACAATGATGAATCTGCAAAACATCTCAAAACATGTATGAATCTAGAGAGCATTATGCTGAGTGAAATAAGTCAATCATAGAAGGACAAATATTGTGTAAGACCACTATTATAAAAAACCAAGAAAAGGTTTACACACAGAAAAAAACCATCTTTGAACGTTAAGAGGGGGCCAGGGGAGGGGAACGCAAATCACTAAGTAGGTAGTAAACAAGTGTTAACTTTGGTTAAAGGAAAAACAACACACAATATAGCGGAAGTCAGCACAACTTGACCAAGGCAAAGTCATAGACGCTTCCTAGACACATCCAAACACCTTGAAGGACTGAGTTACTGGGGCTGAGGGCAGGGGACCATGTTCTCAGGGGACATCGGTCAATTGGCATAACATCATTCATATAGAAAACATTCTACATCCTGCTTTGGTGAGTAGTGTCTGGGGTCCTAAAAGCTTGCAAGCAGCCATCTAAGATACATCTATTGACCTCAATACGTTCAGAGCAAAGGAGAATGAAGAAAACCAAAGCCACAACGAAAATATCAGTCCAAAGGACTAATGGACCACATGAACCACAGCCTCCACCAGCATGAGCCCGGAAGAACTAGATGGTGGTCAGCTACTACCACCACCACTCTGACAGGGATCATAATAGAGGGTCCTGGACTGAGCGGGAGAAAAATGTAGAACAAAATTCAAATTCACAAAAAAAGACCAAACTTACTGGTCTGACGGTGTCTGGAGGAACCTCCGAGACTATGGCCTCCACACACCCAGCTAACTCAGAATTGAAGCCACTCCCGAAGTCCACCTTCAGCCAAAGATTAGAGAGGCCTATAAAACAAACAGTAACACACATGAGGAACATACTTCGTAGTTCAAGTATATGAGCCCAAATGGATAACACCTGCCCAGAAGCAAAGACAAGAAGGCAGGAAGGGGCAGGAAAACTGGATGAATGGGCACTGAAAACCCAGAGCGGAAAGGGAAAAGGGGAGAGTGCTGATACATTGTGGGCATTGTAACTAATGTCACAAAATAATTTTTGTATAAAATCTTTGAATAGAAACTAATTTGTGCTGTAAACTTCCACCTAAAACACAATACAATTCAAAATTTAAAAAAATAAATTGTTGGGAAAAACTATAATGTGTCTAAGGACATACAGAGGAAATAACTTCTTACTCTAATGGTCAAGCTAATAACTCCACCAACTCTGGGGAGTTTATTTCACAGTACATGGAAGAGTGATTTTTCTCAGGAGCCACCAGCTGTATATGAAAATTAGTATGTACTGAGATAATAACATCAAGGACAACATTTGTACATATTTTATGTACTGTAACAGAAAAGTAACTTTTCCATATTCTAGAATCCAATATAAATCACTACTTCTATTTTTGTAAGTAACAGAAAGTGTTATTACTAAGTTAATACTACTTGTGGTCCATATTTATTTCATCTGATTTGAAGAGCCTGCCTCTTTTTAATATTTTTTTTTTAACATATCCACTCTTCACCATTTATTGTAGCTCTTAAAGGAGTTTAAAAAAAAATGTTTTTAACTAACCGAATAACTAACCCTGCATTAGAAATCAAGATCTGAACTGCTAGGGAATGCTTACTGAAGATCACCTCTATTACAAAAGAAGGTCATTAGCAGAATGGTACCTGTTGTCTCTTAATTACCATCGCTCCCCCCGCCTCACAAATATAACAAAGATAAAAAGAAAATCTTGGGTCTCTAAAGCTGTTGATACAAAACAATATCCAAGAACAAAGACAGAACTCTGAAGTCTTGTTGTTGTTAGGTGCCATCGAGTTGGTTCCAAATCATAGGGACCCTATAGGACAGAGTAGAACTGCCCCGTAGGGTTTCCAAGGAGCAGCTGGTGGATTTGAACTGCCGACCTTTTGGTCAGCCGCCAAGCTCTTAACCACTGCACCACCAGGGCTCCCTCCAAACTCTACTGCATAGTAAACTCAAGACTCAAATGTCTGAATAAGAAAAACCTTGGGATAGAATGAAATATGCCCAATAATAAACCTATTGCTCACTGTTTCATTTACTGTTGTATGTGAGTGATATTTTAGCAAGTCGTTGGCAAACTGGTCATGTAAAAGCAAATTTAATCCATGGAAAAATCAAATTAAGTTATTCATAAGAGCTGTGAAAGGAAAACACACACACACTTTTTTCAACACCTTACAGTTTTGAACCTCTCTAAAGTAGAAGTGGCACATGATATGGTGTTGGCTACCACAAATAAATACTGTCCATTACACTAGCACCACACACTAAACTCAGTAACCAAATTTTGAAATATTTATCTTGTCAGCAGATACCCGAAATTACGCACACCTCCTGCCAAATCACTACATTACTGGCATGAAAAAAAAATGAAGCCTTGTCTCCTGAGGTAGAGGTTATGCCACTAAATTTGATTCAAGCCTAATTTATCATTTTCCTACATTTATTGTCAGACAGAGCTAATGAGCATATTCTAAAGTTAGAAAGAGCTCAAAATTCTCTTAAAACCAAAACAACATCAAACAATCCTAGAGATAAGCAGGAGAACTGAAGGCAAAGAAAATTTAAAAGGCCTGACATACCCAAAAGGCAAATATGTAAACTACTTCCTGTCCTGTCAAAGTTTTAGTACTTTTTACCTTCCATGCAAATCTTAAAATTTCCTCGTTGAACTATGAACCGAACTAAGACAGTAATATTCCAACACGAGGTCTTGCAAGTTATCATAAACTCAAACTTAAAAGATGCTTTACACAGTAAAACAGCTTTAAAAAAAAAAGATTTCTTTCCAAAAACTGCAAGAAAGGCTCAACAAATGCTAACCAAAAATAGGACCACAATGATTTCATTAAATGACTTTCCCAGGCTGGCAAGCAGCAACCACTACTTACATACACAGTAATGTCACGTACAAACACAACGTTGCACAGCTCACCATTCATATTTGTGGGCTAGAAAACACAAGAAGCCTCATATTCCACATTTTCACAAAAACACAATATGTTGGTTTTTAATATGAAGAAATCAAACAAATCTTGAAAAATAAAAAAAGGTTTTTGTATTTCTTTTTCAGGCCACAGTAGGTTTCTGTTGAAGAACTAAGTTAAACTAAATGGAAAACAAGGTAATCTTACAAATGAAAACCACACACACAGCAGTCACATCTATTCTAGATAACCTCTTTTAAAAAGGAAAAGCAAAAATAAGAATGTCACATGACTTGATTAAAAATTGTTTGGTACAATACTAATTTAGGCAAGAAAATTTCTACAGTTTTTTCCTCCATCTAAAGGAAAACAAAAATCTTCCTTCATTCAACATTAATCTCCTTAAAAAATTTTTTTGTATCATCAGCTAAAAAAGATCTTAAGAGACACACAGATCTTCTGGCTATTCATCTGTTAGGACGGTTAAGTCCTGAAAACATTTCAGAAGGCAAAGCTAGAACCTAAAATCATAAGTAAACTCAGCCAAAAACTGAAGACACTCGGGAAGAGAAAGCACCTCTTACATAAAAGCATTTGGCACATATTTTAACTATAGCTAGTCCTCCCTACTTGCAATCGTTGCTAGCTAACTTTGTATGTACTCGAATTCCACATTAACTACTAGTATTCAGTAGTTTTTCATCATCTTCAAAATAGCAAAGATACGGAGTACATTCTGAATACACGGGACATCCTTCAACGTAAGGAGCCAGACAGAGGAAATAAAAACAGCGCTCTCTCTGCCATTGGGCGCTTGGCCTGGGTCACGACTGCAGCCCCGACAGCTCAGCCTTTTGGGCATGATTCAAGATTCAACAGAACTGCACACTCCGTGTTTTTTTTTTAAAAAAAGACACACAGTCTTCTTTCCTTTCAAGCTGGTTTCCTGTTTACTGCAGACTGCGATGCAAAGCCATCCATTAATCTTTGACGCCTTCTCACTGCAAAGCCCCCTTCCTCTGTTCCCGCACCGCCTCCCCCTACGCCTGCTGAGCTCAGAAGCGTTTGAACTGTAGTAACCCCAACCCAGCTCGCTGCAAAGCAAGCAATGCAGCAACAGCAGCAGCAGCCCGGCCGCTCCCGCCGCGGGGCTAGGGGATTACGTTCAGCAAAAACCCTGCCAGGGGAGAGGCCCGGGAGCTCCCCTCACGTCTTGCCGAAGGTGCTGGCTCCGTCGTGCCACACACTAAAAGGCTTCCGAAGAAAAAGGCGGGCGAAGTTCATCATCCCCGAGCAGAAAGGGAACTCATTCCTTACGGGAGGGCAGGGGTCTCGGGGGCCTTGGGTGCGGAGAGCAGATGTGGAGGGGGAGGGCAGAAAGATGGCAAGCGGGAGAGGAAACGTGGGGACAAAAAAGAAGGGATGGGGCCCCCTTACCGTAAAAAGGGACCGACGAAAAGGAGTGCAGAGCAATGGGTCCCCTTTCGGAGAACGGCTAGGCAGGCCTCTCGGCATCCCTCAAACAACCTCAAAAGGCATAAAAGGGGAGGGCTGAGTTTGGGGCTGCATAGACCAGAGAAGGGTAAGGCGAAGGGAAATACGGAGGAAAGCTTGGAGGCAAAGTGAACAAACACACAAAAAGAAGTAAAAGTTGGAAATCGGCACTGGAGAAAAGGAGCTGGAAAAGGGGCTGATCAGAGACGAGCTCGCAAAAGGCCTTGAAAAGGGATGCTGAAACGAAGAGCCCCGAAGTAAGGGCATCTGAGGAAGGCAGGGGGTGCAGAGGGAAATCTGGAGGCCCTGGAACGAGGGAAAGGATGGGACAGTGGAGAGGTGGCCTCTGCCGAGGCGCCGGAGCTGGCCGAGGGGGCTCTGATCCGGACGCAGGACGGGGAAGAGAGTATGAGAAAGCGGGTCTGTGGCTCGCGAGGGGCTGGAGGGAGGGGTGCTGAGAGTGGAGAGGGGACGCGGACTCCGCCGATGCTGGGGAGGAGAGGCGGGAGAAGGACGGGAGAGGGGGCCGAGGGGGAGAAGAGGAAGGAAGGGGCGCTGGAATGGGGGAGGGGAAAAGAGAGGGCGCGGAAGGCGGTCGAGGAGCGCAGGGACGGAAGGGGGCGGCGGGGCGGTCACCTGGGCTACGGCTTCTCTCCTTGCAGGGCGTCGCTGCCGGCGAACGGACGGGCGGGCTCCGCGACTCCCCGGCTCTCTCGCCCGCCTCCCGTTCTCCTCGGGCGGCGGGGGCCGGGACAGCGCGGTTCACAGCGGCGGCTCCTCCGCGCCGGGTCTTGGTTGCTGCGTCTTGGGAGGTGGTGGCAGCGGCGGCGGCAGC
>NW_004443947.1:22926206-22944321 GCF_000243295.1 Trichechus manatus latirostris | reverse complement strand
CGCGCGCCTACCCCGCCCGCGCGAGTCTGCCTTCGCTCACTCACAATCGTGCCGCGGGAGTGGGTCCGCGCTCACTCACTGTCGTGCCCGCGGTTGTTCCCGCACCGCTTCCAGTACGTGGAGACACGCACCTCCCCCGACCCACGCAGCCGTGTTCCCGCGCCTGTGGAGACGCGTGCCACGCTGGCACATGCACGCACACTGTGACACACGCCATTCTGACACACGTGCTCTCTCACACTCCCCAAACACCACGAGCCGCACGCGCTCTCACCCACACTCACCTGCAGGGACCACGTGGGAGAATTGAGGGGATGATCTGGTCCGGGTGCAATCGCAATAGAAATAATGCGAGAATTGTTTTAATGTCCCTCACTAACGAGACCAGACTGTAAACTCCATGGCGTCAGGATCCACGCCTGTGATGGCTCAGCAGTACCTAGTAGAGAGTAGGAGCTCAATAAACCTCTGTTTAATAAATGAGTGAATGAATGAACGAAGTAATCGGAACTGTCCAGGGAGTATCTTTAATTAAATAACATTCCGACCACTTAGTCTGGTTCAGAGAACTGTACTGTAGCATGAAATTCAATAAATGAATTAAAGTTTGAACCCAATTGCCCCTGGTGTTACGTGTATTTGTCCCACTAAGGCAGAAAAAACCCGTCTGTTCAGTCAGAATCACTGCACTGATGCGAGTTCCTACCTTAATTTAAACGTCACACCTTTTAGAAAAGGAACTGTTCCACAATGCATAGCCTGAAGCACGATGTGCGATGTGTATGGGCAAAGCGTATCAATGATGTCGCTAGTCTTAGGGCTTTGGCAGGTTTTCTCCCGCCCTACCTCTCTAAAGCCCTTCACAAACCCCAAAAAAAATCCCTACACAGTTCCTTGCTTTCTCTTCTTTGAATAGTTCCCGAAGAGCCAGTCACTACTAGAAAGTAGTCTAGCCTTATATTTTGGCAGTGCCCATTTACATAGGCTGGAGCCCTGATGGCTCAGTGGTTAAGAGTTCAGCTGCTGATCATAAAGGTTTGGTAGTTCGAATCCACCCGCCTCTCCTTGGAAACCCTATGGGGCAGTTCTACTCTGTCCTACAGGGTCACTATGAGTCAGAATTAACTCTACAGCAAAGTATTTGGTTTTCGTTTTTTTGATCTACACAGACGGTCTCTGGTTGATGCAAACATTTTTTGCTCAACTACTAACTGGCTGTTTAAACCCACGCAGTGGCATCACAGAAGAAAGGCCTGGCAATCTACTTCCTTTAAAGATTACAGCCAAGAAAATCCTATGGAGCATTTCTACTCTGTAACATATGAGGTTGCCATGAGATGGAATCTACTTGACAGCAATTGTTTTTTACCTACATGGAGGCGTTCCTGGGTGGTGTAAATGGTGAAAGTCCTCTACTGTGAACCAAAAGGTTGGAGGTTAGAGTCCACTCAGAGGCGCCTGGAAAGAAAGGCCTGTTGATCTACTTCTGAAAAATCAGCCATTGAAAACTCTGTGGAACACAGTTCTACTCTAACACACATGGGTCACCATGAGCCGGAACTGACTAGAGGGCAACTGGTGTTTACTGGAATATACAAAGATCCACAGCCAGTAGTGGGTAAGATATTATAACTATACTGGATTGTTCTGAAAGTGTGAAGCCTCAATTGTAATTTCTCATGTACAAGAGAAATTAATGTACTGCCATATAGATACCTGTGTTTGGGGCTCTCCTTGGAAAATTGAATCTCTGGCCTCTGCACTTCAAGCGTTAAATCCCCGATTCTGAGTACCCTTTGTATCTTGCTAAAATTGTAATAGTAAGCTCTGCATTTAGAAAATGTAATCCCTGGAGGCATCAGTCAATCAAATCAGAGTGACCTCCCTTCCACTAGTGTGTTTGATAGCTCTGTAGAAATCAAGTTTTAAAAAGTCCTGGGATTGTGTTCATAACTCTATCTAGTCACTTTTTATCCAGGTGCCTTAGAGTACTCTAGAATAATCATTAAACCTGTCACATCCCAGGGAGGCATTTTTATATGTCTCTATATATCCTGGTAAGTAAGAAATTACCAAATCCACATGACTTGGAATAGGTAGCTGCCCAAGATAGCAGCAAGGCCTTATCCTTTGGTTTCCTCCCTGTTTTAACAACTTCCCTACTGACTCAGTCAAGAAAACATGAGGCCAAAAACGGATTACAAAGAAGCCACAATCGATATAACACCACATTTTTATTGGGTTTATTCAGTCTTCTCAGGTGAATTGCAGAATCTTGAAAATTGTACCACAGTATTGTTACTGGATTTGTGTTATGTGTGTGTTCTTTAAGTGGAGGAGAAGTCTGCCTCAGCTCTAACCGTTCTTTTTTTTTAAGGAAAAAAAAATGGCCTCAAAGCCCTATAACATTCGCATAAGTACTTTGGGCTTGTAAAAGCAGGAAAAAGTCTTTTTCTCCTTTGCATTTTAAGCTGCCTGTAAATGCTTAAGTTCAAAACAACAAGTACAGAAAATTACTGTGGTAATGAAAGGGTTACTGCTATTACATTGCTGCTAATCCAGTTCTGGGAAAGCTCCTCAGAGCCAGAAGTAGGTAACCAAATCAAACTAAAAAGAAATGCGAAGGAAAAAAGAATGAAGGTGGAGTAACAGAGAAGGCTGCTTAAATAAGAGAGCAATCACAATGTTAAGTACCTTATAGAAGCACCCAAACACACCTTCATACCCAAATAAGGAAAAGCAGGAGGGAAACTTTAACATGAGCACCTGGAAGAGGCTCAAGGAAATACCCAAATGCCACACCTTGGCCACGGAAGGAATTAGTCTAGGGTGCTAGAAGGAAGAAGTGGAGTGTTTATGGCCATTCAGGATTCCAAAGGTTATCTTCCTTTAGAAGGTAGGTTAGCTAAATGCATCCAATATTGAGGAGGAAGTTGGGATAAAATTTAAAGTGCCTATTTGTTACAGTTCTAGCTGTTCCAAAAGGTGAGTGCCTCGAATTCCTTTAAGACAGACTATTGCTAATAATCACAGAGAAATAGTCCTTTGTTGCAAATCCTTCAGCAGATAATTGATGTCCTTCAGTTCATTATGTACTGTCTTCTAGATCCAGAGACAAGATCTCATATAACATATTTGACATAAGTTCAAAGAACTTCGACAGGAAATATTAGGAATATAAGGGAAATGAGAATTTTCATGCATTCATTCATTCACTTCCTTTATTCATGCCTAATATCTTCTGGGTACTATGTGGTTTTCTCTATCCAATTCAAAAATAGTTCACTTTTTTTTGAATAGATCATTTAATTTTGCAAAGAAAGAGTCTAAATGATGTATAGAAACTCATTCAACTTGGCTTACACCTATGGTTTGATTTGAAAGCCCATTCTATAAGGAAAACTATACCTTTGTTAGGCAACGTGGTGCAGTAGAAGGAGATTCACACTTTTTATAAAATGTGTATAACAGCTTTAGAAACCCTGGTGGCGAAGTGGTTAAGAGCTATGGCTGCTAACCAAAAGCTCGGCAGTTCGAATCCACCAGGGGCTCCTTGGAACTGTATGGGGCAGCTCTACTCTGTCCTATAGGGTCGTTATGAGTCAGAATTGACTTCACGGCAACGGGTTTGGTTTTTGGTTTATAACAGCTTTACTGAGATATAATTCACATACTATACAATCCACGTATCTTAAAGTGTACAATTCAGTGGTTTTTAGTATATTAACAGAGTTGTGAAACCATCACCACAATCAGTTTTAAACATTTTCATCGTTACCCCCCCAGAAATAACCCATACCCATTAGGAGTTACTCCCCTTTTCCCCCAGACCTAGGCAACCACTAATCTTTCTGTCTCTATAGATTTGTCTGTTCTGGACATTTCATATAAATGGAATCATACAATATGTGGTCTTTTCTAACTGACTCCTTTCACTTACACTAATGTTTTCAAGGTTCACCCATGTATTGGTACCTCATTTCTTTTTGTGGCCAAATAATCTTCCACTGTATGAATATAGCACATTTAGTTTATCCATTCATCAGTTGATGGACTTTTGGGATATTTCCACCTTTTGGCTTTTATGAGTAATGCTGCTATGAACATTTATGTACAAGTTTTTATGTATACATATGTTTACATTTGTCTTTGCTATATCCTTAGGAGTCAAATTGCTGGGTCATATAGTAACTCTATGTTTAACTTTTTGAGGAACTGCCGGATTGCTTTCCAAAGCAGCTGTTCCATTTTACATTCTCACCAGCAGTGTACAATAGGGGATTCACAAGGTGATTCAGATGGCCCCTACTTGTTAGCTGTGGGACCCTGTGCTAAGTATCCATAGCTTACACCTCCATTATTCATCTATAAAACGGGGATAATGATAGTATCTTCTTCATAGGGTTATAATGAAAAAGTAATGAAATGATGTGTGCTAATATTCCTGGTACATACCAAGCCCTTGATAGATGTTATTTGTTCTCTTCCTTCTGTCTTTTGTATTTTGTTGGCAACATTTATTCTGTAATAGTCAGAGAGACAGAAAATGTTAACTTCCTATTAACAATATGAGATGCATACACATAGCTGGTGCTCAATAAGTATTTCTCACAGATAATTAGAAAAGTACTAGAACTTATATTGCTTTAATACCAAAATAAATTTATCCTTTTCTACCCAGAACTACTATCTGGGACGACAGGAGGGGAAAGCATAGAAACAACTCAGCTTTTTGTTTGGTTTGGAGTTTTCAAATCCCCTCCCCCAGTTTTTTTTTCATTTCCCTTTTTATTTAGAAGGGTTTCAAATATACAGAAGAATTTTTAAAATATTACAATGATCACCCATCTACTTACCATCCAGAATCAATAATTATTGTCGTTTCACATATTAGCTTTATCTCTACATGTCTTCTGCTTAATGGTTTGATAGTAAGTTGCAGACCTCAACACACTGTGCCCCTGAATACTCTCACCTACCTCTTCTAAACAAAAGAACATTTTCCAACATTACAGTGCTATTGCCACACCTAAGAAAATAAATTAGAATTCCCTAAATCTTTTACTGTCCAGCAAATATTCAAATTTTCCTCCAACATCTTTTATAGATAGCGGCGTTTTCTCAAACCAGATCCAATCAAGTTTCCCTCACTGCCTTGGTTGTTATGCCTTATAAGCCAGCTTTGGTTTTAATCAATCTGAGCACTAGCGGCTGTTTTGAATCTCCAGCATCAGTAGGAAAAAAGAAAAGTATTTTGTTGATGTTTTCAGATTTAAGCTTAGTTGATGTACCTCTACTCTAGCCAACCGCTCTCTTTGTCTTGGTTCTGATTAAACCTGAGATGGGCAGTAGCACAAGTTGTGTGTTGTTTTCCAAGCATGATAACATTTAACTAAATAGATGTTCATCGACACGTTATTGTTGTTAGGTGCGTCCAGTCGGTTCCGACCCATAGCGACCCTGTGTACAACAGAACGAAACACTGCGCAGTCCTGCGCCATCCTCACGATCATTGCTATGCTTGAGCCCATCATTGCAACCATCGTGTCAATCCATCTCCTTGAGGGTCTTCCTCTTTTTCACTGACCCTCTACTTTCCCAAATGTGATGTCCTTTTCCAGGGACTGGTCCCTCCTGATAACATGTCCAAAGTACATGAGACAAAGACTCGCCATCCTCACTTATAAGGAGGCTTCTGGCTGTACTTCTTCATTGACATAGACACTGGTTAACTCCCTCTCCAATATCTATTACTCTCCTTTTCTTCTTCCTAATACCACCCTATGGGGCCTCTGGATGGCACAAACACTTACGTGCTTAGCTACTAACTGAAAGGTAGTCAGTTTGAGTTCACCCAGAGACGTCTTGGAAAAAAGACTTGGAGATCTATTTCTGAAAGATTACAGCCATTAAAAGCCCTATGGAGCTCAGTTCTACTCTGACACACATCGCATTGCCATGAGTTGGAATTGGTTTGACTGCAACTGGTTAACTGGTTTAATACCACCCTGCACATTCTAGCCATGTAATTTAGGTGGCACTGACCATGTATATGTCAATCAGTTTATCCTATCTCCTGTAGTGATTAGTCCAAGAAAGGACTTGTGGTCCAAGTCAGGCCAATCAGGGCTTTTAATTGAACTTTGGGGAGGGCAAACTTTCTCTCTCCTGCTATACCGAAAAAAGGAAGCCTATAATCCCAGGGACTACCGGCAGCTGTCCTGGATTTAAAAGGGGAGAGCCAACCTAAAAATTTAGCCAATGCAAAAAAGAGAACCTGAGACATAAAAAGAAATCAGGTTCTGATCGTAGTGTATCAGCTCTGATTCAGTCTTATCTGAAGCCAACACACCCACCCCCTACTCTTTAATTATATTAGCCAGTAAGTTACCTTTTTTGCTTAAGTCAGTTTGGGTTAACCTGTTCTGTTATTTGCAATTAAGCGTCTCAAAACATGCAATCCTTTTAATTTGTTACTTATCCTTGAGTATAATATACTGCTATGAAGACAAGGCAAGGCAGTAACTTTAAAAAAAGAAGGTAACACCAAACGAGGGTGAAATGCGCACAGCTTTACCAAGGTAAATGATGTCACTAAGATGTACACAAGAAAAAAAGACCTTTTGGAAATTGCCATGGCATCTATAATTTTGCAACAATAGCAACAACCAAAAAATATGTGTGCGGGCTTGTATCTCTGTACGTAGGCATATATGTGTTTAGGTATGTATATTTGGGTATATATGCATGTATATATAGGTGTTTCCGGGGACCTGGTGGTGCAGTGGTTAAGAGCTCAGGCTGCTAACGAAAAGGTCGGCAGTTTGAATCCACCAGCTGCTCCTTGAAAACCCTATGGGGGCAGTTCTACTTTGTCCTAAAGGGTCACTGTAAGTCGGAATCAACTCGATGGCAATGGGTTTGTTTGTTTGTTTTTTTAATAGGTGTATGCATATGTGTACGCATGTATGTATGTGCATGTTTGTACTTATATTTATATATATAATAAAACACACAGGGGGCACAGTTACAGATACTTCTTAGACATAACCAAACACCTCACGGGATTGATTTTCTGGGTTTGAAGGCTTAGGACCATAGTCCTGTGGACAACTCAGTCGATTGGCATAATATAATTCATAAAGTTTATGTTCTACATCTTGGTTTGGTGAGTAGTGTCTGGGGTCTTGAAAGCTTGTGAGGGGCCATCTAAGATACAACTATTGGTCTCTACTCATCTGGAACAAAAGAAAAAGAAGGAAACCAAAGACTCAGAGAAGAAACTAGTCTACAGGACTAACAGTCTACACAAACCACGGCCTCATCTACCCTGAAACTAGAAGAACTAGATGGCACTCAGCTACCACTGCTGACTGTTCTGATCAGGGCCACAATAGATGGATTCTGACAGAAAGTGAGAAAAATATGGAAAAGAACCTCAAATTCTTAAAAATGTAGACTTACTGTACCAGTTGAGACCAGAGGACTCCCTGAGACTATTGCCTTGAGATACTCTTTAAATCTTGAACCAAAACTAGCCCCCGAGGTCACCTTTTAGCTAAATAACAGATTGACTCACAAAATAAAGAATATCACCCGTGAGTACTGTGCTCCTTTAAAAAGTCATCTGTATGATACCAAATGGTCAACAATTACTTTAAAACAAAGATGAGAATGTAAAGGGGGCAGGGAAACTAGATTAATGGAAATGGAACAACCAGAACAGAATTATTGAGAATATTCACAAATTTTGAAGAATGTCACCAATGTCTCTGAACAATTTGTGTAGAAATTGTTGAATGGGAACCTAAACTGCTATATAAAACTTTGCCAAAAAACACAATAAAATATTATTTAAAAAATAAAAAGTATATAAAACAATCGTACAGTTTATCAAACTATTATAAAACACTCCTATCCAGAAATAAAAGTTTGTCAACACCACAGAAGTCCCCTACATGCCCTTTGCCATTCACTATTCTCTCACTAACCCCAAGGGTAACTGTTTCCCTACTCTAATGTAGTTACTTCCCTTTTTTTTTTTTTTTAAAGATTTGATCACTTAAGTATGAATCCCTACGCACTGTAGTTTAGTTTTGCCTGTTCTTTTTATATAAGTGGAATCCTATGGCATGCATTCTCTTGTGACTTATTTTTCTGCTCAACATTGTCAGATTCAACCACGTTGGAGCAGAAGTTGCAGTTTATTCATTTTCATAGCAGTGTAGCATTCACTGTATGAACATACCACTATTTATTTATTCATTCTATTGTTTATGAACATTTGGGTTGATAAACACCAAAATTTGAGTTTGGTGCTAATATGAATCATGCTGCTATCAACATTCCTGTACTTATCTCCTGATACCAATAGGGACACATTTCTCTTAAAAGGAATTCCTGAGCCAGAGGGTCTACGTGGCTTCAACTTTCTTGTTGTTAGCTGCCGAATAGTCTGCCCTGGCTCACGGTGACCTCATGCACAACGGAAGGAAACGTGACCCAGGCCTGCACCATCCCCACGATCTGTTCCAGATCGTACTGTTGTGATTCACAGGATTTCCACTGCCTGATTTTTGGATGTAGATTATCAGGCCTTTCATCCTAGTCTGTCTTGGTCTAGAAGCTCTGTTGAAACCTGTTCAGCATCATAGCAACACTCAAGCCTCCACTGACAGGCATGTGGTGGCTGTGCATGAGGTGCATTGATTGGCCAGGAATAGAACCCTGGTCTCCCACATGGAAGGTAAGAAATTCTACCACTGAACCACCAATGCCCCTAACTTTCTTAGACAACTTTCTAAGGTGTTTGTACTAATTTACACTCCCAAAAGCAATATATGAGAGTTCCTGTTTTTCTATATCCTAGCCTACAATTGACATTGTCAGTCATTTTAATTTTAGCCATTCTAGCCTGGTTTTTAACTTGCATTTCCCTAATTGCTAATGAGGTCGAGCCCCTTTTCATGTTTATCGGCCATTTGAATTTCCTCTTTTGTGAACTGCGCGTGTCTTACCCAATTTTCTACTTGGTTGTTTCTCTTTTGCTTTTTGATTAGTATTTCTTTGTATATTCTGAATGCAAAATGTTTTGTTCTGTATCATGCCCTTTCATTCTCTAACTGGTGTTATCTGATAAACATAAATTCTTAATTTAATAATTTTTCTTTCTTATTTAATGGTTTCTTAAGCTCATTCCTCCCCTACCCCCAACGTGTAATTCTGCCATCAGTCAAGTGCACAGAGCCGAGTAGATCTGTTTCTGAACTATATTCCATTTCATTGGCTTGTTTGTCTAGCCTTGTGCCAATACCGGACTGTTTCATTTACTCTAGATAAATAATAAGTCTTGCCATCTGATAGAGCAAGTCCTCTTACTTTAGTTTTCTTTTCTTTAAGAGGATCTTGACCCTTTGCATTTCTGTATCGATGTTGGAATCAGTTTCCCAAGATCCTGTTTTCTACATAGAGGTCTTGCACATCTTTCATTACATTAATTCCTAGATATTTTATGCCTTTGATGCTATGATAAATGATAATTTAAATTTTATGTTATGTTAGGCTCTGAGGATATAACAGTACATCTCAAGAGTCCCTGTCCACAAGAACTTCCTATCTCTTGGGGTGGGGGACAGACACATAAATGGTTTTAATACAAAGTGGTATGGATTTGTTATGATAGAGGTGGGCAAAGGTTACCATGGTGTCTTAGTCATCTAGTGCTGCTATAACAGAAATACCACAAGTGGATGCTTTTAACAAAGAGAAGTTTATTTCTTTACAGTAAAGTAGGCTAAAAGTCCAAAATCAGGGTGTCAGCTCCAGGGGAAGGCTTTCTCTCTCTGTCAGCCTTCTCATCATTGTTCCCTCGGACTAGGAGCTTCTCCGTGCAGGGACCCCAGGTCCAAAGGACATGCTCTGCTCCTGGCACTGCTTTCTTGGTGGTATGAGGTCCCCCTGTCTCTCTGCTCACTTCTGTCTTTTATATTTCAAGAGATTGCCTCAGGACACAATCCAATCTTGTAGATTGAGTCCTGCTTTACTAACACAACTGCTACCCATCCTCCCTCATTAACATCATAGAGGCAGGATTTACAACATACAGGAAAATCACACAGTACCAGGAATCATGGCCCAGCCAAATTGACACACACATTTTTTGGGGGACATAATTCAATCCATGACACATGGGTATACAAATGAGGTAGATTAGCCCATTCTGTGGGGTCATGGGGTGGAAGGAGAGGGGGACATTCTGAGTGTTGAAAAATAGATATGAGTCATGAAGGTGAATAAAGATGAGCTAAAGAGGATGGAGAATGAGCAAAGATATTTCAGGATGTTAACACATATGGTGAGTCATGCCTTGGTGTCAGCTGAGGTGCCAAAACAATAGATTCTGACACCAGCATGGATGTCAAGCAAATACCCCCAGGGGAGAGGGAGGGGGAGAAAATACAAACGGAATGAGGGCAAACTAGTTCCAAGACTCTGGACACCTTTTGTCAAATCAAGGTTATCAAATGGTGCGTGAGCTGAGAAGGGATTTGTGAAAAGGGTTCTTGGAGGAGAGCTGTTGCCATCAGCACTGTCCACCAAGCCTGGGGTTTGGGATGCGACCCCCTTCTGCTCTAGTCTGTTAGTTGCCGTGGAATCAATTCTGACTCATGGTGGGTAAGATCTTTCATGTGACCATTCAGAGAGGCTGAAATGTGTTCCCTGTAGAGGGTTGGTGCCTGACGCCCACCTGAGAAAGCAAAAGCAGCCTGTGGACCTAGAATAGAAGTGGCTGCCTTGTGTTGGGTCCGCGCTGCTATAGTTTGTCAGAGCAAGCAAAAATTGCATGGGTGTTTCCCATGCAGCAGATGTGTGCCACAGGGGAGAGACTGGCCCATATCGCCTGGGGCACTGTACGACAGGACTAAATAGAAGGACAGAGGGACCCAGCAGTAGGAAGCTGGAGGTTAAACCTGATTCTTAGGGTCACGTGTGATCACCTGGAATGGAAATGCATCCACCGAGTTCATAGATACCAGAATTAAGAATCTTCAAACAACCCATGGGGCCACAAGCTTCCTGCCATGGTCGTTCAGTTTTAACAAGCCAGCTACTGTAGTTCCCACCAGTAGTTCTCGTACCTCCGTTGACATGGAGGCAAACATCAGTAGGATGCTGACTGTTCAGATTCTACAAAATAACTACTAACCAATGTGAAGATAGCCTGTCCGCTCTGCAAGTGAGAGCCCCCTTCAAAGTTACTGCATGGAGAAGTTTCCTGGAGTGAACAGGAAATGAGTGATACTGTGAGTCCTCTTCCATCAGCTGTCACTTTCTTCTGTATATCTTACCTGCGAAAGCCAGAACCTGTGTAAGGTGGAAACCTGTCAGAGAAGGAAAACTCAAATATTTTCCACTAAAACAGAACGATAGAAAAGTGGTAAGACTGTACCCTGTCAAAGGCGAAAAACTTGTGAGATCTGGAAAAATAAGGCAGTCCCATGGAGTTCTCACAGGTTTCACTGTACAGTATATCCTTTCTATTCAATTGCTACTAAAAAAAAGGATGTGGACCAGGAGAAAAAGAATTAAGTTTAGCCACCTGCCACATCCAAATAACTTGAAGCCAGCCAGCAACTAATCAGTCCAAGTAAGAACTGCCCAATCCTGACCTGCCCTGCCTAAGGTGGCTTCCACCCAGGCAGGGTCAGAAGCAGCTGCTGGTGCATAGGAAGGAAGTGAGTGGGTAGAGAGAGCAGAAGTCAACCACAGGCCTTCAGAAATGAAGAAAACTCTCACTTTCTAATGAAGATTGAGGCATTTAAGTCATATCTTTCTGGATACATTCTAATTACCAAATCAAAACTGTGATTTGTGACTTGAAGTGAGTAGGATAGTCCATTAATTAAGAAGTCTTGAGATCTGCTGAAGTTTCCATTGGAAGGCAGGAAAAAAATTACCCCTTCTGAATAAGAAGTTTAAGAGATAGGTGACAAAACCAGACTGTGTTTTGATTACATTAGGAATCTTGCTAGTTACCCCCAGAGTGTGAATTACATGCAAGAAATTATAAGCAATACAGTTATGATTTTATCTCAGGCTTATACAGGGAAAGCAGGGAAAGATGAGATGGAGAGTGGGGGGAATCTGTTCAGGGATTGAAAAAAGAGCTCTCGTGCCATACTAAAGAGTTTGGACTTTATCTGATAGGATTTGGAACAACATCAAGGAGTTTTCAGTTTTAAGCAGCAGAGTAATTGGGCTTTCACTATTTTCCAGATCCTGTACTAGGTGGTTTACATGAATTATATCACATTTAATTTTCACCAAAACCCATGAAGTTGGTAGTATAACTATCCTGACTGTAAAAATGAAGAAACCAATGTATGGAGAGGTGAAGTAACTTGTCCAAGGTCACACAGCTAGTCAAGAACAGAGCTTAGACTCAACACAGACCTGTCTGGATTCATTGTGGATGACCTTCACCATCAGCGTACCCTGCTTCCCATTGGCTACCCAGATTGGCCGTGTCAGAAGACGTGATGAGTTTGTTCTCAGAACTATATCTGAGACTAGAACTCAAACTCTACTAATCTCTCTTTGATAACACATGAACTGTTACTATTAGATTACCTAAAATAGATATATAAACAGAAAAGGGGGTGTCTTAGTCTTTTAGCGCTGCTATAACAGAAATACCACAAGTGGATGGCTTTAATTAACAAAGAGAAGTTTATTCTCTCACAGTCTAGTAGGCTACAAGTCCAAATGCAGGTTGCTGGCTCCAGGGGAAGCCTTTCTCTCTCTGTTGCCTCTGGAGGAAGGTCCTTGTCATCAGTCTTCCCTTGTTCTGGAAGCATCTCAGAGCAGGAACCTCAGATCCAAAGGACGTGCTCTGCTCTCAGTGCCGCTTTCTTGATGGTATGAGGTCCCCATGTCTCTCTGCTTGCTTCTCTCTTTTATATCTCAAAAGAGATTGGCTTGAGACACTATCTAATCTTGTAGATCTCATCAGTATAATCACCACTAATCCATCTCATTCCATCACAGTGATAGGATTTACAACACATAGGAAAATCACATCAGATAACAAAATGGTAGACAATCATACAATACTGGGAATCATGACCTAGCCAAGTTGACAGATATTTTCAGGGGACACAATTCAAAGGGTAATACTTCAGGAGTCTTCCCTATGCGTGGCAATATTCCACAAAATGAGAAAGTTAGCTTTGGGTCATAGACTTCAGAATAAGGCGGTGATTTAAAGAGTGGAGTCTGGAGTTACCCTAACTGGTTCTGTCACTTTCTAGCTGTGTGATCTTGGCCAAGTTACTCAACCTTTCTGTTGAGTAACCTAGTGTCCCATTTAATAGCACCTACCTCATAGAGGTTTGTGAAGATTAGATGAGTTAACACATATCCAAAGTGCTTAAAACAATGCCTGGCAGAAGGAAAGTGGCATTAACTATCATTATTATTAATATTGTTGTTCTTATTTTATTACTTTCACAACTTTACTATTCAAAGATAATTAAGCTACTAGATGTCAGTTAACGTTTGTTAAGCATGTATTCACAGCATCTGTTAGATGCTAAGTGCAATAAATGAGTTAGAACACACAATCTCTGCCTTCGAGCCTCTTATGACCCAGTTAGATAGGCAGACTACTTATACTGCCTTGTTTTAAAGCTGCTTTGTGCATGTTTTCTCCCTTGCTTAATTATAACTCTTTCATGGTGTGGACCACTGCTTATTCTTTTTTTTTTGAATCCTTCAACCCCTCTCATTGCTATTTAAACCCCATCCCATTGCGTCGAGTTGATTCCGACTCATAGCAGCCCTATAGGACAGAGTAGAACTGTCCCATAGGGTTTCCAAGGAGCAACTGGTAGATTTGAACTGCCAACTTTTGGTTAGCGGTCAAATGCTTAACCACTGTGCCACTAGGGCTCCCACTGTTATATAGGATATAGTAAATAGCAAGCCTTCTGTGAATTTGGTTGAGTGAACATGAAGCAACTGAGAAATTTATACGGCTACATGTTGATGAAATGGTACAAATGGAATGAAGTCAATCTTAGTCATTCTCCCTCATTCACTGATGAATTCACCTGGCTTGCAGATTTTCCCTCCACTCCATTTGTACCCTCATTCGTAGTGACTTCAACAACGATATAGAAAATCCATGGTTCTTGTAGTTCTTGACCCCCTTACCTAAATGATCTTTTCCTGCATCCCACCCTCTGCCATCATTACCTCTCAAACTGTCATCCACATCAACTTCCAAAATCTCAATTTCAAGCAGCATTTTCTCTGATCACATGTACAAGCTTGCTAGTTCTCTTTTTATAATGCCAACACTCAAGTGATTCTTCTCAGCATCAAATTTTCAATCCACTAATCTACTAATGCTTTACTATTCACATTCCCCTCCCTACATGTCTGCATGCCTCTTTTAACCCACTGTAGAGTCTATAGTCTATTATTTAAATCTCTTACTTATAAGCATTTTTTT
This sequence comes from Trichechus manatus latirostris, assembly GCF_000243295.1. NCBI lineage: Eukaryota > Metazoa > Chordata > Mammalia > Sirenia > Trichechidae > Trichechus > Trichechus manatus. The sequence continues at coordinate 22,929,806 of NW_004443947.1, read as the reverse complement.
TTTAACTCTCTTGTCCCTCCATCTGCTCTGCACCTGAACCTGAGCGGCTGACATTGCCGAATAAATCACACCACCAGCCACAAATCTCAAATCTCAGCCCTCAGCACTATTGCACAAACCCACCTCATTGTCCTAGTAAATTTGCTTTCCCACTTCCCAGACTCGCACTCTGCTTTCTTCTGAAACTTCCAACACCACCCTTCTCCCCCGTTCACTCTCAGCTGAAGATTTTGCCTCATTCTTCATTGAGAACATATAAGCGATCAATCATCAGATTCTTCATCTTCCCACCATGAATCTACCAGTCATTATAATGATATTCTGGGTCTTCCTTCTTGTATGGTGGGAGAGGTTTCTCTGCTCCTATCAAAGATCAGCTCTTCCGCTGGAGCTCTGAATCTCAGCCCCTTGCTTTCTCAAGGTCTTAGAACCTACAGTAATTCCCTTTCTCCCCTGTACCATCAATTTTTCTCCCTACTGGATAATTCCATTAGCTTACACACACGTTCTAGAATGGCAATATTTTTAAAATTCCTCCCTTGACTACATGTGCTGCAATCATTACCCTCACTTCATTGCTCCTCTTCACTGCAAAATGATTCTGAGAACTTGTTTATAATCACTGTCTCAACCTGGTCATCCTCCATTTTTCCCTCAACCTGCTATAATCAGAATTCCATACCAAACACTCCTCTGAAACTATTCCTAGACCTCCATCAAAGACCTCCTTCTTGCCTGATGCAGTGATTCCCTTCCAGTCTTCATTCTTCTTCTCAGCAACATTCCAAAGGGTCCATCATTTCCTTCTTTCTAAAACACTTCCTTCTCTTGGCTTCTGTATTACATTTCCTAGGGCTACTATAACAAGTTATCACAAATTGGATGGCTTAAAACAACAGAAATTTATTCTCTCATATAGTTCTGGAGGCCAGAAGTCCAAATTCAGAGTGTTGGCAGGGCCATGCTCCCTTGGAAGCTTCTAGGGGAGGATCCTTCCTCGCCTCTTTCTAGCTTTAATGATTGCTGGCTGTCTTAATCATCTAGCGCTGCTACAACAGAAATACCACAAGTGGATGGCTTTAACAAAGAGAAATTTATTCTCTCACAGTCTAAGAGGCTAGAAATCTGAGTTCAGGGTGCCAGCTCCAGAGGAAGGCTTTCTCTCTTTGTTGACTCTGGTGGAAGGTCTTTGTCATCAATCTTCCCCTGGTCTAGGAGATTCTCAGTGCTGGAACTCCAGGTCCAAATGACGCACTCCCCTCCTGGTTCTTCATTCTTGGTGGCATAAGGTCCCCTCTCTCTGCTTGCTTCTCTCCTTTTATCTCTTGTAATATAAAAGGTGATGCAGACCACACCCCAGGGAAATTCTCCTTAACAATGGATCAGGGCTGTGACCTGAGTAAGGATGTTGCATCTCACACTAATTCTCTTTAACATAACCTAATCTTGCCTCATTAACCACAGGCAGAGATTAGGATTTACAACACAGAGGACAATCACATCAGATCACAAAATGGTGGACAACCCCACAGTACTGGAAATCATGGTCTAGCCAAGTTGATACACATTTTTGAGAGACACAATTTAGTCCATAACACGCAATCCTTGGCAAACCTTGGTTTGCAGTTACATCACTCTAATCTCTACCTTCACTGTCACATGATTTTCTTCCCTCTGTGTGGTCTTTATATAAGGACACTAGTATTAGATTTAGGGCCCACCATAATCCAGTATGACCTCATCTGAACTGAACTAATTACATCGCAAAGACCCCTTTTTCAAATAAGGTCACATTCTGAGGTACCAGGTGGACATGAATATTTAGGGGACAGTATTCAACCCAGTACAGTTTCTGTGGCTGCACACTCTCATGGTTTTCCTCCTACCTCACTGGCTGCTCCTTCTCACTCTCCTTTGGTGGCAATTTTGCTTCCTCTACCTCAGCTCCAAATGTTGGAATGACCCAAGACTCTGCTCAGGGCCCTCTTTCCTTCTCTAACTATACTCTCTCGTGAGGGGGTATCATCTAATCCATGGTTTAAAATTCCTCTGATAACTCCCAAATTTATGTCTCCAGCCTCAGCACTACTGCACAAATCCACTGCATTGTCACCTGTACCCAAACTCCAGGCTTATATTGATAATACTAGCTAACACATATTGGACATTTACTATGTGCCTTACACTGTTTTACACAGTTCATATGTATTAACTCATTTAATCCTCACAATAAACTTATGGGTTGGGTACTATTATTATTCCCAATTTATAGATGAAGAGACTGAGGCACAAGAAGGTTAAGTAACTTGTTCAAGCCTACATAGCTAGAAGGAGCCAGGATTTGAACCTGGTAAGCTGGGTCCAAGAAATCATTGACAGGTGCAATGGTTAAGTGCTCGGCTGCTAACCAAAAGGTCAGTAGTTCAAACCTACCAGTAGCTCCGTGGGAGAAAAAACCTGAAAATCTACTCCTGTAAAGATTACAGCCTAGGAAACCCTACTGAGCAGTTCTACTCTGTCATGTAGTATCACTATGAGCCAGAACTGACTTGATGGCATACAACAACAACAAGCTGGGTCCAGAACCCACACTCTTATCTGTTACCCGTTGCCCTAGAGTTGATTCCGACTCATAGCAACCCTATAGGACAGAGTAGAACTGCCCCAGAAGGTTTCCAAGGGGCTGCTGGTGGATTTGAACTGCTGACCTTTTGGTTAGCAGTCCAGCTCTTAACCACTTGACCACAAGGGCTCCACCCCGAACTCTTAACCACTACATATTCTGCCTTCCCCCTGGGCTCCAGGCTCATATATTCAGCTGTGTAATTGACACATGACTGTCCAATATGCATCTCAGACAAGAACCAAATAGAGTGCTTGACTTATGCCCCCCACCCCAGCTTTTCTTCCTTGCCTCCACATATGGCACCATCACTACCCGTTAACCCAAACCTGTTGCCGTCGAGTCCATTCCTATAGCACAGAGTAGAACTGCCCCATAGAGTTTCCAAGGAGCACCTGGATTCAAACTGCCAACCTTTTGGTTAGCAGCTTTAGCACTGAACCACTACACCACCAGGGTTTCCACCCAGTTACTCCAATAAAAAAATCTAGAAACTTGATTCTGCTGTTTCTCCATTCAACCTATCTTCCATTCCCTACCCCTACTAACCCATCATCAAGCTATTGGCTTTACCTCTAGAACCTCTAGAATAAATCCTCATCTGCCCGCTTCTTTCCATATTTCACTACTGTCATGGATTCAGTTATATTCCCCCATAAATGTGTGTATCAGTTTGGCTGGGCCATGATTCCTGGTATTGTATGGTTGTCCTCCATTTTGTGATCGTAATTTTATGTTGAAGAGGATTAGGGTGTGTCATGGTTTGAATTACGTCCCCTAAAAAATGTGTGTATCAAATTGGCTGGGCCATGATTCCCAGAATTGTGTGGTTGGCCTCCATTTTCTGATTGTAATTTTATATTAAAGACGATTAGGGTGGGACTGTAACACCACCTTTACCCAGGTCACATCCCTGATCCAATGTAAAGGGAGTTTCCCTGGGGTGTGGCCTGCACCACCTTTTATCTCTCAAGAGA
>NW_004443947.1:22904174-22924430 GCF_000243295.1 Trichechus manatus latirostris | reverse complement strand
CCATCCACTTGTGGTATTTCTGTTATAGCAGCACTAGATAACTAAGACCAGGTGGGACTGTATAACACACTCACCAAGATCATATCACTGATCCAATGTAAAGGGAGTTTCCCTGGGGTGTGGCCTGCACCACCTCTTATCTCTCAAGAGATAAAAGGAAAGGGAAGCAAGCAGAGAATTGGGGAACTCATACCACCAAGAAAGCAGTGCCAGGAGCAGAGGACATCCTTTAGACCTGAGGTTCCTGTGCTGAGATGCTGCCAGAACAAGGGAAGACTGATGACAAGGACCTTCCTCCAGAGCCGACAGAGAAAGTTTTCCCCTGGAGCTGATGCCCTAAATTTGGACTTACAACCTACTAGACTGTGAGGGAATAAATTTCTGTTTTTTGAAGCTATCCACTTGTGGTATTTCTGTTAGAGCAGTACCAAATGATTAAGACAACTACCACCATATTTCATGCATAATTATAATCTCTCACATTAGTGCAGTTACCTTCTATCTGGTCTACTGCTTTCACATTTGCAGTCTATTCATAACCCAGCAGCTAGATGAGCTTTTTGAAACATAAATCAGAGCATGTCACACCAAGTTTCAAAGCCTCCGAAACTCCCAGCACACTTAGAGTAAAATGCACCCTCCTTTCCCCGACCCTGCAGGGCCCTGCCTCGTCTGGTACTGCTCAACTCTCTGCCCTCATCTCCTACCACTCTCCTCCCTGCTCCCCAGCTCCAGTCATGGACCTCACCCCTGCTTTTCTAGGAACACCCCAACTTTGTGTCTACATCAGGTCCTTTACACCTATTCATCCCCTTGCCAGAAATGCTGTCAGAATACTCCACCCTCAGATCTTCTTCCCATTATTCAGGGCTTGGCTCAAGCATCACCTCCTTAGAGAGTCCTTCTCTGAACACCATCTAATGTTGCCCCCCAGTCACTTTCTATCACACTTCACTGTTATTGTGTTTTAATAGCATTTGTCACTATTTGAAAACATGTTATTTATGTATTTGTTTATTTGAGTAGAGTCCTTATCTGTCTTGTTTACATTTATATCACCAATGCCTAGAATTGTATCCAATACATAGTGATTGCTTTATCTATATTTCATTCATTAAGCGAATGACATTGAAAGAATAGATATGTGAGGTCAATCTTGGAACTCTGTGTGTGTGTGTGTGTGCTTTAGGTGAAAGTTACAGTTCAAGTTAATTTCTCATTCAAAAATTTATACACATATTGTTTTAAAGAATCCTAAGAACAGCTCGAGAAAAATAAAAAGTCACATACAGAGGAGAAACAATAAGACTAAGCTCAGATTATTCGGCAGATGGGATGACATATAAAACCTTAAAAGAAAAAAATTGCCAGCCAAGAATAATATATCCTGCAAAACTCTCATTCAAATATGATGGTGAAATTAAGTCATTTCCAGATAAACAGAAATTAAGAGACTATGTAAAAACCAAACCAAATTTACAAGACTTATTAAAGGGAGTCCTTCGATCTGGGAACACACAACATCAGATCACAGGCTGAATATAGGACACAGGATTGTACCAGTTGGATACCAACCTAGGAAATGAACTCTTAAGGACTGTGCAAAACCAAAAGAATTACAACAGGGAACCAGAGAAGTTAATCTGTAAATGACAACAGCATCAGAACAATAAAAGAGGGAATAAACAGTGTAGGTATAGAACCTTCTAATGGAGAGGAAGGCAAGGCAATACCAAGTAATAATAGATTGGCTCAAACCTAGGAAGATAAGGGTAAACTTCAAGGTAACCACAAAGAAAGTTAACAAACCTACTCATCAAAATAAACAAGAAAAACATGAAGTCGCAGTAAAAACAAAACCTACAAAAACAAAAGAAATGAAAAAAAATCCACAAACAAAAGGAACTCAGCACAGGAGAGTAAGAGGAACAAAGAAAATGTCAGCACCACAAAAAAAAAAAAAGCACTACAAAATGCAATCCCACTCCTAGGAATATATCCTAGAGCAATAAGAGCCATCACACGAATAGACATATGCACACCCATATTCATTGCAGCACTGTTCGCAATAGCAAAAAGATGGAAACAACCTAGATGCCCATCAACAGATGAATGGATAAACAAACTATGGTACATATACACAATGGAGTATTAAGCAATGATAAAGAACAATGATGAATCTGTGAAGCATCTCATAACATAGATGAAACTGGAGGACATTATGCAGAGTGAAATAAGTCAATCACAAAAGGACAAATATTGTATGAGACCTCTACTGTAAAAACTCATGTAAAAGTTTACCAACAAAAAGAAACAATCTTTGTTGATTACAAGGGATGGGTGGGGGGCTAAACAGACAATAGATAAGTGGTAACTTTGGTGAAGGATAAGACAGTACACAATACTGGGGAAGCCAGCACAACTTGTACAAGGAAAGGTCAAGGAAGCTCCATAGACACTTTCAAACTCCCTGAGGGACTGAACTGCTGGGCAGAGCGCTGTAAGGACCATGGTCTCGGGGAACATCTAGCTCAGTTGGCATAACACAGTTTATAAAGACAATGTTCTACATTCTACTTTGGTGAGTCATAAAGATCCCTTGGGGGTCTTAAAAGCCTGTGAGCACCCATCTAAGATACTCCATTGGTCTCATCCCTTCGGGAGCAAGGGAGAATGAAGAGAACAAGATACAAGGAAAAGATCAGTCCAAAGGAGTAATGGACCACAGCTACCACGGCCTCCACCAGACTGAGTCCAGTACAGCTAGATGGTGCCCAGCTACCACCACTGACCACTCTGACCGGGATCACAATACAGAGTCCTGGACAGAGCTGGAAAAGGATGTAAAACAAAATTCTAACTCACAAAAAAAAAAAAGGACCAGATTTACTGGCCTGACAGTCTGGAGAAACTCTGAGAGTATGGCCCCTGGACACCCTTTTCGCTCAGTGGTGAAGTCATTCCCGAAGTTCACCATTCAGCTGGGGATTGGACAGCCACATAAAAAAAAAGGGGGACTAATGAGGCACAGCAGTCCAGGGACATGGACTAAAGGCAGGAGGGGACAGGAAAGCTGGTGATAGGGAACCCAGGGTTGAAAAGGGACAGTGTTGACATGTCGTGGGGTTGTCAATCATTGTCATAGGGCAATATGTGTACTAACTGTTTAATGAGAAACTGTTTGTTCTGCAAAACTTCATCTAAGGTCCAAAAAAAAAGAATTCTCTATGTGAGATCAAACTGACAACAGCAACTCAAAAGATTTGATGGGAAGCCTAGGGGGCAGTGAGTTGAAGATAATGGTGATAGAATAATTTGGAAAAGGATAGTGAGAATAGAAGTACAACTGGAAGAGTGTAATTGATGTCACTGAATTGTACATGTAGAAACTTTTGAAATGGTGTCACTTTGGCTATGTATATTTTCACCAAAAAAAAGGTCCTCCAAGGTTGAGAAGGGAGAGTGTTGACTTGTCATGGGGTTGTTAACCAATGTCATAAAACAATGTGTGTACCGACTGTTTAATGAGAAACTATTTGTTCTGTAAACCTTCATCTAAAGTACAATTAAAATAATTTAAAAAAAATTTATACACATATTGTTTTGTGACGTTGGTTGCAATCCCCACAATGTGATCGTGCGCTCCCCGCCTTCCACTCCAGGTTCTGTGTCCATTCATCCGGTTCCGGTCCCTTCCTGCCTTTTTGTCCTGCTTTTGGACAGGAGCTGCCCATTTGGTCTCGTATATTTGATTGAACTAAGAAGCACATTCCTCACATGTGTTATTTTTTGTTTTATAGGCCTGTCTAATGTTTGTCTGAAAAGTTGTCTTCAGGAATGGCTTCAATTCTGGGTTAACAGCATCCAGAGGAAAGTTTTTTGGAGGTCAGTTTTAAGCCAGATTTTGAAGGACAGAAAGATGGTTAATTATTAGAGAGGAGGAATGACATTTTTAGCAAAGAAAACAAGACATTTAAGGAAATGATCCATTCTTGAATAAATGGCAGAGGCTGGTAACTATGAACACAGGTGTTTTGGAAAGTTGGTCAATATAGCAGTAAAATTAGCTTATCAGATCAGGGTGTCATCATCATTAAAGACATAGAATGTCATGCTAAGGAGTTAAATTCATTTATGTTTCATTCAACAAATATTTATTGAGTTTCTACTGGGTGCTAGGCAAAGTTTTAGGTGCTTTGTATACAATGATGAACAAAGAGAAACATATAATCCCTGCCTTCATGGTGCTTAGTCTAGTGGAAGGTTGGCATTAAATAAAAACATGCATGAACATTAATACAAATTATCAGAGTGTGTGCTATGTTATTATTTTGGAAATATTAATCAATGTGGCTTGTGCCCTCAGTATTACCTGTTTCCCTTTGGCCCTTACTCATTCAATCAGCTCAGCATTCTGCATGTAATGACTCAGAAAAGGGATGACACGGCAGTATTCAATATATAATTAAAAGGAATCTTGCCCTGACTCTTGAGTTTCAAAATCCCAGAGTTCTGGAGGGGCAGAGGAAAAATTGCTCATGAACAGGGATTTGGGGAAATATTTGACAGGTCAGAGGAAGGCTTCTTGGCCCAGAGACAAGCATTATTTCCATAGATTGCAGGTGAGCGGGACTCAGAGGGAAGTGATGAGAGCTCAGGTGCTGGTGGGTCTCTGTGAAAGGGAACCTCCATCCTATCTCATTCCCAGGCCATGCTCCAACGGATAAAAAAAAATCCACCATCATTTTGGGGTGAACACGAGCAGAGGAGAATGGTACTTCCCTTCTCAGGTACAGCCCAGCAAACTGACAAACCCCAGAGCAGAAATGACCTCATGGTAGGTCTAAGTGTGTGTCCATTGAAGCTTCTTAGAGTTGCCTGTGCTTCTCCATGGTGCAGAAGAGCAAGTGATCTTGGGACACCCAGGAGTAGTATTCCAAAAAAGCTTGGGGGTCAGAAAGCCCCATAGAGTTTTCCATAGCCCAACACAGTGCAGGAGCTGCAGAATGGATGGTCATAGGTCAAAGGAGTGTGTGGAAGGAGTAAGGCAGAGCTCTGGACCTGGAGAACCCCACAACTGTGAGTGAGGAGGAGGCAGCAGAGGCCAGTTACTGGGAAACCGAAGGGGCAAAGGACTTCTCAGCAGAGAGTAGCTTGCATGGATGACAATAAAGGAGAGTTTCCCGCTTCCCCAGTAAGCTTCCTATAACCTAGATAAGGAGCCCTGGTGGCATAGTGATTAAGAGCTAAGACTGATAACCAAAAGGTCAGCAGTTAGAATCCATCAGCCGCTCCCTGGAAACCCTATGGGGCAGTTCTACCCTGTCCTATAGGGTCACTGTGAGTCGGAATTGACTTGATGGCAACAGGTTTCAACCTAAATAAAATCCCAGAAGAAAAGGGGGCAGTAGATATTGGCTCTGATATTGCTTCCAATTCCTGCTCATCTGGGTGCTCAAATTATAAATCAAGGTGAGTTACATATATTTAAAAAAAAAAAAAAAGTTTTTTCAGACTTGTATGTAACTGAGATCCATCCCTGTCATTAAGCCTGACATTACTGTTGTAAGTATTGTTGTTAGGTTCCTTCCAGTCAATTTTTGACTTACAGTGACCCTGTGTGACAGAGTAGAACATAGATTTTCTAGGCTATATTCTTTATGGGAGCAGATCTTCAGGTCTTTCTCCCTAGGAGCCGCTGGGTAGGTTCAAACCGCCAACCTCCTAGTTAGAGGTTGTGCACTTTACCTTTGCACCACCAGAGCGCCTTCTGTTCTAAGTGGAGCTGTACAAAATGACAAGAGATACGCAGAATACAATTGGGTGCCATTTAAATATCTGTAAGAGCCCTGGCAGCTAGGAAGAATAAAAGGATAATTTAGAATAGAAATTAGCCGTTAAGAGATTAAATGAATTCAATCTAGAAGTCAAGCAACCTGGTTGAGGGGTTACAGGCCCAAATTTATCTAGAATTAGATACTTTTCAGGTTATTTAATTCCTGTTATAATGAATATAAATAGGTCCCAATGTGTCAGGGGAAAACAAAATCCTGAGTTCCAGCTAAATCATGGGTCAATTTGTATCCTCAGAGCCCCTTCCTCCCTAAAATATAACCCCAAATTTTTTGATATAGTATAATTGTCTGTTTCATTTGTCCACTTTAATTCTAGGGAGATTTAGAATTGAGAATAAAGATAATAGAGTCAATGATGATAACTGACTGGTTCAAAACTTTTGTATTCATATATTTGTGGTAAGCAGAGGAATAATGGTGGTGTGCTTGCCATCTAGTATACTTGTAATGCTCAGAAGAATTTAGCATATCAGCAAATCAGACAGAATTACCTTGAGATCTCAATTTTTACTACCTAATTGGATAATCGGAGCCCTGGTGGCGCAGTGGTTGAGAGCTACGACCGCTAACCAAAAGGTCAGCAGTTCAAATCCACCAGCTGCTTCTTGGAAACCCTATGGGGCAGTTGCACTCTGTCCTTTAGGGTTGCTATGAGCTGGAATTGACTCGACAGCTACGGGTTTAATTGAACAATTGATTAGACTTGTGATTTTAAGTTCAATGTACAGTATAAGAAAATTTTACTAGTATTAGAACTTTTAAGAGAACCTAATATTCACCATTTTATAAGTTTAATATATTAATTTTAAAGTAACTTAAATTATTTTTGTTAGATAATTGAATGACTTAAAAAGAAAATCAATTATATTAAATTTATAAATGTAGTTTAAAAGGTTTAAGGAACTAAAATTAAGTTTGTAAATGGGATCAAATATTAATCAAAAGCTTCCTTAAAAGTGATTGGTCCCTCAACACCGCTAGAGCTTGAGTATACTAAAGTATAGAAAATAGTGCAGACGCTGTGGAAAAACAGTTTGGCAGTCCCTCAAAAAAGCTAAACATAGAATTACAATATGACCCATCAATTCCATTCCTAGGTATATACCGAAAAGAATTCGAAGCAGGGACTCACTCAAACAGATACTTATATACCAATGTTCACTGCAGCATTATTCACCATAGCCAAAAGGTAGAAACAACCCAAGTGTCCATCAACAGATGAATAATAAACAAATGTGGTATATTCATACAATGGAATAGTATTCAACCATAAAAATGAATGGAATTCTAATACATGCTGTGAAATAGATAAACCTTGAAAACACACGCTAACTGAAATAAGCGAGACGTAAAAGGACAAATGTATGATTCCACTTACATGAATTATTTAGAATAGGCAAATTAAATTCATAGGGACAGAAAATAGCTTAGTGGTTACTAGGGGCTGGGACGAGCAGCAAAGGGGAAGTTATTGCTTACTGGGTGCACAGTTTCTGCTTAGGGTGATGAAAACATTTTGAAAACAGATGGTGGTGATGGTTGTACAGCAATGTGAATGTATTCAATGCCACTGAAATGTACACTTAAAAATGGTTAAAATAGCAAGTTGTATGTTATAGATATCTTGACACAATAAAATAAAAAAAAACTTAAAAAAGGTTGTTAAACTTTTTTATGTTTATAAATAGAACGTGATTTTGAATTATTTTGAATTTGCATTTAGTTTAATTTTTAAAATTTTGAATTTAAAAGCTTAAGGAAGAATAGATTTTTTAACGTTGTAACTTTAAATGGAATATTAATTTCTAAAACCAAAGTTATCTTAGGTAATCTTTACTGGGCACAAAAGCTGCCATTCACAACACCAGAAAACTCACATTGAATAGGGTGTCCAAGGAAGAGCAAGGAGAGGAGAGTTCCAGGTGGGCCCCTGGAAAGAGCTTGGTGTGGTAGAGGAATTGAAGGCAGTAGCAAGGTGAGCTGGAACAAAGTGAGTAAGAGAGAGAACAGCACAGATGGGGCAGGAGAGGGAGCTGGGGTTGGTTCATGCAGACCCATGGAGGCTGTTATGGATTGAATTGTGTCCCCCAAAATGTGTATTAACTCGGTTAGGCCATGATTTCCAGTATTGTGTGGTTGTCTACCATTTTGTGATCTGATGTGATTTTCCTATGTGTTGCTAACCTATATGATGTAAATGAGGCAGGATTAGAAGCAATTACGTTAATGAGGCAGGATGCAATCCATAGGATTAGGTTATGTCTTGAGTTAATCTCTTTCGATATATAAAAGAGAGACGTGAGCAGAGAAGAGGGGGACTCCTAACACCAAGAAAGCAGAGCCGGGAGTGGAGCACGTCTTTTGGACATGGGGTCCTTGTGCCGAGAAGCTCCTAGACCAGGGGAAGATTGATGACAAGGATCTTCTTCCAGAGCTGACAGAGAGAGAAAGCCTTTCCCTGGAGCTGGCACCCTGAATGTGGACTTCTAGCCTCCTAGACTGTTAGAGAATAAATTTCTCTTTGTTAAAGCCATCCACTTGTGGTATTTCTGTTATAGCAGCATTAGATAATTAAGATAGAGGCCATATTAGGGATTAGTATTATAATCTAAGTGTAATGGAGAACCACTGAAGGATTTTAAGCAGAGGCCAGGGATGGTGAGTATGGCTGACTGTACAGGCTGGGTACTGCACAACTCGAGGGGACACCATTGGCATAGTCCCTCGTGTAATGAAACTTTGCCACCCTGCAGATGACACATCTAATTAAGATTTTTAAAAGATCACTCTGGATGCTGTGCAGAAGGATTACAGGAGGGCAAGAGTGAAAGCAGGGAGATTATGTGACTAATGCAAGCTCCAAGAAAGTGGCCTAGGGTAGTATTTGTGGTGAAAGAAAAAAGTGAATAGACTGATGTTTATAGATATTTATCAGTAGAGTCCTAAGTAGATACCTGAATTTCAGGTAGCCTGATTTAAATGTTGCTTGAGGAAAATTAGTCTTCTAGCCAGTGATATGCTGGAGTCAACATGCACCAATTTGTTCTGGCTTCATGAAAACACACACCTCTTCGCAGCTTCTTTGTCAGTGACATCAAGTTGATAGGTTGAAATCTGCCTTTGTGGAAGTATTTACACCATGGAAATTGGCAAGTGCCACAAAAAAGTCTTCTTCCTCCAGAGAGTCAGCTGTGAAACATTTACCAGCACATCACTACTTCCAGCTCTTTTTGATATTTCAGTGCTAGAATATTATTTACAGAATCACTGCATAAGAAATGGTACGAAGTGATGGGCATCCATAAGGTTGTTACAGTTAAAATGAAAAGAAAAGGGGTGGTTATGAAAGACTCTGGGAAGAAAGAATCTATAAGACTCGATACTGGCTGAGAAATGGCGGTGATGGAAAGAGAGAAGCAGATTGTATTTTCTCCCTTGGAATAAGGAATCATTCCCAGAGTGCACTCTTTGATGAAGATTACAGAGAGAACATTTCACAATTTGATTCCCTGTCACATGTATTTTAAATGTGCCTGCTTCAGCTGTCAAAGATTTCAAGTTCCTTTTTAAAATTCCACATAATTGTAGTTCAGAGTTCTGAATTCAATCACCACTGAATTGGTGGAGTTAAATGAATGGAATAATAATTGAATCCCAAACTCTCAGTCACTAAGCACAACTGTCTTGCTGAAACAAAAGCTCTTTAGAGGTCTGGAGAAGAATGTCTACTGAAGCTTTCAAAAACATCTTCTACCTTGCGAATGTTGCAGGATTAACGCAGCAGGAGTAGAGACTGAGCCCCGCCTTCAGTAGATGGGTAGAAAGTTCATGTAAGGGTTTCTCAGGAGTACCTGGAAAAGAAGTGGGAGAGATATCAACAGCATGCTCCAAATATTCTTTTTCCATGAAAATAAGTTTTCTATAGAATTTCAAGCTTATGAGCCAAGAATAATATTAAACCTTTATCATCGGCTCATACATCTAGTATTTCATAAGCACCAAATTCCCTATCTTGATATAATCAATATAAAAAATTAAAAATTAAGTAATAATGATTTCATTATTTTTTTCATTATTTCAGCAAACCTTGTTGAAGGCAAACTATGTGAAAAGTACTTCCCTAGGCCCTGGAGATATGAAAAATAGCTAAGAGCAGCTTGGCTTTGTACACAGTAATTGGAGGAAATAAAGTCATGAACAGATTAGTTACAAGACAAAGTGGCCAATTCAGGAATTCAGTATTTAGAAGATGCTATGGAAGCCCAAAGGAGTCCCTGGGTGATGCAAATGGTTAATGTTTTCAGCTGCTAACAGAAAGGCTGGCAATTCAAGTCCACCCAGAGGCACTTTGGAAGAAAGGCTTGGCAATCTACTTCCAAAAAATCAGCCACTGAAACCCCTATGGAGCACAGCTCTTCTCTGACACACATGGGGTTGCCATGAGTCAGAACTGACTTGGCAGCAACTGGTTTTATGAAAGCCCAAAGAAGGGCACATGACTCAGCCTTGGGTGAGCATGGGCAGCTTCCTGGAGGAGGTGACACTTCAGCTGAACCTTAAAGAAAGAGTAGGGGTAAACCAGATTAAGTGTGTGTACGATGTGGGGGAAACTCTAGGCAGAGGGGAGAACATGAGAAAAGATGTAGAAAATGAGAAACAGCAGAGTGATATGGCTTTAGACCCTTACCTGAAAGGCAGATAGAGATTAGGAGAGAAGGCTGGAGTCAAAATCAGGAGTCACGTTGCAGAAGAATTTAAATTTTCAGTGGCATACGAAGAAGGAGAGCAATAGGAGGGGTCTACCTCAGGTATATGCAAAAAGGGTCTCAAATACTTGAGTAATTGAAAACAATAATAAAATGACTAAATTACTAACGATTCTAAACAATATCAATTTATAAAATACTCCTTTCCATCAGGGCATATAGGTCCACTGGGCCACCCACCTTGGTGCACCACTGGATGTTTTTATTGAAGATCTAGGGCAAGGAAGTGACAAGGTCAGATTCTTGAGCTGTGCAGATACAGAGATGCCAGCGGCAGGGCTATCAAAGTGAGAGAAACCTTTCCTTACATCTCTACCTCTCATCTCAGACAAATTGAGCTGCCATTGAACATTCTCAGGGCACTAAGCACTTTTCCTTACTAACCGTAGCAGTTTATAAGTATTTCCAACCAACTGCTCAAGAGAGAATCCAGGAGAAAAACAGATGATCAGAAGACATGTACAGTTTGGGACAAGTTAAGTTTGTATTGGCCTGTGGGAGGTCAAGAGGAACTACACAGACATTGGATATAAGATTTTGGAATGGAGATGTAGATTGGGGAGTCATTAGCATAGAAGTGGTGATTAAATCCTTTGGAGTAGAAAAGATAACCTGGGAAAACTGAGAGACAGTGGGCCAAAGATGGAGCGTTCAGAAGCTGAATATTTCCTGGGTAGATTGTGGAGCAAAAGTCCAAGAAAAGACAGTGAAGTAATGCCCAGAGGCCTAAGAAGAATCTACACAGCACAACATTGTGGAAAGATTTCCCAAGACCAAGGGGCGGGGCAGGGTGGGGAGCAGAGAATTGAAGTTAATGCAAAAGTTAAGTATTGGTAAGTGTCCTTGAGGTCAAATCTATGGTATATGTGTTGGAAGATAGCTAGGGGGAGGCAATGTCAGAACCCCAGAAAGATTTAGGAAGACAGAAATCTGTCTGATAGTAAGTGGAACTATGCCCCCCCCCAATTTCCATATTGATCCCTGGAGGTGACGAGACCCCAGAGTTTACCCATAAGCCAAGTGTGGTGGGGAGTAAAGTGGACATGGCCCAGTGTGGTTCAGGAGCCCAGTGGATGTTTCCCTTGCCTCAAGAACCACACAGGTCCAGCAAGGAGATTACCCTGACCAGAAGAGACAGGGACAGATGACCAAAGATCAGATGGGATGATGCATTGCTCTTGGGATGTGTGCCTCAACATTATCTAAGCCTCTGTCCAACCTTGTTGTTGTTAGTTGCCATCAAATCAGCTCTAACTACATGGCAACCTTATATATTAGAGTGAAACATTGCCCGGTCCTGCACCATCTTCATGATCATTGGTAAGTTTGAGTCAGTTCTTGTGGCTGTGGTGTCAATCCATCTCACTGAAGGTTTTCCTCATTTTCACTGACCCTCTACTTTACTAATTATGATGCCTTTTTCTATCAATTGGTTTTTCCTGATGACTTGTCCAAAGTAAGATAACCGAAGTCTCACTATCCTTGCTCCTAAGGAGCATTCTTGTTGTATTTCTTCTTACACTGATTTGTTGTTCCTCCGGCAGTCTATGGTATATTCAGTATTGTTCACCAATACCACACACTTCAAGTGCATTAATCCTTCTGTTTTTCTTTTTCATTGTCCAGCTTTCACATGGATATGAAATGACTGAAAAGACCATAGCTGGAGTCAGGAGCACCTTAGTCATCAAAGTGACATCTCTGTTTTTTAAAAACCTCAAAGAGGTCTTTTGCAGAAGATTTGCCCCATGCAATATGTCACTTGATTTCTTGACTGCTGCTTCCATGGACGTTGATTGTTGATCCAAGTAAAATGAAATTGTCAACAATTTCTTCTTCAGTTATCATGATATTACTTATCAGTCCAGCTGTGAGGATTTTTGTTTTCTTCACATTGAGGTGCAATCCATACGGAAGGATGTAGGCTTTTACTTTCATTGGTAAGTACTTCAAGTCGTCTTCATTTTTGGCAAGCAACATCGCATCATTTGCATATCATAGGTTTTTAATCAGTCTTCCGACAGTCCTGATGCCTTGTTCCTCTTCATATAGGCCAGCTACTCAAATTATTTGTTCAGCATACAGATTGAATAAGTAAGGTGAGAGGATACAACCTTAAATGTTATATCAAGCAGAAAACTCACATTGCCTGAGGCTAAGTTTTTGCCATTGGGTAGAATAATAGTAAAAATTAAATTCAGCTATAGAAAAATAAAGTAAAATTTCTTGTATACTCTGGTTTGTGAATTAAAATCCATATTTCAGTAGAAAAAATAATGTCACTTTATAAATCCTAAACTCATCGGGTCTTTTCTCGGTATGAAGTTGCATCCAAAGAAGCACAGTCCAAAACGTTAAGAATAATAAAAAATGCAATATTGAGTTTTAATTTGAACTAGTCAAAAAACTGAAGGGGATCCCATTTGTAATGCCCAGAAACACTCCTCCTATGACCTTTTCTCTCTCCTATAATTTTCTCACACTCCATATTGCTTTGGATACTCTCATTCACAATGTTCTCTACCCCCACAAAAAGCTTCTCATCCTACAATTCACACTGATATTTTGCTTTCTAAATTCTCTAATCTTTGGACCTTAGTTCTTTAATAGGTCAGCCTTACTTCCCTTTCCTTCTCTTCTTCCTTTCTCTTTCCCGAGAGAGGAAGGGATAGAGAATCTAATCAAGCAAAGATAGAATCCTCTTTTTGAGAGGGTAATGAAAAGAGAGAAAACTAGTTGCAGGTTATTTTTTTTTAACCACATCTCATAAGAAAATATGGATAAGCAAAAGAAGGAAAATGTAAATTACCTGAAATTCCACACTGTAAATATGTTGATAGATATCCTTTCAGACCTTTTCCTATGCATATATAACACACACATAAGTTGCAGAAAAAATGGCACCCAACAACAACAATATAACAAAATTGTTGTTGTGGTTACGTGCTATCGAGTCGGTTCCAACTCATAGCAACCCTATGTACAACAGAACGAAACACCACCCAGTCATGCGTCATCCTCACAATCCTTGTTATGCTTGAGTCCACTGTTGCAGCCCCTGTGTCAATCCATCTTGTTGAGGGTCTTCCTCTTTTTCGCTGACCCTCTCCTTTACCAAGCATGATGCTCTTCTCCAGGGAAGAGTCCCTCCAGATAACATGTCCAAAGCAAGTGAGATGAAGTCTCACCATCCTTGCTTCTAGGGAGCATTCTGGCTGTACTTCTTCCAAGACAGATTTATTCGTTCTTCTGGCAGTCCACGGTATCTTCAATATTCTTTGCCAACACCATAATTCAAAGGCATCAATTTTTCTTTGGTCTTCCTTATTCATTATCCAGCTTTCCCATGCATATGAGCCAATTGAAAACACCGTGGATTGGGTTAGGCACACTTTAGTCCTTAAAGTGACATCTTTGCTTTTTAACACTTCAAAGAGGTCTTTTTCAGCACATTATTCCAATGCAATGCGTCGTTTGATTTCTTGACTGCTGCTTCCCTGGGAGTTGATTGTGGATCCAAGTAAAATGAAATCCTTGACAACTTCAGTCTTTTCTCCAATCATCATGATGTTGCTTATTGGCTCAGTTGTGAGGATTTTTGCTTTCTTTATATTGAGGTGTTATCCGTACTGAAGGCTTTAGTCTTTGATCTTTATCAGGGAGTGTTTCAAGTCCTCTTCACTTTTAGCAAGCAAGGTTGTGTCTCTGCATATCACAGGTTGTTAACCAGTCTTCCTCCAATCCTGATGCCTCATTCTTCTTCATACAGTCCAGCTTCTTCAATTGTTTGCTCAGCATACAGACTGAGAAAGTATGGTGAAAAGATACAACCCTGACGTACGCCTTTCCTAACTTTAAACCATGCAGTATCTTCTTGTTCTGTTTGAACGACTGCCTTTTGTTCTATGTACAGGTTCCTCATTAGCACAATTAAGTGTTCTGGAATTCCCATTCTTCATAATGTTATCCATAATTTGTTATGATCCACACAGTCGAATAAACACAGGTAAACATCTTTCTGGTATTCTTGGCTTTCAGCCAAGATCCATCTGACATCAGCAATGATATCCCTTGTCCCACATCCTCTTGAATCCAGCTTGAATTTCTAGCAGTTCCCTGTCAGTGTACTGCTGCAGCCACTTTTTAATGATCCTCAGCAAAATTTTACTTGTGTCTGATATTAATGATATTGTTCAATCATTTCTGCATTCTGTTGGATCACCTTTCTTTGGAATGGGCACAGATATGGATCTCCTTCAGTCATTTGGTCAGGTAGCTGTCTTCCAAATTTCTTGGCATAGATGAGTGAGCACTTCCAGTGCTGCATCTGTTTGTTGAAACATCTCAACTGGTGTTTCATCAATTCCTGGGGCCTTGGGGCCTTGTTTTTCACCAATGCCTTTGGTGCAGCTTATATATATATATATCTATTCCTTTGTAGCCTCCTCAAAGCAACTTAACTATATTGTGATTATTTTTCCCTTTCAAGCTTCATACATACATCATCATTTTCTAAAGCTGCATGGTGTTCCACTGTTTGAATACACCATGATTTATGTACATTTTCTCCCACAGTAAGACATTTAGGTTGTTTCTCTTTTTATACAGTTATAAGCACTGCTGTTGTCAGTATCTTTATATGAACTCCTTTGTTCATTTGCGTGATTATTTCCACAGAATTAATTACTAGATTCAAAAACTCTGGGTCAAAGCTTATGCATACCTTTTATACTTTAAATATATGTTGCCAAATTTTTAGGATGCATTTTTGAGAGATATAAATGAGGTGGCATTGACAGGACTTGGTGTGACCCAAAAAAATTGAGGGAGAGATTAGGAGAAAGGAATAGCAGAGAATGGTTTCTAAATATTGGCCATGGGCAACTTACTGAGTGAAATACATGAAAAGCATGCTGGGAGAGGGAGTTTGGTAGGTAATGAGTTAAGTTTAACACGTACTGTGTCTGAGGCACTTGGAACATACAAATGGAAATGTCTAATCAGTTGCTGTGTATATGGGTCTGGGGTTTAGGAAAGACACACATTTGTGAGTCATCACCACTTAAGTGGAAGTTTAAAGTCATGGGAATGGATGAAATCATTCACTAAGATCGCTCAGTAACACAAGATAAAAAGAGAGTCAACAACAGAATCCTAGGAATCCCAATACCTAAAGAATAGTTGGAGGATGAGAGGCTCTCAAATATGACTTCAGAGAAAAGCCTCAAGGATGACAGGACATAAACTAACACTTGAAGGAAGAGTAAGAATTTGAGGGAGACAAGGAAGTGTTCCAAGCTGAGGGGATGGTTTGAACAAAGGGCCAGAGAATGGGAATGTGTAGAGCGTAGTGTCAGAGGCACAACTAAGGCATGGCAGGTAGGGTGCATGCCCTGGGTGCTGCTTGAGAAAGGCACAGACAAGCAGGTTCTATTGGCCATCGCAGTTTCCATTACCAAGTGTGAAGGATCATTCAGCAGTTTAAAACTAATTGCCATAGGTGCTATTTTCCATACATAGGCCCCTGCATATTGTAGAAATATCCTATAATTGGACTTGGCTGGAGACAATAGGACAAGAGGGCAGAGAATGGTGGAAGATGAGAATGGGAAGATATATTAGGGTCAGACATGAGAAGTGTCTTGTGCCTGTCATTTGCACTCAGATCCATTCCCTGCCCTTCTATGCTCACCTCTGTATCACAGGGTGCTGACCTCAGTGACTTGCATTTCCCAGGATACCCTGCCCACTGACTTCTGGTTAGGTTTGGCCAACAGGAGCACAAATAGTTGACTGGAAGACAGGAGGAGGGGTGAAGGCAGAGTTTTTCTCTCCTTCTTTCTCTGTTTCTCCCCCATGGCCCACCCCCTGCTGGGAAGCCCCTACTATGGCTCCAGCTCTGTCATGGCAACTTTGGCTGCACAGTCCTTCTAGTGGCCCTCAGGTGGCACTCGCTCTAAGTTCCAGATCCTGCCATTTACCCTGGCTCCTGGGCTCCCATGACACCATCTCCTTCTTTTTTGTCTTCTCTCCCTAGGGATGGCAGTGTCTGCAGTTATTGGTTCTTGGATGCTTAATTTTTACCATTTTCAGCTCTGCCAACACTTTTGTAACTAGTTCACTATATTGAATTCCTTCTGTTGAACCATCTGGCATAGATTCTCCTTTCCTAATTGGACACTGATTGGAGACTTCGAATCTTTTTTGATATAAGCCGATTTGAAAACAAGTAATCATAAATACATAGTGACTGGCAGTCATTAATAATGACTGGTGGTCATTAATAAAAATCTGTAAATACCCAACTCCTTACTTACAGTTAAAAGAGAAATCCAAACATTTGGAAAAAGCTGAGCTGATGTCTGACATTACGAGAGAGTAGGCCTTCAGAAGATGCATCATACATAATACATTCAATTTCAAGTAGGTGCAACTGAAACAACCTTGAAAATATATCAGATAAATGAAGAATAACTTACGGTGGCAAATAAACACGGTGTCTAAGGCTAGGTTCTCTAGAGAAGCAAAAACAAACAAACAAATATATATAGAGAGAGCAAGAGAGAGAAAGAAAGAGAGACAGAGATTTATCTCAAGGAAATGGCTCACATGGTTGTAGAGGCTGGCAAGTCCCAAGTCTGTTGGTCAGATAACAGGCTGGAGATTTCTCCTGTCTCACACAGCTGCAGGGGCTGACAAACCCAAGATCAGCAGGTCAGACAGCAGGCTGCTGGCTCACAGGCCGTGGAGGCTGACAAATCCCAAGATTGGCAGGCAATACGGCAGGCCGCTGGCTCAAGTCTCAAGAACTGGAGGTCAGATGATGTTGATCCAGAAGCAGGATCTAGAGCAAAAGCCAGTGAGCTTTGCCAGAATGCCCATATGGATTGGATGCAGGCCACACTCTCAAGGAAACTCTCCTTAAAACTGATTGGCTGATCACATCCGATCATATCATAGGGATGATTATATCAGATCACAAAATGGAGGATGACCACATTATTACATAACCACTAAACTACATCATAACTGCCAAACTACATCGTAACTGCCAAACCACTGAGAATCATGACCCAGCCACGTTGACACATAACCTTAACCATCGCACATGGTTTGGATGAAAATGGCTATCTTCAGGAAAGCATAAAGGTGCTTCCACAAGAATCTGAAGGATGAAAGAGTGAGTGAACTTGATAAACAGAAACAACTTGTGGAAGACGAGAGATTGGGCTGCTGTTGGAGTAGATAACATGGATGATGAGTCCCTGGGAGTAGAATAAGAAATACATCAGACAATGGAGAGTGCATAGAAGATTCATCAAATGGAGTTTTGAAGAAACTGGGTTTATGTGGCTAAGGTAAATGTGTCTTTAAAATCTCTTAAAGAAAAGAGTAAGCAACTATACACTAAATTATCTGAAGAAGACAAAATAACAAATACACTTACAGATCATGTTAAAAGTCTCAAAAATGCACAAGCTTTATTGCAGTCAGAAAAAGCCTGCTATGAATGTGCAATTCCAGAGCTTCAACAGAAATTTAAAGTCATTATCACAGCACTAAAATAAAATGAATTATTATGGAATATTCTATTTAAAGTGATAGACTATGGAAAGAAGGAGGAGAATCTTTCCAAATCAGAGGAAAAGATCATTCACGCATGTGAAGATCTGGACGCCTACAGAATACAAGTCAAAATTCTCCTAAAAAATTGGAAAAAAGCACTGAGTCTTGTCAATTATCATGAGAAAAAAGTTAACAGTATTTGGTCGAGAGCTCTGTTGGTGGTGAAAAACTTTGATAATCTCAAGGAAATAAATCCATATTTCACACAAATATTAATTTAGGAAATACTTAAATTTCAATTTTTCAAAAAATATTGTGATGTCCCTGATATTCCAAAAGTGGCATTTAGCAGAGGCTTGAGTGGTACTGGAATCCTCTGGTAAACAAGGAAGGAGGACATTGGATTGGTATGGCTCAGGAATCCAGGATCTTTTACCTGGTATGGACCAGATTCCTCCATCAGGCAACTCCATCCTAACACAAATTCCTCCACACAGCAAGACAGCTTGTCCTGGTGCTCCTCATGCTGGCAAAGGCTCAGGACTGTCTTTGATAACACTGACAGACACACATCTTCAGAATGGAGGCCAACAGGAATGACATCAGAGATGATATTTGTAATTTAAGAATACTTTATTCAAGCCTCCCACCTGAACAGGAGGTAGCTGGCCTCGTTCTGTGCTTCTGCAACATCCTCCCATCAGAGGTCTGGTGTCACGGATGGGTCCCAGGGACACAGATATCAAGTTTCTGAGGACAGGGCCTCCTGTCATGCCCCCTTCTCTGGAAACTCAGCATGCCCCCTGCCTCCCGCCCTCCCCAAGAATCCTTTCCACGGAGGGATGTCCACGGCCCAGCACATTCTTCACTGGCAACAAGAAACAAGAGCTGGATTTTGTCTTTTGTCCACATAACTTGAAAACAGAAGTGAGGCACCTTCAGAGTTGATCCAGCCTTCCAGTGACCCTACTTCTGAAGATCCAGAATCATAGGAAAATGCATTTTTGCTTTCTTCTGAAGTAATTTTTATATTTTCTCTTAGTTTCATTGCCATTAAGT
The DNA here is from genome assembly GCF_000243295.1 of Trichechus manatus latirostris. Taxonomy (NCBI): domain Eukaryota; kingdom Metazoa; phylum Chordata; class Mammalia; order Sirenia; family Trichechidae; genus Trichechus; species Trichechus manatus. The sequence goes on along the minus strand of NW_004443947.1, from coordinate 22,905,184 downwards.
GATGATTCCATACCTCAAATGGAAGCCAGGGAGAATTACAGTTCTTAAAATACTGTTTTATAACTGCAGATTGTTTAAATGCAAATCTTAAACTATTTCGATTTTTACGCTATTTTTAGGTAGGGTTCAGTACTTGTTGTTGTTGTTGTTAACAAGTTCACTAAAATAATCCAGAAATACAGCAAGAATTCTGGCTTCTAAAGTGATTTTGAATATTTTCTCTTTTAGTTTTGTTTCTACAAGTTAAGTGATTATGTTGTTAGTGCTGTTGAGTCAGTTCCGACTCATAGCTCCCCGATGTACAAGAGAATGAAACATCGCCTGGTCCTACACCATCCTCACAACTGTTATGCCTGAGCCCTTTGTTGCAGCCACTGTGTCAATCCATCTGGTTGAGGGTCTTCCTCTTTTTCGCTGACCCTCCACTTTACCAAGCATGACATCCTTCTCTAGGGACTGGTCCCTCTTGATAAGGTGTCCAAAGTATGTGAGAAGAAGTCTCGCCATCCTTGCTTCTAAAGAGCATTCTGGCTGTAATTCTTCCAAGACAGATTTGTTCCTTCTTCTGGTAGTCCACAGTATATTGAATATTCTTCGCCAGCACCATAGTTCAAAGGCATCAATTCTTCTTCGGTCTTCTTTATTCACTGTCCAGCTTTCCCATGCAGATGAGGTGACTGAAAATACCATGGCTTGGGTCAGGCGCACCTTAGTCCTTAAAGTGACATCTTTGCTTTTTAACACTTCAAAGACGTCTTTTACAGCAAATTTGTCCCATGCAGTGCGTCGTTTGATTTTTTGACTGCTGCTTCCATAGGCATTGATTGTGGATCCAAGTAAAATGAAATCCTTGACAACTTCAATCTTTTCTCCATTTACAATGATGTTGCTTATTGGTCCAGTTGTGAGGATTTTTGTTTTTTTTATGTTAAGGTGTAATCCATACTGAAGGCTGTAGTCTTTGATCTTCATCAATAAGTGCTTCAAGTCCTCTTCACTTTCAGCAAGCA
>NW_004443947.1:22855976-22904074 GCF_000243295.1 Trichechus manatus latirostris | reverse complement strand
CTTTCAGCAAGCAAGGTTGTGTCATCTGCATACTGCAGGTTGTTAATGAGTCTTCCTCCAATTTTCATGCCCTGTTCTTCTTCATATAGTCCAGCTTCTTGGATTATTTGCCCACCATATAGATTGCAGTAGTGTGATGAAACAATACAATACCGACAGACACCTTTCTTGATTTTAAATCACACAATATCCCCTTGTTCTGTTCAAACGACTGCCTCTTGGTCTATCTATAGGTTCCACATGAGCACAATTAAGTGTTCTGGGATTCCCAGTCTTCACAGTGTTATCCATAATTTGTTATGATCCTCAGAGTCAAATGCCATTGCATGGTCAATAAAACACAGGTAAACATTTTTCTGGTATTCTCTGCTTTCAGCCAAGATCCATCTGACATCAGCAATGATATCCTTATTCCACATCCTCTTCTGAATCCGGATTGAATCTTTGGCAGTTCCCTGCTGTTATGGATTGAATTGTGTCCCCCCAAAATATGTGTCAACTTGGTTAGGCCATGATTCCCAGTACTGTGTGTTTGTCCTCCATTTTGTGATTGTAATTTTATGTGAAAGAGGATTAGGGTAGGATTGTTACACCTTTATGAAGGTCACATCCCTGATCCAATGTAAAGGGAGTTTCCCTGGAGTGTGGCCTGCACTACCTTTTATCTTAAGAGAGATAAAAGGAAAGGGAAGCATACAGAGAGTAGGGACCTCATACTACGAAGAAAGCAGTGCTGGGAGCAGAGCACATCTTTCAGACCTGGGGTTCCTGTGTGGAGCAGCTCCTAGTCCAGGAGAAGACTGATGACAAGGACCTTCCTCCAGAGCTGACAGAGATAGAAAGCCTTCCCCTGGAGCTGATGTCCTAAATTTGGACTTCTAGCCTACTAGTCTGTGAGAAAATAAATTTCTCTTTGTTGAAGCCATCTGCTTGTGTTATTTCTGTTATAGCAGCACTAGATGACTAAGACACTTGCCAATTTACTGCTACAACCATTTTTGTTCGATAATTTCTGCATTCTGTTGTATCACCATTCTTTGGTAGGGGCATAAATACAGATCTCTTCCAGTCAGTTGGCCAGGTAGCTGTCTTATAAATTTCTTGGCATAGACAAGTGACCACCTCCAGTACTGCATCCATTTGTTGAAACATCTCAACTGGTATTCCGTCAATTCCTGGAGCCTTGTTTTTGCCAATGCCTTCAGTGCAGCTTGGACCTCTTCCTTCAGTACCACCAGTGCTTGATCATATGCTACCTCCTGAAATGGCTGAACGTTGGCCAGTTCTTTTTGGTACAGTGACTTTGTGTACTCCTTTCATCTTCTTTTGATGCTTCTATGTTGTTTAGTAAATTTCCCATAGAATCCTTCAATGTTGCAATTCGAGGCTTGAATTTTCTCTTCAGCTCCTTCAGCTTGAGAAATGCTGAGTGTGTTCCTCCCTTTTAGTGTTCTAATCTAGGTCTTTGCACATTTCTTTATACTACTTTACTTTGTCTTCTCGAGCTGCCCTTTGAAGTCTTCTGTTCAGCTCTTGTACTTCATCATTTCTTCCTTTAGCTTTAACTACTCTACATTCAAAAGTAACTTTCAGAGTCTCTTCTGACATCTACTTTGGTCTTTTCTTTCTTTCCTGTCTTTTTAATGACCTGTTGCTTTCTTCATGCATGATGTCTTTGATGTCATTCCACAACTCGTCTGGTCTTTGGTCATTGGTATTTAATGAGTCAAATATATTCTTGAGATGGTCTCTAAATTCAGGTGGAATAAACCCAAGGTCATTCTTTGGCTCTCATGGACTTGTTCTAATTTTCTTCAGTTTCAACGTGAACTTGCATATGAGCCGATTGATGGTCTGTTATTCCACAGTCGCTCCCTGGCCTTGTTCTGACTGACGATATTGAGCTTTTTCATCATCTCTTTCCAAAGATGTAGTCAATTTGATTCCTGTGTATTCCATCTGGTGAAGTCCATGTGTATAGTTGCCATTTATGTTGGTAAAAAAAGGTATTTGCAATGAAGAAGTCATTGGTCTCGCCAAATTCTATCACACGATCTCCGGCATTATTTCTGTCACCAAAGCCATATTTTCCAACTACTGTTCTTTCTTCTTTGTTTTCAGTTTTCACATTTCCAATCACCAGTAATTATCAATGTATCTTGATTGCAGGTTTGATCAATTTCAGAATGTAGAAGTTGGTGAAAATATTCAATTTCTTCATCTTTGGCATTAGTGGTTGGTGTGCAAATTTTAGTAAGTCTTATTTACTGGCCTTCATTGTAGGTGTATGTCCTATCACTGACAGTGTTTGTCTTAGTCATCTAGTGCTGCTATAACAGAAAATACCACAAGTAGACGGCTTTAACAAAGAGAAATTTATTCTCTCACAGTCTAGGAGGTTAGAAGTTTGAATTCAAGGTGCCAGCTCCAGGGGAAGGTTTTCTCTCTCTCTGGGCTCTGGGGAAAGGTCCTTGTCATCGATTCTCTCCAGGTCTAGGAGTTTTTCTGCACAGGAACCCCAGGTCCAAAGGACACACTCTGCTCCCAGCTCTGCTTTCTTGGTGCTATGAGGTCCCCATGTCTCTCTGCTCGCTTCTCTCTTTTATATCTCAAAAGAGATTGATTTAAAACACCACCTAATCTTGTAGATTGAGTCCTGCCTCTTTAACATAACTGCCACTAATCGCAGCTCATTAACATCATAGAGGTAGGATTTACAACACATAGGAAAATGGCATCAGATGACAAAATGGTGGACAATCATACAATACTGGGAATCATGGCCTAGCCAAGTTGACATATTTTGGGGGGACCAATTCATTCCATGACAGCATTGTACTTCAGGATAGATCTTGAAATGTTCTTTTTAATGATGAATGCAATGTCATCCTTCTTCAATTTGTCATTCCTGGCACAGTATACTATATGATTGCCTGATTCAAAACGGCCAATACCAGTCCATTTCAGCTCACTAATGCCTAGGATATTGATGTTTATGTGTTCTATTTCATTTTCAATGATTACTAATTTTCCTAGATTCATATTTCATACATTCCATGTTCCTATTATTACTGGATGTTTGCAGCTGTTCCTTCTCATTTTGAGTTATGCCACATCAGCAAATGAAGGGCCTGAAAGCTTGACTCTATCCATATCATTAAAGTCAACTCTAATTTGAGGAGACAGCTCTTCCCCCGTTGTATTTTGAGTGTCTTCTAACTCGAGGGGCTCATTTTCTGGCACTATATCATACAATCTTCCACTGCTATTTATAAGGTTTTCACTGGCTAATTTTTTTCTGAAGTAGACTGCCAGGTCCCTCTTCCTAATCTAAGTCTGGAAGCTCAGTGGGAACCTGTCCTCCATGGGTGACTCTGTTGGTATTTGAAATACCAGTGGCATATCTTCTGGCATCACAGCAACACACAAGCCACCACAGTATGACAAACTGACAGACGTATGGGGTAAGTGATTATACGAGAGCTCAAATGGAAACATAGTAGAATTATAATTCTTAGGATAATGTTTTAGAAATCTACATTACATAAATGAGAATTTTTTAAGTAAATAGTTTCTATTTTATTTAATTTCTAGATAAAGTATGTTATTTTTGATGTTGCTATTTAACAAATCTCTTCTATTGATTTTGAAAAACAGCAATAATTTTGTCTCCTAAAGTATTTTTCAATTTTCTCTCTCTTAGTTTCATTGCTATAGTTACTTGATTACACAATTGCCCAAATGGAGTCTCAATAGAACTATAATTTTTAGGATAGTGGTTATAAATTTATTTTAAAGTGAATTTCATTTTCTTCTGTCTGTGGATAGTGTGAAGATAGCATTTCAATTGTTAATGTTCAACAAGTCCCATGGAGCCCTGGTGGTGCAGTGGTTAAAGGCGCTCAGCTGCAAACCAAAAGGTTGGTGGTTCAAACCCAGCCTTAGAAACCCTATGGGACAGTTCTACTCTGTCCTATAGGGTTGCTATGAGTCAACATTGGAATGGGTTTTGGAATAAGTCCCAAATAACATTAGCTGTAGTTGTAAGAGTTTCATATGAGCAGTATAATATCTGGAGACATTTGAAACTCAAAGTCCACTTCTGTATGCTGGAGGCTGAATTTACTCTAAAAAACTAATTTTGTTTATCTAAATAAATTTCAGTCTAAAAAAAGCTATCTTAAAATAATTTCCTCTTCTGGATGATTTATCAGAGGCAATCTAGGAAAAAGCTACTGTCTTAATTTTCTTCTGTCAAACATGCTATAAATCCTTAGGGATCTGGGTTTTCTTTTGGGCACTACAACCTAACGCCTACTAAACATAAAACACACCTTTAAAATAAAGGAAACATGTGCCTATAATCTACTTGAAGTCTTCTGTTAGGTAGTAGTGCACACTGACAGTTAAGATTAGGATTTCACTACAGATGGGAACTTGAAAAAGCACTAACAAATTTGGTCACACTCAGGTTCCGTCTCTCATAAATATATATCCTTCTTTGAGGGTCATTTTTGCCTTACTTCTGGCAACTAGTGCTGTTTGTGTCATTGCCCAAAAAATGTAAAATGAATTAAATTTCAGTTTGAACTCATAGATACTAATTAAATGTATTTTTTAAATGATGTTTTAAAGTCTAAAAAACGCTATCTTAAAATAGAAAAATACTAACAACTATGTTTTTTCCCACAAATGAATTATGAATGCAATCCTAGTTTTCTGAGAGTTTGGAGTGGGTGCTTAAAACTATCCTTTTTTGGGTGGCTTGATTTTTAAAATTTTCTGTAGTCAGGTGATGGATTATTTCAATTCCAACATGATAAAAATTGGAGAAATTAAAAAAAAAAAAAACCTACAGTGTAGAGATATAACATAGAAGACTACTGTGGGAAGCAGCATAAAGGGTTAACAGGGTAGCCTCTAGAGCTGCCCTGTTCAGGCCAGTAGCCACCAGCCACATCTGACTACGGAGCACTTGAAACTTGGGTAGTAAGACTTGAGCTGTGCTCTAAGTATAAAGTATTCAACAGATTTTGAAGACTTAGTATAATGAAGAGTATGTAAACTATCTCATTAATTTTTATGTTATGTGTTGAAATGATAATATTTTGAATATATTGGGTTGAATAAAATGTATTTTTAAAATTAATCTCTCCTGTTACTTTTGCTTTTTTTCATATGGAAACTAGAAAATTTAAAATTCCACTTAGGCAGCTTGTAGCAAATTTCTATTGGACAGAGCTGCTCTACAGTCAAACGGCAGCCTGCAAACCCTCCACTCACCAGCTGTATGATCTTATGCACCTACCATCACTGTCTCTCTCCTTACCTGCACAATGGATGTAATGATGGTAGTTAACCTGGGTTAGAAGCATTTCTTAGACATATTGATCTTGGGCAAGTGTTAGTGATTAGCAACTTAATAGCAAGGGAACCAGCAGAATGACCAAAGAGTGGGCCAGTTAGCCAGGGAACTGAACTGGAATGGAGATGTAGTTGAGAATGGAAGGAGCACGAGAGAAGTTTGTTAAAACAAACAACAAAAAGCAAGTAAGCAGCTAATTAAGTAAAGTTGGAAGTTTTACTTCTCCTGGTCATAAAATCAACAGCCTCATTATCAGTTGTTACAAGGTAGTCAGATGTGCTGACCACCGATTGGAAATAATATATCTGAAAAGCAATGAAAGGGATACGCCTGCGGCTGTTAACTGGGTTACCAGGGTTTCATTCCCTAGCCTTGTTGAGGAAGCAGAAACTAAGTAAACAGAGGTCAGAGGCTGAGCACCAAGCAACAGATTCTGATTTGAAACAGACTGCTGCCAGTGACTTTCTGACACCTTGAGCAAAACACAGAATACACAGTTAACCCATTTGTCGTTTTGGGACAAAAATGTTTTAATTTGACATCCATTTGTGAGACTTAAGTGAAATAATACATCCATGGTCATTGCATGAATAACTAGTAGTTTTTATTGTTAATATTAATTATGGGAAATTATGGGAATATTATTATGGGAAACTAATAAGGAGGAAAAAGAGGTCTAAGTTAGAATCACTATGCCTAAAAGAGAATAATATTTTGACTCATGTCAAAAGAAAGGACATAAAAATGTAATCAAATTCAGGGGGAGCAGTCCTAGAAAAAAATTAATGGAGAGATTCCTGTTAATTTAAAATATGTTGAATTTCAAGATTTGAGAACCATGAACTAGGTTAGAACTGTTTAATACTTCTTATATAAGCTCATCCATCACTTGTCTGTCAGTTTCTTGTACTGTGGTGGCTTGTGTGTTACTGTGATGCTAGAAGCTATGCCATAGGTATTTCAACTACCAGCAGGGTCACTCATGGTGAACAGGTTTCAGTAGAGCATCCAGACTAAGACAGACTAGGAAGAAAGGTCTGGCAATATACTTCTGAAAATTAGCCAGTGAAAATCCTATGGATCACAATAGAACATTTTCTGACTCACTTGCTTTGGACATGTCATCAGGAGGGATCAATAGATCGAGGAAGATATCATGTTTAATGAAGTAGAGGGCCAACAAGGGTGAAGGAGACTCTTGGTGAGAGGAATTGGCACATTAGCTGCAATGATGGACTCAAACATGCCAGAAATTGTAAGGATGACATTTCACTGTGTTTTACATAAGGTTGCCACAAGTCGGAGTCAACTCGATGGCACCTATCTATCTGTCTAAGTTAGTAACAGTGATAGCATATAATACATTGCAGGTGGTAGCATTTTAAATTAATGTAAATCTAAAGATCTGAGATATGGATGAACAAACAGAAAATGATTTCCTTACTGATAAAATCTGACTATTATTAAAGAATAGAGTGGGTAAACGAATAGTTGAATTTACTAGAATGTTAAGGAGAAAAAAAGGGTAACATCAAGACCGGTCAGAAAGAGAATTAACACCAATAACTACAAGCAATATGATCTGCATATCACAGGGTGTTGATGAGTTTTCCTCCAATCCTGATGTCACGTTCTTCTTCTTCATATAGTCAACAACCTGCAATCTGCAGATAACACAACCTTGCTTGCTGAAAGTGAAGAGGACTTGAAGCTCTTATTGATGAAGATCAAAGACTACAGTATGGATTACACCTTAACATAAAGAAAACAAAAATCCTCACAACTGGACCAATAAACAACATCATGATAAATGAAGAAAATATTGAAGTTGTCGAGATTTCATTTTACTTGAATCCACAATCAACACCCATGGAAGTAGCAGTCAAGAAATCAAAAGACGTATTGCAATGGGCAAATCTACAGCAAAAAACCTCTTTAAAGTGTTAAAAAGCAAAGATGTTACCTTGAGGACTAAGGTGTGCCTGACACAAGCCATGGTAGTTTCAGTCGCCTCATACGCATGTGAAAGCTGGACAATGAATAAAGAAGAGTTAAGAAGAATTGATGCATTTGAATTATGGTGTTGGTGAAGATTATTGAATATGCCATGGACTGCCGGAAGAATGAGCAAATTTGTCTTGGAAGCAGTACAGCCAGAATGCACCTTAGAAGCAAGGATTAGTGAGACTTCGACTTGTGTACTTTGGACATGTTATCAGGAGGGATCAGTCCTTGGAGAAGGACATTATGCTTGGTAAAGTACAGGGTCAGTGAAAAAGTGGAAGACCCTCAACAAGATGGATTGACACAGTGGCTGCAACAATGAGCTCAAACATAGCAAAGACTGTGAGGATGGTGCATGACTGGCTGGTGTTTTGTTCTGTTGTGCATGGGGTCGCTATGAGTCGGAACCAACTCTATGGCACCTAACAACAACAACTATATCAGGGAAGACACCTCAAGAGTGACTATCTGGCCCTCTTACCTGAGGCTCCTCCCTAGTACATAGGGCTAGGCTCAGGCAGAACCTGATCCCCTATATGGAAATGATTGGTCCAGAGATGGACATGTGACCTAAGATAGGCTAATAAGATTTGATCCTGGGAATTTGGGATTTGCAGCTGAGCAATAAAGAGACTGGGAATCAGAGTCATGTTAATGGCAGTTTTCTAGGGATAAGGTCTGTGGATTTATGGTAGAAGTCCCCGAATGGCCTTGGTTTCTGGTTCAACAACATTCAGGTACTACCCTGCCAAGTAATGTGCCCGTCTCATACTCATCCCATACTCCCACACCCACTTTTTTTGGCTCACACTAGCCTGATTAAGTTTCTGCTCTTTAAAACCAAAAATAATATTTCAAAACAAACAACTTGAGGTAATATTTATACAGTTTCAAGAAAAAAATTTACCACTTTGATGTTATTGATGAAATCCTAAATGTAAATTCTCTATGAAGTTTATTTCAGTATGAATAATGAAACTTAGGAAATTCCAGAGGAGATAAATTCAAGCATCAAGGAAGTAATAACAGCTATCAATAAAGAGGAGGAACATGATTCTCCAACTGGCTATATGAACAATGTACTACATGATTCTTATCTTTCTTATTTGCAAGTATGAGATTGATAGAAACTATGCAAAACTCTAGCATGGGCTTATATGCTAATGTTTGAAAACTTGAATTAAGCCATAAAACCAACCCATTGCCGTTGAGTTGATTCCAACAGTAGAACTGCCCTGCAGGGTTTCCAAGGAGCGACTGGTGGATTCGAAATGCTGACCTTTTGGTTAGCAGCCAAGCTCTTAAACACTGCACCACCAGGGCTCCAATTAAGCTATAGAGACTCTGAAATACAGAATTTATTGTTTTTTTTTAAAAAATCTTTTGGTTATTCAATAAGCTCATTTTTTTTGTTTTTTTTTTTTTTTACAAATAGAGAATTTGAGGTCAGGGGAAATTAACTGATCTTTTCAAAGTTAGGAGGAAAATTTGAGGCAAAGCTGCTTCTAGAACCTGTCTAATGCTCTTTGGATATAAACACATTGCTAAAGAAATGTCTCCTGCAGATTGGAAGTATAATGAATAAAAACAGATAGCTTTTGATCAAAGCTTGCTTTGTCATGTTGTGTTTATATTGAAACAGTCTAGACATTTCATTAATATTTCTTGAAGCATGGAAGATATTAATTTATCCACTTATGAGTCACTGTGGATATAAAAAACAAATGAAACTGCTCTCATAATGTGAAATACTGCAACATAATAACAATTTGATTTTCTTATTTAAGATTTCAAATTGAATGTTGATTAGGAAGCAATATACATATTATGCTAAAATTTTCATCTCAGAAATAGTTTCATTAGTCTAGAGTTTGTGGGTAGGAACATTTGTAATTATTACTCCCATGATTGAGAAGATATTATTGTTTCCTATGCACGTGTCTGTGTATGTAAACAAGAAGCACATGTTTTATTGTTTACATTATGACTGTACCATGGGAAACTGCTTACAGGGCCATCTATGGAGTCTGGTTCTAGTTCTAAACTTCAATTGCAGGAAAATTTCTCCTCTTTTCTTGATATTTTCCCTATAAAATGATGAAAAAATTAAATGAGTCTGGGTCTTCTGCCATCCTGCAACCATTTTAACTTTGAAATTTTTATTTCATTTACTGAAGAAAGAAAAGTAACACAACCTGGGTCAAAGAACAGTGGAGTGAATTTTCTATAAAGAGTACATATTGTTTTTATAATTGGGAAAAATGAACTTTACTATTAGAATAAATGGAATCAAATCATGCTAATGTTTTTCCCTCATGTTGACAATTTTTGAACCCATTGTGATTGTTAAGATTGTGGGTCAGCTTGGCTAGGCCATGATTCTCAGTGGTTTGGCAGTTATGATGTAGTCTGGCAGTCGTATAATGATGTGATCACTTCCATGACGAGATTTAATATAATGTGATCACCTCCATGATGGGATCTGCTGTAAGTAGCCAATCATTTGAAAAGGAGTTTCCTTGGGGGTGTGGCCTGCATGGAATAAAAGTGGACTTTCTGGCAAGGTTTATGGGCTTTTGTTTGCACGGGATCCTGCAGCTGGCTCCTGTTCATCTTACCTCTAGTTCTTGGGACTTGAGCTAGCAGCTTACCTACTGTCTTGCCTGCCAATCTTGGGATTCCTCAGTCTTCACAGCCTGTAATCCAGAGCCCTGCTGTCTGACTTGACGATCTTGGGTTCACCAGCCCCTGCGGCTACGTGAATCAGGAAAGCCTCCAGCTTGATCCATGTTCCAGCCTCTACAACTGTGTGAATCATTTCCTTAATATAAACCTCTCTCTATATATATTTATATGCTTTACTGGTCTTGCTTCTCTAGAGAGCCCAGCCTAAGACATTTGGTACTGAGAGTGGTTCTAGAGAAACAAAATTTGTAAGCATGAGATTTCTAAATTGGTTCTCAAATCTCAAATTTAAGTTAAGCCTGCTATGTCACATACATGATTTCTTTTCAAAATGAAAATTGAAAACTTTTTTTTTTCTAGCTATGAAAGTAATAAAGAGACTTCCAGTTCTGGTACAAAATGGAGTAGTTGCATTTCTCCTAATCCTTCTGCTAAGTAGAGCGAAAAACCCTGGACATTATGTATAAAACAAACAGAAAAAGGCAGAGAGAAGAAGGCAGACCAACTAGGGACATGGCAGTGAGTTCCCTGGGTTTTCTTTTTGTTTCATATAGCTCATACTGCTGGATAAGTAGGTAATCTGGAAATGCCAATGGACACAGGCAAAAAAAGCCCCAAGTAAAGCCTGCTTTCTCTAGAGACAGGACCAGGAAAAAACATTTAGTTTAATAATCACCTGTACAGAAAAGTGTTAAAATAGGAGGTCTGAGCTGGTTATCCTTCCAAAGTCCTGACTGCAGTTTGGCCCTTGGGTGGCATGTGAGAATTTGGCTGGTAAAAAGTTCCCTAAATTGATTTGAAACTTTCCCTAAAAGGGTATTTCACTGAGCCTAGACTGATTGTACAAACAATGTGGCTACCCTGTGGTTTGTCTGCTTTCCTTCTGGGAGTCCGGAATTTTGGTACATGCTAAGCAGAGAGTGACTTCATGACCAGTCCCCAATAAAAACCTTGGGCGCTGAGTCTCTAATGAGCTTCCCTGGTAGACAACACTTCACATGTGTTGTCCTAATTCATTGCTGCAGGAACTAAGCCTGTCCTATGTGATTCCACTGGGAGAGGACTCTTAGAAGTATATGCCTAGTTTCCTCTGGACTTCACCTTATGAAGCTTTTCCCTTTGCTGACTTTGCTTTGTAATAAACTATATGTTGAATCCTGTGATCTCTCCTAGTGAATCAATGAACATGGGGGTGCTCTTGGGGGTCCCCAATAGACCACTGTACCCCAACCAAGTATCACAGAAAAGCTGTGATCCCAATATCACCTACATCAGCAATGATTGAGTGGGAAGCCTAGACTTACACCCTCATCAAGGTATAATGAAGAACCTCAATTACCCTTCCAGGAGGGTATCATAGCAGGCTGAGTAGGGAGCTGGGACTTCCATTCCCACCTGGCAGTAACAAGGTGCCCCTCTATGCTGGTGTAGTGTCAGAGAAGGCTGAGTGGGACGCCAAAACTTCCACCATCTTCCATGGTAATGATTCTCCCCACCCCCAGCAAGGGTGATGTCAGCAGAAGTCCAGTGGGGAACCTGAACTTCCACCCCATTCAACAGTAATGAGGTGACTTTCCTCCTTACCTGGGGTGTCAAAAGATGCCTAGCAGGGAATCTGTATTTCTACCCCAACCAGGCAGTTACAAGGAAGCATCCCCCTTCCCCTGCCAACATGGTGACAGAGGAGCCCTGCTAAAACAGAAGATTTAAATAAGATCCATAGTCTCATAACATAATACCTAGAACATCTAGGATACAAAAGAAAAGTACTCATCATACCAACAACCACAAAAATCTCAACTTGAATGAGAAAAGAATTAACAGATGCCAACACCCAGATAACACAGATATTGGAATTATCTGAGAAAGATTTAAAGCAGCCATCATAAAAATACTTCAGAAAGGAACTACAAACACTCTTGAAACAAATAACAAAAAGAAAGTCTCAATAAAGAAATACAAAATATAAAGAAGAAACAAATGGAAATTTTAGAACTGAAAAATACAGTATCTGAAAAAAACAAAATCAGTGGATGGGCTCCCCAGAATAATGGAGGAAACAGAGGAAAGAATCAGTAAACTGGAAGATGAAACAGTAGAAATTACCCAATCTGAACAACAGAGAGAAAACAGACCAAACACAACAACAACAACAAACAAAGAAAAAAACAACACACACACAAAAAGATACTCAGGGCCTGTGGGTTATAACAAAAGATGTAACACTTGTTTGCTTCATTCATGTTCTGGAATGAGAGGAGAAAGAGGGAGGACTGGAAAAAATATTTAAAGAAATGTAGAGTTTACGTTAACTTTACCTCAAAAATTTGGTCTTTGCCCCAGGTTCCTGAGACATAATCTCTAAAAAAAAAAAAGAAAAATCCTTGGAATTTAAGTGTCTTTGTTAAGGACTCCAGACTACACCTAACTAACTGGTTAGGTGGGGTGATGAGGTGATGAAGTGATGAGGTGACTCTGGGTTGGGGGCTGTCCAGGCCAGAAAGATCTACTTTGTGATCACCTCGTGATGTTGGCTGACCTCAGGGAAGAGGGGCTGGAGTTTGCATTACATAATGAGTCCCCCAATAAAAGTTCTAAACACAGGTTCCATGGGCTTCCTGATTGGTGAAAGACACCCATGCACATGAAAAGGTAGCATGTCCCTTTATGGGATGTGGAAGCTCCATGTTGGGGGCTCTCCCAGACCTCAACCTATGCCTCTCTTTGTTTGTATCCTTTTTTCCTTACAATAAAGCTGTAATCATAAGTATAGCACTTTCTGTGAATTCTGTAACTCATTCCAGTGAATTATTGAACCTGAAGGATTTGTGAGAGCCAGCAAGTCAGAAGTTACGGAGCCCAAGGGGGACTCCCAAGCTTGCGACAAGCATCTTGAAAGGGTAGAGGAAAACCCTTGAATCTGTAGCCAGCAGTCAGAAGTGAGGAATCTCAGGGGGGACTCACAAGCTTTCAGCTGGTGTATGTCTATTTGGAAATCTGAAGGACGGTGTCCTTTTAACTTATAAGGTCTGACTTGGCTTTGGGGTCAGGGTCACAGAAAGAAGTGCTGCCTGGGCAGCTGACATCTGAAGTCTTGGGCTGAAGGACAGGATATCCTTTTAACTTGTGAGATCTTACCTAGCTCCAGGTGGCTAGGGTCAGAGAGAGAAGCAATGCATGGACAGCTGGTGTCAGAACTGAACAGTGAAGTAAAAGTAGGGATTGAATTTATGCTGATTACTATTCTTGTAAGAAATAATGGCAGAAAACCCCCTAAATCTGGCAAAAGACATAAACTGACAGGTGTAAGAAGCTGAGGGAAACTCAAACAAAGTAAGCCCAAATAAATCCCCATGAAGACACATCATAGTCAAACTTCTAAAAACTAAAGACAGAGCAAAAGCAAAATGGCATCTTACATATAGGAAAAAATAATCCAAATGACACTAGATTTCTCATCCAAAACTATGGATACCAGAAGGAAGTAGCACATATTTCAAGTGCCAAAATAAAAGAACTGTCAACCTAGATTCTGTATCTACTGAAAATATCCTTCAGGAATGAAGAGGAAATGAAGACATTCTCAAATGAAGGAAAATGAAAAGCATTTATTGCCAGCAGACCTACCCTAAAAGAAGTTCTCTAAGCAGTAAGAGAATGATTTAAAAAAAAGGAATCATGGAACATCAGGAAGACAGAAGAAAAAATAGAGTAAAAATATGGGTAAATACAATAAACTTTCCTTCTCTTCTTGAGTTTTCTAAATTGTTTGATGACTGAAGCAAAATTATGACCTTGTTTAATGTGGTTCTCAGGGTATGTGGAGGAAATAGTTAAGGCAATTATAAACTGGGCGGGGGTGGGGGGGTATAGGGACTTAAAGTGAGGTAAGGTTTCTATACTTCATTCTAACTGATAAAAATGTTGTCACCAGTAGACTGAAAAGTTCTGTATATATAATACAATACCTAGAGAAACCACTAAAGAAATCTGTACAAAGAGATACTCAGAAACACTACAGATAAAATATATTCCAAAATAAATTCTAAGAAATTCTAAAAAAAAAGTTCAAGTAACCAACAGGAAGTGAAGATAGGAAGAAGAAAATAGAGAAGTCAAAAGCAGAGGGAGCAAACAGCAAACAAAAAATAAAACGGTAGCGTTAGACCTTAACATATCAATAATCGCTTGAAGTATAAATGGCCTATTTTATTTGTAAAAGCCAAAACTGGAAACAAATGGTCCCTCAGCAGGTGACTGGCTAGACAAATTATAGGATATCCATACTGTGGAATTCTACTCAGTCTTAAAAGGAAAAGAACTATTGATACACACAGTAGCTTGAACCGGCCTCAAGAGCCTTACGCTGAATGAAAAACACAGATCTCAAAAGGCAGGTTCTATTTATGTAACATTTTGGAAATGGTAACATTGTAGAGATGGAAAACAGATTAGTGGTGGCCAGGAGTTAGTAACAGTGGGAAGAATTGGGGTGAGTGTGATTATAAAGCAATTGGGGTAGCACAAATATAGTTGTGATAATGGAATAGTTCTGTATCTTGATTTTGGTAGTCCTTACACAAATCTACACATGTGATAAAAAGCCATAAAACTATATACACACCGATTGTGCCAACGGCAATTCCTTGATTTTGATATTGCACTAATGTAATCATTGGGAAAAACTGAATGAAGGGTACACACGACCTCTCTATACTATCTTTGCAGCCACCTGTGAATAATTTTCAAATAAAATTAAAAAAAAACATAAAGCACGTATGTGTATATATATATATTTACACATATGAATGTATATATGTGCTTTTTAAAATAATAAGAAAATTAATATAAAATTATATTTATATAAAGCATAGAAAACAATTAACAGTTGTAAGGCTATATCTGTATTATTTGAATTTTTTAGACAAATGCTTTCATGAATTTCTTATATAACTAAAAAAGAAAAAAGTAACTCAAAATCATTATAAAAATAAGGTAAGACAGAAAGATATAAACAAGATGAAAATCATCTTTCCATGAAGCCATCAGGAGATAATTTCATTCATTCATTTAATATTCACTGAGTGCATCCTATGGTGCTATGAACTGTTAATATTTTCATGCATATTATTTCAGACATTTTCTGTGCATTGAGTCATATATACATTGTAAAAGTATCATTCGTTATCACATACTCTGCTGTCATTACCATATACTCTGCTGTCATTACTTAACATTCTATTCATTTATTCAGCAAATATTTATTGAGCACCTACTTTAGTCAACATCATGCTAGACTCGGGGAATACAGACATAGACAACATTAAAGCTTATACTGGGACAGACTGTCACTAAACAAATCATCTCTCAAAGAAACACACAATTACAAACTGTGTCAAGTTTAGACTGCTACAAATAATGTTTTGAAATATCTAACTGTGAAAGAAAGGAGTGGTAGCTAGGATGGTGAGATACCATGGCATGTTTATCACTGATGAGAAAGAGCCAGAAGAAAGAGGTTAAAAATATTAGCAGAAGAGAGGGGGAGAAGTTTGTCTGAAAATTGGGAGAAGAAGGAAAGCTTTATGAGGGAAATAGATCTGAGTTGGCCAAGAGAAGGCAGTTGCCAGAGGACAAAAATGGCTTGGGAGAGAAAAGGGAAGGAAGGGAAAGGTCTAGGAGATATGGACATAATAGTGGAGTGGAGCTGGATTTCTGGCCCAGGTGCAGGAATGTCCTTTAGTCTGCCAATCCAAACATGGTCACAGTGATATCAGCAGTTTATTATCTGATTTTGTGAAAATAATCCTATATTTCTTTTAGTTTCTTAGACTTGAAAACCTATCTAAACTCTAGGGAGGAATTCCCAGGCATCTTTAGGTGCCGTAGAGAAGTATGAGCAAGGCACACTGTTCCTAAGAGAGGCTTCAGGGAGCAACATTAGACAGTTTAATTCTTCTCTTCTTATTGGCAGTTGCGAGTTGCTGTGTCTAGGTCTACTTTGTATTCATTCTTAGTTACAAAGACTCTCCTTCCTTGGTTTAAATGATACCTTTCAATCTACTACAAGGTTTTCTTAACATTGCTTTTGATTTCATGAATGTTTAGCTACATAAAAATGGATTTGGAGGAACTGAGTGACAGGCAAAAAGTAATTTGAAATCACCTGTTAGATGGACCATTTGCCCAAAATACTCTGTTATCCTTACTCTCTGAGACATGCTACCGCTCAACACTTGGCAATTATTAAATTGTGTGTTTTATTAACTATGCAAAGGCATTCAACCGTGTGGATCATAACAAATTATGGATAACGTTGTGAAGAACAGGAATTCCAGAACACTTAATTGTGCTCATGCAGAACTCGTACGTAGACTGAGGCAGTTATTCTAACAGAACAAGGGGATACCGCATGTTTTAAAGTCAGGAAAGGAGTGAGTCAGGATTGTATCCTTTCACCATACTTACTCAATCTGTATGCTGAGCAAATAATCTGAGAAACTGGATTATATGAAGAAGAATGTGGCATCAGGATTGGAGGAAGACTCATGAAGAGCCTGTGTTATGCAGATGACACAACCTTGCTTGCTGAAAGTGAAGAGGACTTGAAGCACTTACTGATGAAGATCAAAGACTACAGCCTTCAGTATGGATTACACCTCAACCTAAAGAAAATAAAAATCCTCACTGAACCAATAGGCAACATCATGATAAACGGAGATAAGATTGAAATTGTCAAGGATTTCATTTTACTTGGATCCACAATCAATGCCCATGGAAGCAGCAGTCAAGAAATGAAACAACATATTGCATTGGGCATATCTGCTGCAAAAGACCTCTTTAAAGTGTTGAAAAGCAAGGGTGTCACTCTGGGGACTAAGGTGCACCTGACCCAAGCCATGGTATTTTCAATCCCCTTATATGCGTGTGAAAGCTGGACAATGAATAAGAAAGACTGAAGAAGAATTGATACATTTGAATTATGATGTTGGTGAGGAATATTGAATGCACCATGGACTGCCAGAAGAACAAACAGGTCTGTCTTGGAAGAGTACAGCCAGAGTGCTCTTTGTAAGTGAGGATGGCGAGACTTCGTCTCATGTACGTTACATGTTATCAGGAGCAACCAGTCCCTGGAGAAGGACATTATGCTTGGTAAGGTAGAGGGTCAGCAAAAAAGAGGAAGAACCTTGATGAGATGGATTGATAACAATGGCTGCAACAATGGGCTGAAACGTAGCAATGATTTTGAGGATGGCGCATGACTGGGCAGTGTTTTGTTCTGTTGTGCGTAGGGTCACTATGAGTTGGAACTGGCTCGACAGCACCTAACAACAACAACACTCTAGTAATACCTGACTAATCAGACCGCTTGTAACATGGCTAGTCCATTATTGAAAAGAACCTCCTTATCAATATGGTTGTTCATGGCAAAATAAGTGAAACTTTAAAATGTTTTAGTTGACATCGATGATTTAAAAAACAAGCTTCTCTAATCACAACAGTAGAAATATAAAGAGGCCAAGAACCTAATTAGCAGGTGAACAAAGCAAGAAAAAGAGACTGCACTGAAAGAAAATTAGATGATTATTCATTATGGAGGCCGATCCCTTATCTTTTGACAGTCTCTTTGGCTGGATTGCTAATGTGTGATTTTTGTACAAATTCTTTTAATTTCAGGGTTTCCTTTTGCTTTTTAAAATGTAACTTTTGTTTGGCATCATATACACCAATCTGATGGGCAAGGATTTCATTTTACTTGGATCCACAATCAACACCCAGGGAAGCAGCAGTCAAGAAATTAAACAACACATTGTATTGGGCAAATCTGCTGCAATAGATCTCTTTAAAGTGTTAAAAAGCAAAGATGTCACTTTTAGGACTAAGGTGGGCCTAATCCAAGCCATGGTGTTTTCAATTGCCTCATATGCATGTGAAAGCTGGACAATGAATAAGGAAGACCTAAGAAGAATTGATACCTTTGAATTATAGTGTTGGTGAAGAATATTAAACGTACCATGGACTGCCAAAAGAACGAACAAATCTGTCTTGGAAGAAGTACAGCCGGAATGCTCCTTAGAAGCAAGGATGGCAAGACTTTGTCTCATGTACTTTGGACATGTTATCAGGAGGGACCAGTCCCTGAAGGACATCATGCTTGGTAGAGGGTCAGCAAAAAAGAGGAAGATCCTCAACGAGATGGACTGACACAGTGGCTACAACAATGGGCTTTAACATAGCAACGATTGTGAGGATGGCACAAGACTGGGAGGTATTAGTTCTGTTGTACATAGGGTCACTATGAGTCGGAAGCGACGAGGGCACCTAATAACAACAATGGGTAATGCTTTTTGCGTAACAGCAAGGGAAGTGCGTTGGGAGTTAACACTACGGACCTGCTGGGAACTTGCTCTGAATTTCCAATAAAGTATGAAACCCTGCCAGAGTCTGTAATTGGTTTTCCTCCCATTTCCAAAAGAAAATGGAGTGGAGGAGAGGATAAATATGGAGATACAATATGATAACAGTACTAATCTCGATTGCAGCTCTCATATTGAAATTTTCTTCCTTGTTTCTCTGAGTCACTTAGTCTTACCCTTTTCCTTTCCTGACGCTCCTCACTTTTCCCTTGGGTTGGGTAAAATGGACAGGACAGAGTAGAACTGCCCCATAGAGTTTCCTAGGCTGTAATCTTTAAGGGAGCAGATCGCCAGGTCTTTTCTCCCTGGAGCCGCTGATGGGTTCCAACCACTGAACTTCCAGTTAGCAGCCCAGCGCTTAAACACTGCGCCACCAGGGCTCCTTGGATAGCATTCTAAGCCCCTGAAATTACTAGTATTGGTGGCCCCTAGGGCCAGGGAGGAATCTTAAGTCTTCGGTCCTCAAAAGTCACCTTTCAGGCCTCATTCGGAATATGGTAGTCTCACGAGTCCTAGACTCGAGTCCTAGATAGATCTTAGCACAGCTGAGAAAGTCAGCGCTCCGTTCCGGGACTCAGATCCAAATTTGCCGAAACAATACCCAGCGTCACACCCTAAAACACCGACCCCGCTCTGTCAGAGCCCACAGGCGGACGCATGCGCAGGAGGGGGGGGGGGCAGCCGCGACTCGAGATTGCGGGCGTCTGCACAGCGGTCACAGTTTTCGAAAGGCCTGGCCCCCTCGTAGCTGTGCAGATCCCTGGGAAGCAGCCATTTAGGATTAGTACCCTAAAAGAAACAAGGGAAGCAACCCTCAACTGGCCAGCATGTTTCCGTCTTAAACAACTTACTTCCGGTTCATCAGCCGGTTCCGTTCTCAGCCCTTCACTTCCGGTCGCCTTAGATTTCGCTGAGGCGAGTTCCTGCGTCTGCTGTCCGCGGCTCTCCGCGCTCCAGGTGAGGGGATGCGGGATACCCCGGCACGCTGCCGGCGGAAACGCCTTCGGGCTGGCGTCCTGCGGAAATGCCTTCCTCTCTGCGGGGCCTTCACTGTGGCCGACGGCGGCGGGCTGGGAGACCCCTCTGGGCGCCCCGGGCTGCGACGGTCCTTGTCCGCCGTCCAGGCCTATGACCCCGGCCCGCTCGTCGCGGGGCCGCTGCACTCCCATCCGGCCTTCTCGTCTGTTGAGGGCTTCCCGCGCCCCAGTGGATTTTACGCCCCCAAACCTCATTCTTCCCTCTTTTCGGATTTTTCCGTCTCTCACCGTCACCTTCCCTGTTCAAGGCATCCTGGCCTTCGCCCTCTGGGGTCTTTACCTGCCGTCTTGATGCTGCCCCATGCCAGTCACTTCACACAGTTCTCTCTCTTCTGCACCACCTCGCAGTTGTTACTGCTGAGCTGTCCTTGCTAGGAGCTGACAGTACTTTCCCCTTACCTTTCACTAGACTTGTTGAAATCTTAACCCCCGTTGGCGTCAATTCCTAAGATATTACGTAGGAATTTCAGATTTTTAGCTATGCTGCTTTTTAGTTGTGTGGTCTTGGGGAAGTTGTGTAACGTCTCCAGTTAGCATATCTGTAAAATGAGAACAGTAGTTGGCAGTTAAGTATTGTGAAGAGTAAACGAAATAATCCAGTTAAATTGTTTAGCACGTTATCATAATTTCTGCCACCACCAATCATATTGCTCTTTACAGCGCACAAAGTGTTGGCACAGCTGTTACCTCACGCCTTACAACACTATTCTTGTCAAATAAATATTGTTAGCCACATCTTGTGGATGAGGAGACTGAGTTCCAGAGATAGGAATGGAGGAATTGACTAAGCAAAGTCACACAGTATGTTAGGCATAAGAGAAACTTGAACCCACACAACTGTTCTTGACTGTAAGTTTACCATAAAGGTGTGCTCCTATAAGATGTAAGCTTGGGCGCTGTACTTATTGTTTGGGTTTGATTGCTCCCCCCCCCAATAATTTTTCAATTTATAATTCCTATAGGGTGCAAAATGATACAGGATATTAAAATAGTAAGGAAGAAAGAAGGTTAAATGTGAAAACAAAATGACTCAAGTATTTGTATTGTGCTGCTCCATTGGTGTGAGTGATCTGAATATTGAAAAAATGAGGTTCAGTAACTTAAAAACAGTGTTAAGGACTTAGGCATTTAAAATTTTTATAGTATTTCATTGTGCTTGATCCTTTAGAGCATCTGCCAACTTGTAATGTCCACTTGTGGCATAAGTAATTCACGTAGGCGATTCATAACATTTGTAAACTGCTTTACTAAGCATATAGGTTCCCCACCATCTGGCACATATTCTTTTCTTAAGGCTAAGAAAACGGAAGAGCTTTGATGGCTCTCAAACTTGATTGCACATCAGAATTACCTGGGGGACTTGTTAAAACACAAATTGCTAGGTTTCTTCCCTAGTTCCCAAGGACCACACTTTGAGAACCACTGGGCTAAAGGTGAAATGACTTGTCCAGGCTTGCTTGGAACTCATGTGATCTCACTCCAAACTGCTCTGCCCATCATACCATATACTGTATTAGTGCTGATTGCATTCTTAGCTCTTATAAATTATCATTTTTATTCCCACAGAAAATAATATTAGATCATATTTCGTATTTGACTCAAATGGTCCATTGGTTTTTTTTTGGGAACATACCATCTGTTAGAGTAAATCCTCCGTGGAATGGAATACATTGTCCTAGATTAACATATTTGCTTTAAATTTTCAGCAAATCAGTTTGTAAAAATAAAAGAGTAAATAGAGGTGAATTTATGTGCCCTCTTCTAATGGAACATGTTGGAGACATTTTGTTTCCAAGTAATTTTGCATATTGAGATTCAAAATTTGCCTTCTCTTTAGCAGTTGGTCTTAATACATGAAGAGTGCAAGCAAATGTTTCATTAAATAAGTGAAGGCATTTGAAAATACGAATACTTCCAGATGAGAAAATAAAATCCAATTCTCTGACCCGTGGGGAGAATGAGCTTATGAAAACTTGTAAAAAGCTTTATGGGGGAAGAAATACACATGTTGACAAGAGTAGCAACTCCTATATGTGTGTGTATATATATATATAATCTTTGTGTGCTTAGATCCTTGCCTGTGATCTTGTGTGCTTAGATCCTTATCTGTGGCTTTTGTATTTGCCGATCCTAGATACCTTAACCTCCTGTAGGTCCAATTCAAGAAAGACAGTTGTGGTGTAGGGGAAGAAACATGAGATTTAGTCAGAAGCCCTGGTTCTTTTAACTGCTGTGTGGTGCCATGAGCAGATTATATAGACTCTGAAGTCAAGTTTCCTTAATTGTAAAAGGGGAAAACAACCTTGTGAGCATTAAATGAGATTGCATAAAAATTGAGTAATTAGTCAAATATGAGATAATAGCTGTTTACTATTTAGCACAGTGCCTGGAACATAAGTAAACATTCAGTTAAATTTAACCAACACTTATTTATATAGTGCTTACTTATAAGTACTTATATAGTACTTACATAGTGCCAGGCACTGTGTGATTTATAAATATTAACTAAATCCTCATATGAACCATATGAAGTAGGTAGTATTATCATCCCTATTTTACAATGAGGAAACCTAGGCATTAAGAGTCAGGTAACATCTCAAGGTCAAATAACTAATAAGTGGGAGACATGGCATCTGAACCTAGGTACTCTGGCCCCAAAGTCTGTACTCTTACAACTATACTGTTAAATGAACATGGATAGTCCATGGTAAAGGAACTTGCCTGTAGCATAAACTTATCAAATAGAGGGGGAAGAATAGGTAGGTCATCATTGCACCTTTCCAGTAGAACAGGGAGAATCTGAGAGTATTAGATAGGAGCTCTGGTGGCACGGTGGTTAAGAGCTCAGCTGCTGACCAAAAGGTTGGCAGTTCGAAGCCACCGGCTACTCCTTGGAAACCCTTTGAGGCAGTTGTGCTCTGTCCTGTAGGGTCGTTATGAGTCGGAATCGACTCGACGGCAATGGGAAATTAACTCTAAGCTAAAAATTGGGAGGGCGGGAGAATTGTCTTTAACTTTGAGTTCTTATAACAGCTATCTCATAGCACTGCTGTAAGGAAAAAATTCTGTTTCTCTACTATCAAATTAGAGAATAGGAATCAAATTGCGCATGCTCATAAAATTTAAACGTTTAGCTACATCTTGGATATATCTGTTTTAACTTGTTTATTTGTGTATGTCTTCTTTTCTAGGTTTTTTTAAAAAATATTTTTCTAATTGAAAGCTGCCTCGTTTTATGTTTCAAGGATGGCTGTCCCTCTGATTGTAAAATGGGGTGGACAGGAATATTCAGTGACCACACTTTCAGAAGATGATACTGTGTTAGATCTCAAACAGTTTCTCAAGACCCTTACAGGAGTGCTGCCAGAACGCCAGAAGTTACTTGGACTCAAAGTTAAAGGTAATTCTCTCTCCCCTTCCATTTTTTTGCATCAATATATTCATGAATTTTGGTATTTGCTATAATCTGTTGTTTTCTTTAATAAGTCTTTCCCTTTGGAGATTACTTTGAGAAATTGTTTCAGTAGTAAAAGTAAGAAGAATAAAAGTTGCTGGAAAATACCACCAGTTTTAAGATTACTTTTGATTCCTCTGACATGTGGTGTTTGCTTGTTAAACCTATGGCACAGAAGTCCCAGGTGAAACAGTGTAATTTATTCCCTGACATTTACCTTCAAGCATAGCCTTTTCATTATAGCTTGGGCCTTGTACTCACACCAAATTATCTCTTCCATTTGGAAAGTAATGATATTTACAGATTTATAGGCAGTGTTCTTATCTAGTCTAACAGGGGCTTTCATGGTATTTGTGGCTGTCATATCTTTGAAGGATGACTTCTGAGCAGCAGTGAGCCTGCAGTTGAGTTTTTTGGGCACTCAGTTTTCAAGGCTTTTCAGAAAGGGCTAACTTCATCTTGAATAACAAAATAAAACATTAACCGTTTTTGTTTGTTAGGTTAGTTGAATAAAGGTGTTCCTCTAAGATGGAGTTGGGGGAGAAAACAACCCCTGTGTTATTTGCTGCTCCTCAGTGCCTTAGGTATAACTCTAATTCAGCAGTAACACTTTGACAATTTAAGGGAAAACAAACAAATAACAACAACAACAAAAACCAATAAACTGCTGTAGAATCTGTACCAAACTTTTTAATGTTAGGGTTTTGTATAATGGAATAGTGAAACCAGCATCTGAACTTTAGTGAGAAAACAGTCATTTGCTTGTATTGTAGGCAGACCTGCAGAAAATGATGTTAAGCTTGGAGCTCTCAAACTGAAACCAAATACTAAAATCATGATGATGGGAACTCGTGAGGAGAGCTTGGTAAATGTTTACTTTTGTTACCATTTGTCCCTTTGAAGATATTATGGTTTATACTACACTGTTGTATCCTAGTTTTAATTGTCATAAAATTGTCGATCTAGCAGTCAATGAAAATAAAAGCTGCACAATGAACGTGGTATTAACTCAGCAAAAAATAAATACTCGGGAAGTTTTTAGTACATAGTTAGCCATAAGTACAGTAGTAGCCCAAATGGTCAAATTTAACATGGTAAATCTGTCCAGTGGACGTATATATTGAATTAGTAATTGTGGAAATTTTTCCACAGTGTGTACTTGAAGGACTCTTGAACACAAATTGAACCTTTCATTTGATTTTTACTCTAGACATACGTTTGTAACGTTAAAGCTAATATGGTAAAACAAAACTTTTTTTCATCTTAATAGGAAGATGTCTTAGGTCCACCCCCTGACAATGATGATGTTGTCAACGACTTTGATATTGAAGATGAGGTAGTTGAAGTAGAAAATAGGTAAGTGCTTTTCACTCTCAAAGGAACTTGGTTGTAATGAGAGAAAAAGTGAATATTTCATCTGATTTTATTTTTTCCGTTAGAGAAGAAAACCTACTGAAAATTTCTCGCAGAGTTAAAGAGTACAAAGTGGAAATTTTAAATCCTCCCAGAGAAGGGAAAAAGCTTTTAGTACTAGATGTTGATTATACATTATTTGGTAAGTCAGCTAATAATGCTCTTCATCTTCTGTTCCCCGTAACAACTGCCCCCCGCCCCAGCAACTCTGGGTTCATATGAAATATTTTATTTATATTTCTTTTCTTATTATTATAAAAATAAATAAATCATTGTAGAAAATACAGATAAGCGGAAAAAGAAGTCATCTGTAATCGCAAGACCCACAGATGACCACTCTCGATATCTTGATGAGTATTTTGCAGGGTGTGCTTGTTTGTACCTGTTTTTTTTTCTTTTACTTAATGATATATTGAACATTTTCTCAGTCATTAAATATTATTCAATTTTTTTAGGGGGGAGGGTCACACAGTTTATAGATGTGTCATAATTTAACCAAGTCATTCCCCATTTATTAACATTTAAATTTCTATGGAAAACTTAAAATTATTTTTAATATTTTATCCCTGGTTTTCTGTTTAACTGTGTTTGGGGCAGATTCTTGAACTTAAAATTTCTCACATCAGCCAAAAAAGAAAAATGCTTATTTCATGCTTTAATGTTGCTAAGAAATGTTTAGTTAACTTCTGATATTAGAATGAACTTATTTACCTAGAATCCTAAAGTTTAAACATATATCGTAAATTAATGTACAGTTATTTTAAAATTTAACTGTTAAATTAATTGAGCCTGTCATTTTGGTGAGATTCAGTTACATCTGGAAGGGGGATGGCTAAAAGTGAGTATAGGTGGCCCTAGTCTGTCTTTTCATTATCATAAACTAACATCTATACTTTAGAAACTTGATGAGAAAAAAAAAATTACAGTTTACTATATGAGCCTGAGTTCTGGGTATTACTCTTGGAAAATTGAGCAAAATTGATAGATTAAAATTAGATCTCAAGATTATGAAATTTTGTGCTTTGAAAGACATCTCTTTGTCAAACAGTGTATTTCAATCTGAAGAAGTTGCAACTGAGTGTTTATATTACTTTTCATAAGCTTCATTGATATTAGGGTCTTGTCCATGATAATAAACTAATACTCATCTATGATTGATTTTCTTTCAGACCATAGGTCTTGTGCAGAGACTGGGGTAGAATTAATGCGGCCATATCTTCATGAGTTCCTAACATCTGCATATGAGGATTATGACATTGTTATTTGGTGTAAGCTATGTTTTTTGTTTCGATTTCATGGAAATAAGATTGTTCATTATAGTATTCTGATTTATGAAATATGACGTAAAATGCTTGTGTATTTTTCAAGGAAATTTCTTATGAAGCATGTTTGACTTTCTTGAATCACAACATAAACTCCAAGTACCACTTCAATAACTAAGTATAGGAAGAGAGTAGATTATGCTGTCAGAATGAAAATGACCTTATTTTTACAGTGCTCCTACTCAGATTTGGATTTTTTTCCCCTGATTTTTACTGTAGAATTCTTGATACTTCATGATGTTGTTGCTTTCTTATTTTTTTCTTCCTTGAAAGAAGATATGTTAAAAAACAAAAAATGGTGATGTAATTCCTCAGAAATAAAGGCAATACGACTTTACTTAAGAAAAAAATTTAAAAAAAAAAAAAGGCAGTGATTCTCAAATTATGGTGTACAGACCATTCCAAGAACTTACAGACCTGTGATAAGATAATGAGTTTGCTTCAAAAAGTAAATTGACTACTAAGCACACTGTTTTATTTTAGCTGACTTTTTTTTTTTTTTTGGTAATGAGACTTCCTCAAAAAAGGAAGGCAGTGAATTGATTTACACACTCCCTACCTGTCAACATTAAAATTTGCTTCTTGGCAATATCATATGTAGAGAAGAACTATCGTGATTATAAATTTAAAAAAATCTTATAATTAAAGATACTGCATTTAATTGTTCTAGTTTATTAATAAGAAACCACATGGTTATTATTATAGTCTATAAATTTTGTTTGTATTTTTCCTTATAATCAGAATATTTCTATTATTCAGTGTTAATATTAGTTCATAGCCATTAAAATTAAATACACAGTTAAAATATGACAATTTTCTGGTTTAATAAGAGAAGGGGAAAAAAAACTTTCTGGGAAGTAAGTTTTTCTTCAGCAGCTCTTGATACCTGAGATGACTTTTGAGAAAAGTTTACCCTCTCAATGTTATTAAAGTAGATTTAGAAATTCAGAGAATCTTTAAAAATTATATATATAAATTATGATATTTCATGGTAGTACATTGAAAAGGGCACTTGGGAGCTAAATAGAGTTCTAATTCTGGCTCTGCCCTTACCTTGTGACACTGGACAGGTCACTTAATCTCTCTGAACCTTAGTTTCCTTATCTGAGAAATGAAGATAACTAAATCTGTGTTATAGGGTAGTTGTAAGAATAAAAATATCAGCACAGCAACTAGCACCATGTCTGATACGTAATAATTACTTAATAATTAGGACTGTTTTTATTAGCTGTGAATTTTTTTTTTTTCCTCCATCTGGGAATTATAGATAGAAAATAGATACTGACTTAAAAAAAACATTTTTCTCCCTATTTCCCTATTTCATGACTGTTTTCCTTGTAGGTTCATTATGTAAGTTTTGCATGTAAGGTGATTCTTTTGCTTTTTTCCCTGTGTGTGCTCAAGATTTTATTTTGAGAACTCAGGTACATCTTTTGTGTTAAAAACATGTATGTATTAATAAATATATATATGTATATACAAAATAGTTGAACTACTTCTTCCCTTTTTAAACAGTTTACTTGGTAATATCTATATAGTTTAGTGCAGTAACTTGGGACTAGGAGAGCACATAAAGCTAAGGATTGATTGATCCTCAAACTGTTAATGTCTTGACAGTGAGCAGATACATAACATAGGAACAGCTTCCGAATTTAGTTGTCTCAGATTCCTTCTTAAAGGCTGATAGTCTCAATAAGCACTAAGTTTGCTAAGCCTGACAAAGTGCTTATTTTTGTTGGACCTCACTAATCTTCAACATTAACCTTTGATGCACAACATTAATATGTGTATATTGATATACTATATATACCTGGGTGTTGCCTGGAAGTAAGAACATGAAGAAAGTTGACATCCAGTTACCCTAAATTTAATTTTAAGTTTGGAATTGATAGAGAAGAATAGTGGCTGGGCTATTTTCCAAAGGGATTTCTTGATTTATAAATTTCCCAGCTTCAAAATTTTGTTGAGCATTGGTGACCTGCACCCTATGAATTAAAGTTTAATTTTATTAAATTTTATTCTGTCTTGAAGACACACTAAAGTAAATTTATTTTTATAAATATAAGAAAATTATCATAAATATGTTAGGGTCTGTTATTTGTGATGCATTTCAAGTTTAGTTTTGCTTAGAAAACTTACTTATACAGAAGAAAGTAAAAACTTTTTTAAAAAAATGAATTTCAAGCTTTTCATATGTATTGTATTATCATTCCTCATGTTTTAGCTGCAACAAATATGAAGTGGATTGAAGCTAAAATGAAAGTAAGTGTTAGAAGACAATCCAATTAAAAATGTTTTGAAACTGCATTTGTCTTGTTAGAAGTGTTAGGAATTAGTTTCATTCTCATTGGAAAGCATTTAGTAATAAGCAAATACCAACATCAGGAGTAGAGTGTGTTTAAAGTCTGTTTAATGATAGGGTGTATTGAATACCTAAGTCTTCTTCAAGAAAAAGTACTGCTAAGCTCCTCCCTGCTTTTCTTTTCCCATTTTGCAATAATGATTTCTTTTCCTTCTTTTGCTCTGTTGTGTAATAAAGGGTTAATGCTCTTCTACAAGTGGTAAGTTAGGAAGTAATTTGTTTCTAGTTTATTTTCCTTGGACTACCATTTATTGACTTAGCTAAATGAAACTAAAATATACTTGCTTCTTGTTTAGCAAGATGTGGTGGCCAAGCGGGTAGAAAGTTGGCATTATGGGAAATGGCAGCTGGAATCTTCAGGAAGCCTGAGATTTTCCACAGTATTATATTTTAACTACATGAATGTTTGTGTTTATAGGAACTGGGAGTGAGCACGAATGCAAACTATAAGATTACCTTCATGTTGGACAGTGCTGCTATGATAACAGTGCATACCCCAAGGAGAGGATTAATAGATGTAAGAAGTCATTTTACTTTTATTTAAAGACTTATTTTCTAGTGCACTTTTTGTATTTATGCTAATAGAATAAACTACAGAGTTTAGAAATTCACCTGAGTAAATAGTAAAATGACATTTGCGTTTTGACATAGGAAAATACATTTAAGGTTAAAAGATCCATATTTTAATGATAAAATTAAGGAACTTGAGACAGTACTGTCAAGAAAGAAACTTGTGGTTATGGATAATTGTCCTGTGATGATGGCAGCTAAAGACAGAGTAAGTGAGAAAAATACTGGATATCATCAAGGAATATATTAGAAACATATGAAAATGGTAAATGAGCACCATGGTGCATGTACTTTGGAGTGATGTAGCACAGCCCTAGAGAAGAGCAACAAGAACTATTAGAAAAAAGGGCCGGGCTAAAAAGATTAGAGTTCTTCACTTTGTTTCCCTTCAAGTAACTAGTCATATTATTGAGCACCTCCTATCTGCAGGGCCCTGTAATAGGCACTATTGGGAATAAAAAGATGAGTGAGATGTGATCCATGCCTTCTGGAAGCACACAAACTAGTGGGAATTGGGGAGAACTTAGGATACTAGGAAAGCTTAGATAGTATTAAAATTGTCAAAATCATAAATAGTTTAAGTTCGTGGGACTTTTTCAATAAAGGAAATAATGCATATAGTGGGGGAAATATTGCATATAGTTATTATCTACATTTACAAGTCTAAAAGTAAAACTAAGTTTGGAAAATGTTAAACATAGAAGTGTTTATAATAGTGAAAAGTTGGAGGAATAAAAATAATCTTCAATATCCAGCAACAGGGAGTTGGATATATAAACTATTGTTCATCTGTTTAATCGAATGCATCTAATCATTTGGTGTTGTAGAATATTTAATGATATTAAAAATTTTTTCACGATGTGTCATTATAGTAAAGAAGTATTTTGGCAGTATTTGTAACCTGTTAGAAAATAGTTCTTAACTTTTGTTTGGTTCAGGGTTCCCCTTAGCTTAACAAAGGATCTGTGAACTCTCTGAGGCTGCTGCTATTTTTAAAAAAGACTGGAGGTAAATACATCAGAATATCTAGTTGTTATCCTTGGTACTAGATTATAGGTGACTTAAAGTATTTCTTTGTGCTTTTCTGTATTTAAATTTTTCTGCAGTCAGCAATGTTACTTTTATAATTGAGAACAGAGCAGTCCATGTTTTGGGGAACAAATGCGTTTGGCCTAATCACAAAATGACAGTACTATTTTGGAGGATGTAGGATTTCTAGCCCTGGGTGTCTTAAAGGGTGACCTCTGTTGTCATATTTCTTGAGGCCTTTTCTTAGCTAAGAAAGTCAAGGATTTGGCTTTTTGTGTCAGTTCCTATATATTTGTCTTCAGGTATTTGGGAGGTTTGTATCAGTAGTAAACAAATAGTAGAAACAAATTCAGGAAAATAAAATTTTAGTTAAAATTTTCAGTAATATTTGTTGCAGTAGATAGGATACTAAGGGGAAAAAAAAAAGATTTTCTCCATATTAAAATAAATTATAGGAGAAAAAGAAAACATTTTGAAAGCAGCCAGTAGGAATTCATGAAGAAGCCTTTGTCAGCATTTATGTATTACCAATTAATAAATGAGATCCCTGCCTTCAGCAAAAAGTAATTTTCTTTTAAAAATTAATTTTCTTTAAAAATTTTCTAAATGTGTAATAACATGATTCAACAATAAAAAGAAAGTACATAGGGAAAAGTCTTCTTCCCACCTGCGTCTCTCTGCCATTTTATTTCCTCCCTCAGGCAGTTACTATTATTACTTGTGTAGTCTTACTGAGATTTTATTTAAGTACCAAAGATACGAATATAGGAGGTAGTATCATTTTGAAGCCTCAGTTTTAAGGATTCAGAAATAAAAGCAAGAATTTACAAACTTTGGTGCATTTGAAGTTAAGCAGTCAGATGCCCTAGAAGTTAAGCACCTGTGCTACTGAATTAGTTAAAATCATTTATTCTTTAACAAAATATCTAAATTATGAATTGAAAGAGCCAGGTGCATTGTCTCTCACTAAGGTTTTCTAGTTTTGAAAACAGACCCTACGTGACCCTCAAGCTTTGAGGGGGCATACATTTGCCCAGGAAATCGTGATCACTTAGTAGACATCTAAAAAATTATTTTGCATCCTTTTGTAATTTAATAATTACTCTTCATTTGACCCAGAATCATCATGTTAAAATTATGGAAAGTCTTATAATGGGTTTAGTTCAGTTAGACCTGAACAAACTTTTCAGAAGTTAACATCGTGTGATACATAGTGCTTTAAAGTGTATTGCAACTCAGTTATGATGTGTCTGCACGGCGACTGCCAGCAATTATCATCTTATAGGGGAAAAGGAACACTCTGGCATAGTTTTGCCAGTGTAATTTGTAGTATTTACCTTTTTGATTTAAACTTGAGTAAAATCTAAACTTTCGTTTTAAGGTAAAACCTCTTGGTGTTATATGGGGAAAGTTTTCAGAGTTTTACAGCAAAAAAAACACCATTATGTTTGATGACATAGGAAGAAATTTTCTAATGAACCCACAGAATGGACTAAAGGTAAGACAAGTTTACTTACTATATGCTTATGTAATCTGGAAGATGTGGTGAAACTTTAAGCATTGGTTGGATTTCATGAATTTGTTTAAGTGCTGTATACATTCTTGTGGTCACTGGCAAGAAAAGCTTAAGTATTTAGAATAGTACATATTAAAATTGAACACTCTCTCCTTTGCATTGATATCTTCTTGGTTAGCTAACTCATCCAAGTTTTATTTTTAATTAGTTCTGTGGCGCAACATGGGCTTACTGCCATTGAACTTTAGCGTCAAAAGTGAAATAATCAGACGTTTTATTTGGAATCTTAGAATTTCTGATGCTTTGGTTAGCCGGAGCTAGCGGGAGAATTTTTTTTTTTTAACTGAAATTAAGAAGAGGTTTTTGAAATTCTTAGAGGGCAGGTAGATCTTAGAACTGTAAAATGCCAGAAGGAACTTCAGTCATCTTGTCCACCTACTTAACTTTATACAAATAATCTGAGGATCAGAAAGTTCACGACTTGCCCAAGATCATGTATGTAACTGGTTAATGATAGAATTTGGGTTAGAATCTAAATGACTTGGTTCATACATCAGTGATGATCTTAGCATGCAGTCACATGCAGTCTTGTGTAGATGTGATGGTGATATTTAATGCTGGTAGCAGTGTGAAACTGGTAAGAGAGAAATTTGAAACTTTCAAAATTTCTGGTACCTGTGGTTGCTTATGTGTCAGCAGATTACGAAAATGGAAGAAGTGGCTCTGTATTATCTTGGTACTAATGCAGATAGAGTTTCCACTGAAGTGGAAATTCTGACACTAAGATATTTTGATTCTTAGTCCTGAACTTTTCCCAGCAAGCTGTGTTCTTGGTAATTTTCAAAGACAAGAAAAACTTGAAGAAAGTACAGCTTTGAAGCTTTCCTTACAGTCTCTTGATGTGGTCGTTAGTGTAAAATGGGGATAGTTTAGGGACAGAATGCTAATTTAGGTAATGAATTGGAATAAAGGTACCTGAGGAGATTACTGGTTATGTTACCCTTAAGAAAATGGTTTCTGTTAGAGGCTTTGGGAGAAGTGGTTTTCCTGTGTGTAGTTCACCAGATATAAGGTACAAAAATGTGTTCTTAAGAGATTTGATTGATGTGAAGCTAATTCTCTGTGAAATTAATGGTTATTACCTGTTCTGCCAAGGAGATGAGGTCATGCATGATATGCAAGGAAAGATGTTTGAAGAGAGCTTCTTTTTTTAAATTTTAAATACAATAATTGGTTTCATGTATGTTTAGAAGAAACTTTATTTTCCCAGTCAGCATTTGGGCCCTGCTCATCTCTTGATGGAAAGAGAAAAATCAGTTGCCATCGAGTCAACCCCAACTTATGGTGACCCCATGTGTATCAGAGTAGAACTATGCTCCATAGGGTTTTCAGTGACTGATTTTTTGGAAGTAGATTGCCAGGCTTTTCTTCTGAGGTACTTCAGGGTAGACTTAAACTTCCAACCTTTCGGATAGCAGCTGAATGCATTGACTGTACCACCAAGGGACTCTGATGCATAGAGAGATGATAGAAATTTTCGATTTCTTCTTGTTACTTTAGATCAGGAAGTTTTAAAACCAGAGGTACTCAGTAGAGTCACCAAAGGAAATTAATAAAAATGCATAATGTTCCCACTCCCAGAAATTCTAATTCAGGAGGTATTTTTAAGCATTCCATGGGCATATCATTTTATCCAAAATTAGTAAAAAATTTTTGAAAAGGTATCTTTGGTTCTATAAAGGTATTTGAGCTGGTAGCTTTAAAAAAAATTCTTCATTGGAAATACAAAGAAAAGTCTGTAAAACTTATAGTATAACAAATTGTTGTAAAGATGACATATATAACTACCACCCAAATCAAGAAATAATATCCCTTACCAATTACAGTTCCCCCCGTCTACTATCCTGACTTTTATAATTTGAACTAGTGACTTTTAAATTCTTGCTTTACATCATAAAATCTATCATACTTAAAATTTTGGAAAATATGACTCTTCTTTTTATGAGAAAACTCTTGCACAATTGAAAAATGATTTTTATGGATACTTTAATGATGAATAGGCTACACAAGTATATAGTGATATCTTACCTATATAAAAAATTTGTGGAAAAATACTGAAATGAAGATCATCAATGTTAAGATTTATGTCACTCCCCTGCTAGATCCAGGTTGTATTTAGGTTAACTTATTGTGAATGAAGTGATGCAAATGAAATTATTTAATTAGTAAGAAGTAACTGGAATGATAGAAGGAGAAAGTCTAAGCAGTTTTGTAAAGTGTAGTAGCCACATAGAGGTGCAGGTGCTCTAAGAAAGTTGGTGTTTTCTGACTGAAAAGACAGTAAGGTGAAAAATGGTGGAAGAGCTTTGAGCTTATAGTATAGACATATATACTATGTCATTTTATTCAACTGAGGCTAATGTAAAAGTAATTTTTAATATTGATGTACTTGGTGATATTTTAACCTTATTAACTCTAATTAAAATGATAGAATATAGTGTAGATTTGTGTTAATTTTTCTTATTGCAATGTGAAGTGCTGAATAATGTTTGTTTCCTAATAGATAAGACCTTTCATGAAAGCGCACCTAAATCGAGATAAAGACAAAGAACTTTTAAAATTAACTCAATACCTCAAGGAAATAGCAAAATTAGATGACTTTTTGGAGCTAAATCACAAATATTGGGAAAGGTAAGTGCTATGTTGCTTATTCATTTTCTCCTTACATTAACAAATTAAAAAATTGTCTGGCGTCACTGGTATATACATAACTCTTCATTTTTATTTAAAATGAATGAATTCTAAAAATATTTTTCAATCCACTGACATCTCCAGAAAATATTTTTCCCATTTCTTAAACTCTTAAAAAAAATACTTCTAGTGGAGAGGACTTAGAGACTGGTACAAATTTATGA
Source organism: Trichechus manatus latirostris (assembly GCF_000243295.1). Taxonomy (NCBI): domain Eukaryota; kingdom Metazoa; phylum Chordata; class Mammalia; order Sirenia; family Trichechidae; genus Trichechus; species Trichechus manatus. Next base: position 22,869,982 of record NW_004443947.1, on the reverse strand, counting down.
TGTTATATGTTAATTCTTTTGTGGTATTAGGTAAATCATTTTTTTATGCATCACGAGATGTAACCCTGTTCTCATACTGCAAAATAATGTCAGTAGAAAATAAAATACATAAAAATTTCCTGGAAAGTATTAAAATTTACATGTAATCTCTGTTCATAGCAAAAAATTTATTCCACTAGAAAAACAATTACTCATGATCTTCCTATCTAAAGATAAACTGCTATTACAATGTTGGTGGATAGTCTTCCAGATGTTTTCTAAGCACAGATATATGGATAAATCTAAATGTAGACTGCACATAAACATTAAGATTTTGGCAAAGAGGACCTCTGGAGAAGTGGAAGGGATTGTTATGTACTGCAAGTAAGTTTTGAAATTGGGTCTTTAAGGTTGAATGTTTTGTTTTAATCTGGTTCCAGTAATATAGCAACAAAATAAACTTTGTAATAAAATAGTATTTTGGCTTTCAAATTCCACTTCAGACTTCTCAGATCACTTTGACAAATGACTTATTTGAGTTTCATAATCCTATCAGGAACATAAGGCAGAGTTGGAGCATTTTTATCCCCATCTTCATTTTGCAATGATATAACTGAGTCATGGAGAAACTAAATGCTTGACACAGTGCCACAAAGCGAACAAGTGGCACCATTAAAACTTGTCCAGTTCTGACTTTAAGAACTTTTTCCCCACCCCACGTCACTGATTATAGTACTTTGTAAATATTAGGAATAGAGATTAAAACATTTTAATTTGGTGGTAGATTCCTTACAAATAATATGAAGAAAATTTGCTTAGTAAATTAATGCCTTTGTATCTTTAACAATCTTGATTAAAGTCCTTTAGCATCTTTGACTCACTATTTTTATGCTTATCTACAGTAAAGAAAAAAAAGTCATGCAAGAAAAATAAGGTCTTTAAATGGAGTTTGAGTTATATTTAGAAATTACAATACTACTTAATATATTTACTTCTGTATTTGTCAGTAAGGCAATATGGAGTGATAGCTAAAGAGTGCAGTCTCTGGAGCCAAGCTGCGTTGTTTTGAATCTGAGCTCTGCCACTTTCTAGCTGTCTGAACTTGAGTAATTTGATTAACCCATTTGTGCCTGTAAAATAGGAATAATTTATAATAGAAAACTCCTCATAGATCTGTTGTGAGAACTAAATGAGTTATTACATTGTCTTAGTTATTTAGTGCTGCTGTTACAGAAATACCACAAGTGAATGGCTTTAACAAACAGAAATTTATTTTCTCACATTTTAGGAGGCTTGAAGCCCGAATTCAGAGTGCTGGCTCTAGGGGAAGGCTTTCTCTCTCTCTGTCAGCTCTGGGGGAAGGTCCTTGTGTCTTCAGCTTCTGCTTTCTGGTTCCTTGGAGATCACCATGAGACTTGGCATCAATCTTCTCCCATCTCTCTTCTTGCTGGCTTGTTTAATCTCTTTTATATCTCAGAAGAGATTGACTTAAGACACACCCTATGCTAATCCTACCTCATTAACATAACAAATACAACCCATTTCCAAATGGGATTATAACCACAGGCATAGAGGTTAGGAATTACAACACATATTTTTGGGGGAAACAATTCCGTCTATAACATACATGTATATAGAGCAGTGCTTGGCACATAAGCGATCGACAGATGTTAGCGATTAACAAGTATTCATTTTGAAAAGCTTTGTTATATCTTTAAAATAAACTACATTCCTTTGGGAGGAGAGTTAGATTGTTATGAATTTAGTATGATACAGCTTTGACATCTTTATTTTATTTCTTGCAGGTATCTCTCAAAGAAGCAAGGACAGTAATTATAAGTTATACTGCAGTTATTGAAGATACTTGAGATCCACGAACTTCTTGCTTTTATGCTAGAACTCATTATGATAGTGCCGGACACTGAAGCAAATTCCAGATTGCTTATACTTTGTCTTCCAGTTTTTTGTAAATTTAATTTTATATTTTTTGAAGATCATAGCAATATGCTTTAAAAATTCCATTTTTTCCTATATGTATATGCTGTTACTCTTGAAAAAATATTCTCCAGCATTGATTACTAAATTTTTTCTCACCCCACCCCCAAAACAAAATGGATAAAAATGTATGCTCAACAATGTTATTTTGTTACTTTGGAGACAAATTTTGTCTTGTGTTTTTGTCTCACTAACTCTAAGATCAAACTCATCCTGAAACTAGTGTTTTTCCATTTCAAACCAGAAAAAAAAAAAGTATTTGAGTAAAGGACCTAATATTTAAGTATGTATAAATTACCAGAAAAAAAAAGTGTTTGAGTAAAGGACCTAGTATTTAAGTATGCTTAAATTACCAAGAATCTTATTGCTTTGTCATAGACACAATTTCTCGTCTGTACTCCACTGCTTAGATCTCTAAATTCTGAGCTATGTCAATTTGATCTGTATGTCTGACATGTTCTTTAAGTAAAACTGGAAATTGTCAGCCGTGATACAGATATACCATAGTATGAGAAATAGAAAACATGAGACTAAAGAGTAAAATAAGGAACAAGAATGAGTCTCTTTTTGGTGGCTTAAATTGAAGTACTTCTGCCCAAAACCATTGTCATAAAAGCAGTGAAAGGCACTAAACTTTAAATTGGAACATATCACTGTTTCAGCCCTAAAAAGCATGAACAAAAGTTTTTGTTCTGTTCCAGCTATATCTTGTCTAAGTGCAAACACTGTGCTTCAGTAAAAACACCGCCATAGGATTAAAAAACATTTTTGCATTGCGTAAGCCTGTGCTATAGATATGTAATGTGACTACTGTTTTGTGTTGACAGTATTGCTTTATACAGTTATTGTATTTGAAAGGAATCTGATCCTTTCAAATAAACATGGTGTATATTGTTCTTACTGGACTATTTCGGTGGTGTAAATAATAAATACCTTTTCTTAAAACATTGGTTACCAGCTTTATATTATCGCAAGTATTTTGCCTTTTTGTTGTATCACCAAAAAAAAAAAAAAATGGGTGCAGGCAAGGACCTCTTGAAAAAAGAAAAATTTGTATGAGTTGACAAGTGTGTATGTCACTCTTGATACATTCAGGGTTGATTTAAGCAGCTAATTAGATGTGTTAAATTACTTAATTCAAATAAGCATATTTTCAGAAAGATAAAATATTTCTTTGTGACAGGTTATTACAAGGATATACAATGCAGAAGAGTTTGAGAACCTTTAAATAATTAAATGATTTAATTTAAATGAGTGTCCTAATTATGATCCTAAGTGTAAATATTTAGAGAGAGAACAATTTTTTAGAGTATTCATTTCATTGATACATTTTTCCACTGTAATAGCTTATTATTCCAAAGTAGGCGTGGAAAGGACTTGATCTTTTTAAGAAAATTGACACTTAAACTGTTAAAATAGGTGAGAAAGAGCAGACACTTTCTAAATCATTATAACTAAAATACAAAAATTAAGCACCAGGAAGCAAAGTAGGATTTAAAAAAATCATTTTCTGCCATTAGGTGGTGCTCAAGCCAAAGTTGATTAGCAGGTAGGCTTAATTAAGCAACTCTGGAAGAATGTAGTCGTCGGCTTATTGAGATTACGTGTGCCGTGATTAATACTTTCATAGAGTATTGGTGTTTTAGTTTGTCTTCTGCATCTCCTGGTTTATTGAACAGATCTGCCTATGTATATGGCACATACAGCATAGCCAGGAGACAACTTAATTCAGATACATATTCTAGTAAATTAGCAAGTTATTTTTATGATGCATATGTTCCAAATTTTCAAACAATTATAACCTAATAAACTATATTTAGCCTAAAACTTCCGCAGAACATCATTAAATCTGATTCAGAGGGCAGTTGGAGATCTAGTAGCCCCTCAGGTCCTTGTTATGAAAATCGGTTATTGGACTAATGATTCCTATAGCAGCTGTTCGTTTAAAAGTAATTGTTGTTAGGTATTATGGATTGAATTGTGTCCCCCAAAACTGTGTGTCAACTTGGCTAGGCCATGATTCCCAGTATTGTGTGGTTTTCCACCATTTTGTGATCTGATGTGATTATCCTATGTGTTGTAAATTCTAATCTCTATGATGTTAATAAGACAGGATTAGAGGCAGTTATGCTAGTAAGGCGGGACTCAATCTACAGGATTAGGTTGTATCTTGAGTCAATCTCTTCTGAGATATAAAAGAGAATCCAGCAGAGCAGAGAGGGACCTCATACCACCAAGAAAGGAAGAAGTGCCTGAAGTGGAGCATGTCTTTTGGACCTGGGGTCCCTGCACTAAGAAAGTCCTAGAGCAGGGATAGATTGATGACAAGGACCTTCCCCCAGAACTGACAGAGAAAAGCCTTCCTCAGGAGCTGGCGCCCTGAATTCAGACTGTGAGAGAATAAATTTCTACTTGTTAAAGCCGTCCACTTGTGGTATTTCTGTTTATAGCAGCGCTACATAACTGAGACAGGTGCGGTAGAGTCGGTTCTGACTCACGGCAGCCCTATGTACGACAGAATGAAACACTGCCAAGTCCTGCGCCATCCTTACAATCATTGCTGTGTTTAGCAGCCACTGTGTCAATCCATCTCGTTGAAGGTCTTCCTCTTTTTCGATGACCCTCTACCAAACACGATGTCCTTCTCTAGGGACTGGTCCCTCCTGAGAACACATCCAAAGTATGTGAGACGAAGTCTTGCCATCTTCACTTCCAAGGAGCATTCTGGCTGTACTGCTTCCAAGACAGATTTGTTTTTCTGGCAGTTCATGGCGTATTCAATATTCTTTGCCAACACCATAGTTCAAAGGTGTCAATTCTTCCTTCGTCTTCCTTAATCATTGTCCAGCTTGTGCATATGAGGTGATTGAAAATACCATGGCTTCTGTCAGGCACACCTTAGTCCTCAAAGTGACATCTTTGTTTTTCAACACTTTAAAGAGGTCTTTTGCAGCAGATATGCCCAGTGTAATATGTCGTCTAATTTCTTGACTGCTGTTTCCATGGGCATTGATGATGGATCCAGGTAAAAGAAAATCCTTGACAACTTCAATCTTTTCTCCATTTTTATCATGATGTTACCTATTGGTCCAATTAAATGGAATAGAATAAACAGGTTGTTACGGTAAACAACTGAAACATGTTTTTCATTCAGGGGAAGTAAAATAGTTGTTTTTGGGAGGGAAGAGATGGAACTATGTAGGGCTGGGAACGGGGAAAGAAGGGATATGAAAAGAAATGGGAAAACAAATTACTTAGGTTATTGCTTGATTATTAATGGGCACTTGGTAACCAAGAACAGTAATAAAACGTGAATAGTGAATAAACAAATTGAGGGTTTTTTCTCATCCTAAGTAATCAAGAGAACTCTCGAGACAAATGTTATAGTTTCCACTGAAGTATTTATACATCAAGACTCATTAATCTTATTATTAACTGGAATAGCAGCCCAAGAGATGTCTCTAAAGATTAAATGCCTAGATATTTATGTAAGGATATATTAGTTTTTGGAATTGCTTTGGGGAATATATGTGGGTCTTGAGGGGTGGGGGCACTGAGTATTTAGAGACTAAAGAGAAATAATTGGAAATTAGTTTCATATATTAGTGATGCTTCCATAAGGCAATATGGTTACAAGGAATACAATTAGATGAATTTCAGCAATATATAGATTGTTAAAATAAGACAAATAATTTATTTTTAATTGAATACAAGTCCCTCTTAGTCCTATTATTTCCAGTTCTTCATTCCCTGGAGCACTCTTGGTTGCCATCACTTCTTGTTGCACGCTCTGTAGGAACATCTATTGTTTCCCAAGTTAGGCTTTAAGAAGAAAGAACAAGTGATTTGTCAGAAAAACAGTTGGCTGAAATCCCTCCTTAGTAGTTGTGGGACCTTGAGCAAGTCACTTCAACTGTTTTTTTCTTTATATATATTTTTATTATTACTATTATTGTTTATTGTTATAGTTTAAATTAAGTTTACATTTCAAGTTAGTCTCCCATACAAAAATTTATACATACATTGTTATGTGACCCTAATTGTCCTCCCCATACTGTGACAGCACACTCCTCCATTCCACCTGATTCCCCATGTCCATTCAATCAGCTCCTAACCCTCCCTGCCTTCCCATCTCACCCCTGGACAGAAGCTGCCCATTTAGTTTCTTGTATCTACTTAAGCACACTCCTCAGAAGTATCACTTTATGTCCTACAGTCCAGTCCAATCCCTGTCTGAAGACTTGGCCTCAGAAATTGTTTTATGGGCTGATAGAGAATCTGGGGGCCATGCTTTCCAGGGTTCCTCCAGTCTCAGTCAGATCATTAAGTCTGGTCTTCTTACTAGAATTTGAGTCCTACACCCCACCTTTCTCCTGCTCCATCAAGGACTCTCTGTTGTGTTCCCTGTCAGGGTGGTCATTGGTGGTAGCCAGGCACATCTAGTTCTTCTGGTCTCAGGCTGATGAAGTCTCTGGTTTATGTGGCCCACTTCAACTTTTTGAACATCTGTTTCCTCCTATCTAAAATTGTACCGATAGCATCCCCTGGTCTGCCTTTCCCATAGGTTGTGGCAAAGGTCAAATGAGACAATTCCTGTGGAAGTACTTTGAAATAGTAAAGGCCCGTGTGAATGTTAGATGTTATTAAAAGTGTTTCAGAGCATGTAGCTATCATTGAGCTATATAGTATTCCTGAAATTATGATTACCAAGACTGTAGCAGTAAAAGAAAAACTTTTCTTGATTTTACAAATATTACTTTGGTTTTCTAAGAGTTCTAAACAATCAAGGAAAGTAGAATGAGGAAACACCTTTTATGGCCTAGCTGCTTTTGTAAGCGTTCAAAGGCTTTTAAGTCTGCAAGTGCTATTTAGGTAATGGTCTCAACTGGAAGAAACTTAAGCAACATTGCAATACATCTTGTATAATAGAATATTAACATTATTTTAATCTCCAAACAGTGGAAACCAGCTGTTCACAGATAGGAGCTTGCTAAGTTTGCCGTGCAATGTAAAAATGAAAAATTATTCAAAACCAGTGAGTTAAAAAACATTTTTCCATAAAGATATAACAAGGTAAATGTTAATTTCTTCCTGACAATCTAGGCAGAATAAACTGTTTATGCAGGAACCAAGCACTTAACATTTAACATATGGTTTTTGTTGCTGTTAAGTGCCACTGAGTTGGTTCCAACTCATAGCAACCCTATGTACAACAGAATGAAATACTGCCCAGTCATGTGCCATCCTCACAACCGTTATGTATGAGCCCATTATTGCAACCACTGTGTCAATCCATCTCATTGAGGGTCTTCCACTTTTTCGCAGACCTTCTACGTTACCAATCATGATGTCTGCATGGGCTCAGCAACATGGACTTCTACTTGCCAAGGCCGACTTGGCTACAGCCACTGCTGAGTGCTCAATCTGCCAGCAGCAGAGACCAACACAGAGTCCCTGATATGGCACCATTCCTCGAGGTGATCAGCCAGCATCCTGGTGGCAGGTTGATTACACTGGACCACTTCCATCATGGAAAGGGCAGTGTTTTGTTCTTATAGGAATAGACGCTTTCTCTGAATATGGATTTGCCTTCCCTGCATGCAATGCTTCTACCAAAAGTACCATTTGTGGACTTACAGAATGCCTTATCCACCATCATGGTATCCCACACATTGCCTTGGATCAAGGGACTCACTTCACAACAAATGAAGTGTGGCAATAGGCCCATGCTCATGAAATTCACTGGTCTTACCATGTTCCCCATCACCCTGAAGCAACTGGCTTGATAGAATGATGGAATTGCCTTCTAAAGACACAGTTATGGTGCCAGCTAGATGGCAATACCTTGCAGGGTTGGGGCAGTGTTCTCCAGGAGGCTGCATACGCTCTAAACCAGCATTTAATACATGGTGCTGTTTCTCCGATAGCCAGGATTCATGAGTCCAGGAATCAAGGGGTGGAAATGGGAGTAGCACCACTACTCTCACTCGAAAAATTTTTGCTTCCTGTCCCTGTGACCTTATGCTCTAGAGGTCTTAGTTCCAAAGAGAGGAACACTCTCACCTAGAGACACATCACTGATTCCATTGAATTGGAAGCTAAGAATGCCACCTGGCCACTTTGGGCTCCTTATGCCTCTGGATCAACAGGCAAAGAAGTAAGTTACCATATTGGCTGGTGTGACTGATCCTTATTACCAAGAAGAAATCGGATTGGTGTTACATAATGGAAGTAAAAAAGAGTATATCTGGAATGCAGGAGATCTCTTAGGGCATCTCTTAGTACTACCATGCTCTGTGATTAAAGTCAATGGAAAACTATAGGAACCCAATTCTGACATGACTACTAATGGCCCAGACCCTTCAGGAATGAAGGTTTGGGTCACCCCACCAGGCAAAGAACCACAACCAGCTAAGGTACTTACTGAGGGCAAAGAGAATATGGAATGGGTGGTAGAAGAAGGTAGTTCCAAATACCAGTTATGACCATGTGACCAGTTGCAGAGATGAGGACTGTAGTTATTATGAGTATTTCTTCTTTGTATATGTACATCAAATATTTCTGTTTTATTCTCTTATAAAATATAATATATAAACAGGGCTAGTGCATTTTAAGTTGTATGTGTGTTCATTGTATCATATTAGGTGCAAGTATGACTTTTTAATTGTCTTTATTCAGAGATTATGTATGGTTTAAGGAGATTTGTACAGGTGTCAAGTTGACAAGAGGTGGACTGTGATGGTTAAGGTTGTGCGTCAACTTGGCTGGGCTGCGATTCTCAGTGGTTTGGGAGTTATGATGTAGTTTGACAGTTGTATGATGATGTGATTACTTCCATGACGAGATTTGATATAATGTGATCACCTCCATGATGGGATCTGCTGTGAGTAGCCGATCAGTTGAAGGGGGTTTCCTTGGGGGTGTGGCCTGCATTGAATATAAGTGGACTTTCTGGCAAGGCTTAAGGGCTTTGGCTCACCCTGGATCCTGCATCTGGCTCCTGTTCATCTGACCTCTGATTCCTGGGACTTGAGCTAGCAGCTTACCTGCCATCTTGCCTGTCGATCTTGGGACTCATTGGTCTTCGCAGCCTGTGAGCCAAAGCCCTGCTGTCTGACTTGCTGATCTTGAGTTCACCAGCGTTTTTTTCTTACAGGAATAGACATGGCTACATGAATCAGGAGGAGCCTCCAGCCCACGTTCAAACCTCTACAACTGCGTGAGCCATTTCCTTAATATAAATCTCTCTCTATATGTATATTTATACGCTTTACTGGTTTTGCTTCTTTAGAGAACCCAGCCGAAGACAATGTCCTTATTCAGTGATTGGTCCCTCCTAATAACATGTTCAAAGTACATGAGACAAAGTCTTGCCATCTTTGCTTCTAAGGAGCATTCTGGCTGTACGTCTTCCAAGACAGATTTGTTCGTTCTTCTGACAGTTCATGGTATATTCAATATTCTTCACCAGTATCATAGTTCAAAGGCATCAATTTCTTCAGTCTTCCTTATTCATTGTCCAGCTTTCACATGCATATGAGGAGATTGAAAATACCATGGCTTCGGTCAGGCACACCTTAGTCCTCAAAGTGACGTCTTTGCTTTTGAACACTTCAAAGAAATCTTTTGCAGCAGATTTGCCCAGTACAATACATTGTTTGATTTCTTGACTGCTGCTTCCATGAGCATTGATTGTTGATCCAAGAAGAATGAAATCCTTGACAACGTCAATTTATTTGCCATTTATTATGATGTTGTTTATTGGTCCAGTTGTAAGGATTTTCATTTTCTTTATGTTCAGATGAAATCCATATTGAAGACTGTAGGCTTTGATCTTCTTCAGTAAGTGCTACAAGTCCTCTTTGCTTTCAGCAAGCAAGGTTGTGTCATCTACATATCACAGGTTGTTAATGAGTCTTCCTTCAATCCTGATGCCATGTTCTTCATATAGTCCGACTTCTCAGATTATTTGCTTAGTATACAGATTGAATAAGTATGATGAAATGATACAACCCTGATGCACCTTTCCTAATTTTAAACTCCACAGCATCCCCTTATTCTGTTTGAATGACTACCTCTTGGTCTATGTATGGGTTCTGCATGAGCACAATTAATTGTTCTAGAATTCCCATTCTTTGCAATATTATCCATAATTTGTTATGATTCACACAGTCAAATGCCTTTGCATAGTCAAAAAAACTCAGGTAAACATCTTTCTTGTATTCTCTGCTTTCATCCAAGATGCAGCTGACATCAGCTATGTTATAGTTTTTGGAGCTCTGGTGGCATAGTGGTTAAGAGCTCGGCTGCTAATCAAAGGGTTGGCAGTTCGAATCCACCAGCTGCTCCTTGGAAACCCTAGTACCTACTATATGATTGTCATGGATTGAATTATGTCCCCCCCAAAATTGTGTAGGTCATGATTCCCAGTATTGTATGATTGTGTACCCTTTTGTAATCTGATGTGATTTCCTTATGTGTTGTAAACTCTGTCACTATGATGTGGTTATACTGAAGAGGTATACAAGATTGGATAGTGTCTTAATCCAGTCTCTTTTGAGATATAAAAGGGAGAAGCAAACAGAGACACACGGGAACCTCATACCACCAAGAAAGCAGTGCTGGGAGCAGAGTGCATCCTTTGGACCTGAGGTTCCTGTGTAGAGACCCTCCCAGACCAAGGGAAGATTGATGACATGGACTTTCCTCCAGAGCCAATGGAGAAAGCGTTCCCCTGGAGATGACACCCTGAATTTGGACTTGTAGCCTACTGGACTGTGAGAGAATAAACTTCTCTTTGTTAAAGCCATCCATTTGTGGTGTTTCTGTTAGAGCAGCACTAGATGACTAAGACAATGATATAGTCAATATTAGTTGATATAGTACCTACTGTATGATATGTAGCCCTGCTGGTGTAGTGGCTAAGAGCTTGGCTGCTAACCAAAAGTTTTGCAGTTTGAATCCACCAGCTGCTCCTTGGAAACCTTAGTACCTACTATACAATATAGTTGATATTAGTTGATATAAAACAAAAAAACCAAACCTGTTGCCGTCAAGTCGATTCCAACTCATAGTGACCCTAGTACCTACTATATGATATGGAGCCCTGTTGGTGCAGCAGTTAATAGCTTGGCTACTAATCAAGAGGTTTGCAGTTTGAAACCACCTGACACTCTTTGGAAACCCTACCGGGCAATTCTACTCTGTCTTGTAGGGTCGCTATGAGTAGGAATTGACTCGATGGCAACGGGTATGGGTATATGATACAGATGATATTTGTTATTGTTAGTACCTACTATATCTCGGACACTGTTTTCAGAGGTAAACACAACAAGATTCTCTATCCTTTTGGATCTTATGTTCAAGTTAGGGAAACAGAAGTAATCCAAAAGACAAGAACAAGCAAATGTATAGAGACCACAGTTTATTAGTGGTTACCAGGGATGGGAGGGGAGGGGTCAAAAGGGGGTTATTGCTTATGGAGCACCGAGTTCCTATTTACAGTGATGGAAAATTCACATTGATTAAAGATAAGGGTTGCACAGCTGATTAATTGATGTTGTCTTAGTTATCTAGTGCTGCTATAACAGAAATACCACAAGTGGATGGCTTTAACAAAGAGAAATTTATTCTTTCACAGTCTAGAAGGCTAGAAGTACAAATTCAAGACATCACCTCTCTGTCATTTCTGGGGGAAGGCCCTTGTCATCAGCCTTCCCCTGGTCTAGGAGCTTCTCAGTGCAGGGACCCCTGGTCCAAAGGACACACTCCCCTCCTGGTTCTTCTTGCTTGGTGGTATGAGGTCCCTCTGTCTCTCTGCTTACTTCTCTCTTTTACATCTTAAAAGAGATTGACTCAAGATACAACTTAATCCTGCCTTATTAACATAACTGCCTCTAATCCCGCCTCATTAACATCATAGAGGTTGGATTTACAACAGATAGGCTAATCACATCAGATCATAAAATGGTGGACAACCACATAATACTGGGAATCATGGTCTAGCCAAGTTGATATACATTTTTGGGGTACACAATTCAATCCATGACAGATGTCAATAAATTGTACACCATTAAAAGTCGAATTGGCAAATGTTGTGTGATATATATATTTACAACGACGACAACAATAACACAAGAGAAGTTGCTAAGGCTGCTTATGTACAACCAAACACCTCATGAGATTTGGTTTCTTGGTTTGGAAGTTTAGGGTCACGGTTTCATGGGACATCCCAGTTAACTGGCCTAATAATGTGTTTAGTGCTTCTGTTCTACCTTCTAGTTCATTGCATAGTACCTAGAATCTTAAAGGCTTGCAAGTGGCCATCCAAGGTACAATTGGTGTCTTCAATTGAATAGTGTCCCCCAAAAATATATGTCAACTTGGTTAGGCCATGATTCCCAGTATTGTGTTGTTGTCCTCCATTTTGTGATTATAATTTTATGTTAAAGAGGATTAGGGTGGGATTGTAACACCCTTACTCAGGTCACATCCCTGATCCAATGTAAAGGAAGTTTCCCTGGGGTGTGGCCTGCATCACCTTTTATCTCTCAAGAGGTAATAAGGAAAGGGAAGTGAGCAGAGGGGGGCACCTCATACCCCCGAGAAAGCAATGCCAGGAGCAGACTTCTTTCACTTTAGACCCAGGGTCCCTACATGGAGAAGTTCCTAGTCCGGGGGAAGATTGATGAGAAGGTCGACAGAGAGAGAAAGACTCTCCCTGGAGTAGATGCCCTGAATTTGGACTTTCAGCCTACTTTGCTGTGAGGAAATAAATTTCTCTTTGTTAAAGCCGTCTGCCTGTGGTATTTCTGTTATAGCAGCACTAGATGACTAAGAAAATTGGTCTCTATTCACCTGGAGCAACAGAGTAAGAAGGAGAGTCCAGACCAGGGGGAAGAAATGGAATGTGTGGCTAATTGCCTCCATGAACAACTACCTTCTTTGCCATGAGACAGAACTGGATGGTGCCCGTCTACCATTACTAAATGTTTTGATTGAACATTCTATAGAAGAATCCTGATCAAAAGGAGGAAAATAAAACAGAGTTTCAAATTCTCATGGAATCCAGACTTTCTGGAGCCATTGAGGCTTGATGAACCCCTAAAACTATTGCCCTGAGACAACCTTTAAACTTCAACCTTAAATCAAAAATATCCTCTGAAGTCTTCTTTAAACCAAACAATAGTTTAACTTAATTAGTAAAAATTGTCTGCCTTGAGCATTATGCAGTTTTAAAGAACTATCTATATGGAGTCAAATGGACAGCAACTTGAAAGATAGGAAGCTTAGGGGGTAGTGAGATTATGTTAATGAGGGAAGAACAACTCAGAAAAGGAGGATGAGAATGGTTGCACAACTTGATGTAATCAATGTCACTGAATTGTACATGTAGAAACTGTTGAACTGCTGTATATTCTGCTGTGTATATATTCAACAACAACAAAAAATAAATTATTTAAAAAAAAGCAGTAAACCAATAAGATAATTTCAAATAGGGAGAAGTGCTATAAAAATACAATAATGTTGTAGAAAGTGATTGGGGTGGTGGAGCTGTAGAGCAGTGATTCACAATAACATGAACTAAGTTTAGAAGACGGCATTTGAACTGAGACCCGGATGATAAGAGCCATCACTCAGAATATTACGAAGAAAAGTATTGTGGGCAGAGCTAAGGGCAAGAGCAAGTCCTTAAGGCAGGCACAAACCAGGTTTGTTCAGGGAGCAGTGGGAGGTAAGCAGGTCATCTGGGGAGATGCGGTTGGAGAGGTAGGCAGAGCCACAAGACAGGTAAGATTTTTTTTTTTAAATTGTACTTCAGGTGAAGGCTTACAGAACAAATAGTTTTCATGAAACAGTAGTACACGTATTGTTTTATGACATTCATTAACAACCCCACAACATGTCAACCTTCTAACTTCTCAACGTTTTTTTTTGGTGAAAAGACACATAGCTAAAGATACACCATTTCAAAAATTTCTACATGCACAGTTCAGCGACGTTGACTACGCTCTTCCAATTGTGCTGTTATT
>NW_004443947.1:22834877-22854649 GCF_000243295.1 Trichechus manatus latirostris | reverse complement strand
GAGCATTTCCTCATGTGTCTGTTGGCCATTTGAATGTCTTCTTTGGTGAAGTGAGACAGGTAAGATTTTGCAGGTCACAGGTGTCTGGTGAATTCCAAGTGAAGATTTTAAGTGAAATGAAACTAGTGGAGGGTTTTAAGTAGGGAAGTGACAATCTAATTGTTTTTAACAGCTTTCTTGAGGTATAATTTGTATACCATAAAATCCATCCTTTTGGAGTGTGCAATTCATGGTTTTTGGTATATTTACAGAGTTGTGCAACCATATCACCATGATCTAATTTTAGGACCTGATTTGTTTGAAGGTTCATTCTGGCTCTTGGGTGGAGAATGAATTGTAGAGAGGCACAAGTAAAAAGTACAAGAGACTATTGATATTATCCAGGTGAGAGGTTTTCTAAGTGACCAAGGGAAAGTTTGCATTTCTTCACCCTCCTTTATTGCATCATTTCCCAACTACCTACTGAGCCCCTGTGATGTGCCAGGCACTGGGTGAGGTGCTGTGTGGTGAATAAGACATGTCCCCATCCTCAGGAGGATGCAGCTTTGTGCCTGCATGACAAACTCAGCCCTCCCAGCTTCACCACTTGGTAAGAGACTTAATTTAGGAAGTAGAGAATTCAGTGTATCAAAGTCAACATGTAAATTAGCCTTTCTTACCCACTCAGGCTCACATTGAAAATGCCCTCTCTGAGCTAATTCCAGCTATCCCGCCTGCCCAGAGGCTGGACTGGGGATGAAGTGTCCAGGATAAATGCACGTGGCCTGTGACAGGTGGGGAGAGCTAGAGACCTACACACTCTGGAAGACAGAGCAAAGACCCCTCCCATTTCTCCTCTGGAGAGTGTTGCAGCGAGAACATCCCCTTCTAGCTATTTCATACACAAGTAGCCACACAGTAAAAGACACCGTCATTTATTTAGATAGTATTTTGCATTCACGTTTTCACTCATTACACTGCCACTTCTTCCCCAGTATCTAACGGGCCTACGATGTGTGCCCTAATCTGTGTCTATTCTGGGGGCAGATGTCTCCTTAGCTCCAGTCCCTGGACCCCTTCCTCCAGCATTCCTAATGCTCATCTCATGCAAATGGATTCATCATGGTGTTCATTACAACAGTGGTGTCACTAGGATACGTGACACCCACTGCGGTGGCTCATGGTGTCACCCTCCCACACTAATTACAATATTATAGCTAAAACACCAGAAAATTTGACAAAATCAGCAATTATAAAAACATCAGCATCAACAAAAACAGTGTATGCTTGTAGTGTGTGCAGACGAAACCATGTGATTCCAAGCATCATTGTAATTGGGTAATAAAGACAGCTCTGACTGGAGTGTGTTAGAAAGTTCAAAAAGTAAATTAGCATAGGGTTTTAGCCTTGTAGGTATATTGATACACGTAAGCTGGGCTTATGAAAAAAAAATTTTGTTGTAATTAACTACAGGGCTATTTTTATTAAAAAAAATTAATTTCTGCTGAAACACTGCACAAAAATTTTATAGACGGTCGTTTTGTATCACCCCCTCTGACAGTGTCACCTGGCGTGGTCCACACACCCCTCATCCCTCTGTTGATGCCACTGCCATTAGATCTGTCAGAACATGCAATGCGATAAAGTTTCTGAAATTTTAATCAAAGCAAAACCAAAAACACAAACCTAAACTATCATGGAGGGGAAAATAATGAAGGAACACTCAAGCACTATTGCAGATACTGTTCAATTTTAAGAATATATAATTTCTTTGAAAGAACGTAAAATGTAAATATCCCCCGACCGCCTTAACTGGTTCTTTGCTCAAAGAAGAACGTGCGTCGTTTTGTTGAGTTTACTACTTCCTAGGTTCTGCTCAGTTAATGTTAGACCTAATGGCTTAAAAGGTCCCCGCGTGGCACAAATAGTTTGCACTCAAATACTAAAAGTTGGCAATTTGAACCCACCGAGCAGTGCTGAAGAAGAAAAGCATGTCAATTTGCTTCAAAAAAGATTACAATCAAGAAAACCCTATGGAGCAGTTCTACTGTGTAACACACGGGGTTGCCATGAATCAGAATTGACTAGATGGCAACATATTTGGTTAGTGGCTTAATAGCTATATACAATTGAAGGCACTCTGGTGGCATAATGGTTAAAGCTCTCGGCTGCTAACCAAAAGGTCAGTGGTTCTAACCCATTAGCCATTCCTCTGGAGAACAACTTGGCAGTTTTCCGTAAAGATTTACAGCCTTGGAAACCTTATTGGGCAGTTCTGCTCTGTTCTATAGTGTCACTATGAGTCAGAATTGACTTGACGGCAGTGGGGTTTTTTTGTATACATAATTGTCTTTATTTTTAAGGGCTATTCCTATTCAAGAAATACAAATAATTTTTAAAAATTACATATATTCCCACTCCCCAGAGGTAACCACGATTAACATTGTTAATACAGATGACACCCTCCCACGCTTTTTTCTATGCTTATGTGTACCAATGTATGAAACACGTCTCAGTGTCTCCCTGTACTTGCACTAGCCCATATGATTATTGTTAGATCCATATTGCCGAAAGCCTTTGGAAGCAGAGACTCTATTTTTTTTGTATTCCTCCCAGGCACCTAATAAACTTCTAAACTTGGTACATATATGATGAATGTGGGTTGAATTAACAAGTGAAAGTTTATACAAACCAGCCATAAAATATAGACTTTATTTAATGTCATTATTTAAACATTTACTTCTTTAAATGCTCGCAACTGTGATGAGATTAATGGCAGAATATAACTCATCTATTTATTTCCATTTTCTTTTTGTATCCCTGCTTATTGATTTTTCAATCTACTTTTATAAGAGGATGATATGCTGAAGTAAAGAAAATATTTTCATGAACACTTACTGTAAAAGAAGAAATTTGTAAATCCTATTTCCTGATGGGGTGTTAGATGAGTGAACAAGTCTAGTTTTATGTCTCCAGAATGTATTAGAGATATTTTCATCTGTCTCTTAAATATATTCTGCCTTTAGTGTAATAGTAAATTGATTCATGCAGTTTACAAACACCTTCACAAGAGAATAATAGCAGTGCATAACACCATATCTAAATGCCATAATTATTTCTCATAAATTGATATTCTCAGGGAATTCTGGGAGCCCAAGATTATATGATTGCCCATCCTGATTAATAGGGTACCAGTAGGAGTTACACTGACACCAAGGAGCTGCAAATCATCTAAAGCAAATGGCTGCCATTTGACTGCTGCCATCCAGTTCACTGAGTAACTAAGCGTCCACACATCAGACACCATTGTGGGAAGCAGTGAATGTGTGTGGGAGGCAAATGGCTTTAAAGAGGTCTTTCCAGGGCCACTGGTAACTGAAAGTTACAGAGTCCAGATGGACCCATATTATTATGGTTGTATCAGGCAGCTTCAGTATATATGAAAAGATAGTGGGATTTTTGGTAGGTGATCCAGGTTAGAGAGGATCCTTTGGTTTAAGTGATTAAGGAAACTCAGCTGAGTCATATTTTGAAGTGCAGGCTCAGACCTAAAACCATTTCAGAAGTACACTGGGGAGCAGAAGGGCAGGACATGGCCCTGGTTAACATGGACTTTGGAGTCAGCATGCACAGGTGAGTTAGAAACTCAGCTTCCCTGTATTAGTGTTCTAATGCTGAATAACAAATTGCAGGGCTTCAAACCAGTTCGTTCTGGTTTGAACCCCTGCTAAGAATTCACGTTTCTAACAAGTTCACTGCTGAGAATTTGCATTTCCACCCCAGATATACTGAATCAGAATCTACAGTTTAATAACATCCCCCGGGGATTCTTATGTATAACATCCTGGGAACTTGTTAGAAATGCAGGCTTGCCATGGGGGCTTCTCCAACACCACGTCTTAGTTCATCAAGCCCATAAGGAGAGTCTACAGTACCAGCCAGCTAAGAGGGAGTCATATATAACTAAAGTACTCATGGAAGTTACATCCCATCACATATGCCATAATCTATCATAATCTATCAGTTATCAGCAAGTCACAGGTCCCACCCACACTTAATGGAGGGGATTATACAAAAGTGTGAACACAAGGAGGTAGGAATCATTGGGGCTTACTTTAGGGTCGGACTGCCGCACTCCCTGAGCCTAACCTGCAAAATAGGTGTAAAAGCAGCTACTTCACAGAGTGGTTATGTGGGTTCAGAATTAGATAACATACGTCTAAGGGCTGTCTAAGTTCTATCTTCCTAGGTACACCATACCATAAGTTCTTTCTGCAGGTTAGGCGGCAGGCTGGAGATTTCTGCAGGTTTATGTCCCAAGAACCTGAGATAGGGTGATGAGGACAGTGCCGGGTTGAGAAAGAGAGTGTGAGCTTTGACAGAACATCTGTTTATATTCTGGAGGTAGATGATACCCCAAGAAAACTCCACTTTCAACTGATTGATCACATCAGATCACCTCATGAAAAGTGACTACACTGTATTACATTATGGAAGAACACTCAGTCAAGTATCTGCCAAACCACTGAGAATCATAGCTTAGCTAAATTGACACATAACATTAACCATCACTACTTTGCTCTCTAATCCCACAAACGTCCACGGGGTTCTCTCATATTCCCCTCCTGGACTCACTTTTCCTTCAACTCTCCCTCTTCCTCAATTCTGGAAGAACTTAATCCAGTAGGGTTGGAGAGTGAACAGCTAAACACCAAATACTTTATTCTCTGCTTTCATTCACTGAGGCAATGAATGACAATAAGAGAAGGATCAAGAGGTGAAAAAATATAGGCAAAAAACATTGCTTAATATTTCAAAAAACCTACCACAAATAGCACTTTGCTTTAAGCTGACATGCAATAAATATATGTGTGTTTGAATCTATTAAAGGATAAAACAATGTTAGGTGGGGCTCACTTGAACTTTCCAAATCAGGCTGTTAGGGAAGGGTTTTATGGGAAAACATGATTTAAGAGCAGCAGTCACTGATGAAACAAAGTTTGGTTTGCAGAAGTTTGCTTTATACTAAATAAGAGCTTCAGAATAGAGGTACCTGGCATATTTAGGGTGGCTGGCTTAGAAGTAGGCTGCACTTCATTTTGCTACAAGCTCCTGCTTCTGTATTCCTGAGAATGTAAACGTAATTAACTTCTTCCCATTCACATGCCTCTGGCTGTGTGGAACAAAAAGACCCTGACCCCTAGCAATTATCTTGTTTAACCAGCCTGGCCTTTGTCCCAAAGCCATTTTTAGCAAATAAGGGTGGGGTTTAAGGAATATGATTGTAGGAAAATGAGTTTACCAGGGAGGTTATGTGCAGGAGCCCGAAAATCTAGGTGATTGACCAAAGTAGAGAGCTGGTTTAGAGTCAGAGGCAGACTCCATTTTGCCCCAGGCTCTGCTTCTGTTTCTGAGAAGGTGACCCATGACTTTTAGAGGGTGAATAGGAGAGGGGCAGCTTGCCCTCAGGGAGAATGTGGTTGAAAGTAAATTAACTAGTATGCAGAAAGATTCTTACACAGGGAGCTCAGCCTGGGCATGTCCTTAATGATTTACTGAAAATAGCCACTCAGAAGAATTTACAATAGCTAGCTAATCAGAATATTTTTTACTGTTAGTTCCTGATTCTGGCCTATATCTATCCTCCCAAAGCAGCCACTTGGATTCCTTGGTCTTCACTCTGTGTGGACTAACATCTCCTCATCGAAAGTTTCTTATGTTCTTGTCATGGTTTGAATTATGTCCCCCCAAAAATGTGTGTATCAATTTGGCTGGGCCATGATTCCCAGAATTATGTGGTTGGCCTCCATTCTGTGATTGTAATTTTATGTTAAAGAGGATTAGGGTGGGATTGTAAAATCACCCTTACCCAGGTCACACCCCTGATCCAATGTAAAGGGAGTTTCCCTAGGGTGTGGCCTGCACCACCTTTTACCTTACAAGAGATAAAAGGAAAGGGAAGCAAGCAGAGAATTGGGAACCTCATACCATCAAGAAAGCAGTGCTGGCAGCAGAGCACGTCCTTTGGACCGGGGTCCCTGAGCCTTTGGACCGGGGTCCCTGAGCCGACAAGCTCCTAGTCCGGGGGAACACTGATGAGAAGGTCGAGAGAGAGAAAGCCTTCCTCTGGAGCTGGCACCCTGTATTTGGACTTTTCGCCTACTTTACTGTAAGGAAATAAACTTGTCTTTGTAAAAGCCACCCACTTGTGGTATTTCTGTTATAGCAGCACCAGATAACTAAGACAGTTCTCAATAAATCTCTTTGTTTCACTTTAACAGAATCTGGGAGTTTTACTCTAGGACAATACTTACTTTCCTCGGAATGCATCCAAATCATAAAACAAGAATTACTTAAATTCAAAATTACACTTAAGTACACAAATGTTCATAGCAGCTTTATTCAGAATAGCCCCAAAGTGGAAACAATCCTATGCAGTAAAGGGTTAACCCAGCAGCCCTGGGTTGCTTAAGTCCTGCACATTCCAAAGGAGGCCTGTATTCAGGAGGAATGGCCCTTGATCCAGTTTCTGGGAGATAACCTCTGAGTCCTTGCAATATCTTGCCTGATAAGGGTGTTTTTGTATGCCTGAGGCCTTGGACCACGCTGAATCAGTGTGATCAGAGATTTGTTGAATCAGTGTGATCAGATATTTATACTAACAATGTGACTTTTGGTAAATCCCTAGTTTTGTATGCCTGAGTGTGAGTGGTTTTTTTTTTTTTTTTTTTGAGGCCCTGGGCCATGCTGTATAAGTGAACTCTGGAGGCCTAGAGCCTGAGTAGCTAAGATCAGGAGTCCCTGGGTGGTGCAAATGGTTAAGCACAAGGCTACTAACTGAAAGGCTGGTGGTTTGAATCTGCCCAGAGGTGCCTCAGGAGAAAAATCTGGCAATTTACTTCAAATGATCACAGCCATTGAAAACCCTATGAAGTGAAGTTCTACTCTGAAACGCATGGGGTTACCCGAGTCGGAATTGACTTGACAGCACCCTTTTTTTTTTTTAGCTAAGATCAGTCACGCTGCATACCTATGTGACTGATCCCCAATAAAAACCCTGGACACACACACACAAAAAAAAATCCTGGACACCAAGGCTCCAGTGAGCTTTAGTAGTTGGTAACACTTGGCGTGTGCTGTCATCCATCACTGTTAGAAGAATTAACCACGTCTCCATGTAACTCCATTAGGAGGGGTTACCTGGAAGCTTGCGCCTGGTTTCTGCTGGACTTCACCCTCTGTGCCTTTTCCCTTCGCTGATTTTAATCTGTGTTCTTTCTCTGTAATAAGCTGTAACTGTGAATATAGCAGCTTTTCTGAGTTTTGTGAGTCCTTCTAGTGAATCATTGAGCCTGAGGGTGGTTTTGGGGACCCCCCAACACAAACCCAAATGTCTATCAATTGATGAATGAGAAATAAAATGTGATACTGTATTTTTGCACAAATAACACACCTTCCTACATTTGTTTGCCAACTGCGCCCTCCCCCTGCAAGGTATTTTCGTAAGCGCTGCTATACCATTTTTTTCTACATGTTGCTGTAAAAACAAATTAGCATAGCATGCTTACGAAAATACCTCACAGAGGGAGGGCATGATTGGCCAACAAATGTAGATGGTGTGTGTTATTTGTGTAAAAATACAGTATATCCAGGCAATGGAATATTATTCAGCAGTAAAAAAATAGAGTATTGATAAATTCTATAGCATGAATAAACCTTGAAAACACTATGCTGAATGAAAGAAGCCAGTCACAAAGGACCACATATTGTATGATTTAATTTATATAAAAAGTTCAGAAGAGGAAAATCTATTGAGACAGGAGGTAGATTAGTGGTTGCCCAGGCTGGGGAAGAGGGGGGAACCGGCGTCAGGGGGTGACGGCTAAAGGGTGCAGGTTTCTTTTTGGGTCAGTGAGTGTTCTAAAATTGATAGTAGTGATGGATGTACAACTCTGTGAATGTAGTAAAAATCATTGAGTTACACACTTTACTTGAGTTAATTGTATAGTGTGTGAATTATTTGTCATTAAAGCTGTTACGTGGGAGAAAGATGTGGCAGTCTGCTCCCGTAAAGATTACAGCGTTGGAAACCCTATGGGGCAGTTCTACTCTGTCCCATAGGGTCTCTGTGAGCACGAATCAACTCGATAGCAATGGATACGGTATCATGAAGCTGTTAAAAAATTATATTTTTGTATCCAAATAGTAATAACTAACAGTGGCTTAATTTTGTGGAGTTAGAAGAGTGAAGCCATGTATGAGGGCATATTCATGTATTTTGAGTAAATTTTTAATATTTAAGAGTGAAAATTTTCCCTTTTTGTGGACCTAGTGTCAAATGTAAACTCACGAATTGCATATTATATATACTTGCCTTTCGAGGGTCAGTAGTTAGTATTTCTCTTACCCAGTGATATTTTAAAATTTACAGAATTGAAATTACTCTGATTTAATTTTTTTTATTTGTGTAAAGAAAAACTACGTAGTAAAATCATTTGAAAGCAGATGGTGACTTTTTCTGAAAAGTGACAAGAAGAAATTTCAGTTTATATGTAATAATCCATTTAAATCCGTTTGACTTTTTCCCCTTCTACCCTGTCATTTTCCTCTGATAGAAAGAGGCAGAGAGGCTGCCTGCCTAAGTACAAGTGGCTGCTTTGTTTTCTGCTCATCAGGGTCAGTAGTAATAAAACTCAGTTGCTGGATCAGCCAAGCACGTTCTGAATCCTGGCCTCTTCAATACAGTACAATTTTTACGTGATTAAGTCTGCACAATTTGTTCCAAAACATTACCCTGCAAAGCAGGCTGATCTGTGCTTGAGTGGCCAGTCCGAGCTTGGTCTACATGGCTTGTGAACAAGGATCTGGAAAACTGAGAGCTTGTATCTTCAGCAGACCATGGGTTGGATCTGGCACAAATGGACACAAAAAAAACGCTCACAGGAGAGTGGGAGCCAGCCATGTCATGCATTCTTTCTGATAGCGGCACATCAAATCTAGCAAGTTCTACATCTAAGGAGCCAGGGCCTGTAGGCTTGGGCACATCCATGCATTCCCACACTCCAGAGTCACCATCAGAAAGTTGTTTGCTCCACAGTTTACAGAGGCTGCCTGCCCCTCACAGGGTGTGTGACAGGGAATGGACATCAGTTTTGGAATCATGGCTGACTGGAAAATGTTTTCACTTTCTGCACTTTTTGAGTGGGTAGTTCTCTCTTACTCCAAGCCTCTCCCACCCCCTACTCCACCAAGTGTCTTTTTATTTTTAAATACGTGCTTGAAAAGTTGTTGTTGTTGTTAGTTGCTGTTGAGTCGATTCTAACTCATGGCGACCCCGTGGGTGCAGAGTAGAACTGTTCCATAGGATTTTCAAGGCCGTGACCTGTCGAAACCAGATCACCAGGCCTGTCTTCTGAGGCACCTCTGGGTGGGTTTGAACCACCAAACTTTCGGCTAGTAGAGCACTTAACCGTTTGCATCACTGAGAAACTCCTTTGAAAAATATAGAGAAGCCGAAAGAAGGAAATAAAAAACACTAAGAGATGACCGTTGTTAATGCCTTGGTGTATTATAGATAAGTGCTGTCCAACAGAAAGAGAAGACGAGCTGCAAATATGAGCCACATATACAAATTATCATGATATAGTAGCCACACTTAAAAAGGTCCAAAGAAACCAAGGAAATGAAATTTAGAAATATTTTAATTTAACCTAATA
The DNA here is from genome assembly GCF_000243295.1 of Trichechus manatus latirostris. Lineage (NCBI taxonomy): Eukaryota > Metazoa > Chordata > Mammalia > Sirenia > Trichechidae > Trichechus > Trichechus manatus. Next base: position 22,844,954 of record NW_004443947.1, on the reverse strand, counting down.
TACCTAAAATATTATCATTTAAACATATAATCAATATATAATTATTAATTAGGGATTTTACATTATTTTCTACTGTCTTTGAAACCCAGTGTGTTTTTTACACTTATAGCACATCTCAGGTCCGACTAGCCACATGTGGCTAGTCCCTATCGTACTGAACATTGCAGATGTGTATCTGTGTATAAAATGCTGTGGACTCCACTCAAAATTTGTTCAGATGTCATGCCAAAGGAAGGAGCACCCAGGATTTCTTATCAGTTTGTTCAGATGTGGGTGTGGGACAGAAGGTGAAGAGGGAGGGGTGAGGCTTAAAAGCTCTCAGCAGTTAAACATCAAAAGATGGAGTCAGACTCTTTCTCTCTTTCTATATATATATACCCCAAATATTATAATTTCAATATATAATCAATATAACAATTATTAATAAGATATTTATATTCTTTTGTATTGTCTTGAAACCCAGTGTGTTTTTTACACTGACAGTGTTTTACACACACACACACACGTTGGTGTTAGTTGCCCTCAAGTTGATTCTGACTCATGGTGACCCCACATGTGCAGAGTAGACTGCTCTACAGGGTTTTCAAGGGTGTGACCTTTCAGAAACAGATCGTCAGGCCTGTCTTCCAACACACCACTCAGTGGGTTTGAACTGCCAAACTTTCACTAGTAGTTGAGTGCTTAACCATTTGTGCCACCCAGGGACTCCTACATATCTCTATACCTATATACAGAAAGGGGAAGCGATCCTTCCAGATGAGGCAAGATATTCAAAGCTAAATGTTAAAAAAAAAAAAGAAAGAAAAAAATAAAGTAGGGTGGGAAGGTAGATTGGAAGGCACTAAAAACTAAGACTTAGCAAAAGAAGATTGTGTGGGCCAATTTTGGAGTCAAAAACCAAACCAAATCCATTGCTGTTGAGTCGATTCTAACTCATAGCGACCCTATAGGACAGAGTAGAACTGTCCCATAGGGTTTCCAAGTTGCAGCTGGTGGATTCGAACTGCCAACCTTTTGGTTAGCAGCCTGAGCTCTTAACCACTGCACCACCAGGGCTCTATAGACACACAATAACCCCTCTCACTAGCAAACGTGTCCCAACCATTGTCTCTAAAACAGAACTTTGCATTTACTGTTCCTTTTCCTGAAATGCTTTTCCTCCAGATAGTCACATGGCTTCTACCTCACTTCTTTTAGTTCTCTGTTCAAATCTTACCCCACCTATCTCATCTGATGAGTCTTTCCTCTTCAGTCTATCTATATTAGAGATCTCCCTGCCCCTGTTATTCTCTATCTCCTTACTCAGCTTAATTGTTTTTCAAAGGAACTAATTATAGGATTTATTGTTTTGTTTGTTTCTATCTCCCACATTAAACTGGATCTCCACCAAGGCAGGGGTTTGGGTCTGTTTTGATCCCTGCTTTATCCCCAGCACCTAGAACAGAGCCTGGCACAAACAGCCCTCTCAGTAAATGGTTGTTGAATGAATGACTGATCAGAAGGAGAAAATGAGGGAGCGTTCGAAAAGAGGAGCAAGAAAGTTCCACCGTTAGAGCAAATAAGTGTTTTTATAAAAGACAAATTTATGATTATTCTTTTTTAAGAAAAGCAGTTTTGTAATCAAGTGCATAGAATAACATTAGCCTAACTAAGGATTTCTGAAATGATGTGGGATTGGTTTTAATGAATAGATGGAAAAATTATATGTAATTAGCATTAATTTTTATGTGTAAACGGGTACATCCACATTGTATAAAAACAGCTCTCTTGAATAATTTAAACATCCTTCTTCACCCTGCAAGCATTTAGCACACTATCCCCTCCAAGATTCTGTTAATGGGAAGGAAATCATGAGGCTTATATACAAAATAAAGGAGGTTTTTTCCTTAAAGTAGGCATGTAAGTGAATACCTCAGAACTGGGCAAACTCAAGAATCTGATACCAAGGATCCTGAGGAGTCAACATGATGGTCTCTGATCACCTCAAAAGTAGATACGTTTTATTAAAAAAAAAGAAAAAAGGGACAGTCTTTTTTACAGTAGAATTCACATTAATAAATGTAGAAGGAATGATGAAAATAGAAAGTCACCACTGGGTAAAATTATTGGTGCAAGCAAGAATCTTCAATGTATACTAAAACTAATGGGCAAAAGTATGATGAGAAAGAGGATATTAACATAGTTCCCAAGTATCTCCCCACAAGAGATATCAATTCCAAAGGGAAAAATTAACTTTACAGTACAGAAACCTGGCCGACATCACCTTAACCAGGTGATCAAAGTTCATATCCCCAGTGACAGCACACATCAAATGCTGCACTGAGAAGGACACAGCATTACTTGTGTCGCATTCTTGACAAAAATGCATAACCTGAATCGAATCACAAGGAAACATTAGGCCAACTCAAATTAAGGAAGAGTTTGAAAAACAACTGACACTGCTGTATAAAATTGTCAAGCTCATTGTGATGGTTAAGGCTGTGTGACAACTTGGCTGGGCCATGATTCTCAGTGGTTTGGCAGTTAAAACGTCATATGGCAGTCGTATGATGATGTCATCACTTCCATGTTGAGATTTGATATAATGTGATCATTTCCATGATGGGATCTGCTGTGAGTAGCCAATCAGTTGAAAGGGAGTTTCCTTGGGCATGTGGCCTGCATGGGATATAAGTCGACATTCTGCCAAGGCTTATGGGCTTTTGCTTGCGTTGGATTCTGCAGCTGGCTTCTGTTCATCTGACCTCCAGTTCTTGGGACTTGAACTAGCAGCTTATCTGTGGTCTTGCCTGCCTATCTTGGGATTTGATGATCTTCACAGCCTGTGAGCAAGAGCCCTGCTCTCTGACCTGCTAATCTTGGGTTCGCCATCCTCTGTGACTACATGAATCAGGAGAAGCCTCTATCCTGACCCACGGACTAGGGATGTTCCAGCCTCTACAACCAGGTGAGCCAATTCTTTGATATAAATCTCTCTCTATATATATTTATACACTTTACTGGTTTTGTTTCTCTAGAAAACCCAGCCTAAAACCGTCATGAATGATTAAGGAAGACTTGAGGAATTGTCAGATTTGAGGTGACTATGGGGACATGAGGCACCTTGTGGCACAGTGGTTAAGCATTGGGCTTCTAACTGAAAGGTCCACGGCTTGAACCATACCAGCCTCTCTGACAGAGAAAGACGTGGCAGTCTGCTTCTGTAAAGACTTACAGCCTAGTAAACCCTATGGGACAGTTCCATTGTCTCCTATAGGATTGTTATGAGTTGGAGTTGATTTAACAGCAACGGGTTTGGTTTGGCTTATGGGGACATGACAAGTACATTGCTGGATTCTGGAAAAAGAACATTAGTGGGACTAATTGGCAAAATTTGAATGCAGTCTATAGATGAGTTTATTAATTCATCTATCAACATTAATTTCCTGGTTCAAATTATTATACTATGGTTATGGAATATGTTAACATTAGGGGAAGCTGAGAACTCTGTGTACTATTTTTTTGCAATTTTTTTCTAGGTCTGAAATGAATTCAAATTGAGAAGTTAAGAAGAAAGACACATATATTTACTTGGTAATCTGACATGAGCATAACAATAATGTTAATAGTAATAATACCAGCTAACATTTACTGAGTACCTACGATGTGTGAGGTCCTGTGTTGAGCTCTTTACATTTCGTCTTCACCTCAGCCCTAAGCAGTAGGTGCCATTGTTGCTCCCACTTTATAACTGAGGGAGTTGATGCAGAGAGAAGTGTCATGGATTGAATTGTGTCCCCAAATTGATATGTGTATCAATTTGGCTAGGCCTTGAGTCCCAATATTGTGTGATTGTCCACCATTTTGTCATCTCATGTGATTTTCCTATGTGTTGTAAATCCTATCTCTATGATGTTCATGAGATGGATTAATGGCAGTTATGTTAATGAGGCAGGACTCAATCTACAAGATTAGATTGTGTCTTAAGCCAATCTCTTTTTGAGATATAAAAGAGAGAAGCCAGCAGAGAGACCTGGGGACTGCATACCACCAAGAAACAAGAGCCAGGAGAATAGGGCATTCTTTGGACCTGCAGTCCCTGTGCTGAGAAGCTCCTTAACCAGGGAATATTGATGACAAGGACCTTCCCCTAGAGCTGACAGAGAGAGAAAGCCTTCTGGAGCTGGCACCTGAATTTGGACTTTTAACATCCTAGACTATGAGAGAATAAACTTCTGTTTGTTGAAGCCATGCACTTGTGGTATTTCTGTTACAGCAGCACTGGATAACTAAGACAAGAGGGTAAGTAATTTGCCCCAAGTCACACAGCTGGTGAATTGCAAAATGAGTTAAAACCTTTACAGTCTGACACCAGTACATTTCTAACCACTACATATGTTGCCCTGGTGGCTCAGTGGTTAAGCGCCCAGCTGCTAACTGAAAGTTTGGTGGTTTGAATCCACCAGCCACTCCGTGGGAAAAATCATATAAAAGTTTCAGCCTAGGAAACCCCATGGGGTAGTTCTTCTCTGTCCTATAGGGTTGCTATGAGTCAGAATCGACTCAATGGCACCGAACAACACATGCTGCTTACTTTTCCTGGTTTCCAATTCCACAAACTTCTTATGAGATGTGAAAATGTTGCTTTTGTTTAATTTCCCCTGTACTTCATATGGAGCCCTGGTGGTGCAGTGGCTAAGAGCTCAGCTGCTAACCAAAATGTTGGCAGTTTGAATCCACCAGCTGCTCCTTGGAAACCCTATGGGGCAATTCTACTCTGTCCTAAAGGGTCGCTGTGAGTTGGAATCAACTTGATGGCATCAGGTTTGGGTTTTATATTGCATATGTAAATTCTAGGGATGAAAAACTGTCACGTGCACATGTGTATGCTATATCCTGTTTTCTTATGGCCCATTCCTCCACAACTACCCCTAGCCTGGTGAAAGTCAATGTCTGCTTATTTGGAAACACTGAACGTTCGTCTTCTTAGCCCCTCCCCTGAAAGGAGTGTTTGTCATTCGAGAAGAGTGAGCAACTAATTTAAGTAAAAATTTGGAATTAAACTGAGGCATCCAAATCACGGGGTACTACATTCTGGGGCAATGGAGCTACTTAAGAAAAGCAGAGAGCAAATCTTTCGTTTATTTTATAGCAAATAGTCTGAGAGATAATTGCCCACTGGGCTTCATTCCTTTTGCTTTCTTGAGTCTTTCTTCATTCAATTAACCTTTATTGAGCACCTCTGGGCTTTGTGGCACTAGGCTTAATCAGCATGACTTGAGGGAGAAGACAGTCCTGGTTTTCAGTTAGTCTCACATTCAGGGTTGGTCCTGAGGCAGCAAGGTGGAGGCAAATTGTCTTGTCCCAATTCTTAACCCCTCTCCCTATAGGCACTGTCTTCTGAGTGCCAGAAGGTCATTTTGTTGTATATGCTAGTGATTCCCAGCTCCCTTTCTCCAGCCCAAATCTTGCTTATGGGATCTGGGCCTATATATCCAAGTGCTCTCTGGACATCCCACTGGTTGTCTCATAAACAAACAAGCAAGCAAGCAAACAAACCCAAACCAAAGCCATTGCTGTCAAGTCGATTCCAACTCATAGTGCCCCTATAGGACAGAGTAGAACTGGCCCATAGGATTTCCAAGGCTGTAATCATTATGGAAGCAGATTGCCACATCTTTCTCCTGAGGAGGGGCTGGTGGGTTCCAACCGCCAACCTTTTTGTTACAGCTAAGTGCTTAACCACTGTGCAACTAGGGCTCCTTGGTTGTCCCATAGAGATCTCAGATTTAACATGTATAAAGAGGAACTCATCATCTTCATTCCTTCATCTTTATGCCTTTCCCACCTGCTCCTCCTTTCTTAGTTCATGGTACCACCAGTGACCAAGTTGACCAAGTCAGAAACCTCTCAGTTCCATGTAAGTAGGAACTATGCCTGTTCTTGCAGAGGTAATATCTCATATCCATCTCAATCTTTGAAACATGGACTATATTGTTGTTAGTTGCTGTTGGGTAACCGCATGTATAAGAGAACAAAACATTGCCTGGTCCTGTGCCATCTTCATGATTGTTGGTATACTTGAGTCCATTGTTTCAGCCACTGTGTATTTTGAGTGCCTTCCGACTTACGGGGTTCATCTTTCAGCACTGTATCAGGCGATATTCTGTTGTAACCCATAGGGTTTTCACTGGCTGATTTTCGGGAGTAGATTGTCAGGCCTTTCTTCCTGTGTCTTAGTCTGTCTTAGTCTGAAAGCTCTTCTGAAATCTGTCCAGCAGGGGTGACCCTGCTAGTATCTGAAATACCAGTGGCATAGCTTCCAGCATCATAGAAACACAAAAGTCACTACAGAATGACAAACGGACACACAGATTGAAGATATGGACTATAGAACATACTAATGACCACGTGTTAAATGGATGAGTGAATGGGTGTTATCCTTGATTCTCCTCTCTCACTACCCATGTTCAATCAATCACTAAGTCCTGTCAATTTTCTCTCCTTCATTTTAATCAGTGTTTCACGTATCTCTATTCCCACTGGCATTTTCCCTTCAAACTGTCATCATCTCTCACCTGGACCACTAATCTGCATGCCCTCTTACCTGGTCATCTTGCCTTCTCTCTTGCCACCTTCTAATCTGTTCACCATGCAGCAACCAGGTGATCTGGTAAGAACAGAGATCTGTACCCATCACTTTGGCGCCTAAAATGCTTGGCATTTGAAGCTCTACCTGATTTAGTTCCTATTTATCTCCCTATCCTTATTTTTTAATCTTTCTCCTTTCTCTTTCCTTTTCTCACACTATGTTTCAGCCAAATGGAAATTCTTGCAGCTCTCCAAACATATCATGCCAAGTCAGACTTGTGCTCGTGTTGCTTTCTTTATCTGGTAATTCCCTATAATCCTTACAGATACAGGGTGGATGTTTTCTCCTTTGGGACGCTGTTTTAGCTTTCTATTGATGCTATAACAAATTACTACAAATTTAGTAGCTTTAAGCAACACCCACTTATTATCTCACGGTTCTGTAGGCCATATATCTGGGTAGGCTTGGCTGGGTTCTCTGCTTAAGTTCTTACAAGGCCAAAATCAAGGTGATGGCAGGGCTGCATTCCTTTCTGGAGGCTCTGGGGAAGAATCTGCTTCCAGATTCATTCAACTTGTTGGCAGAACTGGTTCTTGGGGTCGTAAGACTGAGGTCCTCATTTCCTTGACATGTGGCCTCTCCATCTTTAAGCCAACAATGGTGCATCAAATCCTTCCCATGCTTGGAATCTCTCTGACTTGTCCCTCTGCTCCGTCTCTCTGACTTGAACTTTGCCGCATCTCCTTGGCTTTTAAGGGCTCATGTGATTACATTGGGTCCACCTGGATAATCCAGGCTAATCTCATCATATTCACAGGTTCCTGGGATTAGGGCATGACTGTTTTTTGGGGAGCCATTATTCTTCCTACCACAGATGCGCACCCTCAGATCTGGGTTATGTGTCCCTCCTTTGTGTCCCTGTGCCGGGCAGTTGGTTTTTGCCTAACCAACAGCTATTTCTCACTCTCAGCTTCTTCCCTGCTGTCAGATCCTGCGTCCCACTCTAGAGGATGAACATGCCAGATTTTTGCTTTCCTTTCCTTTCCTTGCATTTAGGGTTTGGGCATGTGACCTAGTCCTGGACTAGGGTTTCCAAGGCTGTAATCTTTATGGAAGCAGACTGCCACATCTTTCTCCCGCAGAGCAGCTGGTGGGTTTGAACTGTTGACCTTTCGGTTAGCAGCTGAGCACTTTAACTGCTGTGCCACCAGGGCTTCTTCCCAAGCATCCAGAGCCTGATTAATATCAGAGCTTGAACTTGAACCTGGATCTCCTGACTGCTATTTTAGCTGTTCCTGTTCTATTAAGTCATAGTTCCCAGAAGATTGTCATTAAAATGACCAGTCGATTACCAGAGAGGAGCAGCACATTAAAATTTAAGAGCTCCCACAAGCACTTTAGTACTAAATAGCTTCTCAAAATAGTTGCTCATCTCCTTGGAACATGGTGTCTGGAACCTGAAAAGGATAATCTGCTCCACTCCATGGGAGAATGAGTAGGAAAAAGCAAGAGCACGCACCCTATCACACAAGAAAAGTCAGAATTGGGGCTGTCCAGTGAAGCCACTAGTCCTACAACTCCTTTGTCTAAATTAGAAAAAGAAGTGTCCCTCTGAGAAGACAGCCCATGCCAGGGCTCATGACTTGGTGAGTGAGAGCAGGCAAGATTTCAGTCCCCACTTGCCCCCTCAGCCAGGCACCCTTGTGCAGGACACAACCTGCCCAACTATACATGGCAGCCTTGGTCAAAATGAGGGTAGTAGGTGCTTGGAGTAGACAAAATTTATGGGGGAGGGGCTTGCATTTATTTAGCAAACAATTACTAAGTGTTTACTGTGTCAGGCATTATGCTAGGTGCAGGAAAGAGTACATAAAAAAGGTGGGCCGTTCTGCTGCCCTCCAAGATTTTACAGCTTAGAGAGGGATGAAGACAAGACCACAGACAATGCTATTACAATGTGGTAAGTGTTAGAATAAGTGAGGAAAAGGAGTCTATGGAGTTATCATTGAGAGTGCTTTGGGCTGCAAGTGAACTCGACTAAAAGTGGCATGGAGAACAAGGAACAATAAGGACAACATAACAAGAAGTCTGGAGGTGTTAACAAGAAAATAAGATGTTGCCGGATAGCTTAATTCAGCAGCTCAATGAATTCTTTTCATCTTTCTTCTCCACTAGTCTCAGTGCCTTTCGTCCTTCTATATGGCCCTCAAAGTCACAAAATGGCTGCTGAAGCTCCCAACATCATGGCTTCATATAAAGGTGCTTGAAGACTTGAAAGGTAGTTCTTCTCTACCATATATATATTTTTTAATCAGGAAAGAACACATTTCCCAGAAATTCCCTAGCAGGCTTGCCCTCAGTTCTATTCCGTCCTATAGGGGCTCTATGAGTTGGAACTGACTCGATGACAATGGGTTTGGAGTGCTTGGGCAAGTCACCAAACTTTTCTGGCCTTTAGTTTCCTCGTCTATAAGACTAGATGTTCTCAAACTGTGCTCTGTAGAGTTTAGAAGTGTTAACGAGGGGTTACAGGGGCTCTCAGTGGTGAGTAGGTCGGTGGCCCTGAGTGGGTGGGAGGCTTCAGCCAGAGCAGCTCTGCGTTCGTCTGCTTTACACATAAAACCAAAAGAACCGAATCACATGCCGTCGAGTTGATTCTGACGCATAGCAGCCCTATGTGTTGCAGAGTAGAACTGAGCTCCATAGGATTTTCATGGTTGTGACCTTTCAGAAGCAGACTGTCAGACCTTTCTTCTGAGGCACCTCTTGGTGGGTTCTAATGACCAACTTTTCAGTTAGTAGTCAAGCACTTAACTGTTTGTGTCACCCAGGGACTCCTTGCTTTACATATAGGGCTTGATAAAAATTAACTTTTAACTACACAAGAAATATACTAGTACATTCTCCATGTAAAGAAATAGAACATTGTAGATAAAACTAAAATCCCTTTGACCAACATCCTCTCCAATCCCTGAGACTTCATCTAAGATTTCTATTTCAACAAAGGGATCCTGGCTCAAACTGGGAACCCACTGGTCTGATTAATAACATCTGAAGACCCCCAAATGTGCAAAAAATATAGGGATTTCAGAGAAAGGGGCAAGTCACAGCTGGAGAATGTTCCAAGAGGTCAAGTGGAAAATCATGCAATGGTTTGATGAAATAGGACATTGCTCTGGGTGCTATAATCTGGGCAAGATGTCACTGCTTTGTGCTGACAGGGTACCCAGGAAAGGGCTGGTGGTTGGGAGGATGCAGCTTTCTGAGTTAGGACTGAAGTGCTTATGAACATGTCTGAAACCAGTTTTCACCTCCATGGGGAAAGAAAAAGCGCTTGAATTCAGGATTGCCTCTTCTTCTTGGACTGACTTTTTTTTTTTTTAATTGTACTTCAGGTGAAGGCTTACAGAACAAATAGTTTCTCATGAAACAGAAGTACACATGTTGTTTTATGACATTGGGTAACAACCCCACAACATATCAACCCTCTAACTTCTCAACCTTTT
>NW_004443947.1:22830154-22833303 GCF_000243295.1 Trichechus manatus latirostris | reverse complement strand
CAGTTGGGTCTGTTGTAATGTCCCCCATTTCATTTCTTATTTGGGTTATTTGTGTCCTCTCCTGTTTTTCTTTTGTCAGTCTGGCCAGTGGTTTGCCGATTTTGTTGATTCTTTCAAAGAACCAACTTTTGGTTTTGTTGATTCTTTCTATTGTTTTCTGTTCTCTATTTCATGTATTTCTGCTCTGATCTTTACTGTTTCCTTTCTTCCGGTGGTTATGGGCTTTTTTTGCTGTTCTCTTTCTATTTGTTTGAGTTCTGTAGTTAATGTTTTGATTTTGTTGGACTGACTTTTGAAAAATAACCTGCAACTAACATTTGTTGGGTGCTTGCTAGGCGCCAGGTGCTCTCTCTTAACCCTCTCACACCACTGGGAGGCAGTGGCATCATTGGCATACTTGCTTTAGAGGTGAGGAAACCAAGGCACAGAGAGGTTAAGGAATTGTCTGAGCGCATAGCTAATAAATGGAGCAGTAGAAATTTGAACCCAAGGTCCCTTGGTGGTGGGCGTGGTTTGCACTCAAATACTAAGCTAAAGGTTGGCAGTTGGAATTCACCCAGCAGGGCTTCGGAAGAAAGTCCTGGTGATCTGTTTCCATAATTATTACAGCCAAGAAACCCCTATGGAGCAGTTCTACTCTGTCACACGGAGTCCATATGAGTCCACCGTGGACTCAAGGCCAACAGTTTTGTTTGTTTCTCTTTGTTCTAGGGCCAGGTGCACCTCTTGTGCTCTCCGCCCTTTCCAGGCATTGCTTTTCTTCATTTTTGCTCCATTTGATCTGTATAAAAGTATACTGGGTGTGGGAAGGAAGAGACTGACTGGACACAGTGATTTGTCCCCTCCTCCCAACCTCTTCTCCATACAAGGCCGCTAGCGGAAGGTTGTTCCCTGGTCTCCCTTGTACCCAGGTTAGCAACGGCCAGGGAAGACACCAGGTGGGCTGGGGCGAAGGACAGGAGAGAGATGGTCACCGTTCCTTACGAAAACGGACAGGGGAGATTAGAGAGCACCTGCAGAGCCCTCCAGCCCGTCACACACTGGCACGCACACCGTGGAGAGGCTGCGCACGACGGCGGAGGGAGCGCTGCCAGAACGCCCCACGCCTCCGGAACCCATGCCCGCTGCAAGGTAAATGCAAATCAGCCCGCAGAGCGCGGCTTCTTGCGGAAGGAAGATTTTCAGTATGCGCGCCTGGTTTCCCCTCCGTCAGCTCGAATGCTGATTTTATTTTTGCATTTTATGAGCATGAGAGAGGGAATTCATTTCCTCGGTATAATATGAAGGTCTTGTCCAAATACATTCTGCTCACAAACGCTGTCCTGGAAGAAGGGCCATACTGAAATGAAACAGAGATGATTAAAATCTGATTTATAGTTAAGGTGAATTGGTAGGTTTATGCCAAATTATTACGTCTAGGAAGATGAAAAGGGAATGAAAGGGCTCCTCCAGAAAGCTGGAAACCTGTGCAAAAAGAAATATTTAGGGGACATATACCCGTATTTCAGCCAAGCTTTATTTTAATATGTTCCCTATGCTTGCTCGTTTCTCTCTCTCACTAGCTTGTAAAATCCCTAACGCAGGGATTGGACCCTTTGCTTCTTTGTTTCTGCTGTTTTATTTGTAAGAAAGGGATTCTACACTGCAGAGGCTTTTTTTAACCTTAATTGAATCACCTCTTTCTTCCCCATGACTGATTACTGCTCCCTCCACCCCAACTTGGTTATCAGAGACACCAGGGCTTTGTAACAACTGCCCCTTCATCCCTCCCCCCACAAAAAGCACAGGGTCCAGAATCATGCTTCTTTCAAGTTGTAATATAATAATAATAATAAACAACTTTTACTGAGTACTTGCTTCCGTAAAGATTACAGCATTGGAAACTCTATGGGGGCAGTTTTACTCTGTCCTGTAGGGTCGTTATGAGTCGGAATCCACTTAAAGGCAACGGGTTGGGTATTGAGTACTTACTGTGGATCAGGTACTTTTCTAAGCTCTTCCTAAGCATTATATATTTCATTTGGTCCTCACAACCACCCTATGAGGTAGGTGCTATTATTATCCCATTTTACAGATGAGAAAACTGAGGCTTGAAAAGTTAAGTAATTTTCTCACCATCAGAGCTTGTTGTTGCTGGGTGCTATCGAGTCTCCTTCAACTCATAGTGACCTCAAGTGACTGAGTACAGCTGCTCCATAACCCTTTTCTAAGCTGTAATCTTTACAGAAGCAGATCACCAGGTCTTTCTCCCATGGAGCTGATGGGTGAGTGGGTTTAAAACACCAACCTTTTGTTTAGCAGCCAGCCAAGCACTTAACCATTGCACCATCAGGGCTCCTCAGATCAAGCTCCCGTTAAAAACCCACTGCTGTTGAGTTGATTCTGACTCATAGAGATCATTTAGGACAGGGTCGAACTGCTCCGTAGGGTTTCCAAAGAGCGGCTGGTAGATTCGAACTGCCAACCTTTGGTTAGCAGCTGAGGTCTTAACCACTACTCCACCAGAGCTCTCAGATCAAGATAATTAGTGGAAAAAGCTACCGTTTCCTGGGTACTTACTGTGTACCAATCCCATTAAACTGATGATCTCATTTAACAATACCATTAACCCTTAAGAAATGGCCTCCTGAGATTAGAATTTCAAGCATTTGGTGCTTTGGAGACTGGGAAATTTGTGAAGGCAGTCTTTTTTACTCCTTTATCCTGAGAGTAGGCATACTTGGGTGGCATAAACAGTTAATGTGCTCAGCTGCTAACCAAAAGGTTGGAGATTCAAGTCCACCCAGAGGCACCTTGGAAAAAAGGCCTGGTGATTTACATCCAAAAAATCAGCCATCAAAAATCCTATGGGCAGTTCTACTGACACACTGAGGTTGCCATGAGTTGGAATTGACTCCACAGCAAAGGGTTGATTTAGATCCTGAGAGTTGAGGACGGTGCCAGGGACAGAGCAGTAACTCAGACAATGTTTGCTGACTGAATGAAGGACCAGAAGAGGTACTGGTCCTGCGGAAGCCACCTGCCCCCCCGCCCCCACTTGAGGTGAGTCTTGCTGAGGTTCAAGGTGTCCTTGAAGCCACATCCTTGCTGGGTTTCCTTGTCTGTCATAATGAGTGTCTTGGGCTGGGTTCTCTAGAGAAACAAAACCA
>NW_004443947.1:22750303-22830011 GCF_000243295.1 Trichechus manatus latirostris | reverse complement strand
ACAGCAGGGCTTTTGCTCACAGGCTGTGAAGAAGATAGACGAATCCCCAGATCGGTAGGCAAGACTGCAGGTAGGCTGCTAGCTCAAGTTCCAAGAACCAGAGGTCAGATGAACAGGAGTCAGCTGCAGGATCCAGGGTGAGAAAAAGCCCACAAGCCTTGCCAGAATATCCACTTATATCCAATGCAGGCTACACACCCAAGGAAACTCCCCTTCAACTGATTGGCTACTCACAGCAGATCCCATCATGGAGGTGATCACATTATATCAGATCTCATCATGGAAGTGATCACATCATCATACGACTGCCCAACTGCATCACAGCTGCCAAACCACTGAGAATCATGGCCCAGCCAAGTTGACACACAACCTTAACCATCACAGTCCACCCCTTGTCAACTTGTCACCTGTACACATCTCCTTAATCCATACACAATCTCTGAATAAAGACAATTAGAAAGTCATACTTGCGCCTAACATGATACAATGAACACACATACAACTGAAAATGCACTAGCCCTGTTTATATATTATATTTTATAAGTCAAGAAAACAAAAATATTTGATGCACACATACAAAGCAGAAATACTCATAACAATTACAGTCCTCTTTTTTGCAACTGATCATATGGTTGTAACTGGTATTTAGAACTACCTTCTTCCACCACCCATTCCATATTCCCTTTGCCCTCAGCAAGCACCTCAGTTGGTCGTGGATCTTTGCTTGGTGGGATGACCCAAACCTTCATTACTGAAGGGCCATTAGTAGTCATGTCAGAATTGGGATGCTGTAATTTTCCATTGACTTTAATCACAGGGCATGGTAGTACTAAGAGACGCCCTAAAGGATCTCCTGCATCACAGATATACTCTTCTTTACATCCATTATGTACTATCAATCCGATTTCTTCTTGGTAACCAGGATCAATCCCACCAGCCAGTATAGTAACTCCCTTCTTTGCCTGTTGATCTACCTGGGCTGGAACTCCCTGGGATGTGGTGGTCTCCCTCTGTCATTACTCCAAGATCGTCAGGCAGTTGAAGGACCCCCGCAAGCCTGAACAGTTCCTGCAGGACTTCCTCAATGGGAACTGCAATTTGGCTCCTGGTTTGACCACATTAAGGGCTGGATTCAGATGCAAGGCAAAGAGAACTTCCTGTCTATCACCTACGAGGAGCTGCATCAGGTGTCTGAGGTGACTGGAAGGACTACTTCACGGTGGCGCAGAGTGAAACCTTTGACCACGTCTACAGCGAGCAGATATGGAGGCAGCTGATCTTCAACTTGGACAAGGCCCTGAAGGTCGCCAGCCCAGACCCCAAGCCCAGCCCCATCCCCAGCCCTAATCCTGGCCAGGTCCCCTAGACCCCACTCCTGGTACCAAATCCTCAGTTATCTAGTGCAGGGAGCTCATATCATCAAGAAACAAAATCTGGGAGAAGAGCATGTCCTTTGGACCCGGGGTCCCTGTGCTGAGAAGCTCCTAGTCCAGGGGAAGACTGATGACAAGGACCTTCCTCCAGAGCCAACAGAGAGAGAAAGCCTTCGCCTGTGACTGACACCCTGATTTTGGACTTCTAGTCAACTAGAGTATCAGAGAATAAACTTCTGTTTGTTGAAGCCATCCACTTGTGACATTTCTGTTATAGCAGCACTAGGTAACTAAGACAATGAGAACTCCTTCTTCATAGGGTGGTTAGGGGCTTCTACGACTGCATTTGCCTGTAGTTTCCTCACTTCTTTAACATGGGAGGTAAGGGACAGACCCTTATGCAGTGCAGCTCTTGCAGATTTCAGAGGGCCTTCAAGTTCATTTTCTCACTTGTTCCCCTCCAGCAGCCCCACCCAGTGTCTTTGGAAATTGAGTGTTCCCTGCCCCAGGATCATGCCAGCTGTAAGGGGCAGAACCAGGTTCTCTAATGCCAAACTCCTGGCTCCATTCTCTCTGACCCCACCACTTGTTCTTTCAGTGAGGAACTGGCAGACCCTGCCCGTTCTTTAAACTTAAACTGCCCGCCTCCCCTTCTCTATCGAGCCTTCCTGGGTGACTTCGGTTACACTAAACTTCTTCTCACCCACCCCAGAGCACCAAATATACTTATATACTGAGCATGTTAGCATTTATTGTTGTGAAGTTAAGTTTTCATCCTTGTCTTAAAAGGTTTATCAGGAGTAGGCACTATTTATGGGAGGCACCACAAGGTTTATTAGAACTCCCCAACCCCAAGGTCCGCAAACCCTCAATAAAATACCAGAGCTGGACCTATCAGAGGGGATGCCCATGGTTCTACCAGGTTGGAGTATTATTTCACAATGCTGGGGAAGGCGATAACCTAAAGCTTGGTGGTTCAAATCCACCCAGTGGCACCTCTTTAGAAAATCCCGATGATCTGCTTCTGTGAAGATTATAGCCAAGAAAACCTATGGAGCAGTTCTACTCTGTAACACATAGGGTCATCATGAGTTGGAATTGACTCTACAGCAATGGGGTTGGTTTTGGTTTGGGGAAACTGGTAGAGTTGATTCCAGGATAGAAAGTGAAAGAAGCAAGAGCATTCAAACCCTGGAGAGGGCATGCTGCAGTTCAGTGCCCTTGGAAAGAGTTCCCCCACTCAGATTACAGGGACATTCCCTGAGCTCAGTAGGACACTGACTTTGGAAATACTATAAAGGGAAAGAACAACTGTGAAACTAGGGAGGAAATCTCTTCAAAGAGGGGCAATTCTGGCGCAGTGGTTAAGAGCTCAGCTGCTGACCAAAAGGTCATCCGTTCAAATCCACCAACCGCTCATTGGAAACCCTACGGGGCAGTTCTAGGCTGTCCTATAAGATCGCTATGAGTCGGAATAGACTCAAAGGCAACGGGTTTGGTTTGGCTTTTTGTAAACTTTGGAACAGGATCCCCGAGTCCGCTGAGAAAGCCCACAATATTATTGCAAAGAAGAGTTATATTTTTATTAGTTCAGCTTTGGAATGTCAAAATAAATAAATACATAGAAACCACATACAGTCGCTTTTCAGAAAGCACACTCCTGACTTAAAAGTAGCACCTTCCTCGGCTGATCCTGTCTGGTCACAATCCGCACATCAGGTTCCCTCAGGCTGACGAGTAAGAGGGTTTTTAAATCGTTTTCTGCGTATCTCTGTTGACTTTTTTGTGTGGCCTTTAAGAAGCAACCTGCAATTGACAAGTTTATGTCCTCAGCCACGACTACACCTGACCTCCCTCTCGAATCGTGAGATCTTCCGACTTTCTCAGGTGTCTCTGTGTCACCTTCCTGTGCCTTACGGATAGGTGGGGGTGGGCACTGCCAGGGAGGCTGAAGCTTGGTTTCAATTTCAGTCATTTTTCAGAAGTGCAGGTGGCCCTCCGTTGCTTTATTTACATAAATTGAAGAGGGCGGGAGGTCTTCATGGATACGGGACGAACATCTGCTTCTCCAGGCCCCCCTCAAACAGGTTTGTGTTTTGATGTCTATATTTCAATATCTCTTATGTTCCCATCCATCACAAGTACATGTCTGTGCTTGCATCAGAACGCGGTGTTCTCACTGGCTGCTGTAAAACTGATGCACTCGCAGCCTCACTGGAAAAGGTGTCAGTATAAATAACACTTAAATTCACATTTTGCACAAGAGGGTCCATGCCTCCTGGAGCAGGTCCCGAGAAACATACGATGCACCTTGGCACACAGATGTTAAATAATGGCAATAAATTAATAAATACATAAATTATTTAAATATTTACAATAGCATGAAGGGCAGTGGAAACCTGAGAGCTGGGAAATCTATAAATAAATTAGCTGATTGTTTCAGTGGGCACTTAGCATTTAAATATAAAAATACAGCAAAGGCATCATTATAATCCTCAAAAAAAGCAAATCAGGTAACAATTTTTTTTGTCTATTCCATCATATCTTTGAAAAAATTCTGTCTGATGGTTTTCACTTGTCCTCTAAGGAGTCCTTCTGGAATTGGAATCTAAAAAAGAATAGCAAAATAGGGATGAGATTTGTAGCACCAAACCCTTCTTATTTCACACAAAACTTTTTCCTGGGAAGTTGGTTTTGGGGGATTCCATGTCAGAAGCATCCAGCCCTTCCTTCTGGGGACTAGAATTTGGGCTGATACCATGCTTGCCAGAGGCTCTCTTGAGAGTTTTCTTAAAAGAATATCTGATTGTGTCATTTTCTTGCTTAAAGCCCTTCAGTGGCCCCCCCAACGCCCCCAGGACAAGGAACTAACTCCTGTAACCAGCTTGCAGGCCCTCCATTCTCTGAGCCCTGCCCACTTCTCTCTTCTGCTTTTGCATTCCCCTTTAGAAGCCCTGGTGGCACAAAAAGTAAAGCACTTGGCTGTTAACCAAAAGGCTGGCGGTTTGAACCCACCCCGTGGCTCTGCGGGAGAAAGACCTGGCAATCTACTTCCATAAAGATTACAGCCAAGAAAATCCTATGGGGCAGTTCTACTGTGTCACATGGACTTGCTGTGACTCAAAATGGACTCAATGGCATCTAACAACTAGGGGGAAGGACCCATGGCTGTTTTCTTTGCTGCCGTATCCCTGTGCCTGACACAATATGGGCACCAAATAAAGCCTGTTAATAAACAAATGTATGTTTCTCACTCTGGCGACTGTGTACAGGGTGCCCCACTGGCCCACTGCTGTGCTGCAGCATCCCCCACCATTGCCCTGAACCCGGGTACTATGAGCGTGCAGGTCTGGGCTGGGCTTCGAGGGCCTGCTCACCTAACTGCAGGATACAGATGCCCATTCGCTCCAGAAGGAGCTATAGTAGCGGTCCCGGGCTTGCACCCGGATCTTGGTGTCCTTATGGCAGATAACCTTGGCTGAGGTCTTGTCCATGCAGGGTCTCTCTTTCTGCAAAAGACAGTGCAATTTGTGAATGCCCTGTGGCAACACTGTCACAAGGCAGGCTGGGCATATTTCTGCAAAGCACAACCTCCCCAAACAATCACACCCTGGTCTTAGGACACCACATTTGTAATGCACAGGGAAGGGTGTAGAACTTATGCCACCTACTGGCAGAAACTCTAAATACAGATTCTGCTTTTCTGTTTTCTATTTTGTACCTGGGTGGTGCAAACGGTTAATGTGTCTGGCTGCTAACTCAAAGGTTGAAGGTTCAGGTCTACCCAGAGGGGCCTCGGAAGAAAGGCCTGGTGATCTACTTCTGAAAAATCAGCACTGAAAACCCTATGGAGCACAGGTCTACTTTGACACACATAGGGTCACCATGAGTTGGGGTTGACTCAATAGCAACTTGTTACTGGTTAAGAGAGAAATCGTTTGGACCAGTTTTCATCTTTTAACACAGCTGCCTTGCCCGAAGACCCCATGCATACCCACCCCAGTACTAGGCTGATGTTGGGACTAAGATAGATTTGCTCTTGCTGTTTCTTGGATATTCAGAAATACCATACCCTGATCCTGTCATCAGACAAACCTGAGTTCAAATCCTGACATCTCTACTTATTAGCTGTGTGACTTCAGAAAAATGTTTTAGGCTCTTTGTGTCTCACATTCCTTATTTATAAAATGGGAAGAATAATAATGACCACCTCAAAGAGTTGTACAAATGAAAGGTAACATTCATGTGAAACTCTTAGCAAAGTCTTTACCATGTAAAAAGCGCCCAGTAAATATTACCTATTAATGGTATGTGCTTTAAGTTGGGAAGGTACTTATCAAGATTTTTAAATAATGTTTAGGTAAAACCCCCAACCTGCCAAAAATCTCAGGAAGTAACTGAACCACTAGAGGGCAGTGATGGTTTCATGGGAGAATTCTCGCCTTCCATGCAGGAGATCTGGGTTTGATTCCTGGGCAATGCACCTCATGCGCAGCCACCACCCCTCTGTCAGTGGAGCCTGGTGTGTTGATATGATACTGAACAGGTTTCATCAGAGGTTCCAGACTAAAATGGACTAGGAAGAAAGGCCTGGTATCTACTTCTGAAACTCAGCCAATTAAAACCTTATGGATCACAACAGTCTGATCTTATCGTGCATGGGGTCACCATGAGTTGGGGGCTACCTTGACAGCAGCTAACAACAACAACAACTGTATCACTAAGTTTCTACCACATGCTAAACGCTATGCTGCATAAGGCCTATATGCAGTGATTCTAGAAATGTGGTCCAAGGAGCCCTAGGGCTCTGTAAAAGTGCCTTGGGGACTTTGTAAGAGGTAAAGAAGTTCTCATGCTAAGGGAAGAAAGTTTGAAAGCCACTGTGTTAGCCTGTGTAAGTGCCAATGTTCTGTTTAAGACAATAAGTTAACCATCTCTTGAACAGCTGAGAGTTACCCATTTTAGTTGAGACACAGCATGAATGTTCTGTCATCAGTTATACTCACTGAGGACCAATTCTGAGTGCAAGGATTAATGATCAACTATCCTGGAGGCAGTAGAGTGGTTGGGGGGCAGGCCTTTGTGTCTGGCCAACTGAGTTTGTGTCCTGGCTCTGTCACTTCCTAGCTGAGTGACTTTGGATAAGTCACTTAATCTCTCTGAGCTTCAATGTCTTTACTCATGAAGTGGTGATAATCATATTGCCTGCCTTTGTAGGGATATTATGAGGATTAAGTGAGATAACCCAGGTAAAACCCTTCGCACTGCTCCAGGCCCATAGAAAGTGCTAAGAAAAGTTGGTGGTTATTTTCATCATTCATCTTCTCTCTGATGGGGGCCTGCGTAAACCTGACCACAGAATATATCGCGCATGAATCATGTCTTACCTTTTCTCTCTTGTTCTTGCCCTGTACCTGGATGCAGAACGTCAGGGAGAAGTAGGAATGTGGGGTGCTCCAGGTGTCAGGGTACTCCCAGCTGACCTCCACATGCCGAGAATTCGCTAATGCCTTCAGCTGCAGGTTCTTAGGTGGGTCAGGTTTGACTGTGGAAACAGATAAACGCTACTTTCCTAACGGGGCTTTGGAGTAAGGTGGTTCTGGCTTCTGAGTCCACTTTCACCTTTTACCAGCTGTGGGTCCATAGGAGAGTTACTTTTCTGAGCACTGTTTTCATCTGGAAAATTGGATTCATGGTGGTTTCCGCCCCATAAGTGATTGTAAGGATAAAATGAGATTTACTATGTAAAGTCCTTACATGAGGTCAATACATGCAACTCTTCTTTCTAAAACTTTAGGAAATTAAGGATCCTCAGGGCTTCACTTTTAATCTTTGAAACTTGGGCCTAGAAAGCAATGCCCCTCCTCCCCCAGCCAGCCACACTCCCTTGTTCATGCTCTCCTTATCTGCACGGCTGGTGTCACACCTCCCGCCATCTGTCAGGCAGTGAGGGCATCCTTCTCACCTTCTGGTGGCACTAGGAACAATGTAGGGCCATGGTACCTATGGTGTCTAGCCACTGAACTACCTGGACCATAACTAGCTCTGGGTAAATGAAATAAACTGGGTTGGCAAACATGAGATACCTGGGCTGCTGGTCCTCATGCCATCCATGGAAGGCAGCCCTCATCAATCATTACACCCTTTACCAAACCCAAGAGAGAGGCTCAGAATCCTTCATCCTTGCATTCTGGTGTCCACGTCCCTCAATCGGATGGTCCCTGGCACTGGAACCACCTCTGCTTGGTGCTCAGAAGAAGATTCTCAGAGACAGCAATCTCACATCTGGGCAATGCCATCAAGGACCATCCTCTCTGTGGTCAAGCCCTCTTTTTGTACCAAACATGGAACAGAGCTGAGCCTCTCACCCAGGATGAGGTAGGAGACTTTCCACTTATTGCCCTTTTTTTGTCTGTTCCTAGTGTCTGCACTGACTTGTCTCGCAGCATTTGTAGTTAATTGCCTCTATGCTCATTCCTTCACTCACTTACTCAATAAAAAATTACCGAGAACCCATTTATGTGCCAGCCACGAGAGAATGCATAGAGGATACAGCAGCTGAGTATCACAAAGACTCTGTCCAAAGTAGTCTTACCTTTTCTAGAGTGGGAGACATTCTACAGAAGGTGGTTGGACTCACCAGACCCAATACCACTCCACACAAAGACCATGGCACCTAGTAGGTACTTTGCAAAATTCTTCTCTCTATTCTTAGCATAACTTCTTTTCTTTAGGTCTCATTTAAATCTCACCTCCTTCCTGGCCACACTATGAGAACTAGATCCCACCCTCCCCAGCCCATCAAGTGCAAACACTCCACAAATACTAGAGCAAGTTATGTGGCTCTATCGTGCTTTATTTCATAATGCTTGTTAAATGAGTAAATGGTAAAGGGAAAGATAAATGGCAAAATCTATACCTGCCAATTAAAAAATAGATGTCCAATCTAAAATAGTTTATATTCAAATGCTAGAGAGAGACTGGCTGGGAATAATTCCAATTAGTAAGGAAGCCTTGATTCTCAGGATAAATATTCTGCTTGAAGGGCTCTTGGATTCATCAGGGAAACAACCTGGGCAGCAGAATAGATGTGTAGCAAAGAGCCTACCCTTTCTAGTGGACAGATCTGGGTCTGAATTGCTAGCTGTGAGACCTGGGGCAAGTTGCTAATCTTTCTAAGACTCAATTTCCTCCTTTTTAAAATGCAGATAATAGTATCTCCATTGTACCTACTTTTTTTTTGTAGCAGAATTAAAGAGGTAAGGCAGGTAAGCCCCTTACCCCAGTGCATGGGGCATGGTGAACGTGTGACAAATAGCATTGATCCTTATTAAGTGCATATAATTGTCCATAACTCACTGATGTCTCTGATGAAGAAGCTGCTGGTGTAGTTTTCGTACTTGAGCTTGTGAACAGCTTCCACCACGATCTCAATCGGTTGGCTCTCCTCAGCGGCTGGGCAGGCGCTGTCCTCCTGACACTCCACCATGTACTTCTTATACTCCCTGTGGTCCACTTTGACCTTCTCTTCAGAGAGTGTTGCTGCCCCACACGTCACCCCTTGGGGGTTAGAGGAGCTGAAGTCACAGAAATCATCCTGTATTACCCATTTGTGGTGGAGTCCCTGGATGATAATGGTTAACGTGCTCAGCTGCTAACTGAAAGGTTGGCGGTTCAAGACCACTCAGAGGAGCCTTGAAAGAAAGTCCTGGTGATCTACTTCTGAAAAATCAGTCATTGAAAAACCCTATGGAGCACAGTTCTACTCTGAGACACATGGGGTCGCCATGAGTTGGTGTCAACTGGATGACAACTGGATACTGGTTACCCATTTGCAGGTGACTTCCCAGTGATTGCAGCCAGTGAGGCAGGTAAGACAGCTCTTTGAGGACACAACTTCTCCAACTGGTTTGATTTCTCCCCAGGGGTAATAAACTGCCCTTCCCACGAGAACAAACTTAGCTTAAGGGAGTGGTACAAATGTTTGGAAACAACTCTGCAAATATATACCGCTGGCCTAAATGAATCTGGACATTTTTAGATCTAGAGCCCTTGATTAAATCCCTTTACTAAAATTTTGAATTCATTTTTCTTATTTTAATTAAAAAATCTATGCATGCTAATTATAAAAAAAAATGATAAAGATGCATATAAAGGTAAATGTGTATGTACCTCCTTCATCTACCCTTTTATCCCTAATCTCAGTCTTCAGATAGAAATGCTATTCATAGCTTGCTGTAGCCTTCTAGAACTTTTTCAATGAATATTCATTGAAATATACACATATATTTTATATATTTTATTTATCTATATCTCTTTCTATATATATACATAGGGCTTATTTTTTATGAAGTGGGTTCAAATTATATATATTGTTTTGTAACCACTTTTCCCCCTCTGAGCATATTATGGGGAGCTCTCCACATCAAAACATACAGATTGGGTTATTCATTTTAATGACTGCTCAGAGTATAAGGTACCACACTTTATTTAATCATTCCCCTGCTGATTACCCAAAATGCCACAAACACTTGCACCTATGTCTTTGTGTACTTGTATAACCATTTCTTTGGTGTTATCATTTTAAAGATGGGAAAATGAGACTCCAAGCTTAATTTAGGGAGCCCCAGTAGCGTAAGTGGTTTGCGATTGGCTGCTAACCTAAAGGTTGGTGGTTTGAACCCACCCAGTGGCTCTGCAGAAGGAAGGCCTGGTGATCTGCTTCTGTAAAGATTACAGCCACGAAAACTCTATGGAGCAATTCTACTCTGTAACACATGGGGTTGCCATGAGTTGGGGGCTGACACAGATGGCAGCTAATAACACCACCACAAAGGTTAAATTACCCAGCGAAATGGTGGCAAAGCCAGGATGATCACCTAGACTTTGCTCCATTAACCTACATTGTTTCAGAAACTGAGATAGTGATTAAAGGGAGTCACATAGACGGGCAAAAACAGAGGTTCTCTATCCATGGAAATTGGTTTCTTAGGGAAAGTCCAAATGTGTTGGACAAACAGTGAACTCCTCAGCTCTCTTAGCTTCCAATGCGTGGCATTAGCAGAAGAAAAAGGAATTGAGGTGGCCATGGGAAAATTTCTGGTGGGATCACAGAATTTTGGGGTTGGCTTTAGAGCTTCCAGGATCTATGCCCTAGAACTCTTGTTTGTATTTTTGACTCAAGGTGCAATTTTGGCAAGTCATTTGTAGCTTCTATTTCTCCTTTTATCCCTCCCCATGGTGCTATGAACTTTAATGAAGCATTTCCAGGCAATTTGGATGAGAGTGGCTTCAAACACAGTGAGGCTATTCTCAGACCTTGAGAATATCCTGTCCTAACACGTACATTTGTTCACGCAATTGGCTTAAATCTCCATGTTCTTTCCTCAATTTAGGGCAAGAGAGGGGACTCAAAAGATTCTGCATTTGGTCACTGATAGGTCACCCTTATTTTCTTAATGAAATAGTTCTAGCAAAACGTTGAGAAGCCACATGGGTTTCACTTACCCTCTGCTGCTTTTGACACTGAATTTCAGATCAGTACTGATTGCTGTCAGCCACCAGCAGGTGAAATGTCCAGAATAATTCTTTGCCTCGCATTTTAGAAAGGTCTTATTTTTGGGTTCTGGATTTGAAGAAGAATAAAAATTCAATGTTAAGAGGTTTTCTTTCAGAAAGATTTTGATTGTGATTAATTACAGGCCACTCAGTGGCACAAGTGTGAATATCTTCCATTCATTTCCTTGGAAAACGAGGCTGCTCCGCTGACAGGCATTTTAGCTAGGTTTGGGAGTGCCAATAGGATGCTGATTCTGTAGGGTATAATATACACCCAACACACTCAGGGAGGTATTCTTAATTTTTTCTCAAGGTTATCACCTCAGTGTTGATGTAATGCATCTCGTACATTGGTTAATTTCTGTTAGTCAGTCAATAATATTACTGTTATTTAAAGAGAATCTCAGGGAAAACATCCAGACTGAACACATATCTCTCCCAACATGAGATTTTGATGGTTGATAACCCAAAGCTGTCTAGCAAAGCAAAAGAAAATGGAGATTCTGAGTGGTTTCAGTAAGGGACTTGATGTTAACTCATTAACTACATGAACTGGGTCTTGCCTTTCTTTAATTTTTATTTTTGTATCACTTGTGGAGCAAAAGAGAACATTGACATTATTCAAGGGGATGGAATTACCTTTCTGGTCCTTTAAAATATCAGTGGACCAAATCCCGTCTTCCTTTTTGTGAAGCAGCAAGAGTGAATGGCCCAGAATCTCGCCTCCTTTCTGACAGGTGTATTGGCCAGCATCTCCAAACTCTTTGACTTGGATGGTCAGGGTTTTGCCAGAGCCTAAACCCTCGCTGCTCTGGTCAGAAGTCCAGGTGATGCCGTCTTCTTCTTGAGTGTTACAGGTGAGCACCACTACTTCTCCAGGGGCATCAGGATACCAGTCCAACTCTACAATGTAAACTGAAGAGCACAAGGAGTAGAGAACTAGACTGTAGCTCTATGAACTCTGGGACTGTGTTTTATGGACCATCCTGGCATCTCCACTGCCTAAGCATAGCCTTGCTCATAACAAGTGTTTGGCAAATGTTTGCTGAGATGGTCTCAGGGCATTGGGGCCCATTTGAGCCCAAGGCCGTGAAACAGAGAAGCAAAGAGTTTATACCTGCTGTGGACTCATTAACTGGCAGGTTGCCTGTAATAATTAACCTTTGATTAGCTGGAAGATGGGGAAGACCTTGCTCCACTCAAAAATACAAACAGCACAGAACTCTTTGCCAAAGATCTAGTGAAGATAAGAAACTTCTAGCACAATTTCAATTTCAGAGGGTATAAACCAGAGCACAGTATTTATCAGAATAACATGGTGGTTAAAAAAGCAAACGGCCTGGAGAAAGATTGATCAGGCCTGAATCCTGCCCCAATTAACCCGCTGTGGTATTTGGGGCAAAGTACTTAATTACCATGAACCTCTGTTTCTTCATCTGTAAAATGACAATAATAATAGTATCTACCTCACAAGTTTGGCTTTAAGGATCAAATGAAAAAATAAAAACACTTAGCACAGGACCTGACATGTGGTAAACTCAATATAAGTTATTGTTATTATTCACAGACCAGAGGATCAGACAATGACACAGACAAACCCTTCTATAACTTTCCATGGGGATTTAAGGATTTACTTTCCTCTGCAGGAGACTTATCAGTGGAGATATTCATTCTCTCTGTATTATTTAGCTATTTTACAATCCTAGCAGGCAGTTCAGCAGACCTTAGTCTTCCTATTTTATAGAGGAGGATATAGGGGTTAAGCAAGGTCACATCAAGTTAGAAGCACAAGAGCTACATCTCAACCCTTCTGACTTCTAGGCTTTGCATTGGACTACAGTATCTTGACATCTAAACTGGCACTCAAGGGCTGACTTAGGATAGTATTCCAAAGAGTTTGTCACATCAAAGATGCATTCACTTATTCATTCATCTATTCACGCATTGATTATTAAATGAATAGAATATTTTAGTGCAATGGTTCTCAAAGCATGATCATCATCTGCAGCATCTCCTGGGAATCCGTTAGAAATGCAAATTCTTGAGTCCCAATCCAGATTTACTGAATCAGAAACTCTGGGGATGGAACTGCAGGATATGTATTTTAACAATTTCTCCAAATGATTGTGATTTCTGCTCAAGCTTGAATGCCATGGTGGTTAACAGCCTGGACTTTGGGTTTAGATAAGTTTGAGTTTAGATTTAGCTCTAGCACTGTGGTCTTGGGTAAGAAACTCAACTACTTTCAGCTTCAATATCATCTTTAAAATGGGAAAATATTAGTATTTGCTCTGGAAGGTCAAGATGAGGATTATATAAGCTAATTCATGTAATAGCTTAATGCAGTGCCCTTAAATGCAATATAAATTGTGGCTCTTGTTATTGGCATCCAAGTATAAAGCACTGTGGAATATAAAGCTCTCACCTTGCATCAGATGGGTTTTACAACTGCTTAATGGGAACAGGAAACCCTGGTGGCCTGGTGGTTAAGAGTTCAGCTGCTAACCAAAAGGTTAGCAGTTTGACTCCACCAGGCACTCCTTGGAAACCCTATGGGGCAGTTCTACTCTGTCCTATAGGGTCGCTATAAGTTGTAATCGACTCGACAGGAGTGAGTTGTGTGTGTGTTTTTTTTTTTTTTTAAATGGGTAACAAAGATAAGAGATAAAAAACATTTAGTGCCTAACTCTTCGGAAATGAGTAGCTGTGTTGACATGAAGCCATATAGCATCTTTGGTTTTCTCTAGTTCTTTTTTGTCCCGCTGATGAATGAATAGCATGGCTATTTCCCTGTTAATACTTAAGACTCAGAATGCTTAGAAGACCCTTGTCCAGGGCAGGGAAAACAATGGCAAGAGGGAACCTGATGAGGATCATCTATAACCTAGGGTTTGGCTTCTTCATCATCTTGTCTCCAAAGTCACAAGCCCTCTTAGTGTTTCTCACATTGATGTTCTGGAATTTTTGTGGTTTACCAAATCAGAAGTAACTAAGGGGTTAAATATGCAAGGGACAAGGTTTTTGAGCTCAGAAAAGTCCCAGGTTGGAAGAGATCTGGTATAATCATCTGGCTCATGCCTTTGCTTTTGCTCAAGGAAGAGTCTAAAACTCTCCAACCCTCCTGGGTGGGTGGCTGGATTGTTGTCTTCTTGACACTCTTAAGAATGGAGAAATGGTCCAACATTTCTTCTAGGCATCTAGTTCAGTGTTGCAGTCTCCTGACTATCCAAACATCATTTCTGATCATCAGCTGAAATCTCTTCAGGTTAATTTTTAACTATTTTCTCTTGCTCAACTCTCCAAAGATGTAGGAAACAATTGCTTCACGTCTTTCTTGTAAAACTTTTTCAAAGACTTAAGTGTATAGGCTTTGAAGTGAGACAGAATTGGGATCATGTCCCTGTTCTACCCTTACCAGCGATGTGAGTTCACGTAAGTTACTTAATCTTTTATTTGAATGACTTTTTTTTTCTTCTTGCCATCGAGTCAATTCCAATTGGTAGCGACCCCATGTGACAGAGTAGAACTGCCCCATAGAGTTTTCTAGGCTGTAAACTTTACGGATGCAGATTGCCAGGTCTTTCTCCTACGGAGCCACTAGGTGGGTTCAATCTCTTGGTTAGCATCCAAGCATTTAACCATTGCACCACCAGGGGTCCTTAGTTACTTAATCTTTTAGCCTCACTTTTCAACATCTGTAAAATGGGATGTGGGTAGTCTCTACTTCATATGGATGTTGTGAGAATTAAATGAAATGCTGTCCTCAATAAGTAGTAACCATTATTATTATTGTTGATATTGTTATTTTTACACAATTAAAGGTAGTAATTATCAGCATTAATATGCTTGCTTCAGTGAGGAACATCTGAGGTCTTTTAGGAACAACAATAATCAGTTAATGCATATTTACTGAGCGTGAGATACTAGAAGGATAGAGGGAACCTCTTATTCTATTAACACCTATGCTATTATTCTGTTAATAATTTTTGTTGATTGCTGGGAAAGAAAGTTTCTCTTAAGTCATCAGAGACATATTTTTTTCTAGCAATCAAACAGTAATATTAGCTAACATTTCCTTTCACTTCACCATCTATTGAGTTGTCTTCTGCATTTACTAACACATCTAGTAACCTATGTGGTAGGTGTCACTTTGTAATCCCCACTTTACAGGTGTGGAAACTCAGGCTCAGAGGTGACCCAGCTCAAGGTCACACAGCCAGTAACTAGCAGAATCAGGACTTGAACCCAAGACACTGTGAGTCTAAATCCTATGCTTTTATCCAAAGTGCTTGGTCAGAGGTAAGGCATCACAGTGTCAACTAAGTGGGTAGCACTGGGTGGTGGAGTGGGAGATGACAGCACATAGTTATTCTGTTTAAATCCTCTACTTTGGAATTTTATCGTACGGCACAACTGGTTTTTAGCCAATACTGGCAAAATCCATATCTCTTTTCCCACCACAGTCCACAAAAACCTCCTTTGGCATCCAACATGAAAACGAAACAATATAGACACCCTCAAGAGGTGAAAGCAGGAAATACGGCCTCCCATTTTCCCAGAGCACTGGCTCTCACTAGGAAGACCCCAGTGCGTGAGTGGTTGCCCATTCGGTTTGATGTCCCAGCAAAGGCTGCCTGAGAGTCCTGAATTAGAATCCCGGGACTTCACAGGGAATAGAGAGAAGCTGGTTACCGTCTTTCTCCAGTTCCCATATGGCCAGGAGGGGAGATGCCAGAAAAACCAGGGCAAACCAAGAGATGACCAACTGCTGATGACGCATCTGTAGGAGAGAAATAGGAGGAGAAGCAGCAGGAGGGAAGAAAAAAGAGGAAGGAGGAGGAAGAGGAGAAGATGAGGAAGGCAAAGACGAGAGACAATGTTAATAATTATCCAGTTACCTCTGGGAACCGTATATACATTCTATGCACATTGCATTTAATCTTTATTTTCCTCTTTCTTGTCTGCGATCAGGTTAATACTAAATGTGTTACAACAGCCCCACATACCAGTCTTTGGGTAAGAACATCTCCAGATAGTCATAGACTATCTGGAGCTAGAGGAACCGCTGTCTGATGCAATCCTCTTATTTTTAGGGTGAAAAACCTAAGGCTCAGGGAAGGAACATGACTTGTCTGGTTCAGCGTTAAGCAGTTACTTATTTAATACTTGCTATGTAAAGGGCACTGGGCTAGGATGCAAACTTTTAAGTTCCGGCCACAACCCAGTCATCTGGCTTTGTTGTGGAGGTTTAGTTTCTCTCCTTGTTTAGAGTACAATTGTTCCAAACTCAAAAATCTACTCCCTTCACATAATCGAACCCAGTAGTTCTCAAACTTGAGTGCGCATCATAATAACTTGGCAACTTGGAAGTTTTTTAAAAACACAGATTGCTGAGTCCCAGGCCCAGAGTTTCTTATTCATTAGGTCTGGGGATGGACCCTAAGAATCTGCATTTCTGAAGACTTCCCAGGTGAGGCCTACGTTGCTGGTCCAGGAATCACACTTTGAAAACCTCTGGCTTAACTCAATGGTTCTCAAACATCTTCAGGGTCCAGAAAACCAAACCAAACCCACTGCCATTGAGTCCATTCTGACTCATAGTGACCCTATAGGACAGAGTAGAACTGCCCCATAGGGTTTCCAAGGAGCAGCTGGTGGATTTGAACTGCTGGCCTTTTGGTTAGCAGCTGAGTGCTTAACCACTGTGCCACCAGGGATCCTAGAGACCCTGAAAATCAAGGAATTCTTTGAGAGAAGACCACAAAATAATGATGCATAATCCTGAAATAATGAAAGGCATAATTGTATCATCTACCATCGTATATTAAAGTCCAGTCTAAATTAAGTCACCAGGGTTTATGGAGATCTTTATATTGTGAAAATTATACTCATTAACATTTTCCCCACCTGCAAATTAGGTAGAGATGATTATTATTTAATTTTAGTTGGAAACACCTCCATCTATATTGAAGAGTGCAATGTTCTGTAGGAACATGGTTTCCTCTGGTTTAAATCATACGAAGAATAATACTTAAAAG
Source organism: Trichechus manatus latirostris (assembly GCF_000243295.1). Lineage (NCBI taxonomy): Eukaryota > Metazoa > Chordata > Mammalia > Sirenia > Trichechidae > Trichechus > Trichechus manatus. The sequence goes on along the minus strand of NW_004443947.1, from coordinate 22,813,042 downwards.
CTTCAGCCAAATACCTTAAAAATACACATCCCTTGGTTGGAGTGACCAGGCATTGATAGATAAGGGCTGTGTTGAAACTTCTGTTAACCCTAGGGGGACCCTCATATATACATTAATCCCTTATATTTTAAAGCTCATGAGAGACAGAGACAGGACTAGAAATCAGGCCTTCCCGTACATAGCCCAGTGCATGGAGCTTTCAGGGACAATTAGTCCAAGTTAGGACTGTAGCAAAGTACTAGCTGGCGCAGAGCAACAGTTGGTAAATTCATAGGCTTGGGGTGAAGAAGACACGGGCTTGAATTCTGATTCCACCAGTCAATAACTGTGTGGTGTTAGGCATGCTACTCTCTGAGCCTTAGTTTCCTCATCTGTAAAATGGGCATAATACCCATCTTAAAGGGTTGCTGGAAGCATGCAATGGCATGAGGGTATTATAGAAGGCAATCAATATCATGTTAGTTTGTACAAACTAATCAGGAAGTGATAAAGGAAAATTTTGATATCTCTCTTTTGAATATAATGGATAGCCGAAAACAAAGTTAGTGCCTGGCTATAGGGAAATGCCCATGGATGTCTGCACTCTGGGAACAGAGACGGGAGACAACAGAGATTCCTGGCAATTACTTTACGTTCTCTTAATGCTGGGGATTTCCCTTTGGCTCTGCGCCCAGCAAGGCCTCTCTGGGCCTCAGGTGCATTTAATGATCTCAGGTGACTGCTTGTTAAGGTAAAGAGAGCCTGGTGCTGGTCATAAGAAGCTACTCACATTGTAGTAATATCACCTACATTTTAAAACACAGAACACAGGCAAGGGTAAAAATGGTAGTGGGTCACCTCTTAATCAAACCCAAGAGAAACAAAAAATGAGGACAATCAGCTGATACCAGGAAGCTGTATCCCTCAGCCCACATTTCCTTGACATGGTAAGTTTCGAGAGTCTTGAGTGTTAAAAAAAATTTTTTTTTCATGAAATTTCAGAGGTTTTCTAAATTCTTAAAACCCTTGAATGAGGGATGCAGGGTACTGTGGTTAGTCATTCCTATCTCCCATGGTGTGTTAAGGCTCCCTAATGTTGGTACCAACACGGGCATGCCAATGATACTTGGGAGGACATCTCTTTTCCAAGTTTATTTTGTTAGTTTTTATACTGAGCAAGTGTTGTCTTTGTAATTATTATTGAAAAATAAAAAGACAGAGTCACAGATGATATGACTGGCACATGGAAAGTTCTAGAGCCAAGGAGACCTGTGTTGGCATCCCAGCTCTGCCGTTTAATGGTTGTGTGACCCTGCGCAAGTCACTCTAAGCCTCACAATCTTAATCTGTAAAATGGGTATCCTGTTATGGTGAGGAGCTAATGAGATTATTCCCAGATGAAGTCAGGACCTTGACTATTTGCTCTCACAGAGCCCATTCTTCCTTTCACAGCACTTACTACATTGAAATAGTATAGTTACTTGTTTGATGTTTTTCCTTCCCACCAGACTGAGCTCTCTGACAGCAAGGATCATGTCTGCTTTGCTTGCCAATCAATCCTCAGAGTCTAGGCTAGAAACTCTAGAGGGATTTCATTACTAGTGGAATGAATTCATGTATAGAAATAATAAAAGACCAGATCCCAGTAAAATTTACTCTAAGAGCCACTAAAATTCTCTCCAGTATCTTGAAATTCCTTACTTGAAAAAAGTGGGTCATCAACTGGGTAATCTCTTTGTTAAAATTATATCTTACCCCGATCACGTTGTTATACATAGTTTACCTGGGCAGGGATAAGACATCAGTTCAGTAAAGATTTTCCTTTTCTCTCAGATTTTAAAACTCCTCAGGGATTAGTATGAAACAGTACAATTGCTTTTCATTTTTAAAATGAGGCCAAAGTTAGTGAATCCAAAACAAAAAAAAAAAAAAAAGGGATAATCTGGCAATCTGGTTGATATCACAGCTGACTATTAAACTCATCACAAATATAGGATAAAGAATGCTCTGTAAGATTCAGTTACAAGGTATAATTACAAATTCAATTATTTTAAGGAGTGCATGACAGACTTTTTAAAGGTTTATAATGCTCAGGTAAGCCCCACTCACTTTAACGCTACACAGTCCTTTAATTAATGGCTATTAGTATTTAGGAACATACTTTTATATGTGTACAGCTTCAAAATAAGACAGAACATGCCAAAACAAACTTTTTATAAAATGTGTATTTGTTCACAGTCCATGTATACAATCATTATTAGTTCACTTTTTACATTAACACTTTTTTTTAAAATCAGTCCCCAGAGTACTGACTTTTCACTAGTGTCCCAGCAGGCAAGTTACTAGGCATGCTTCCAGAGCCCACCCACCTCATCTGCCAGGCACAGTGGGTAGCACCCCTGGATAGCCACAGGCTCATGGGAATGGGTGTAAGGGGCTAGAGAGGTGCTTACCTTGCTTCTGGGAAGGCTGCAGGATCTGCTGGGCCTGAAGCTGTGTTTCTGGTGCTGCTGCTGCTGCTGCTGAGCTTATTATATACCCTACTCCTACCCAGCTTTACAATGGAAACCCAAACTAGAAACTGACTTGTTCCAAGTTGCAACACTGCAACACTGAAAAAAAAAAAACTCTCAAAACCTTCTGGGGGAATTTCAAGCAGTTCCTTTTTCTTCTTCTTCTTCTTCTTCTGTAAGTATCAATAATGCTGAGGGAACATAGACATTGAAATCCCAGGTAATGAACTAAGAGGAAATGACTTTTGGGTGGGGAAAAAGGAAGGCAATGGGGTTGTTGATTTCTTCAGTTTACATCATGGCCAAGGTGTGTAGGGACAGCAGCAGGCAGCCTCAGACTGAGGAAGAAGGAAGGCCAATGGGAGGCTAAGCAGGAGGCCAAGTTCATCGCAGGATGGAGAAACCATGTGGAGAAGCTCCAACAACAAAATCTAGCTTCTCGTGAATGGAAGGGCAAAAGGTTTAATATATCTGAGGGGCCCTCCTCCCCCACATTATTCCTTTTGCGTCTGGATTTCAGAAACATACTATTACCACCCATTCTGGCTCCATGTACCACACACACACACACACATTTTCCTACAGACATGATAAAAATGTGTGTACAGTAAGACTCGAATGTGTGCAAAGACACAGCCAGAACTCATAGGTACTCTCTCATATACAGATGAGAGCAGGAGGTTAAATATGCACAGACAGGCATACAGATAACGTGTGCCACATTCAAGGCACACCCTCTTGGGCACCCAGCCTGGACCCTCACACTCATTTTGCACACAAATCTATGGCCCTAGGAGCACTACAGAGATGCACAGAATGAGCAGAATAAAGATACATCTCTCCTAGTGGAATTTAAAATTCCTAAGAGTTGTGCAAACGTGTACACAGGTGTTAGGCCACCTACCCCTACCCCCATCCCGTCTGCAAGTGAACATATATAACCAAGGGCTTGGCTGCTAACCGAAAGGTGGCCAGTTTGAACCCCTGGAGCAGTACTGCGGGAGAAAGATGTCAGTCTGCTTCCCTAAAGATTTAGAGCCTTGGAAACCCTATGGAGCAGTTCTACCCAGACCTATAGGGTCGCTATGAGTCTGAATCGACTCAATGGCAGTGGGTTTGGTTTGGTTTTGATACGCAGACAGATGCGAGCCATACCCAGAGCCGCCAATAGAGGGCGCTGCTGCAAGGCAGTCGCCGCGCAGAGGCCCGGTTGAGAAGCGCACCCACGCGACCCGACTTCTCCATCCCGGCCCCCAGCTTTTGGCCCGTGCCTCGGGGGAAGTTCCTGGGGCGGGGGCTGGGGCCGGGCGGGGTTTCAGGAGCACGCAGGTTTCAGCGCTAACTTTCCTTGCAGTCTCGGAGTGGGGAAAACGGGAAACCCGGGCGAGAGTGGCGGAGCTTCCCAACCGCATACTTCCTCTCTCCCTCCGTTTCTTTCGGTTGGGAGGGCCCGCTCCGCAGTCCTACCAGTTATCCGACCTGTGCTCTGGCTTGGGGAGGGGACGTTACATCCAGCTCAGAGTGCCCGCTTCCACTTCTGTCCTCCTGGCCTCCCAAAACTTTGCGTCCCAGGCTTCAAGCGATACTGAAGTTCTCACATAAAAAACAAAACAGAACAAACGCCCTATATCCTAGATATCTTAAGTGAACAAAGCAGGTTGTGTTGTATTTCGGTCATATGACACCGTTTGTATCTGTGTTTAGGCTTTTAGCACTGGGCATCCTGGGGAGAGAAGCTAGACCTGAAGAAGGAGCCTTTCCACAGTTGGATTTTTTGTTACATAAATATGAACCAACTTGGGGTGGGGGAGTCTTTCTGTAAACATGTATTCATTTTCCTCAACCAGTCATCAAAGGTCATTGTATAGAAAGCTTAACTGTGAAATTCGTATGAAATAGATGTATTAATTAATTTATAGTGGCTACATCACTATAGATAAGCCCTTCTGTGCCCTGTAAAAAAATGCATAAAATATTTTTTAAAATTAACGTGTTAATAAAATCATCTTCAAAGTTAAAAAAAATTTAATTTGTAACATAAAAGCTAAGTAAAAATAGTGCGCTAGTTATGCAAAAGAAGCTTCAACGCAAGCCCCCTAGTCCTTTTCCACTCAGATTGCAGCCCAGGGCCTATCCTATATGAAAAAATGTGGAGCCTCCGTTGTTCACTTACCTCAAGGACAAGGAGTAGATTTTAAAAGGTGAGCTCTGGAGTTACAGAGACCTGAGTTCCAACACTTGCTCTGCAAGGTGCTTAATTTCTCTAAGCCTTGGTTTTCCAAAACTGTAAAATTGGATTAAATTTGTTGTCAGGATTAATTGAGAAACAATGTAATAACGCACTTAGCGTAACATCCGGGCTAAATGCTCAATAAGTGGCTGTATTTATTTATTTTATCCTGCCACGTCCCAGAAAGGCTTTTGGTAGCTCACAAGGGGACATTGAAGTTGACAAGAGGAGTGGAGGAAGATGGGATCCTTGTGAGGACATTTCGGGGAGCCAGGAATAGGGCTTCTCATAGTCCGCACAGTGATGAAACCACACAGTTGGGCCACCAATTTGTCTCTGAGCATCCTGGCCACCAGAATAAGAAACAGTATGCACCTGGCCCATCTCTGCCCTGTGGGACTATTTTGATGAGTCCAGTTCCCCTGCTGGGAAGTAGTTCTCAAACTTTATCTGCATGTAATAAAATAAATTCAGGTTCTTGGGGCCCCACATTGGGAGATTGTGAGGCAGTAGGTCTAGGGTAGGGCTCAGGAATCTGCATTTTAACAAGTTCACGCAAGATTCTGATGTGGAGCTGCATTTTGAGACATACCGTGCACAGCGTTCTGCTGCCTTGGGCAGACTGTATGCCTTACTCATCTCTGGATACGCCACAAGGCCAGCCAGAACTCTGATAATGTCAGCAGAATGCCTGTGGACCTGATTTCACACAACAGGTTGATCGACTTGCTCTACTTCGCAGTCTAGACTTTGAACCCTGGCAAACTAGATCAGACTTGTGATCCCTCTATGAATCTCCTTTCAGGAGGGGAAGGTCGGCTGACAAGCAGTAGGAGAGCTGAGCTGCCAGGTTGATATGGCTTGTGACTGAGCCACGAGACGGAGAGGATCACCCTAGAAACTGAAAATAACTTGAAGAATTTTTTGACCACAAAAACATTTTTTTTTTTTTCTAGAAGAATGTTCTGAGTTTCTAGTACAAGGTTCAAATAAAGGAGAAGCCACGTGCTGTTTTTAAAATTAAAGTATTTTAAAAATTACACAAGCAATATGTGTATATATGCTTATTACAAATACTTCAAACAATACAAATACACATAGAACAAAGTTGAAGCCCTGATTCACGCTGCTGCCAGAGATAACCATTGCCAACGTTTTGGTGTGTATCCTCCCAGAGTCTACTTTAGATCCTTCTCTAATTTATATCTATCTGGCTATCCAAATGGGATCATATTATATACATTGTTCTGAAAATTGCTCCTTTCTTATAACAGTCTGTTTTGTCTCCAGTGGTTTCTAGTGGCATGGTGGCACAGTAGTTAAAGTGCTCGGCTGCTAACTGAAAGGTTGGTGGTTCGAACCCACCAGCCGCTCCTTGGGAGAAATATGTCTGCTTCTGTAAAGATTTACAGCCTTGAAAACCCTATGGGGTAGTTCTACCCTGTCCTATAGTCAGAATCGACTAGACAACAGTGGGTTTGGTTTGGGTTTTGGTTTCCAGTGTCTTGCTAGAGGTCCCCTGTAGGTCACATCTGGATCAGTTAGGGTGCTTTGGGCTTTGTTCTCTTGCTCGCTCTTCTCAAGTTTCCAAACTAGCTCTTCAATTCTAGGCATCAATCCACAGGATAAGAAAAGGCTGTCTTGTCCTGTGTGTCTCTTTTGATGTTCGTTGCCATCGAGTTGGCTCTGACTCACAGTGACTCCATGCACAACAGAACCGAAATGTTGCCTGGTCCTGAGCCATCTTCACCATCGCTGGTATGCTTGAGTCTGTTATTGCAACCACTGTGTATTTTGAGTGCCTTCCAACCTAGGGAGCTCATCTTCCAGCACTGTTTCGAACAATATTCTGTTGTGATCTGTAGGGTTTTCACTGGCTAATTTTCAGAAGTAGATTGCCAGCCTTTCTTCCTAGCCTGTCTCTGCTGAAACCTGTCCACCCTGGGTGACCCTGCTGGTATTTGAAGTACCACTGGCATAGCTTCCAGCATCAAAGCAACACACAAGCCACCACAGTACAACAAAACTGACAGATGAGTGATCAGTGTCTCTTAGGAACAAAGAATTTTCCCAGAAGCCCCCACAGCCTTCTGCCAAGACTCCCTGGCCACCCATAAACGAATCACTGGCAAGGAGAATGGGTTTACAGTGAAACTTTTTAGGCTTGCCCCTGAGATCGGAAAGGATCATGGTCCCAGGGGCATGGCTACTGGCTACTTCAACAAGGTGGAAATAGATAGACAGTCATGAGTGTTGTCTATCAAGTCTCCTTCATAGGTGAGCCTCTCCTGATAGGTGAGCCCAGATGGTTAGTGCTGCCCATGAAGTGAGGATATACGGCCCTTGTGTGGGTAATGAGGACCAAGGCTTCTTCCTCAGAATGATCAGTCCCTTAAGGAACATGTCTAGTCTAGGAGCATGGGTATTAGCTCCCACCTGTCATCTCAGAGGTGTGTGCTTTTACAGAAAAAAAGACTGGAGGATTTATCACCAAAAATTTAAGTGGATGAATTTTGTTTTCTTCTTTATAGTTTTCTAAATTTTCCAAAATGCATTACTTTCCTAATTAGGAAAAAAAAGTTACTGGAAAAGAAGAGATGAAGAAAGCACACAGACAGGGCAGTATAGTAGTTAGGAATTTGCATTTGAGAATCAGATCTAGGTTAGACCGTGATTCATGTTTCAAATATAATTGAGTGTGCTTGTGAATTATAATCCTTTCCTGGGAGGTCTGTTGCCAAGTCACTGCTGAAATGCTGTACTTTTATAAATGGTGATGGAGAAGCTTCTCTCTTAGGCGTGGTGTTTCCTGGAGGCAGAAGAGTGCTTGAAGGGATCTCACTCAATTTTTCAAGTTTCCTTTGGATAGATAGACATATTTTTTGTTTTAATACTTTGTAAAAGATTCCTAAAGTCAGTTTAATTCTTAAAGGGACTGAGACGTCTTCCCCAGCTCCCCCCACCCGCCTCAATGATGACTCTGATCACATTTCTACAATATCTTCCTTTCTTTCCTGGCCCATGGCATGCAGGTGGAAGGTGTTAGATGCAGCCACTCCTGGGTTTCATCATGCAGTTGGGCATCTGCAGCCTGCTTGACTGGACTGACCGCAGAGTAAGAGCTATGCTCCACTTCAGACATTGATTTTGCCATTTGCTTGTGGGAATCTTTTCTTTTTCCTCTCTAAATGCAATTTTATGTTAATCCCGGTGAAAGGAAAGGGTGTGTGGTGACCGGAAGGAAGTGGGTGTGTCCTAGGCTTTGAGAAGGATTGCTGACGTCTAGAAATGCTTACGCTAGAAAGGTGTGGGAACAGTTGGTCTGGCCTTGCTGTTAGTAGAGACACGTACAACAAGGCCAGGTGGGAGCCACTGGGGGAGGGCATGCATCTTGGATGAAGCACTGTCATCTATGGTCCCGTATCAACTCGGATCGACAAACAACTATTGAATATTAGCTAGGCACCCCTGCATTTATAGAATGCAGTGTTAAAAACAAAAACAAAAGCAAAAACAAAAACAAAAACAAACCATTTGCTTTCGGGTTGATTCTGACTCGTGGTGACTCCATGTGTGCGGAGTGGAATTGCTCCATAGGGTGTTCAAGGCTATGATCTTTTGGAAGTAAATCGCCAGGTCTTTCTTTCGAGAAACCTCTGGGTGGGTTTGAGCCACCAACCATTCAATTAGTAGTTGAGTACTTAACATTTGCACCACTCAGGGACTCCATGAGTTGCTCATCCTGGAATGTACGGAGTTCTCTAGGCAAACAGTAGTTGGATTTGGAGCATCCCTCTATTGTGACTGTTGATTTAGGACTCAACATTTGAGGATACACTTTGTTTCTCAGTTCATAGTCACTCGCAACTGACATCCATCCTGGGTTTTTCTCATATCTTGGTTTAAGATACTCTGAAAGATAACTATTAACCCCTTATTTCCTGCGGTGTCAATATCTCTCTAAATTTTGGCTTTAAAAATCCTAGTTATCTATCTTTATTTTTTATGGTACTTTTAAAATTAACTCATGTCCATGACAAAAAAGAAAAAAAAATTCCAACAGCACAAAGGTTATTAAATGTGTCTATTTTTTTGCGGTGCCTCCTGAGTCAGAATCAACTCCACGGCAACGGGTTTGGTTTTTTTGGCCTGAGTCCCCCCAGTGTGAAAGTTGTTTATCCCACAGAGCCAAGTCAGGCTATCCTAAACATATCTTCAAATTTAGTAGTGATCTTCTAGTCACTTTACTTAAACGTGTAACAACCAGACAGACAGAAAATTTCATTTATGTTCTCTACTAGGTGAAAGATGTTGTTACGTTAGACCCTGGGAGATAGAAAGAATGATGAGACTTGGGCATTGCAGCTAACAGGTTGTACTTGGGTTGGGAAGAGTTGACAAGGCATGAAAATTAAATGATGCCAAGGAACAAATGTAGCAAGGTAATGGGTGATTATTCACCAAATGAATTTACACTTAAGGCATTAACCTGTTTGCTGTCTAAGTGCCAGTGGTGATGAAACAGTGCTCTGTAATACTCAGGAAGCCAGAGAAATTCAGCAAAAAGGAAAAGCAGCATCCTCGATGATATCAAGAGGCAGCCCAGCAAACAGAACCTGAACTTGAACAGTCTTGGGTTTGGTCCCAACTCTGCTTTACTAGTTGGATGATTGGAGGTAAATGACTTCAACTCTCAGAGCCTCAGTTTCCTTATCTGTGAAGTGGGACTACTAATAAAAACCAGTTGCTGTTGAGTCAATTCCAACTCATGGCAATCCCACGTGTGTCCGAGTAGAACTGTGCTCCACAGGGTTTTCGATGGTTGATTTTTCAGAAGATCACCAGGCCTTTCTTCTGAGGGTGACTTGAACTTCCAACCTTTTGGCTGGCAGCCAAGCACGTTAACTGTTTGCACCAACCAGGGACTCCAGGATTACTAATGGGAAGTAGCTATAAGGATTAAATTGCATTTCTCGTGGAAGATGGATCAATACCTGGTAACTATTACTGAAATTATATAACACATGGACCACAACTAGCACGGCCTCCACCAGACTGAGTCCAGTGCAACTAGATGGTGGTGCCCAGCTACCACTGCCGACTGCTCCGACCGGGATCACAACACAAGGTCCTGGACAGAGCTGGAGAAAAATGTAGAACAAAATTCTAACTCACAAAAAAAGATCAGACTTACTGGCCTGACAGAGACTGGAGAAACCTGAGAGTATGACCCCTGGACCCCCTTTTAGCTCAGTAATGAAGTCGCTCCCGAGGTTCACCCTTCAGCCAAAGATTAGACGACCCCATAAAACAAAATGAGACTAATGGGGCACAACTGTCCAGGGACAAGGAGTAGAAGGCAGGAGGGGACAGGAAAGCTGGTAATAGGGAACCCAGGTTTGAGAAGGGATGGTGTTGACCTGTCTTGGGGTTGTTAACTATTGTCATAAAGCAATATGTGTACTAACTGTTTAATGAGAAACTACTGGTTCTGTAAACCTTCATCTAAAGTACAAAAAAAAAAAAATGCTAAAACAAAACAAAACAATATTATATGATGCAGAAAAGGAATGTGGTTGAGTGCCAGGGAAGCCTCTGATCTTCCAGTGCAGCAATTACAGGTCTTAAAACACAGCAAAGTTTAAAAAATTATTTTGTTGTTGTAATTAATTAATTTTCATTTGACAAAATATTTACTGAGTACTTACTTTGTGCCAGGTGCAGTGGCAGGGTTGAAGACACACAGTGTCCACCAGTAATGTGCTCACAGTGTACGAGGGGGCAACAGAAAAGCCAGGAGGCAGTGACATTGCAGTGTGACATGCCTTACAATGATGATTAGGTCAGCGTGCTTTAGAAGCACACACGTCTTTGGGGGTGGTGGTCAAGGAAGTCCTCCCAGGAGAAGTGATGTCTCAACTGAGGCTTGAAGAATGAGAAGTATATATGAAAAACAATAATAATAATGGGTTTTCTAGGAGCCCTGGTGGAACAACCATTAAGCGCTCAGCTGCTAACGGAAGGGTTGGTGGTTGAAACCCACTTGGAGGCTCCATGGGAGAAAGACCTCGCAATCTGCTCCCATAAAGATTACAGCCTAGGGAAACCCTATGGAGCAGTTTGACTCTGTCACATGGGGTTGCCTTGAATTGAAATTGACTCGACAGCCCTAACAGCAACAACACGTACCAGGTAGTGTGTTATGTGTGTCGCATATGTTTTCTCATTGAGTACTCACAGCAAACCCACGAAGTAGATACTATTCTGCCCACTTTACAGATGAGGAGACTGAGGCTCAGAGATATAAAGTTAGCTTGCTATAGAATGGGTAGCTGGTAAGTAGAGAAGCCAGGATTGAAACACATCTTGTGTTTGAGTCCATCAGTACCATTGGTCATGCAAGGCCATCCCATATTACACTGGTAAAGTGAGAGCAACCTGGGCTCACAGAAAAGGCTAAGCCATATATGAGGGCAAAGGAATAAATGGTTTTCCATGATGTGGGTGCACACAAAATAGGAGGCATAGATAGCTCTTGAGGAGAGTGATTTGATTCTCTTAGTTTGTGAGGATGATGCATTGACGTGAGGATCAGGGTGGGAAGAGACTGGGGGCGGGAAGCCCAGGAAAGATGCTGTAACAACAACCCAGGTGCAAACAGGCGAAGACCGACACTCCTTCTTCCTCCCACTTCAAGAAGGGAGCCACACGACATTTTCTCCAGTGACTGTGAGCTCCCCAGGTACCACTGGACAGCCATCAAGGTGGGCTGTGCTTACTTTTAAGCCTGGGACAATAAGAGAGCTGATTAAAAGGGAGCAAGCAAAGGACTGTGAGGATCATGCAAATACACTTAGCTGTGCCCTTGGGCCATAGAGTGGGCTGAGTCTAGAAATAGGCAACCATCCAGCTGATACTCTCCATTTCTGTGGCCCAACTGGATAAATAATCAAAGTTCCATAATGGGTTCTTTTTGGGTGCTATTATGAGTTGAGTCAGGAACACCGATGGGTTTGGGACTGAATTGCCCATGCATCACTTTTGCAGAGAGCAAGGGTCATTTTGACCGGTCACTCTTTGATCTGCACACTTCCCTTAGGAATAGTACGTGGGTATTAATGGGGCAGCTCTTGAATTCTGTCCTAATAATAGCCGCTAACTTTTATGGAGCGCTTGTTTCCTGCCAGACACTGCTTACAAGCTTTACAGTTAGTCCTTGTAACAACCCTTTAAGGCAAAGATGCTGGGGTACAGACAGAATGAGTGACTTGCCCAGTGTCTGCCGGCAAAGAGGCAACTGTGCAGGGATTCGTGGTCTCAAGTGCACTTGACTGCTTCTGCCCAGGGTAGTGATGCAATTACCCCAAGGGTCTATCTGATTGGCCATTTGCCGGCAAAGTCTTCTGAAATGCTTTGTGCGTGGCAGAGCCAAGTCAAACCCCTTTGTATGATTTAAACTGGCATTCATTTATCCCGCGGTTATTTCTTCAGTGCCAATTGTGTACCAGGCGCAGTGCTAAGTTCTGTGGATCCAGTTGTGAACAGGAATGACATAGACTCTGCCCTTGTGGAGCTGAATACATACATACAGAGGACAAAATACGATGAAGGAAATGAACTGGGTGGTGGGTTACAGAATTACAAAGTAACAGGGGAGACCTCACTGTAATAAGTCAGAGGAGACCTCTCTGACCAGGTGGCATTTAAGACGAGACCTGCAAGGCGAACCAGGATTAAAGCCAGCAAGAAGCCCTCATGGTGGGAAAGGGCTGGGTGTGCCAGTGTAAGCGGTACACAGACAGATGCCTAGCCAGGCTGAGACAGGCACTGAGTTAGGTGCTAGGGTTAGAAAGGCCCTGTGTAGTGGGCACCTTCAGTACTGAGAGATGGAAAGGCCACTGAGCTAAACAAATACCACAACCAAACCAAGACCCAAGTATGCTTTGTAGAAATATCAGGAACAATTGAGGTCCCTGTGGTTAGCTGTTGTGGAGTCGACCCTGGCTCATTGCAATGCGTTCAGGTCTTCAGCAATAGTATGAGAACATGCAAGGTGGAGCCAAGAAGAAATGAGTATACAAGCTGCATATCCAATGAAACTGAACGCTGACCAGCCCTGCACTATCCCCATGATCGGTTGTGGATTGGCCCTTTGTGATCTGTACGGTTTTCATTGGCTGACTTTTGGATGTAGACTACCAGGCCTTTCTTCCTAATCTGCCTTATCCTGGAAGCTCCACTGAAATCTGTTCAGCATTACAGCAACACACAAGCGTTCACTGACAGATAGGTGGTGGCTGTGCGTGAGGTACATTGGCTGGGAATTGAATCTAGGTCTCCTGCATAGAAGATGAGAATTCTACCACTGAACCACCAATGTACTGACTAGGCCAGAAGTTTCCAAACCTTCTTAGTTCATGGTGTCCTTAGTGCTTCAGTAATTTTTTCACAGCACCCTCAGGTCAAAAAAAATCTCTAACAATTCCATTTATTAAGTATTAGTTCTGAACAACTTTATAAATCTTCATGTCCAAACAATTTAGTGGCCATCTGAAAAAAAAGAGACACATAAATTGAAAGAAAAAGGGATACTTTTATTGCATTCTTAAATCACCACAACTACTTACTAATGGTGTACGTATGCACCTGTTGGGCACTGCACAACTTCTCAAGCCTTGGAATCTAATTGGGCACCACTAGCTTCACTTCCTGTTTGTCTTAGCCATCTAGTGCTGCTATAACAGAAATACCCCACGTGAATGGCTTTAACAAAGAGAAATTTATTCTCTCACAGTCTTGGAGGCTAGAAGTCCAAATTCAGGGTGCCAGCTCCAGGGGAACGCGTTCTCTCTCTGTCGGCTCTGGGGGAAAGTCCTCGTCATCAATCCTCCCAGGTTGAAGAGTTTCTCAGTGCGAGGACCCCGGGTCCAAAAGATGCACGATTCTCCTGGCTCTTGTTTCTTGGTGGTATGAGGTCCCCCTGTCTCTCTGCTGGCTTCTCTCTTTTATATCTCAGAAGAGATTGACTTAAGATACAACCTTATCTTGAAGATTGAGTCCTGCCTCATTAACATAACTGCTGCTAATCCCACCTCATTAACATCATGGAGGTAGGATTTACAACACATAAGAAAATCACATCAGATGACAAAATGGTGGACAATCACACAATCCTAAGAATTATGGCCTAGCCAAATTGACACACGTTTTGCGGAGGCACAATTCAATCCATAACACTGTTCCGTATTGATTTCCTTGTGGCACTTGCTTTTAATGACACCAACTGCTGAGAACACAGCTTTGCAAAGACATGACGTCATCAGAAGGAATATAACATTATCTAATGTCGACTCTGTGAACAATCCTGAGTTTGTGGAGTGTTCAACTGATGTTGAATATTCTGTTTGCCTGGAGAATTTAAAATCTCTCACAGCACTCTTGTGAATTCTCTGTGGCACCTTGGGGTGACCCGGCATACAGTTTGGGAACCACAGAGCTAGGCAGATTATTTTCAGAATATGGAATGAAGATATTCCTTTACTACTAAATCCTTTCTGAAAGCCATATTCATGTCCATGATAACCTTTTGTTTGATAATTCCAGGAAGGAAAGTTGTCACCTTTTCTGGAAATTGTATCTTATCTGTCCATAAATCAATAAGGATAAGGCCAGACTGCTAACCCAGCCTGGCTAATAGAGTAAAGGAGAAGCGGAGAAGAGTGAGGCAGGCAAGCTGGAACCAAGAGGAAATGAGTATGCAAGATGCAACAGTGCTTTCACAGCCCTTGATGAAGAAGAGAGTGCTGAGATTCTGAAGACTGGGAATTGCCAGAACCTGCAGTTAAGGTGGCTAAGCCCTGGGGCGTTGTCCGCTATAATCACAAGCATCCTAGCAGAAGGCAATTAAAGAAGGGAAGGGCTGAAACGCTGAGAAGGAATTCAACACCCAGCTCCACCACCACATTCCTTTGGTAGCTGTCATTTGTTTTCTTAGCTGGATGCCATTCTTGATGAGTGAGAGAAAGAGTGAAGATTAGTGAGCAGACCTGTCTGTCTTTGGAATGCTCCAGAACCTGGAAGCAATATAAATGCCACGTGTCTCAAAGGACAGAGGCCGGTAGTTCCAGTTGACTTCAAGTCGGTTTAACTTTCTCTTTCTGCGTGACATCATGTATGCAAATCTGCTAGGCTGGCTAAGACGCTGATGCAACCAATTCCCAGAGCACTTGGGCGGGTGTCCTTGCATCATCCCTGTGCTGGCTTGAACCAGGCAATCAATGGGAGAACCCACAATATCACTCAGAGGTAGGGTGTGTCCTCATTGGTCAGCAATTTAGGCATGAAGAAATACGCTGTGATGCGGGAGAGCTGTTAGGTTGGCCTAAGCTGTCCCCTTCATGCCTTGCAGATAATCAGAGTGAGATACTTCCTTGGAGGAAATCTCAGGCTTGGAAATTTTGCACTTGTCATCATCAAGTTGAAGGGCCCAAATTCTCTTTGCAAGGTGTGACCATCTGAAGTCCCTCCTGGATTCCCTGACTTAAATGGTCTGCCACATGGAGGGTGGTTACAATGATTAATTCATACAGTAAAAAGCATTACTTTATGGGTGGTCGGAATGGGGATTGGAAACAGCCATATGTCCTTTTCCAACATAGATGATCTGAGCAATGTGTTGTTATTGGTGTTAGTTGCCCAAACCAAACCTGTTGCCCTCGAGTCGATTCCGACTCAGCGTGACCCTAGGGTGTAGTTAAGTGTAATGGTCTCCAATAGCCAGGATGCTGGGCTTCACTACCAACTGTACCATTTATTGTTTATATGGCATTGGGCAAGACACTCAACCTTTATGTCCTGTAGTTTCTTTATGTTAAAATGGGCCTGATTTTTCCAGTGTCTACCTCACAGGGCTATTGTGAGAATGGAATGCAACGTTGTCTATAGAGGACTCATACGCTCAGCAAACAGAATCTGACACACTGATGATATTCAGTACACATTAAGTTGATTTTATTATTTCTTTTGTCCTTCAGGACAGTATAAACAGACTGTAAGGGCGTTTGAATCAAGAAGGCTCTTTTTTCTTTCTCTTCTTAGTCTTTCAGTCTTTAGAACACTGCAGGTCACAGAAAATTGGTGTTTAATAAATACTTCATTGATTCATAAATTAGAAAAATATTGCCCACTGGGCAAGCACTTTCAGAACACTCGGCCATAAAACAAATGCACCAAGATGACAGTCCTCAGTTACCTGAGGTCCAGATGCTCATACCTCACTTTCTTCAATATCTACTTGAGATTACAGTATTTGAACTAAATATGTCTTTATTTAGACTCTCTCATTGTTCCCTTGGAACTTTCTGGAGCTAAGGCTTGAAGTAAAGTTCCCTTATTGTGCTAAACTTGCAGGTATGGCAAAATCTGGGGACTTTAGGAGCCAAGCAGGAAAGGTTAACAAGTGAAGGATGCCCTGTATATGATTCTGGACGACATTGAAGACAGCAAAATCCCAGGGAGGTCACATTCCATCTAAATGCATTAAAATGCAATTTTTAAAACATTATTGTAAACACCACAACAAAACATGTCTATAGGTTGAATTTGACTGTGCTGCCTGTTTGCAACCTCTGCAAAGAGTGCATCAAGCTTGCCATGGTATAAGACAGCTAGGAATTCTACAGTGAGAACTAAGGTGAATATGACTACTCTTGGTATCTCCTTGGTCCTCATGAAAACTGTGATGAATGAATAACTATATCCTCTTTGAATTACTCAGAACAAAAGTGTTTCCAATGCAGTGCAGATACCAAACACTCAGGGAACCAGGGATTTACTCCAAGGCAGTACTGAAACAAATACATTTATTCACTCAACCATCCCTCACATGTTTATTGAATGCCTAGTGACTGATTTAGTTGAGAGGGAATACTTTTTCATCAGAACTTTAAAGTTTAGCAGAGGAAGTAAGCCGAGTGTCCAGATGCTCTTAAATAGGACAGAATGAAAGAGGTGTTCAAAGAAGTCCAAATGAAGTGCTTGGACAAAGAGACCATGCCTACTTGGGAGGTAGAAGGTAGATTACATGAAGGAGGGGACATTCACAGTGGGTTTGAAGGATGGGGCTATACTGTGATAAGAAGAGGGACAGATGCTAAGGAGCCGGGAGGGGCAAAGGCACAGAGGTGAGCAAATGTTGAGGCCGAGTATCTAGGAGACACCAATTAGTTCTGCTCCTCTGGAGTTTAGGGTCCAGGTAAGGATAAGGGGGAAATAAAGTACAAGGAAAGGCGATGTGGACAGATACACAAATTACTGGCAGGAGCAGTTGAGTGCTACGGGACCAGAAGGATGTAAAATTCTTGATCTTCACTGAACTTGAGCTATTTACCCAAACCTTCTGTGCTTTGGTTTCCTCCTCTGCAAAATGAGAATAACATTAACAGATACTTTTAGAGTTGTCATGAGAAGTAATAGCAATAATTCATTACTGAGCAAAGACAATGAGTCCAGTACTAGGCTATATGCTTTATATACATTAACATTTCATCCTTACAACAACCTTATGAAGAAGGTATATTATAATTCCCCACTGATATCCAAGGAAAATGAGAAGCAGAAAAAAAGTAACTTTTCTGATGTCATAGAAATAGAAAACGATAATGAAGTAAGGCCTAGTGTAGGATTTGGTTGAGATAATGCTTGTGAATTCTCAGTCCAGTGTCTGCTCCTAACAAGAACTTAGTAAATGTTACCTCTTATTATTGACAAGGAGTCCTGGTGGTATAGTGGTTAAGCACTCAGATGCTAACTGAAAGGTCGGTGGTTTGAACCCGCCAGCTGCTTCACGGGAGACAGATGTGGCAGTCTGCTTCTATAGATTACAGCTTTGGAAATCCTACAGGGCAGTTCTACTCTGTCCTATAGGGTTGCTATGTGTCGGAATCAACTCGATGACAATGGGTTTGGTTTTTTGGCGTTTATTATTGTTGATGTTGTTGTTATTAGTTGCCATCAAGTCAGCTCTGACTCATGGTGACCCCATGTACAAGAGCACAAAATGTTATCAGGCTCTGCACCATCTCTGTGATCATTGGCATATTTGAATCCACTGTGGTGGCTAATGTGTATTTTGAGTGCCTTCCAACCTAGAGGGCTCATCTTCCAGCACCGTATCGGACAGTAATCGGTTGTGATCCATAGGATTTTTGATGACTAATTTTTGGAAGTAGGTTGCCAGGCCTTTCTTCCTTGTGTGTCTTAGTCTGGAAGCCCTGCTGAAACCTGTCCACTATGGATGACCCTGCTGGTATTTAAAATGCCGGTGATATAGCTTCCAGTGTCATAGCAACATGAAAACCACCACGGTACTACAAACTGACAGACTGGTAGTGGATTAATGACATTATTATTATTAGTTCTTTGCCATGACTATTTGACTGGAGGGAATCACTTTAGGCTTCATGGAGGAGGTGGAATTTGCAGTCGGTCTTGAGGGCGGGTAGACTTTGGACAAGTGGGAACAAGGCAGAAGGACATTCCAGACTGTGAGCACAGCAGGAGCTAACACTCCTGGGAGCTTTGGTATGGAGAGTAGGGAGAGCCAGCCCACAAGGCTGGATCTTAGGATGTAAGGGAAACAGGACAGAAGGGGTCAGCTGACCAGACGGTAACATGGCCTGGCTGCCTAGCGGTAGACAGTGTGTCAGCATTCTAGGTTCCAAATATGGGAAGTGAGGAGATCGAGACTGAGCGCTTAACTGCTTGTTTAGTGAGCCAAACTGCCTGCGCTTGAGGCCATGCTCTCCTCCTGGGACAGACCTTCAAACCTGAGTCCATGCAGGCGGGTTCCGGGCTCTAGCAGTGATGCCCAGGCCAGAGAAGGAACTGAGGCTCTTGGATATCTGGAGTCTCCACCCAAAAGTCCAGCTTTCATTCTAGACCCACCCTTCAGTCAGGATAGGCCATCACTGGCTGCTAGTGTGAGTTCAGAGGTGAGGGAAGAAAGAGAAACTGAATAGCAGAAGCCCCCCAGCAGTCATGTGGCTTTCTGCACAATTGATCCTATTTCCCCTTCTCCGGTAATACTTCCTTTTAAGATCCAAAAGGGCACAGCTGACTTAACTATCTCCAGGGCCAGGCATTCCTGGGTAAAAATGAGGGGCTTCTTGAGAGGAAATGAAAGGAGACAGAGCTATGGTTTTGCCTTAAGGTTTTCTAATGTGAACCACTGAAAGGTTCTTCTTGAAATAGAAAGATGGGGTCAAAAGTGTGATGTAAACGCAGCATTTGGAATCCCTGCTGGAGAGGTTGCAGAGGTGAATAGGGGTTCTCCACAATTACCTTGCTTGAGTTTTTGGCTGGAAAGTCAGGTGGTACACATGAAAAGGGCACAGAAATAGAAACCAGGTAACCTGAGGTCTGCTGCTCCAGTGTTTCCCAGAGGGCAATGCCCTGCGAGATGATTCTAGACTGTAAAGAAATAACTCATTATACAGTAACGGATCACAAGTGAGAACATTTCCCCCTTTCAAAATTATTTTTCAGTTCTTCTGATGATATCAAGAAGAAAGTCTAAGTTTTGAGCTAGTGTGCCTTTAACAACTCTCCATCACTTGCTAATCTCTCCTTTTAACAGAGAGCAGGACTCAAGCTCAGAGCGTTTAGCAGGCAAAACCAGTCGCTGTTGAGTCAACTCCTATTCATGGTGACCCCATGTGTGTCAGAGTAGAACTGTGCTCCATAGAGTTTTTAATGACTGATTTTTCAGAAATAGATCACCAGGCCTTTCTACCAAGGTACCTGTGGGCACACTCAAACCTCCAAACTT
Organism: Trichechus manatus latirostris; assembly: GCF_000243295.1. Taxonomy (NCBI): domain Eukaryota; kingdom Metazoa; phylum Chordata; class Mammalia; order Sirenia; family Trichechidae; genus Trichechus; species Trichechus manatus. The sequence goes on along the minus strand of NW_004443947.1, from coordinate 22,793,493 downwards.
TTAAATTTTTTTTATTGTACTTTCGATGAAGATTTACAGAACAAATAGTTTCTCATTAAACAGTCAGTACACATATTGTTTTATGACATTGGCTAACAACCCCACGACACGTCAACACTCTCCCTTCTCGACCTTGGAGGACATTTTTTTGGGTGAAAATATACATAGCCAAAGTTACACCATTTCAAAAGTTTCTACATGTACAAGTCAGTGACATTGATTACATTCTTCCACTTGTGCTGCTATTCTCACTATCCTTGTCCAAATTATTCCATCACCATTATCTTCAACTCACTGCCCCCTAGGCTTCCCATCAAACCTTTTGAGTTGCTGTTGTCAGTTTAATCCCACATAGATAATTCTTTTCTTTTGTACCTTAGATGAAGGTTTGCAGAACAAATAGTTTCTCATTAAACAGTTAGTTCACATATTGCCCTATGACAATGGTTAACAACCCCACAACATGTCAGCACTGTCCCTTCTCAACCTTGGTCAAACCTCCAAATTTTTGATTAGCAGCCTAACGCCTTAGCCATCTGTACTACCAGGGACATCCTTTAGCATGCAATAACATCTATTTCAGTGTGCTCAAACTTGGCTGCACACTGCTATCACCTGGGGAGAGAGTTAAAAAAAATACTGATGCCTGGGTCCTCTCATCCCCTCAGGGATTCTGATTTAATAGGTCTGTGGGGTGGGTTGGGTATTGGGGGTTTTAAAAGCTCTCCAGGCAACAATTTCTAATTAGAACTGTTTGTTTTCTTTGCATAGTATTTATTGATTTTCTGTTTATGGTGAGTAATACTGGTTTTCTATTTAAGACAATGAATAAAATTTCCTTTCAAACCCACTTGACTTAAATAAAAACAGTAAGTAAGTGACCTTTAAAGAAAAATAATAACTAAATAGTGCAGATGGTATTTGGATGTGGCAAAAACAAAACATGCATTGAACGGAGTTTATGGGTGGTGCAAACTGTTAAGTGACTACTAATCAAAGGGTTGGCAGTTCAAACCCACCCTGAGGCACCTTGGAAGAAAGAGCTGGTGATCTGCTTCTGAAAGGTGGTCTGCATCCAAAAGCCCACATCCTTGAAAACTCCTTGGAGTGCGTGCAGTTCTACTCTGAAACACATGGAGTCGCCGTGAGTTAGAATCTACTGGACAGCAACTGATTTAGTTTCAGAACTTCAGGAAATTTTCTTTTGGTCCCTGCTTAGGTCTATAATTTCTAACTCTTGCAAGAGGTCCAGTTTCCTCAACAGTACATTGAGAATAATTGTCCCAGGTCACCTTTCTTTATGGGGTTGCTCTGGGAATCAAATGATTGAGCTTTGTTAAACTTGATTTGCTAAGCAAATGTGAGAAAGAAAATACAATGGAGATGGTCCCTGCTGCAAGGATAGCTGATTGGCGGGTTTACAAGGGAATGGATTTGGGACATCTTGTTGTTGTTGTGTTAGGTACTGTTGAGTCGGTTTTGACCCATGTTGACCCTGTGTACAGCAAAACAAAACACTGCCCGGTCCTGCTCCATCCTCACAATTGTTGTTATGCTTTAGCCGATTGTTGCAGCCACTGTGTCAATCCATCTCGTGAGAGTCTTCCTCTTTCTCACTGACCCTCTGCTTTACCAAGTATGATGTCCTTCTCCAGAGACTGATCCCTCCTGATAACATGTTCAAAGTATATGAGACGTAGTCTCACTGTCCTTGCTTCTAAGAAGCATTCTGGTTGTACTTCTTTCAAGACAGATTTGTTCGTTCTTTTGGCAGTCCATGGTATATTCAGTACTCTTCTCTAACACCACAATTCAAATGCGTCAATTCTTCTTCAGTCTTCCTGATTCATTGTCCAGCTTTCACGTGCATAGGAGGAGACTGAAAACATCAAGCTTGGGTCAGGCACCTTAGTCTTCAAGGTGACGTCTTTGCTTTTTAACACTTTTAAGAGGTCTTTTGCATTAGATTTGCCCCATGCAACGTGTCGTTTGATTTCTTGATTGCTGCTTCCATGGGTATTGATGGTGGATACAAGTAAAATGAAATCCTGACAACTTCCATCTTTTCTCTGTTTATCATGATGTTGCTTATTGGTCCAGTTGTGAGGATTTTTGTTTTCTTTATGTTGAGATGTAATCCATACTGAAGGCTGTGGACATCCTAGATCAGGTTATCTGGAACTATTGATTTCCAGGTTACTCCCCGCCCCCTGGTATGATTCACTGGTCTCCATTAAAGGTACCTGTCTTAGTTATCTAGTGCTACTCTAATGGAAACACCACAAGTGGATGGCTTCAATGAACAGAAGTTTACTCTCTCACAGTCTAGTAGGCTAGAAGTCTAAATTCAGGGCGTCAGCTCCAGGGGAAGGCTTTCTCTGTTGGCTTTTGTCATCAATCTTCCCCTGGACTAGAAGCTTCTCTGGGCAGGAATCCTGGGTCCAAAGGGGGCATTCTGCTCCTGCCGCTTCTCTCTTGGTGGTATGAGGTCCCCCTCCTCCCCCTCGCTTCCCTTTTCTTTCATATCTTGTAAGATAAAAGATGGTGCAGGCCACACCCCAGGGAAACTCCCTTTAGGTTGGATCAGGGACTTGACCTGAGCAAGGGTGTGACATCCCACCCTAATCCTCTTTAACATAATCTAATCTTGCCTCATTAACCACAGGCAGAGATTAGGATTTACAACACATAGGAAAATCATATCAATCACAAAATGGAGGACAACCACACAATATTGGGAATCATGGCCTAACCAAATTGACACATATTTTGGGGGGACCCAATTCAATCCATGACAGTACGGTAACAACAACAAAATCCAAAACCAAGCCTGTTGCCATCAAGTTGATTCTGACTCATAGCGACCCTATAGGACAGAGTAGAACTGCCCTATAGGTTTTCCAAGGACCAGATGGTGAATTTGAATTGCTGACCTTTTAATTAGCAGCCATAGCTCTTAACCACTGCACCACTAGGGCTCCAAAGGTACCATAACCTCTAGTAATTATTAACTGCAGTGGCAGTAAACTAAAGACAAACTCAAAGTCTCACGAAGGCCCCTGCGGGTTGCATGTTAGAACACAAACTGAGCGTCCTGTATTACACTCTCTTAGTCAGGAACCAGAGTCCCTGGGTGGTGCAAACAGGTGCAAACAGGTGGTGGTGCTCAGCTGCTAACTGAAAATTTGGGGGGTCATGTCCACCCAAAGTGCCTTGGAAGAAAGTCCTGGTGATCTACTTCTGAAAAATCCACCATTGAAAACGTTATGGAGCACAGTTCTATTCTGACACAGATGGGGTCCCCATGAGTCAGAATCTACTCAGCTAGCTGGTAATCAGGAGCGTCTGGATGTTGCACTGCATGGAACCTACAGAGGCGCTGCATTCTCGTCCTGGTTCTGCACTTACTGGCTGAGTGCGTTTTCCATGGGCTCCAGTTTCTTCACTGGGAATGTGAGAGGCTTGGATCAGTTTAAGATCAAACCTCAGCTCAACTGCCTTCAGCACCAAGGAGGTGACCCAGATGTGAGGAACTGCAGAAGGAATAGGGAGTGGTTGGGCATGTGGCACAGTGGAGAGCACATCCCCACAATAAAGATGTTCGGGTTCAATTTTTAAAAACACAGTTTTGGCAAAACAATACTTCTGTGGATATCATGGTTTCTACGACCCTTTTCAAATCCAAAAAGAATTTTATAATAGTAAAATAAATTCAGAGTTTCTGCTAAGGGTTCTTTGATATGACTTCTGCAGTCAATAATACCCAGGGAGTTCCCTGATTAAAAACGAAAACAAAAACAAAAAACATTGCCATCAAGTTGATTCCGACTCATAGCGACCCTATAGGATAGAGCAGAACTGCCCAATAAGGTTTCCAAGGAACTGCTGGTGGATTCGAACTGCTGACCTTTCGGTTAGCAGCCGAGCTCTTAACCACTGCACCACCAGGGCTCCAGCTGATAATAAGAGCTAACATTTATAATAAGAGGTAACATTTATAAAAAGACCTAGCATTCACATGCTAAGTTCCCTAATACCATTATCTTGTTTAATCTTTGCCACATCCCTGTGAGGTCAGTACTCTTATAAGTGTCTCATAACAAATGAGGAAATTGAGACTCAGAGTGTTTCAGTCGTTTGTGTAAGATTTCTAGAGCTGCGTTGTCCAGTAGAAATATAATGTGAGCCATGCATGTAATTTTGAATATTCTGGGCGCTTTTAATGTCTTTCTTGTCTTATTGCCCTAGCTAGAACCTCCAGTAAAATATTGAATAGAAGTAAAGAAAGCAGACATCATTGTCTTATTCCTGATCTTACCAGGAAAGCATCCAGTCTTTCGCCCTTAAGTATGTTAGCTGTGGGTTTTTCACTGATGTCTTTTATCAGGTTGAGGAAGTTTCCCTCTATTCCTAACTTGTTGAGTGTTTTCATCTTGAAAGCGTGTTGGCTTTTGTCAAATGCTCATTCCTCATCTATTGAGATGATTGTGCTGTTGTTTTTTTTCTTAATTATTATACTGGTATGATGTATTCCATTAATTGATTTTCAGATGTTGAATGAACCTTTCATTCCTAGGATAAATCCTACTTGATCATGGTGTATAATTCTTTTTATATGTTTCTGGATTCAGTTAGCGTATTTTGATGAGGATTTTTGTATTCATATTCATAAGTGATATTGGTCTATGGTTTTCTTGTGACGTATTTTTCTGGTTTTGGTATCACGGGAATACTGGCCTCATAGGGTGAGTTGGAAATTGTTCCCTTCTGTTCTATTTTTTAAAAGAGATTGTGAATAATTGTATTAGTTCTTCTTTAAATATTAGGTAGAATTCACAGAATGCTTCCAGGAATTCTCCTACTGTTTCCTGCGCCAACTCATCAAATATAATCAGGTAAGATGCAGGGCCAGAGGTTGTATTTTGATATAAATGTGTCCTCTAGTGACTGGCCCTGGAAGAATATGGGTAGATATAAGGTTTGAAATGAATGGAGCCAGAGGCTGATTGGTGAAAATTTCTTCTAGATCATATATGAAAGAAACTTGAAAGAGGTTTCCCTAAATTTGTTATCAATCCTAAAATAGTACGTGATGTTTCCAGTAATGAGTTGTGGTTCAAAACAAAAACAAAACAAACATTTATGAATTAACATTAATAAAAATGAAATTTCAACTCAAATACCCTGATCAAGCTGCTTTCTATTCTTCCCCTAGAAAATATTGCAAAATTATTATAATATGAAGAGACTATCAAAGAGTATATAGCCAAAATGTAGGGAAAAATATATGAATTAGGCTTAATGAATAAAAATGTTACGGAACATTTTAAACTTGCGTGACGTTTGTTGTATTTATCAGCTTTTAAAAATTAATACTTGCTATGATTTATTTTCTTGTTCTAAGTAAACATTTAGTTTCATACCTAACTTTGTATTTTTTTTTTAAACACTATCACTAATTATATAAGCTCCAGGACCCACAAACATACTTGTATGCATGTTTTCTTTTGTCTTACTTCTTTCTTTCAACGTTATATTCATGAGAGTCGTTCATGTTGCTGTATGCAGCTGTAGTTTATTTCTGTTCATTGCTGTATAGTTTTTGATTGTGTGAATATATCATAATCTATTTATTCAGTCTTCTGCTGATGGACATTTGGTTTATTTCAAGTTTTTGACTATAACAAATTATACTGCTATATAATTTTTGTACTTGTCTTTTGGTGAATATATCTATGTGTTTATTTTGAGTATATCCCTCGGAATGGAATTGCCGAGGTCATGGGGTTACGTGTATGTTAAACTCTGGTAGAAATGCCAAACTAATTAACACAGTAAGTGTACCATATATGCTGCCACCAGCAGTTCATGAGAGTTCCCTTTGCTTTATATCCTTGCCCAAAACACAATACAATAAAAGAATGAATAGTCTTTTACATTTCCGTCATTCTGATGAGTATGTATTTCATTGTGGTTCTAATTTGTATTTCTTTGATTATTATTCAAAGAATACATATCTCCTGGTTATTTTAATATCCTCTTTTGTGTAGTCTGTTAAGTTTGTTATCCATTTCTCTACTGAGCTATCTGCGTTTTCTTATTGGTTCTTAGGAGTTATTCATTCTGGATATGAATTCTTTGCCAGTCGTATGTATGGCAAATATCTTCTCCCATTCAGTGGCTTACTTTTTCACTCTCTTTATGGTATCCTTTGATAAATAGAAGTTGTTAATTTTAATGCAGACTAATTTATCAATAATTTCCTTTATGGTCAGTACTTTTCATTTTAAAGAGTCTTTTCCTACCCCAATGTCATGAAGATGTTCTCTTATGGCATCTTTCTAAAGCATTATTGTTTTGTCTTTCACATTTAGATATACAATCCATATAGACTTAATTTTTATATATGGTGTGAAGTAAGGGTCAAGTTTCATTTTTTTGTGTGAATATACACTTAACTCAGCACCATTTATTGAAAAGACTGTTCTTTCTCCACTGATCTGCAGTAACATCCTTATCATTAAACAAGTGTCGATATATGCATGAGATTATATATGCGTGGGTTATCTCCACTGATTGACTGGTCTAAATTCTACCAATACCATGTTATCTTAATTATTGTATTTTATAATAAATATTTTAACTGAGAGAGTCATTTATCCTACATTATTATTTTTCTTTCAGAATATCTTGATTATTGTTAACCCTTTGCATTTCTGTATAAATTTTAGAATTAGCCTGTCAATTGCCATAAAAAATCCTATTGGGATTTTTCTTAGGGTTACATTGTGTCTATAGGTCAATTTGGGGAGAATTGGTACTTTTACGATATGGAGTATTCAAATCCATGAGTATGGTATCTTCTTCAATTATTAGAGTCTTTTAAAGTTTCTCTCAGTAATGTTTTATATTTTTCTGAGTTGAGGTTTTGTATATTTTTTGCTGAGTTTATTCCAAAATATTTGACTTTTGAAGCTATTGGCAATAGGTTTTTTTTTTAAATTTCGTTTCTAAAGGTTTGTTGCTGGCATTTAGAAATACAATTCTTTTTTTTATATATTTTCCTTGTATTCAATAACCTTGTAAACTCTATTATTAATTATAAAAATCTATCTATATATTATTTCAGATTTTCTATGTACACAATTATATGATTTCAAGTAACAACAGTGTATTTCTTCCTTTTCAATTCTTGTACTACCATTTCTTTCTTTCTTTTTTTGCCTTACTGCATTGGGTAGGATCTTTCGTGCAATGTTGAATGAAGAGGTGATAATAAGCCTCTTTATCTTCTTCCCAATCTAAGAGGGAAAGTTTAAATATTTGAGCATTAAATATGACGTTAGCTATAGGTTTTTCAATAGATAATTTATAGATCAAGCTGCAGATTAAGTAAATGTCTTTTTTTCCTGGTTTGCTGAGTTTTCATTTTTCTGTAAGTGGATGTAGAATTTTATCAAAAGCTTTTTCTTCATTTCTTGAGCCAACTGTATCATTTTCCCCCCTTCTACTATTAATGTGGTGGATTACATGGTTTGGTTTTCAAATATGAATTAAACCTTACATTTCTGAAATAAACTCTACTGGTTATGATATATTATCCTTTTAATATATTACTAGATTTAATGAATCAAGTTTCATGAATGAGATTAGTCTGTAATTTTTCTTTCTCATAATGCTCTTGTCAGGTTTTCTATGGATTATGTTGTTAGGTGCCTTTGAGTTGGTCCCGACTCACAGTAACCCTATGTACAACAGAACGAAACACTGCCCTGTTCTGCACCATCCTCACAATCGTTGCTATGCTTGAGCACATCATTGCAGCTACTGTGTCAATCTATCTCGTTGGACTACGCTGACCTCGACACTAGTTAGCTTCTGTTTCTTTTTATTTATTGTAAAGTCTGACATAATTTCTTTTGTAACTGTTTAGTAGAACTCATTAGTAATTCTATCTAGGTCTGCAGTTTTCATTGTGGAAAGGCTTTTGATTACATATTCAATTTATTTTATGATTACAGTATTATTTTCATTTTCTATTTCTTCTTGTATCAGTTCTGGAAAGTTATATTGTTCTAGGAATCAGTCCATTTCTTCTAAAATTTAAAATTTAAGAATAAAGTTTTTCATATTACCCCTTTGTGATCTTTTTATTGTCTAAAATATCTGTAGTGATGCACCTTTTTCGTTTTTGATATTGGTTATTTGTACCTTCTCTTTTGTTCTTTGTCTCTCTCACTGTTGCTAGGTGCTGTGGAGTCGGTTCTGACACATAGTGATCCTAAGTACACCAGAACAAAACACTGCCTGGTTCTGTGCCATCCTCACAATTGTTGTTATGTTGCAGCACTGTGTCAATGCATCTAGTCGAGGGTCTTCCTCTTTTTCACTCTCCCTCCACTTTACCAAGCATGATGTCCTCCAGGGATTAGTCCCTACTGGTAACATGTCTAAAGTACATGAGGTGAAGTCTCGCCATCCTTGCTTCTAAGGAGCATTCCGGTTGTATTTATTCTAAGACAGATTTGTTCCATCTTCTGGCAGCCCATGGTATATTCAGTAGTCTTCGCCAACACCATAATTCAAAGGCGTCAATTCTTCTTTGGTCTTCCTTATTCACTGTCCAGCTTTCGCATGCATATGAGGCGATTGAAAATACTATGGCTTGGGTCAGGCGCAACTTATCCTTAAAGTGACTTCTTTGCTTTTTAATACTTGAAAGAAGTCTTTTGCAGCAGATTTGTCCAATGCAATATGTCATTTGATTTCTTGACTGCTGCTTCCATGAACATTGATGGTGATTCCAAGTAAAATGAAATCCTTGACAACTTCAATCATTTCTCCGTTTATCATGATGTTGCTTATTGGTTCAGTTGCGAGGGTTTTTGTTTTCTTTATGTTGAGGTGTAATCCATACTGAAGGCTGTAGTCTTTGATCTTCATCAGTAAGTGCTTCAAGTCCTCTTTGCTTTCAGCAAGCAAGTTTGGGTCATCTGCATATCGCAGGTTGTTGATGAGTCTTTCTCCAATCCTGATGCCAAGCTCTTCTTCATATAGTCCAGTTTCTCGGATTATTTGCTCAGCATGCAGAATGAATAAGTATGGTGAAAGGATACAACCCTGACATGCACCTTTCCTGATTTTAAACCATACAGTATCACCTTGTTCTATTCACACGACCGCCTCTTAGTCTATGTATAGATTCGACGTGAGCACAATTAATATGGAATTTATATTCTTCTCAATGTTATCCATAATTTGTTATCATCCACACGGTCGAATGCCTCTGCATAGTCAACAAAACAAGGTAAACATCTTTCTGGTATTCTCTGCTTTCAGCCAGGATCCATCTGACATTGGCAATGATATCTCTTAGTTCCTTTACTTGTACAATAATAATTGCCCTTGAGATACTGAATGTAAAAGAACTTTATGAAATGTAAAATATATAAGGAGTCACTTTTGATATTATAATCAGAGAAATGTCTTACATGTCTCAAATTTCTCTTTGGATTGCTATGGTATTAAAATTCATTACTTTAGGGTAAGACACTTTGCTATGTTTTGCTCTAGTTAGAATATAAGTATCTTTCCTAAAAGGATAACTCTTTTACACTTCTGTAGTCACTACTATGTGAGCAGGAACTAGTATACAAATTCATTGTCACTGAAGGCATGGGATATAGGAGAAATGTATTTTGATGGAGAAAGCAGGAAGTAAAGATCTGAAATGTGGGGGAAAAGTTCTAGAAGGGCAGTTCCAAGTGGAAGCCTGGGTAAGATAATTAAAAAGTCCTTTGTTAGTCAAACTGGTCTAGGTTATGCTGTGTATTCTGCGGTAACAAACAACCTCAAATTCTCAGTGACTTAACCCAGCAAAGGTTAGTTTCTTGTTCATATACTGTCCACTTTGAGTCCATGATACTCTCCAGGGGCTGAGAGTGAGTGGGTAGTTGTGACAAAATGTAAAACATTCATTTGGTTAGAAAGTAATTTAGTATAGTGTATACGCAAATGAGAAATTAAATATAATTGAGTGGAAGGTATATTTCATATAAACATAATGGGTAGGCCAGGAAAGGGAGAGTTTTATAATTGACAATAGTTATCGGGAAAGCCTTCTTGGAGTAGGTGTCATTTGATGTGAGTCTTGAAGTATTGATTGACTTGAAAACCCTGTATTTGTCTAATGATCCTGATGTTTTTAACCCCCCTGAAATAATACTCTATTGTTTTTTTCTGCCCATAATTATTCATCTTTCCTGTCTTCTGTTCTTCCAGGAAGTGCTCCTTCCTGTACTCTTGTCATGTGACTTGAGTGGGAGCTGCCATCTTCTTAGAGATCTCTCTACTGGACAGAGTTGATTGGCTTACAGGTAGATCTAGTCTAGGCCAATCATAATACCCAACCTTATGGCCACAGTTGATAAGTTCAGTGATGGGTACCTGACCGAAAATTGGTCACTCAGAGCCCTTTGTAGGATTTTTGAGTTTGGGACTAGAGAAAATGAATCTCAGTTCCTCTGTGGGTTTGTGCATTATGAGATTTAAGACTCCAGAGCTATGGGTTGCCATGTTCCCAAATGGTCTATTTTTACAAAGAATGAAGTCGACCTACCGTGTGAAACAGGTCTTGGTGGCATGTAAGTTCCTGGATCTAGAGGTCTTTGAGATCCACCTTTATTTTGGATGTTCATTCTTCATATGAGTAACTTCTAGTAACTGCTCTCTTGACTGTCTTTCTTTTGCCCTTACCTAGTTTGAGTTGAGTTTTTGTCCTATGCGACTAAAAAAGCCCTTACTAATATTTCATTTTTCCTTCATTTCGAAAAAGGTAGAATTCAGATTGTTGTTGTTGTTAGGTGCCATCGAGTTGATTCTGACTCATGGCGACCCTATGTACAACAGAACGAAACACTGCCAGGTCCTGCGCCATCCTCACAATCGCTGCTGTGTTTGAGCCCATTGTTGCAGCCACTGTGTCAGTCCATCTCATTGAGTGTCTTCCTCTTTCGCTGACCCTCTGCTTTATCAATCATGATGTCCTTCTCCAGGGACTGGTCCCTCCTGATAACATGTCCAAAGTACATGAGACGAAATCTCGCCACACTTGCTTCTAAGGAGAATTCTGGCTGTACTTCTTCCAAGATAGATTTATTCATTCTTCTGACAGTCCATGGTATAGTCAATATTCTTCGCCAACACCATAATTCAAAGATGTCAGTTCTTTGGTTTTCCTTACTCGTTGTCCAGCTTTCACATGCCTATGAGGCAATTGAAAATACCATGGCTTGGGTCAGGCACACCTTAGTCCTCAAAGTGAATAGGGATTAGTGTCTTTATTTTATAGAGAGACACAGACTCAGAAAAAATAATGTAACCAATATAATAATAAAGATTAGGAGTGGATCTAAGACACATATTCAGTCTTCTTTCATTGAATGAAACATTGGCAGATACACGAAGATGGGTCTAGAAAATCTGCTGGTTTAGGAGACTTAGTATATGAACTACTAAAAAAATAGCTTCCCATAGCTTAGGGCATTCTGAGTGTTCTGATGCCAAATTTTGGTATCATTTTAGCTATTTTTTTTTTTTTGTCAGCAGAAACTTGGCTTTTGAGGAAAAAGGAGGAAGCCCAATTCTACCACAGCACCCACTTCCCAGTTTACTTTAAGTCCCCATGGGTTTACTCAGGTCTGAAATCAGTCATAACTATCTGTTTTGTACCTCAGTAATGTAACACTGAAAGGGATGGATTTTTGACAAGGAGTAATTTCAGAATGATACTAAATGATTCATTACCTCTCTCTTTTATCAAAGCACTATCAAATCCATATTAACCTAGGGACAGAGAAAAATTCAGAAAGAACAATCCCTTGAGTGTAAGGATAACTTTTGCTTAGACTAAGATACTTTCTTAAAAAAAAAAGAAAAGGAACTTAGTACGTTTTAAAATTTATATCCTCTTTTATTTAAGAAAATATTTAAGTTGGCTTAAAAGGACATAAAAATACAGGAAGACAGTAAGTTAAAAGCAGAAGAGAAAGGGAAAGATGATAATAATGTAGTGACATTGAATGGAGTTAGGAATGAGACTAATGAACAATGAATAAGACACATTTCTAAACATATTTGACAAGTTGGGCTTTAAGTTCTCTTATTGTCAGTGCAAACAGGGAAACGGTATCAGTTACACATTTTAAAATGTCCATGAAATAAAACAAACCAAATCCTTAGAAGAAGTATAACTGTCTCTGATACTGTGACTAGAAATAATGTGTCCCAGGGTTCTTACTAAGAGAGCACTAATGTATATAATGTATAAGGCCTCAAGGGCCTCCTTTCAGCAGATCCGGATAAGGTTCCCAGACCTGGGTCTCATAGCTGAGAACATTACTTCTCCTATTTTAATCATCTTCATGATTTCTGCTATATCTACTTGCTCCTTAAAAAAAAAATAAAAAGCTATTAACCTAATATATTTTTTAACATAGGTTTTAAAAAAATTATTGTGGTAGAATATATATAACAAGAAATTTGCCATATGAGCTATTGTTAAGTGTACAATTCAGTGACATTAATACAGTCACCATGTTATTCAGCCATCACTACTATCCACTTCCAAAGGTTTTCCATCAGCCCAAACAAACTCAGTACCCCTTAAGCAATAACTCCCAATGTCTCCCTTCTGCCGGCCCCTGGGAACCACTAATAAACTTTGGTCTCTATGCATTTGCTGATTCTAGATATTTCATGTAAGTGGAATCATACAATATTTGTCCATTTGTGACTGGCTTATTTCACGTAACATGATGTTTTCAAAGTATTTTTTTCATAAATTTTAATTTGATTCTATTTTAAGTTTAATATCTTAGTAAACGTAGATGAGCTTGTTCTATTTTTCTAATACCCTTTCAATTAAGTTTATAAGTATTACTATAAAAAAATCTATTATAACCTAGAATTTTCTTATGGACCACAAGTACATATGGAGTATGTATGTGTGCCACACGTTGGGAAACACTGCCTTAGGGAAATTATACTACTGAAAAAAAAAAACAATAAAACCTAACATTTGAATATCCATGACCTCACTTTATCTTAATAGCTACCTTGTGAAGTATTATTATGATCATCATCAGAAATGAGGAAACTGAGGTTACAGAACATGTGAGGGTTCCACAATAACTGAGCAGGGATGAAACTCAAGTCTTCTGATGAAAGTCAAGTTCTAGCTTCTAGATGAGTGTACAGAAGGCCTTTTTCCCAAATTGAAGTTCAGCTTCCCTTTGACCATTTGCTCCTTTTCTTCCTGCCAGGATGCCTCACCCCTACTTGGTCTGTGGGGATGCTTACCTGTGGTTATTGAAACCAAGTCAGCTGGAGCAAAGGGAGGAAGTCTGCTCGGCGTATGTGGAACCTAAAAGAGGAACTTTATCAACTGCCATGGACAGCTCCACTACTCAGTGTCCCGTAAATTTTTTGGGAAGTATTTTTGTGGCTCACCTCTCTCTCATTAGGCAGGGCTACTTGTCCTGGGGTAGCCTTCTCCGCTGGTGGAAATTACAGCTGGGAGATTTGGAAAGGTTGCAGTTTGACACTGATTCTTGGCAGGTACTGCCACCATGAGGTTTTTTTGTTGTTGTTTTGTTTTTTTTAAAGACTGCACTGAAGTTTGTTGCTGAGGGTCGTGGGAGAATCCTGAGTCAACCCTGACCACAGCTATTCTAAATGGCTTAAAAAAGACCAATTTGCAATCGTGCCAGACTTATCTATAAGTTCTGGTAGCTTTTTTTTATGTGTAGATTCCTTGGGATTTGGTTTGTAGACCATCATGTCATCAACAAATAAAGGCAGTTTTTCCTTGCCAATCTCTGTGCCTTTTTATTGATTTTACTTGCGTTAGTGCACTGGTTAAGAGCTCGAGCACAGTGTAGAATAGAATTGGTGAAAGCAGATGCCATTGCATCATTCCCAGTTTTAGGAGAAAAGTATTCAATCTTTTCTCATTGAGTGCGATGTTAGTTGCAGGTTTTTTGTAGATGCTCTTTATCAGGTTGAGGAAGTTCCTTTCTACTCCTAGGCAGCTGAGATTTTTTTTTTTAAATTGTGTATTTTCTTTTTTTAATTGTACTTAAGATGAAAGTTTACAGAACAAATAGTTTCTCATTAAACAGTTAGTACACATATTGTTTTGTGACAATGGTTAACAACCCCATGACATGTCAACATTGTCCTTTCTCAACCTTGGATTCCCTATTACCAGCTTTCCTGTCCCCTCCTGCCTTCTAGTCCTTGTTCCTGGACTGTTGTGCCACATTAGTCTGGTTTTGTTTTATGGGGCTGTCTAATCTTTGGCTGAATGGTGAACCTTGGGAGTGACTTCATTACTGAGCTAAAAGGGTGTCCGGGGCCATACTCTCGGGGTTTCTCCAGTCTCTGTTAGGCCAGTAAGTCTGGTCTTTTTTTGTGAATTAGGATTTTGTTCTACATTTTTCTCCAGCTCTGTCCAGGACCCTCTGTTGTGATCCCAGTTGGAGCAGTCAGTGGTGGTAGCTGGGCACCATCTAGTTGTACTGGACTCAGTCTGGTGGAGGCTATGGTAGTTGTGGTCCATTAGTCCTTTGGACTAGTCTTTTCCTTGTATCTTGTTTTCTTCATTCGGCAGCTGAGAATTTTTATCATGAATGGATTTTGTCAAATCTTTTTTCTTCATCTATTTAGATGGTCACATGGCTTTTAGTTTTTAGTCTGTTGGCATGATGAACTATGTTGGCTGGTTTTCAAATGTTGAGCCAACATTGAATTCCTGAGATAAACCTCATTTGGTCATAATGTATTATTTGTATTTTTATTTCTGGACTCAGTTTGCTAATATTTTATTAAGGACTTTTGGGTCTAGGTTAATGAGGGATTTTTGTCTGTAGGTTTCTTTTTTTAATGTTTTTTCTGGTTTTAATATCAGGGTAATGCTGACTTCATATAATGAGTTGTGAAGTGTTTTCTTCTCTTATTGTCTAGAGTGTTTGTGTAGAATTGTTACTGTTTCTTCTTTAAGTGTTTGGTAGAATTCCCTAGAGAAGCTATCTGGGCCTGGAGTTTTCTTTGTGGGAAGGTTTTAAACTATGAATTCAATCTCTTTAATTAATATAAGGCTATTCAGGTTATCTCTTTCTTCTTGACCAAGTTTTAGTAACTAGTGTTTCTCAAAAAATTTGTTCATTTCATCTACTTTGTCAAATCTATTATCATAAAGTTGTTCATAATATTACCTTATCTTTCTGTCTTTTTTTCTTGATCAGTATGTGCAGAGGTTTATCAATTTTATTGATTTTTTCAAAGCACCTGGTTTTGGTTTCTTTGATTTTATTATAATTTTTTTCTATTTAAATAATCTCTGCTGTTTATTATTATTTTTCTTCTATTTACTTTGAGTTAAGCTTGCTTTTGATTTTCTAGTTTCATAAGGTGGAAATTTAGATAATTGATTTTAGATCTTTCTTCTTTCTGACATAAGCATTTAATGCTATAAATTTCTCTTTAAGCACTGCTTTAGCTAGATTCTATAATTTTTTTTTTTATTTCCATTTTCATTTGGTATAAGATATTTTCGAGTTATCCTGTTATTTCTTCTTTGACTTATGGGTTATTTAGGAGTGTGTTGTTTATTATCCAAATAGTTAAGGATTTTCTTGATGTCATTCTGTTGCTGATCTAGAGTTAAATTCCATTATGGCCTGACCAAGGAATTCTTCTGATATTGTGATTTTCAAATTCAGCACTTTCATTTGAATCTTTTTAAAAATAGTTTCCATATCTTAGCTGAAATCCCCAATTGTTCATACATTTCTCTACCTTTTTGCACTAGATCCTTTAACATACTAATTATAATAATTTTAATGTGCTTGTTTGATAATTCTAACATCTGGGTCTGGTTCTGTTGCTTATTTCATCTCTTGACAAGAGGATTTTTCCCCCCTTGCTTCTTTCTAAGGAGTCCTGGTGGTGCAGTAGTGAAGCGCTCAGTTGCGAACTGAAAGGTCAGCGGTTTGAACCCACCAGCCCCTCCACAGGAGAAAGATGTAGCAATCTGCTTCTGTAAAGATCACAGCCTTGCAAACCCTATGGGGCAGTTCTACCACATCCTATAGGGGTCACTATGAATCAGAATTGACTTGACAGCAATGGGTTTGGTTTTTGGTTTTTGCTTCTTGGTGTGTCTTGTTATCTTTAATAATGCTGAACATTTTGGGTAAAAGAACACTAGAGACTGAGGTAAATGGTAATTCATGTCCAGAATGGGCATACCTCTTCTGTCAGGCCATTTCTATGGAGAGTTGAGTCAATTTAGTGAGTCGTTGAGCTGAGTTTGTTTTGTTGCTGCTGCTATAATTACCTACAGTTTACTATAGGTGCTTAGTGTAAGTCCTGGAGTCCTGGAGAATTTTGCTTACTTATATTGCTCATCCTCAGCTTTCAGCAGTCCTTCTCTACTCTTTTGCCCCTCTTCCAGTGAAAGATTGCTCTTGCTTATTAATTGTAGTGGATATGGGGATTTCTTGAATCTCCTGCTCCATGTCCATCTCAGTCAGGCTCTGTGCACCTGAGCCTCAGGAGCTGGGCTGTCTCAGCATTCCTGCTTGTCCCTCAGTTGCAGGCAAACTCTGGCTCCTACTCTGTTCAGGGTCTAGCACAGGTGAATTTACTGACCTTCCCTCCTTTGGCAGTTAGACTCTACTTTGTATCAGTGGAGGATCCTGGCTGTGAGTAGACTTCCTGTCCTTTTCCCAGCAGCCTTTGTCTGTGTCAAATCAGGGCAAGATCAAAGGCACGAATGAGTTGCTTGCCCCTCCTTCAGAAGCAGACGGTGTTTGCTTCATATTAGAGAAGCTTATGGGGTCTGGGTGGGCTTCATGCTTATCTTCCAGGGGCAACTGATCACCATCTTGTACTCATATAAGGCGGACAATGGATGGGCTTCTTCAGGTGCTCTTGCTCCTCTCTCAAACCTCTGCAGGCTTAGCACTTCTGCACCACTGAGGAGGTTCTCTCAGGTCTTCTTCCCTGCCCCTATTCTTTCTCACGAGTACACTGTAGTGGCTGATGGAAAAAAGCTATGGCGTGGGTGTGGACTCCTCTTGTGTCTGTAGCTTCCAAACCCATTGCCATCAAGTGGATTCTGACTCATAGTGACCCTATGGGACATAGGAGAACTGCCCCCATAGGGTTTCCAAACCTGTAAATCTTTATGAAAGCAGACTGCCACATCTTTCTCGATTCTGTAGCTTACAGGGATCCTAAACTGTCATACCAGCCCACACTGAACCTTTAAGAGTTCATGAGCATCTCAGTTGTTTTCATCTTACCTACTTTTATAGCTGCCATCTCTTCTTTTCATGCCCTGCCAAAATTCAAATTGTTCATGTGTCCCTCAGTTCACCTAGTAACCTAGTGGCCTCATCATTAATGGGATTAAAAATATCATTTTTAGATTATTTGGATTTCTCTCATTGCATGTGTGGCATCAGCTTTCGTATGTGTCTTTCTACATTTTAAGTGGAAGCCTGAAGTCATTGTCAGAATCAAAATCTGATGATATGAACTCATTTAAGGCCAAGGTTATTTTACTTAGAACTATAGTATGAGTCATGCAAACATTGTATAAAGCAAATTTCAAATGAGTCAGACATTAAGAATTTGCTATGGTATTCTCCCACCAAACCTCTGCCTTACTGTTTTAATATTTCATATGCTTGACATTTGGAGGAAGTTATTGTTCAGTGCTTTTAAAAGATAGTCAAAGTTTGATTGGAGACTTTTGTACTTTTACATCCAATACTAACGTTAACTTTCCTTGGAATTCTAACTGCAATTATCCTCTACTGATATAGGTACCCGTCTGTCAGTTTGTTGTATTGTGGTGGCTTCTATGTTACTGTGAGGCTGGAAGCTATGCCACCATAGCTTTAAGGAAAACAGTTGGAATCCTATTGATTTAAATCATGACAGAGAAAAAGATTGTGTTAAAACCTTTTTATTTTGCCTAAGCTAATTGTGCAAATGGTTAACAAACACCTCTGCTACCAAAATGCTGGAGGTTCAAGCATTTCAACCTAGAGGTGCCTTGGAAGAAAGGCCTGGTTATCTACTTCCAAAAGATTAACCATTGAAAACAGAGTACAGTTCTACTCTGACACACATGGAGTCACCATGAGTCAGAGATGACTAGACAGCAACTGGTTAAATTTTATTTAGAGAATATCATATGTGAGGCCCTTTGCTAACAAACTACTTTAGATACACAGGTTTACATTTGATCCCATGAAATGAGTGTTATTATACTTGTTGTAAAGATGACGAAACTGAGGCTCAGGGTGGTTACGTAATGTGTCCAAAATTACAAGCACTAAGTGGCAAATCTTGGCTTCAAAACTCAGAGCTGACACCAAATGAACTCTATCTCTAACAGGTACCTTCAATTTTCATCAAGACTAGAAGTGTTTCAAGGAATGTTTAGAGAAAGAAGATATGAAGGAGGAAAAGGAGGAAGAAAAAATAATGTGGAGGAGGAGAAAGCGTAAGAGGCAGAGGGGAGAGAAGGACTTAGGCCAGTGACAAAGGGGAAATCAACGTAAAATGATAAAAACCCAAAGAACCAAATGTTAAGAAAGGAAACTCCATGGAAAATCCAAAGAAAGATATCACCATGAGGAGAGAGAGGAAGAAGAGGTGGGGCTCAGCTGTAAGGTCACTGTTTACTAGTGAACAAAATACCAAGATTACAACCAGGACAGACCTCCTGGTTTCTATTGCAATCTGATTATTTAGTCATTTAAAGCCAGGTTATTGTTCACCAACAAGCAGACGGACACAGGAGACTGGCCCAGGACACAGGAGTCCCACAGATGGACCAGTTCCCTGGAGCTGGGCAGTTCTTTCGGGCCCCAGCTCATAAGGAAATCTATGGCCAGTTCCTGGTCAAAAGATCACTTCATGCCCATTGACCAAAGTTTTAGCTAGGTGCTGAGGTGACTGGCTGGCTTTGGTCTATAAGCCAACAGTGAGCAGACTCAGGGAACAACCCAGAAGCCAAGAATCTGGCTGTGGGATGTCTTGTTCTCAAAAAGAACAAAGCAGGGAGAAGAAACTAGCAAGAAATCTGTCAGCTTTGATCGGTCTCTGCCATTGGCTGGCCCACCAGTGTGGAATCAGTTGCTAAGATAACTAGCATCAACGGCACACAACGCCCAGGTTTTGGGTATAGTTGGCGACATAGCTCCTAGTGCTGTTATCATCAGCTGAGTAAGTGGGTGACTGCTGTATTGGAAGCACCTGCCTCAAGTGACAAGGGACAGATCACTTCCTCATTCTCTGCTTCAGTTCATTTCTCTAAACACCATGGTGATATTTGCTCCTTTACCAACTTCTTCAGGTAAGGGATGTGGAGTTGCACAGCAGGAGTGTTGAAAAGCATCTTAAGTCTTTTGGGAGGGAAAGGAGAGAAGCATGGATGACTTTTTATATGCCAGGCCATTCATGTGCCTTCATCGGCGTCTCCCCGAACTCTGAGATAAGCATTATGAACTCCATTTTACAGAAGAAAACACTGAGATTCAAAGAGATGATGTTGCCCGTCCAATTTTTTTCTACTCCTTTTTGCACCTCTGTGAACATCCATTGGTGATACTTTTAGATGCTCGTTGTTGTTAGTTGCCATTGAATCGATTCCAATTCATGACGACCCCACGTGTCCAGAGCAGAACTGCTCCGTAGGATTTGGAAGGCTGTGACCTTTAGGAAGCAGATCACCAGGCCTGTCTTCCGAGCTTCCTCTGGGTGGGTTTGAACCAAGAACTTTTTGGTTAGGCGTTGAGTGCTTAACTGTTTGCGCCACCCAAGGACTCTGCAGATGCTTAGCCCTAACCAGAGGCCACTAGGTACAAAAGGCTGGCACTAACTCCAGCAAGACCACTGCAGGGGCCAGGTGGGTAACATAACTGTGGGAAGAAGTCAGGTATAGGATAACAGGGAGAGGGAAGACACCAGATGAAAAAAATGCATATAAAGGCCTTCAGATTCAACGAAAACACGCTACCACACTGGTAAACAAAACAAATAATGCTGGAACTTTTGGTGACAGCCACCTGCTTAGGTCATCCCTTAGGTCCCTCTGAGCTCTAACATTTAATTATTGTGCTTTCCATCAGGACTAGCACATCTTTTGCCTATTCTCTCCAGGTTCTGCTTTCTGATGAGTAGGTGTGGATGGTCGCAATGAGCTAACCAGAGAAGCTAATCCTACTAATGGCTAAATCAGCTAATGTGCAATCCTTCTATGACTTATTGTCCTAATTGGTTAAAGTATATCCTTCCCAATCCTAACCTGGGGGATTGACAAATAATGGGAATTCACACTTCTGTGCCCAGCATTCCTGCAACTACACCCTACATGCAATGTCTCAGTCTCCTCAGCTCTCAGCGCATGGCTGGCCAGGAACTGGCAAGTGACCTAGCCTAGACAGCTATTGTTAGTCAACTCATGGCAATGTATGTACAACTGAACTAGTCCTGTGTCATCCTCATGATCTCTAGCATGTTCTAGTCCATCGTTATGACTGCTGTGCTAATCCATCTCACCAAGGGTCTCCCACATCCTCATTGGCCCTCTGCTTCACCAAACATGATGTCCCCCTGCAGCAAATTATCCCTCCTGATGTCGTGTCCAAAACAAGTGAGTCAGACAATGTTCTGTTGTGATCCATAGAATTTTCATTGACTAATTTTGAGATGTTGATCTCCAGGCCTTTCTTTCCAGTCTGGAAGCTCCACTGAAACCTGTCCACCATGAGTGATCCTGCTGATGTTTGAAATACTGATGGCATAGCTTCCAGCATCATGGCAACACACAAGCCACCATAATATGAAAAACTGACAGATGGTTGGTGGAATAAACATATAAATACTTTTTTAGAGGTTTATAAACAATACATTCATGCTAAAAAGGAAAAAAAACCTAGAAAGTTATAAAGAGTAAAAGTCCCTGTCCCCCTCCTAACTCCCAATCCCATTCTAGAAAGGAACAAACTATTAACAATTTCTTCTTAATATCTAAGTTAAGAAAGACCAACTACAAATTGAATATGCTAGCGTCAAGGGAGCCAGACAAAACCAAGCAAAGAAAAACATAATTTTTCTCTCCTTCTACCCTTTGGTACTACAAATTATGCCAACAATGCGGTTTCTTTTTGTATATTCTGTGTTTCAAACCCCTCCATTCTCCTTCCACTCCTGAAGAGCCCCCACCCTACAACCACTTTTCCATTTCAGAAAAGATTTTTTTTTTTTTTTAACCAGTGGTTTACACTTTAGTGTAGAAAAGTTTGTAATGCGTATAGAATTTGGGAGCTGGAAGGAACTTTTTATCACTGTGACAGCTGAGGCCCCAGAAAAATTAATATGGCCATTACCTTGGGTTTGCATAATGTTTTGCAGTTTTCAAAAGGGATTTCCTATGTATCATTACACTTGACCCTTTTACCAGCTGTTTGTATTAAAACAGGAGTAGGCAGTTTTATTTCCACTGTACAGATGGAGAAACTGAGGTTCCCAGTGGTTGACCCTTCTGACTTCCCAGACACAAATGTACTCATTATCCCAGGGGCATAGGCATGGTGAGTCTGAAACATAATGGGCATCAACAGCCTTGTTGGAGGGATTTCAGGTGTGGTGAGGGGAGGGTGAAGAAATGAGGTGATTCCCAGTGCTCCTCAAATTGCAGTAGAAGAGACACTGGCTGTTTTGCACACATTGAAAGCAGCTCTGGCTCAGGTACTTTGCTGATTTCACTTTCCAGGTGTAATTTGGCTCCTGATCCTGAGTTTCCCAGGCATAAAAATGGTACCACTGTTGCCTGAAGAACCCAGCTGGCATTGTCCTCCCTAGACCTAGGCAGGTTGGAAGCTGGGCTGGATTTTCCCAGTGCCTCTGCTTCACACTCTAGAGCCAACTTCCTCCCTTCATGCGTTTTATTCATCCTTCCCTTAATTCTGTAGGGGGAAATGTCTGTTTTCCTAACTTCAGCTTCTTTGTCTACATCCGCGGAGAAGAGGATGAAAAAGGCAAAAGAGTCAAGGCCAACTCAGGTTGGTAAACAGGAGACAGATCTTGTTCTAGGGACATGGGTATAGAGACAAACAAGGCATACAGCTTACACTTGAGGACCTCACAGTCCAGTGGGATGGGTGGTCAGACACATAGGAAATGGGCTCAGAATTGCATTTGACTTCAAGTAACAGTGAATCAACATAACAGTAATTTAAACAAGAGAGGGGTTAATTTTTTCCCCAAATTCCTTGAAGTCTGGAGCTGGGTGGTCTCACCACTCTGAGTGTCATCAGGAACCCAGGCTCCTTCTCTTCTTCTGCTCCGCCATTTTTTGTGGGATTGCTTCATGGTCATATGGTGGCTTTTGAAGATACAGATTTCATGTCTCATGCAGGAAGAAGGAGAGAGGGGAAAAAAGTAGAAGGGTACATGCTAGCTGAGTATACCCTCTTTAAATAGTTTCATGGAAGCCCCACCCCACCACACTGAAATACATTTCATCCCCTACCTTATCTGCAGAGGAGGCTGGGAGACCTTTTGTATTGTTTAGCTTTTATTTTTGCTTTTATTATTTAAGTTGGGCACATTGCCATCTCCAACAATACAGTCTTTATTATTATGGAAGAAGAGCAGAAGGAACGTTGAGTAGACTTGTAGCAGTCTCAGCTAATTTGGGTAATTTCAGTGCATTGTGGTGTGCTGCTGCTGGGTTAATTAATTAAACCTTTCTATGCTTCAGTGTTTTCACCTTCAAAATAGAGATAATAATGAATCAACTTTTTAGTAGCTAGACTATAGGATTGTTGTGAAAGGTCAGTGAGAAAATGCATGTCGAGGACTTAGAACTATGAGAGGTATGCAATAAGTGCCCAATAAATGTTAGCTGTGATGGTGAGCACAGTGATGGTGATGATCAAAAGCACTTATACAGATCGTGAAATCAGACTGTCTGGATTTGTATCCTACCTCCAGCACTTACTACTTAACTTTGGGAACGTTACTTGTGATTCAGTATTTTCATTAATAGGGATAATGATGGAATCTGCCTCTTTGAATTGCTAGCAGACTGAGATAATCCATGTAGGGTGCTTAAGAGAATGTGGGGCTGTAAGAATATATTAAATCCTGACTTTTCACTTCCTGCCACTTCTGTTATGACACCAGCTACACATGCAATGCTTCTCTCTCTGACCCTAACCACCTGGAACTAGGTCAAAGCTCACAGGCGAAAAGGGACATGCTACCCTCCCATATACATTGATATTTTCACCAACCAGGAAGCCCATGGAGTTTCCATGTCTGGAGCCTTTATTGGACATGATTAATAGAATCATGTCTCTTCCTCCCTGAGGTCAGTTGATGTCACACAGTGGTATTCTGGCCTGGCCAGCTGCCACCTGAGTCACCTTATTAGCATAAACTTTCAGGTGTGGTTTGGAGGCCTCATCAAAGACACTGTAACCACTTGGGAAATTCCAGGAACTAAGGACAAAGGCCAAATTCTTTGGGTAAAGTTAATTTTAAGCCCACAGGGGCATATCATAGGCAATCAAAGAATGTCATTTATTATGATATGGAAGAATGGAGAAGAGGTATGTGTGTTTAACAGGCTCAGCAGGCACTGACAGTCAGGGAAGGCTTCCTGGACCAGTGCTATCTGAGTTAGGTTTTGCAAATGTAAGGGAGAAGAGACAGGTAGGTAAAGAAGGTGGTGGAGGGTGCCACAAGCAAAGCGAGCAGCCTCAGGAAGCCATGGCCATGTGAAAGCCCACTGTGTGTCCTTGGAGCTGTGAGGAACCTAGTGGGTCAGGCCCCGAGGGCTGGGGAAGATGTGGTACAAGTTGAAGGAGAATTTGGAGCTTGGAGGGCTGTGTGCCATGCTGAGAAGCTGAGTCCCGGGGAAGCTGGGCCCTCTGCTCTGTTTTCCTGGGGCTGGTTTCTGAAGGTGCATCAGATCATATTCAGACAAGGAATTAACGGCTTTAAGCAATTCCTGGTTTATTGGCAACTGTAAACGGCCACCTGTTGACCAAAGACCCCCCAAGCTCAAACTCTGGCCAAGTCTCATCTGGGAATAGGCCATTAATAAACTAATGACTTCCACTTTGGCAGAGAGGGAAATGCTAATAGCTCGAGGCTGATCTTATTACTGGAAGAATGGAAAGGCTGTAGTCTGCTCTCATACGGTTGTAAACACAGGTTGACTATAGTATTCCGACAGGCATTTATTATCCATTAGCAGATGAGCACATATTTGTTTACCAGGTTCGTGTACAACTAAGTTGTTGAAGGAGCTGGAGAAGTTGATTCTGTAGTGGGAGAAGTCAGAGAATGAAACAAGATTCTGGGGGATACAATGGTATATCGTGTTAAGGGACCGTGAGTAGCAAAAGGGCGACTCATTCCTTGACAGTAACTTTACATGAGTCCAAGGGGGTTGCACTCTCACCTTGGTCCCAAGTTGCCAGAAACAATGTATTTAAAACTGTGTTCTGTGAAACATGGATATCAACACTTTTTTCCTGACTACCATTACCAAGCTGCTTGATGGTCAAATGAGAAAGTGCATGTCTGCAGACACTTGATGAGGTGCACCTAGAGTAAAATCCAGTCTCTGTCCCAGTTATCCGGGCTTTCTGATAGTTCATAGAACATGTCAAGCTCTTCCCTCCTTTGGCATTTATATGTGCTCTTCTTCCTGGAACATTCTTCTGCCAGCTCTTCCCATGGCTTGGTCTGCCTCATTTCAGCTTATATATACCACCTCCTCAGAAAGGCCTTCCCTCACCTATTTAAAGTAGGCGCTACCCTGTGAGCTAGTGGTAAAGAACTCAGGCTCTGAAGCTAGACTCTTGGGTTCAAGTTCGGCTGTGACACCTATCAGCTATTTGACCTTGGCCAAGCACCTAACCTCTCTATGCCTCAGTTTCCCATTCATAAGATAGAGATAATAGTGTCTACTTTATAAAATGGTTGTGGACAAATGATGAATTTATTAGATGTTAGCTATTATTACTGTTCCTCAGAGCACTTGATTTCCTTTCTAGCACTCACCACTTTCTGTAACTAATTTATTTGTATATGTGTTTATTATCTGACACCCACCTCCTTCTAGAATGTGATTTCTGTGAAGGCCAAGTCTTTCTCATCCACTTTTATATACCAAGTGCCTAGCACGGTGCCTGGCATATAGCAGATGCTCAAGAAATAGTTGATGGATAAGAAAGATACTAAATGTATATTTTCTAGAAGTCTCAACAACCCATCCCTAGAGACAAGACAGCTGAGCCCTGAGGGAGACTCCCTGGAGCCTCTCCTAGACCAGCCATGGAACCCTCAGATGGCCCTACTTTGCATTTCATTCTCTCCTGTAGTAGGGCTTTCGGTTATGTAATGAAACAACAGTGAAATCCCACAGACATCTCAGTGCTTCCCCTCCATCTGGCCCAGCATTTGACCACAAAAAGGGGGAAGGAAAAATACGAGAAAAAAAGGAGCTCCATACCGCATACTTCTTGGGACAGAAAAAAAGATTTATCCTTTCCTCAAAGTATATGAGGGCGCTGCAGTAGATGGAGGGGTGGTTCATGAACCTGATTGTTTGGAGAGAAGAAGACTTGGGGGCCCCAGAGTGACCACATGGTGAGGGTGTCAGCAGCCAAGGCTTTTAGTTCCATCTGTGCCCTTGACATGCTGTGCAACCTTGGTCAAGTCACTTTACCTCTCCTGACTTCTTCAGTGTCCCCATCTGTAAATAGAGGGCATTGGAATTGATGACTAAAGTAGAGTCGTCATACAGTCCTGGTTTTGTCTGTAGACCTGGTATAATTATTAATAATAATCTCCAGAACTTGAACTGATACAGATTCTCTGGCACTTTGATCCAAACTTCACCTGGGACATTGGACTCCCTAAATGTATCTCCAAATGCAAGCAGCCTCTTTGTTGAGTCTTGGTTTTCTAAGATGCTAGAATTGATGTGGACTGATCTGTGGCCTAAACTGATAGCATGAATGAAGTGGGGAGAGGCATGAGGAGATGGTATTTGATCCGCATGTCGTTAGGTGCCTTTCTGGCAGCATGAAAAAAATATCTTAAAACTTAAAATCCAGGTCTGATGCATAATAGGCATTCAAGAAATGTTAACTGAGTAAATAATTAGATTTCATCCCATATTTTATTATGAACATTTGAAACACACAGAAGTTGAAAGACTTGTATGGTGAACACCCATATACCCATCAGCTAGATTCCACTTCTAATGCTTTGCTATACTTGCCTTATCACATATCCATCCAGACATCTAATTCTGTATCCATTAATTCAGCTTATTTTCAAAATATATTTCAAAGTAAATTGCAAACATTAGTTTACCCCTAAACACTTTAGCACATATAATGAGATTTTTTTTTTCATTACAAAAGTAATTGAATTTAATTATAAAACATTTATGACAGTACAGGGTGTATAAAGTGAAAAAAAGAAACTGTATCTCTCCTCTACCTCCTGTCTTGTTCCTCAGGCATAGCTCTTGAGGTATATGGTTCCAAACACACACACACACACACACACACACACACACACACACACGATATTATATAAAGCGGTAGAAGTATAGAATATTTATTGTTTTGCAAGTTGCTTTGAAAAATCAACTGTATCTTGAAGACATCCTTTCCTGTCAATAATTACAGGCCCACTATACTCTTTTTAATGGCTGTAGAATCTTCTATATATCTTTGTTTATTTAACCATTTCTCACTGTTGTCCGTGTGGATAGACATCTGCATTGTTTTTTTTTTTTCTTTTTTGGAAATGATAAAAAATGCTACAGTGAAGATCCTTCTACATTCCTTTATTCAACATATATTTAATAAGTACTGACTATGTTCAAGTAGGAGTTCTATGCTCTGGGGATGAATTAGATAATATCTCTGCATACAAATTACATTCTTTTGAGTGAGGCAGATACTAACAAGTAAGCAATAACAATGACAAAAAACAAATTTTAGGAAGTTATGAGGAAAATAAAACAGAATAATGTGATACAGAATGATAGAAGGTGCTACTTTAGACAGGTAGTCAGGGAAGGCATCCTTGAGAAGGTGACACTTGAGCTGAGACCTGAATGATGACAAAAAGCTAGTTATGCAAAGACCGAGGGCGAATGGACAGCAAATGCAAAGGCCCTGGGGTGGAAACACGCTTGGTGTGTCTGAAGCACAGAAACAAGGTCAGTAAGATTAAAGTATACCAAGTAGCTGAAAATGAGGTCACAAAGATAGGCAGGAGCCACATCATGCAGGGCCAAAGATTAGTGTATTATTTCAGGTGGTATGTTAACCACTGGATTCATTATAGTAGAATAAAACTAGTTCCATCTGGCCTGTGTAGAATGGGAAGTAGACAAAACTATTCCTGTATCTGGTTAGCTGCTGTGTGGGAAGCCACAACCTCACCTAAGTGGTGTGGCATCTGGGAAAGGGAATGGGTGTTGGAGTCAGAGATCAGTGTTCAAATTCCAGTTCCATCTCTTCCTGGGGTCTGCCTCGGGCCGATTAGTCTCTCTGAGCCTCAGTTTCTTTGTATATAAAAGGGTGACAGCAATACTTCATAGCTGTTTTGAAGACAGAGTCACATGCTATGTGGTTTCTCTCTTCCTTTGTGGGATTTGGAATCTCAGGCTTCCCAACCTCTTTCTGGCAGCTAAAAGAACCTTTCAGGGAATCGGATTGAGTTGCCCCTGCACATGATACATAGCAGATGTTCAACGAGCATTTGTTGATTTACAGGCTGACTGAATGAATCCACTTGTGTAGAAATGTAGAAAAGATCTAGAAGGAGCCATGTGTGTAGGGAGCTATGTGCCTAATATGTAGTAGGCATTCCATGAATGACCATGGCTATGAATTGTGACAAAACAACCTATATGTCCCAAAATATATACACGTTTTTTTCTCCTCAGGCACTGTAATAGTTGTCTTAGAAAACAAAGTGAAATCCCTACCAACTGAGTCTCATGTTAGCATTGTGTAGTAGCTTAAACAACATACATTTATTATCTTCGGTTCTGTACGTCAGATGTCTGACATGAGTCTCACTGGGCTAAAATCGAAGTGTCAACAGGGCTGTGCTCCTTACTGGAGGCTCTAGGCGAGAACCCATTTCCTTGCACATGCGGGTTGTTGGTAGAATTCAGTTCCTTCAGTTCCTTGTCGTTGTAGAATGGAGGCCTCTGGGTGATACAAAAGGTTTGCCCTGTCTACTAACCTAAACCAAGTTGCCATTCAGTCGATTCCAACTCGTGGTGACCCCACAAGTTTCAAAGTAGAACTGCGCTCCATAGAGTTTTCAATGACTGTGATCTTTCAGAAGTAGATCACCAGGTCTTTCTTCTGAAGTGCCTCTGGGTGGATTTGAAATTGGAACAATACAGAGAAGGTTAGCACGAGGATGATACAAGAATTTGTGAAGTGTTCCATAGTCTTTGAAGTCTGTAGGTGGCACAAATGTTTAAGCACTGCACGACTAATCTAAATGTTGGCAGTTCAAAACCACCCAGAAGTGCTTCAGAAGTAAGACCTGGTAATCTGCTTCCAAAAGGCGTTGAAAACTCTATGGAGCAGTTCTACTCTGCACACATGGGGTCATCACCAGTTGGAATTGACCTTACGGCACCTAACAACAATAACAACACTAACGTAAAGGTTGGTGGTTTGAACCCACCCCGTGGCTCCATGGAAGAAAGGCCTGGAGATCTGCTTCTATAAAGATTATAGCCAAGAAAACTCCATTAGCAGTTCTACTCTGTAACATACAGTGGCATCATGAGTTAGAATTGCCTTGACAGCAACAGGTTTTGTGTGTGTGTGTGTGGTTGTAGAATTGAGGTCCCAGTTTCCTTGCTGGCTATCTCTAAGGGCTGTTCCCTGCTTCTAGAGACTACCTACAGTCCCTGGCTTGTGACCCCCTTTCTTCATCTTCAAAGCCAGCTATAGTGTGGCAAGACTCTCTCATGCTTCCAATCTCTTCTTCTTCCATCTTCTCTCTAATCCTGTTGAGAAAACTTCACTTTTAAGGACTCATTAGGCTCACCCGGACAGTCTCCTTAAGATGATCTCCTCATCAAAAGGTCCATAATCTTAATCACACCCACAAAGTCCCTACTGCTTTGTAAAGTAACATATGCACAAATCCTAGGGATTAGGATATGGACATCTTTGGAGAGGGGACATTATTCTGCCTACCACAGTATCCCTTACCACTTTAGAATGGGTGCGTTTCTCAGAGTACAGGACTGTCTCCCAGAAAGGATTTCTGGAGGAAATGAGGCCAAGGAAAGGGAATTTTAGATGACATGAAGGGAGGTGAGGCACTAGCGGTAAAGGTGTTGGCAGGTCTTGCGGGGAGGGATGCTACAGAAGGAGGTTCCTGGCATCATGGGATGCAGGAATGTAAATGGCTAATTTCCCCTGAGATTGGTTCTGCCAGGGAAAAAGCAATCTTCACTTGCCGTGAATAATTGCAATACCTTTCTCCATGATTTTCATTAACTGACTGATGGGTTGTTATCTCTTCATTGCTGCCTGTAATTGAGGGATGTTGTTTTGCTGGCCTGGAGAAGTTTCCAGATATTATCAGAGCTGACATGCCTTTAGACTCACCCAGCACCCCTCCCACAGATCATCTGGCAATAGCTGAGTGTGTTGTCATTGGCTCCTATGGTAGAGGTTCAGCCACCACTCAGGGTCCTGGTGGTGTCTGATCGCTTTTGGAACTTCTTCTCCAGAGAGTTTAATAAGTTATGTTGCCAAGATGCCATCTGTTTCAAGCTTTTCCCTTTTTCTTTCTTTGTCATTCTCCTTTTTCCTGTCTTCTCTCATTTTGTCTCCTCTCTTTGAAGCCCCTGGGTGGTGCGGAAAGGTAAGCACTCGGTGCTAACCTAAATGGTTGGAGGTTCAAATGCACCCAGAGACACTTTGGAAAAAACCTGGCAATGTGCTTCTGAAAGGTCACAGCCTTAAAAACCCTATGGAGCAGTTCTACATTGCACACATGGGGTTGCCGTGAGTGGGAATTTACTCCATGGCAACTTTTTTTTTTTTTTTTCCTCTTCTCTAATTTTCTGATGTTCTAGGATCGAAATAATGAAAAAGAACAGAAACCATTTAAACTCAGGAAATAACTCAAAGGTGTAAGAAACTGTGTAAAGCTCACTGCTCTGATAAAAGGAGTTTAGAACAAAGGAATATTCTATTTCAACAAGGCTTTAGGGAAACAAAACATTAAGAGGCCAGAGTGGCATTGCCTTGGGGGCATGGGGGTGGGGGCAGTCTGGTGCCTGCTGATGAAAAGCAAACTAAGGCGAGGGGGAGGAATTGACCCCCCGCCCCAGGCCATGAGGATTACAGGCTGCAGGGAAATTCTCCCTATCATCCCTGCAGAGGGATGGCAAAATGGACTCTTGCTCATGGTTTGCTGTAAGAGAAGGGGATGTGTTGGGCTTGGACCTTCTAGATGCTGCCACAGAGGGAAGCCACAGTGGGAAGCCAAAGTCTCATCGGGTGCTAATAGAAGTCACAGCTCTTGGGAACAGGGGTTGCGACACAGAGGAAACTCCCTCCCTGCTCTGTCCACACCCTTGGTTCTCTGGCCCTGGGCTTCCCAGTCACACAAGTCATGTCAACAGGGAGGATATTTGGAAAATGGGTTAGAAAGGATGAAACCGCTGCTGTGGCATCACCAAGAAGAGGTTACCCCTTGGGAAACCCAACAGGAAAAAGAGGTAGTTGAGCAAAGAAGAATCACTGTTTCTTTTCTTTTGACTTCAGGCATTATACACATTTGAATAATAACCATCAAATTGACATTAGCAATTATAACATGATTATTGAGCAAGGAGGATGTACTAATCACAGTTTTACATGGCTTATCTTTAGTCATTACACTAACTGTGCAAGGTAGGCATCGTGTACACCCTATGGATGTAGAAATTAAGAATGAGTGAGCTTAGGAGAGTTGTCAAAGATCAAAGAGCACGTGTGATGGGGCTGAGATTCAAGTCTTGGTTCACTGATTTTGAAGCCTATTCTCTTTTTCTTCCTTCCCGTTCCTTCTGTCATGTTTGTGTCATAGCTTTTTTTTTTTTTTTTTAAGAATTAAACATCACAGACTCAGTAGAAGTTTCTTTGTATCCATCCCCTAGCCTATTCTCCTGCCTTCCTCTCCAGAGGCAGCCTCTTAATTAAAGGTGGTGAGTGTCCTTCCCATCCATGTTTTATACCCTCATTACATATGTCCATGGCCATAAATGGAATCCCTGGTTTGTGTAAATGGTTAAGCGCTGGACTACTAGCTGAAAGGTTGGCAGTTCAAACCCACCCAGAGTCATTCTTGGGAGACAGTCCTGGCGGTTTGCAACTGAAAGGCCACAGCCTTGAAAACCCTATACTTCCAAACCAAACCCACTGCTGTCGAGTCAATTCCGACTCATAGTGACACTTTAGGACAGAGTAGAACTTCCCCATAGGGTTTCCAAGTCTATACGTCTTTACAGAAGCAGACTGCCACATCCTTCTCTTGCGGAGCGGGCTGGTGAGTTCGAACTGCTGACTTTTGATTAGTAGCTGAGTTCTTAACCACTGCGCCACCAGGGCTCTTTGAAAACCCTATAGGGCAGTTCTATTACGCACACATGGGGTCACCATGAATCAGAATCGACTTGACAGCAACTAACAATAACATGGCCATAAACAATATATAGTATTACGTGTTTTAAAAATTTACATATATGAAAGAGGGCTACAGGTTTTAATTTATAGGGAAAGAAATACAAATGCTATTAAACATAAGGAAAATTCTCTACCTCATTCACAAAAAGAGCAATGCAAGTTAAAACCACATCTAGATGTTTTTTAACCTATCAAATTGGCTAATACTCAAAATTTGATAACACAGTGTGTAGAAGAGGTTGTGGGGAAAGAGACACTCAGACTTTGATCGAGGGTGGGATAGTTGGTATAATCTCTGTAGAGGGCAATTTGGCAATGTCTTTAAAAATGCAAATGAACAAACTTACAAAATAAATTCCATTTCTGGGAATTTGTCTATAGATATGTTTGACCATGTTCCAAAGGACATGTGCTCACCATTGTACATTGTGGAATTCCTTGTAATACAATGATCAGAAACAATGGACCTAGTCATCAATAGGGGGCTGGTTGAATAAATTATGGCACATCCTGTAATGAAATTCTAGGGAGTTATAAAAAAGGATGACGGCACTGTCTGTACTAAGCTAACATGGAAGATTCTCTAATACAGCTAAGTGAAAAAACTAAGGTTAACAAGAATATGTATAGTATGCTACCTTTTGTGTAGCAGCGATGAAAATCAGCCTATGTGTTCACATCCATTTGTATGTGCATGAGGAAACTCTGAAAGTTTACATACAAAAACTAGTAACAGTTTGGCTGTGGGCGAAAAGAGGAATGCAATGAGGAGTGGGAAGAAGACTTTGAAATGTATTTCTTAAAAAAATTTTTGGAACCATGTTACCTATTCCAAAAATTAAATGAAACATTTTAAGTGGTATCATGCAGTACATGCCATTCTTCAACTAACTTTTTTTCAATCA
This sequence comes from Trichechus manatus latirostris, assembly GCF_000243295.1. Lineage (NCBI taxonomy): Eukaryota > Metazoa > Chordata > Mammalia > Sirenia > Trichechidae > Trichechus > Trichechus manatus. Next base: position 22,760,750 of record NW_004443947.1, on the reverse strand, counting down.
GATATACGTTTTCGAGGCCTATCCATGTAGTTATTCTTCCCATTACTTATGCTGCCACGAGCCGTAGACTATTACAGCTGGCAAAACCCTTGGAAGTCACCCAGTCCTCACATTTCACTTTATGGAGAAGAAAACAAAGGTGGCGAGATGGTAAGTAATTTGTTGGGGGTTGCCCAGCAGGTCAATGGCAGAATTGGAGTTCAGCCTCAGATCTCTGCACTCTGACCATGGACTCCCCGTGCTAAAACCACCTCCTGATTCTTCTGAGAGGTTAGTCACTTTATGTGTTATGCCTTCCTAGGAACATTTGTCTTTTAAAAACAAAATAAAGATAAAAAGCAATGGCTTTCTGACCTGCTGATCTTGGGTTCGCCAGCCCCTGCGGCTACATGAATCAGGAGACGCCTCTATCCTGACCCATGGACTTGGGACATTCCAGCCTCTACAAGTGTGTAAGACATTTCTTTGGTATAAATCTCTCTCTCTGTATATTTATTCGCTTTACTGGTTTTGCTTTTTTATAGGACCCAGCCTAAGACAGACACCTATGTATGACAGAATGAAATGTTGCCTGGTCCTGTGCTACCTTCATGATTGTTGGTAAGTTTGAGTCCATTGTTGTGGCGACTGTTCATTTTGAGTGCTTTCCAACCTAGGGGACCCATTTTTCCAGGACTATATGGGACAATATTCTGTAAAGGGCTAGATAGCAAATATTTAGGCTTTGTGGGTAATACAGTCTCTGTCACCACTACTCAATTCTGCTGTCGTAGCAAAAGCAGCCATAGACAATACATAAATGAATGAGTGTGGCTGTCTTCTAATAACCTTATTTGCAAAAACAAACAGATTTGGCCTGTGGGCAGTAGTTTACTGACCACTGGATTAGACAGTTAATGCTCCAAGGATTCATAAAAAGGAAATATTTTCAGCTGGGACAAATAAGAAGAGTAGGAGTGACATTTCCACTGACAGTTGAAGTATGCATAGTATTTCAAAGAGCAGAGAGGAAATGATGTCATTATAGGTAGAGGAGCAATTGTTTTTTAGGTGTAGGTGGGATAGGGGACAGGGAGAAGGGTAAGTAGACCAATTTGGCTGGAGGAGGAAATTCATGTTGAAGAGAAGCACTCTACAACATCAGGGCTAGAAGGGACTGCTCTAATAAATTCATGGGATGGTAAATTAGGTGTGATCCAGGAAATAGGAGTTAGGAAAGCTGTGAAAAGTAACTAGGTTTATTATACTCACAGTTCCCAGAGACAGGGAGGCATAGCAGGCCGTGACTCAGGACCACCCAGGGGATTGTACCAGGGACAAAGTGGCAACCAGCTAGAATTGTGGGAGAGGGAGTACGTATGGCAAGCAGGGTGGGGTTAGCTGGGTTTTGCAAGCTTCCTGGGGACTGGGCATTTTGAATAATTCTGCAGACTCAGGGTGCATAGGTGCTGACCCTTATTTGTTGGGTTCCTGGACCTGTGGTGATAGAAATGAGTGCATAGTGGTCCAGGAGTGTGGGAACCTGATAAGAGGAGTGGTTGGAGACTGGACTTATCTACTCAAAAAGGGAATGGACCAGCCCCCAGCCAGTGCCTCAAAACTTTGTCAAGACAGCATTTTAAGAAAATGGTATTGCAGGGATTTTGCTGATCATACGCTTCTCATTGTACAGATGGGAAAACTGAGGCCAAGAGAGATCTCAAATCTGGGAAAAGATTTTTCAAATCTGGCTGAAGAGTGGAGTGCTTTGAATCCCAAGCTAAGGGATCTCAGCTCTGTTGGTCAGGCCAATAACATTTCAACACTTCATCATTTGAATGCTTATTAATTAGTTGACTTCCTACATGACACACAACCAGATGTCGTAATAGGAGTTCTTATGGGATGGAGTTAATTCTCAACCTTTGTACACCATTGTGAAATAGCACCATAGTGATGGTGACAGGACCCATGTGGAGCAATCATCTAGGTGAAGCGTCAAGGATCTAGAAGCTTCAGCTTCTCATCCATCCATCTACTTGCTCTGCAACCCCAGATCAAATCCTGAGCTCCTCTGTGGTTTTCTCCTTGATTAAACAAGAAGCATTTGTACTCCTCTCTCCAACAGAACCAGTGGCTTGCCCCTATGCCACTTCTCAGCTCCCTTCTCCCCACCATCAACATTGTGTTCACAAATAAAAACTAGATAAAGCCTGAGTAAGACAGAGGTCCCCAGGCTTTGGAAAATTCCACTACCTCAAGCAGCTTGCTTGGCATGCCCTGTAGCTTTACATTAAAATCCTGGTTCCTTTGCTTGGCATGCTTCATAGCCTTACATTAAAATTCTGTTTCCTTTGCTTCACATGCCCTGTAGCTTTACGTTAAAATCCTGGTTCCCCTCTCCTTAACTGCTGCCTAAAACTAGAAGATATTGGCAGAAATCAGTTTAGGCACCATGTTGACATTCAGAATAACCTTTTAGACCTACATACGTAGTAACCTCCCTGCCTCTGGGTGGGGTTTAACCACCGTTTTCTGAACATGTGATGCATAAAGTTATAAGTAAACACCATTGTGTCTGCATATGATTAAAAATGTTGCCGATGTAACTTGTATGAACTTCCTACCTGTAAAACCCCTTAAAAGTAATCTTCTCCCCTCACCCTGGCTGAGCAGTCTTGGTGGCAGCAGCCCTGACTGTCTGCTTTCCTTGCACAATGAAATAAAGGCACCTTTCTACTCTCCCACCTCAGTCTCTTGTTTATTGTCTGAGATGAGTTGTGCTGAGCAGAATCTGGAGTTTCCACCCAGCATCAGGAGTATGAGGGGCAGAACCTTGTGTAACCCAGATATTCATTCACTGGTTTGTTTCTGACTAATAACTGAGCACTACTGAGCCAAGCACTGTGCTCGATGCAGAGGATAAACAGTGAATCAGGCAAGCAGGCTTCTGCTGTCATGGAGATCATACTCATGTGGTGTGAGGGGGGTATGTAAACAATGTATGAATAAACAAACAGATAGAGATAAACACTGTGAAGGAAATAGAACAAGGTAATGTGGTGGTCCACCACTGGTCTGTCAGTTTGTCATACTGAGGTGGCTTGCTTGTTGTTGAGATGCTGGAAGATATACCACCAGTATCTCAAATACCAGCAGGCTCATTGTCATGGATTGAATTGTGTTCCCCCAAAACATGTGTCAACTTGGTTGGGCCATGATTCCCAGTATTGTGTGGTTGTCCTCCATTTTGTGATTTTCCTGTGTTATAAATCATAATCTCTGCCTGTGGTTAAAGGGGATTAGGGTGGGTTATAACACCCTTGCTCAGGTCACATCCCTTATCCAGTGTAAAGGGAGTTTCCCTGGAGTGTGGCCTGTACCATCTTTTATCTTATAAGAGACAAAATGAAAGGGAAGCAAGTAGAGAGTTGGGGACCTCATACCACCAAGAAGGAAGCACCGGCAGCAGAGCACGTCCTTTGGACCTGGGGTTCCTATGTGGAGAAGCTTCTAGTCCAGGGGAAGATTGATGAAAAGGACCTTCCTTCAGAGCTGACAGAGAGAGAAAGCCTTCCCCTGGAGCTGACGACCTGAATTTGGACTTTTAGCCTACTAGACTGTGAGAGAATAAATTTCTTTTTGTCAAAGCCATCCACTTGTGGTATTTCTGTTATAGCAGCACTAGATGACTAAGACAGTCATCTGTGGTAGAAAGGTTTCAGCAGAGCTTACCAACTAAGACAGACTAGGAAGAAATGCCTGGTGATCTACTTCCAAAAATTAGCCATGAAAACCTTATGGATCACAACAGAACATTGTCTGACTCACTTGCTTTAGATTGGTCATCAGGAGGGATCAATTGCTAGCGAGGACATCATGCTTGGTAAAGTAGAGCCAGCAAGGGCAAGGGAGACCCTCAGTGAGATGGATTGGCACAACAACTGCAACAGTGGACTTGAACATGCTGGTGATCATGAGGATGATGCAGGACCAGGCAACATTTTTGTCCTGTTGTACATGAAGTCGCCATGAGTTGGAGTTGATTCAATGGCAGCTCTCTCTCTCTATCATGTGTCTATCTAATGTGATGGTGACTGGAGGAGCTCGTGTAGCAAGGGAAAACCTCTGTGAGGAGAGCCTTGAATGGTGAGAAGAGCCAAAGAGACAATATTCCAGGCAGAGGGAAGAGCAAAGGAAAAGGCCCTGAGTGTTGTTCTGTGCCAGAGGAACAGGAAGTAGGCCTGTGTGACCCCAGGGCAGTGAGCAAGGGGGAGGAAGACAGTAGACAAAGATAGAGAGGTAAGCAACATAGAGAAATGGATGAGTTCTCATCTGTCTGGTTGATTGAGTGACTCATTCTGGTTTGTATTTTTAAAAGTGCATCCAGGCTGTTACGTGGAGAGTGGCTCCAAGGGGTTAAGAGTAGAAGTAAGATAATCAACAAGGCAATTGTAGTAGCCCAGATGGGAAATAATGGTGGTCTAGATCATACAGTAGCAGTGGAGACTGAGAGAAGTTACTGGATTCAGAATATATTTTGGAAGTAGAAGAAACAGGATTTGTTGAGGGAATGGACGTGGTGGCCTGGGGAGGTGATGGTGGTCATGGTGGTGGTACTGGTGAAGGGAAAGCAGAAATCAAGGATGATTCCTAGGATTGAGCTTGAACAAGGTAGGTTGTGATGCCCTTTGTTGAGACTGGAGCATGGGAAGATGAACAGTTTTGGGTGGAAGGTAGTTGTAAGTCAAGAGGTCCAATATGTGGGTGGTAAATTGACGATAAGGTACAGTGGTTAAGCACTCAGCAGTGAACCAAAAGGTAAGTGGTTAGAACCCACCAGCCACTCATGGGAGAAAGCTGTGGCAGTCTGCTTCCTTAAATATCACAGTGTTGGAAACCCTACAGGGCAGTTCCACTCTGTCCTATAGGATTGCTATGAGTTGGTATTGACTCAATGGCAACAACAAAAAAATTGAAGATGCCCTTGAGAAGCCCAGGTGCGGAATGTGCAGTCTTTTACAAACTATCTCTGGCCTTAAAGGATTAGCATTCTCCTTTCCACCCAAATAACAATCCCCTGAGTCTTTATTTTGCTTGAGTTCATATCTTAGTTTCCCAGGGCTGCCATAACAAAAATACCACAATGTGGGTAGCTTTAAAGAATGGAAATTTATTTTCTCACATTTCTGGAGACTAGAAGTCCAAACTCAGGGCCTTGGCTAGCTCTAGAAGAACATCTTTCCCTGACTCTTTCAGCTTCTGTAACCCCAGGCATCTCTTGGCATTGCTTGGCTTGTAGATCCTCATGTGCTATTTTCCTCTTTCAAGTAACTCTGTTTCCTTGTCTGTCCTTTTTTTTTTTTTTTTTTTTTTACAAAATGCCACTCAGAAGGATTAGGATAACTTAACTGGTAGCATCTACAAAGAAAAACCATTTCCCCAAATGAGGTCACATTCACTGGTGCAGCGGTTAGGACCTCACCATATCTTTTGTGGGGGGACACAATTCAACCCATAGCACTACACAAGACCTTGTGTAATATATCCCCGCTGAAATCTGTGGGACTCCTTAAAGAAGGCTGTAGATTCAATGGATTTGTCCTAGCTTCTGCATGTCACCTCCATCAACCATCCTGCTCCCGTCTCTGCTCAACCCCTGGCCACTACATAACTTCCAGGGCCCATCCTGCTTGGTCCCAGCATGAACATGTTTAAGGCACTTGATACATAAGTCGACTTGCTCTTCCCAGAGACTGTATCTTTTGCCTTTCCGTCAGCAATGCAGACAGGTCCATTTCTCCACATTCTCACCAACATGGGGCAGTACTATTTGCTAACTTGATAGGTGATAGATGGTGACACATTTCAACTGGTACTGCAAAGGTAAACTTAACAGCAAAGTACTCCATGTATGTAAATTGAAACACACAGAATCAATTCCGGTTCTCACAACCACATGTAATTATTCAGGAATTTCAGGGTGCAAATAATAACAAGGGCTAACATTTGTCAAAATCCTGCTGTGCGCTGGGCACTGGGCTAAAGCACTCTACAGACATGTACCTCTTAATCCTCAAGACATCTTGATGTGGTGGATGCTATTACCATCCCTCATTTTCTAGATGAGGAAATGTAAGCAAAAAGAAGTAACTTGTCCAAGTGACAGAGCTGGGATTCATACCTGAGGCCTGGGGGAGCACAGAGCCCGAGCTCCTAATCATTGCCTTCCTTCCTTCCACTGTCCTTGGAAGGAGGCCAGCCCAGAGGCACTCCCTGACCAGAATGACAGCATTAATCAAAATCCTTCTGGGATTTGTGTCACCACTTAGAGCCTCTCCTTCCCACCTCATTTTTTCCCTAAGTGTTTCTAGAGCCCTTTAAAAACTTATTCCTGGTTGACATCTGGTCAATATAAACCTCTGGGATCCTCCCACAGCAAAAAGGTCTAGGGAGTAATGAAACCACAAAACTTCCCACTGGTTTACAGGGTGTGGAGGAGACTCCCTGGCTGGAAGGTCCATTTCTATGTCCATTCTTCTTTCCCGCTTACACAGTTCTGAGGTAAATCTTATTTTTCCCTGATAATAGTTGCTATGGATTGAATTGTGTCTCTCTAAAAATTTATGTTGAAGTCCTAACCCAGGTTACCAGTGGATGTAGCCCTGTTTGGAAGTAGGGTTGAGAAGAAACAGAGACACAGAGGGAAGATGGCCATGTGAGGATGGAGGCAGAAATTAGACTGATACATCTACAAGCCAAGGAACGCCAAGGATTACCAGAAACCACCAGAAACTAGAGAAAGGCAAGGCGAGGTCTTCCCTAAAGCCTTCAGAGACAGCCTGTCCCTGTCCGCACCCTGAATTCTGGCTCCTAATCTCCAGAACTGTAAATTCTCTCTCTTCCTCCCCTCTTCTTTCTCAAAGTTGTGTAATATACTTACATGTGTAATTTTACGGCATGTATGATGTTACTCTCCTGAAAATATATAAAACATGCTTAAGCTATACTTAGGGCCATGCTCTCCTGAAGGCTCTAGAGAAAGATCCTTTCTTACCCCTCTCAGCTTCTGGTAGTCCTAAGCGTTCCCTGGCTTGCAAGTGCAGCATAACTCCATCATCACGGGGCTGTTTTTCCTTGTGTGCCTATCTCTCCTCCTGTTTCATAGGACACCACTCAGATTGGATTAGGATCCACCCTACTCTGTTATGAATTTGTGTTAATGGATAACATCATCGAAGACTATTTCCAAACAAGGTCACATTCACAGGTACCAGTGTTAGGACTTCAACATATCCTTTGGGGGATACAATTCAATCCATAACACCTGGAGGGCTGACTTGACAAGCTAATCTCTGTGCAAGATGTCATGCCATTGTTTATAGCTCATATGTACACTGAGGTCACCCTGTACTTTTAGGTTTAAATGAAAGTGACTTAAGTGCTTTATCCTGTTTTCTGTGGGAAGTCCTGTGCCCTTGCTGAGATTTCCCCCATCTCTAGGGCTGACATTGTCGTGTTTGACTCTGGCTCTTAGATTCTGCCCTCGAAGAGTTCTGGACCCATGCTGGATTCAAAGACTGCACACTACCCTCTGTTCAGTTTTAAATTGGATATTAGCTTTCTCTCTCCTGAAAAGTCCTTTAACCATGTTGCCATAGGGAATTTCTTTCTCACTCACCACGTTTCTCTGAAGATTCTAGCCTTTCACCTTGTTGCCTGCCTTCTCTGTCCATTAAGACTTTCAACTTCTCTCATTTCATTATAGGAAGCAATTAAACTCTCCAACCCCTACACAGTCCTGGACATCCTTTCCATATTCAAAGACCTACTAATGAGTACTATTCAAACCAAGGCCATCCATTTTGGGGTTCAATCTTTATTAACAGAGAAGAAAAAGCAGAGAGGTTGAAATTCTCATCTTTCTTCTCTCTCTCTACACCAGTCTTTGTAAGTGCAATGAAGCCTTGTTGGTGCTCTTAGGTGCCATCAAGTCGGTTCAGACTCATATCGACCCCATGTACAACACAATGAAATACTTAACGGTATCTTGCCATCCTCTCAGTCATTGCTATGTTTGAGCTCATTGTTGCAGCCACTGTGTCAGTCCATCTCTTTGAGGACCTTCCTTTTTTTCACTGACCCCTCCATTTTACCAAGCATGAGGTCCTTCTCCAGGGACTAGTCCCTCCTGATAACATGTCCAAAGTACAGGAGTCTCGCCATCCTTGCTTCTAAGGAGTATTCTGGCTGTACTTCTTCCAAGATATATTTTTTCATTTTTCTGGCAGTCTGTGATATATTCAATATTCTTCGCCAACACCATAATTCAAGGGCGTTAATTCTTCTTTGGTCTCCCTTATTCATTGCCCAGCTTTCGAATGCATATGAGATGATTGAAAATATCACAGCTTGGGTCAGGTGCACCTTGGCCCTCAAAGTGACATCTTTGCTTTTTAACACTTTTAAGCGTCTTTTGCAGCATATTTGCCCAATGCAACACATTGTTTGATTTCTTGACTGCTGCTTCCTTGGGTATTGATTGTGGATCCAAGTAAAATGAAATCCTTGACAACTTCAATCTTTTCTCCATTTATCATGATGTTGCTTATTGGTCCAGTTGTGAGGATTTTTATTTTATGTTGAGGTGTAATCCATACTGAAGGCTATAGTCTTTGATCTTCATCAGTAAGTGCTTCAAGTCCTCTTCACTTTCAGCGAGCAAGGTTTTGTTATCTGCATATCACAGGTTGTTAGTGGGTCTTCCTCCAATCCTGATGCTGCATTCTTCTGCATATAGTCCAGCTTCTTGTATTATTTGCTTAGCATACAGATTGCATAAGTATGCTGAAATGATGCAACCCTGACACAAACCTTTCCTGATTTTAAACCATGCAGTATCCCCTTGTTCTGTTCAAATGACTGCCTCTTGGTCTATGTACAGGTTCCACATAAGCTCAATTAATCTGGAATTTCCATTCTTCTCAATGTTAATCATAATTTGTTATGATCTGCACAGTCGAATACCTTTGCATAGTCAATAAAACATAGGTAAACATCTTTTTAGTATTCTCTGCTTTCAGCTAGGATCCATTTGACATCAGCAATGATATCCCTTGTTCCACATCCTCTTCTGAATCAGGCTTGAATTTCTGGCAGTTCCCTATCGATGTACTGCTGCAACCAATTTTGAATGATCTTCTGCAACATTTTACTTCCGTGTGATATTAATGATATTGTTTGATAATTTCTGCATTCTGTTGGATCACCTTTCTTTGGAAGGTGGACAAATATGGATCTCTTCCAATTGGTTGGCCAGGTAGCTGTCTTCCAAATTTCTTGGCATAGACAAGCGAGCCCTTCCAGCATTGCATCCATTTGTTGAAACATCTCAATTGGTATTCTGTCAATTCCTGGGGTCTTATTTTTCACCAGTGCCTTCAGTGCAGCTTGGACTTCTTCCTTCAATACCATGGATTCTTGATCATATGCTACCTCCTGAAATGGTTGAATGTCGACCAGTTCTTTTTGGTACAGTGACTCTGTATTCCTACCATCTTCTTTTGACGCTTGCTGCATCGTTCAATATTTTCCCTGTAGGATTCTTCAAGATTGCAACTTAAGGCTTAAATTTTTTCTCCAGTTCCTTCTGCTTGAGAAATGCCAAGCATGTTCTTCAAGTCTTTGCACATTTCATTATAATACTTACTTTGTCTTCTAGAGCTGCCCTTTGAAATCTTCTTCAGCTCTTTTACATCGTCATTTCTTCCGTTCGCTTCAGCTACTTGACATACAAGAGCTACTTTCAGAGTCTCTTCAGACATACATTTTGGTCTTTTCTTTCTTTCCTGAATTTTTAATGACCTCTTGCTTTCTTCATGTATGATGGCCTTGATATCATCCCATATCTCGTCTGGTCTTCAGTCCTTAGTATTCAACGCATCAAATCTATTCTTGAGTGGTCTCTAAATTCAGGTGAGATATACTCAAGGTTGTACTTTGGTTCTCTTGTACTTATTCTAATTTTCTTCAGTTTAAACTTGAACTTGCATCCGAGCAATTGATGGTCTGTTCTGCAGTTGGCCCCTGGCCTTGTTCAGACTGATGATATTGAGCTTCTCCATCGTCTTTTTCCACAGAAGTAGTTGTTTGATTTCTGCGTATTCCATCCGACAAGGTCCATGTGTATAGTTGCCGTTTATGTTGTTGAGAAATGGTGTTTGCAATGAATAAGTTGTTGGTCTTGTAAAATTCTATCATGCAATCTACAACATCATTTCTATCACCAAGGCCGTATTTTTCAACTACCGAGCCTTCTTCGTTTCCAACTTTCATGTTACAAGCACCAGTAATTATCAATGCATCTTGCTTGCATGCTTGATCAATTTCAGAATGCAGAAATTGGTTAAAATCTTCAGTTTCTTCATCTTTGGCCTTAGTGGTTGGTGTGTAAATTTGAATAATAGTC
>NW_004443947.1:22738462-22750203 GCF_000243295.1 Trichechus manatus latirostris | reverse complement strand
AAATCTTCAGTTTCTTCATCTTTGGCCTTAGTGGTTGGTGTGTAAATTTGAATAATAGTCATATTAACTGGTCTTCCTTGTAGGCATATAGATATGAATATTATCCTATCACTGACAGTGTTTTACTTCAGGATAGATCTTGAAATGTTCTTTTTGATGATGAATGCAATACCATTCATCTTTAATTTGTCATTCCTGGCATAGTAGACCATATGATTGTCTGATTCAGAATGTCCAATACTAGTCCATTTCAGCTCATTAATGCCAAGGATATTGATCTTTATGCATTCCATTTCATTTTTGATGACTTCCAATTTTCCTAGATTCACACTTTGTACATTCCATGTTCCTATTATTAATGGGGAAACCCTAGTGGCATAGTGGTTAAGAGCTTTGGCTGGCAATTGGTTGGCAATTCAAATCTACCAGGTAGTCCTTGGAAACTGTATGGGGCAGTTCTACTCTGTCCTATAGGGTCGCTATGAGTTGGAATTGACTCGACGGCAATGGGTTTTATTATTAATGGATGTTCGCAGCTGTTTCTTCTCATTTTGTGTTATGCCACATCAGGAAATGAAGGTCCTAAAAGTTTTACTCTATCCATGTCATTAAAGTCGACTCTACTTTGAGGAGGCAGCTCTTCCTCAGTTGTATTTTGAGTGTCTTCTAACCTGAGGGGCTCTTCTTCCTGCACTATATCAGACAATGTTCTGCTGCTATTCATAAAGTTTTCACTGGCCAATTTTTTTAGAATAGACTGCCATGTTCTTTTTCCCAGTGTCTTAGTCTGGAAGCTCCACTGAAACCTGTCCACCATGGGTGACCCTGCTGGTATTTGAAATACTGGTGGCACGGCTTCCGGCATTGCAGCAATACTCAAGCCAACACAGTATGACAAACTGACAGATGAGTGGGGAATGGAGACTTACAGAGATTTATTTTTGCATTGATTTAAGGTATGCTTCTCCTCTTAGAAGACAGAGGTAGCTAAAATTTTAGTTTTAAATATTTTCACCTTGTTATATTTTATATTTACATTATGAAGTATATAGTTCATGGTATATATATAATTTGGTATCCTGTTTGTTCCAGTTACTATTTCTGCATAAAAAACTATCCAAAACTTAATTGGGTAAAGCAATAACAATTTATTATATTCACAGATTTTGTAGGTCATGGATTTGGAAAAAGCAGAGTGGATAGCTTGTTTCTGCTCATGATGTCTATGGCCTCAGCTGGGGAAGTGCAAAGACTGGGGTGACTCAGTGGCATGGGGATGAATTCATAGAAGACTCATTCATTCACATGTCTGGCAGTTGATGTTAGCTGTCAGCTGGAAGATCTCAGCTGGTGCTGTCTGCTTGAACAGTTTACTCAAGGTATCTCCCTGCAGTGCCTTGAGCTTCCTCACTGGATGGCAGCTGGGTTCCAAGAGCAACCATCTCAAGGGAGCAAGGTAGAAGTACACGGCATATTTATGAGCCTGTCTTAGAAGTCATATAATGTTACTTCTGCCACACACTTGGTTGAGGCAGATACAAAAATCTGCCTAGACTCAAGAGGAGGTGACATAGACTCCCTCATTGGATGGGAGGAGTGTCAAGGTCAAATGGTATAAAAGCATGTGAGATGGGCGGTATTGTTGCAGCCATCTTGGAAAATACAATCTGCTATACTGCTCTTTTCATTTATATCATGAACATTTTGTCTTGTTATTAAAATAATTTGACAATTCTATTGGATGTACCATAACCTATTTTAACAAATTCTTTATTATTGGACTTTGCTTATCATGTCTCTATGGGAGAGTAGAAGGGAGTATGTCCCTTCCCCAAAGCCAAGGGAGGGAAGCCCAAAGTGAATTATTTGAAAAGTTTGGGGTCTTAGTGAAGTCCATTCCACCAGTGTCCTGTTCCACTAAGTTGGGGACTGGTTATTACTTTTCCTTTGACAGTTCCTAAGCCATGGACCAGCAGAGCTCCTAATGCTGTTGGGACATGGAGAAAGAGGCATGAGATAGGTGTCTGTAGCCCTTCAAATGTGACAAGGTTACACACATTTCTTCTGGGTAGAAGGAACACCTTGGAAAGTGGGGTTTAAATTGTCATTATTCCGCAAGACTGGGTGAGATGATCCTAGCAGAAGGAGGGTATGGGTTGGTGTCATGGATTGAATTGTGTCCCCCCAAAATATCTGTCAACTTGGCTAGGCCATGTTTTCTAGTATTGTGTGATTGTCCACCATTTTGTCATCTGATGTGATTTTTCTATGTGTTGTAAATCCTATCTCTATGATGTTAACGGGGTGGGTTTAGGAGTTACGTTAATGAGGCAGGACTCAATCTACAAGATTAGATTGCATCTTAAGCCAATCTCTTTTGAGATATAAAAGAGAGAAGTGAGCAGAGAGACATGTGGACCTCATACCACCAAGAAACAAGAGCCAGGAGAATAGCGCATCCTTTGGACCTGGGGTCCCTGGTCTGAGAAGCTCCTAGTCCAGGGGAAGATTGATGAGAAGGACCTTCCTCCAGAGCCAACAGAGAGAGAAAGGCTTCCCCTGAAGGTGATGCTCTGAATTTGGACTTCTAGCCTATTAGACTGCAAGAGAATAAATTTCTCTTGTTAAAGCCATCCACTTGCTGTATTCTGTTATAGCAGCACTAGATAACTAAGACAGGTGGACTGACTCTGGTTGGGGAGGAGGAGGTAAGGAAGCAGGTGGAGACCAAACCAGGTCACCTATGTAGGTACCCCACAACACTGTGCAAAGAACCCACAAGAAGGCAACCACACTCCCAACCAAAAAACCAAACCCACTGTCCGTGGAATCGATTCTGACTCATAGTGATCCTATAAGGTAGAGTAGAACTGCCCCATAGGGTTTCCAAGGAGTGGCCAGTGGAATCAAACTGCTGGCCTTTTGGTTAGCAGCCAAGCTCTTAACCATTGTGCCACCAAGGCTCCTTTTTTTTAAGCTACCTTGACTGCCAAATCCTTCTTCCCTTCCAACTCCCTTTGAATCATTGCAGCAGGTGCCCCTCAGAAACCTGGGAGTCCTAAAAACATGGTGTTTAGGTTATCACCACAATTCTCCTCACTTAAGCCATAGCTGTGCCTGTAGAGCAGAGGGAGGTAGGGAGAGAAGGTAATGCTTAAGGCTGAGAGGGAAGAGAAAATTAGAAAGAAGGGCCATTTGAAAGTGAAAACTGCCTGGAATTCTATCACAGGCTCTGTCTTGGAAACAAGAAGAGGAAGGTAGGCTGAGAGGGAAGGTTAGTTTTTAGCAACTGTTTTAAAACTGACAACAGAGGAAGAGAGACCAGAACCACAGAAAAAGTTAACATTTTGTACTTCAGCATCATTTGATTTTTTAAAAAGTCCCAAATCTTAGGAAGGGGTTGTCCCTGGATAAGGAGTTCTGTTCTGAAGTAGAAGAAGAGCTGGGTAAAGTGTAGATGAAGTAGATGGTCCCTTCCCCAAACCACTCCCTATCCATATCCCATGATGCTGGAAATCCCCAGGGTTAACATTTCTTTTCTTTTGGCTAGAATTATTCAGTTCATTTAATAATATTATAATAATTATTATATTATAGATCAATATCATATATTATAATAATATGATTTATAATAATAAATACACTATAATATATAATATGGTATGTATGTATTATATATGTGTATGTGTGTGTATTAGTATGTAGTATAATTGTAGAATACATGGTTGTAGTGTACTATAATTACATAATTAAAAAAAAATCAAACCCGTTGCCATCGAGTCAATTCTGACTCATAGCGACCCTATAGGACAGAGTAGAACTGCCCCATTGAGTTTCCAAGGAGCGCCTGGTGGACTTGAACTGCCAGCCTTTTGGTTAGCAGCCATAGCACTTAACCACTGTGCCACCAGGGTTTCTGATTATATAATAGTAATATAAATATTATAATAATCTATACTATTGTAAAAATATTTGGCTCATTTCTATCCTTCGGTAAGCATGTTGACTGTTTTCTCACAATATTTAATGTTTATAATAATTCACTAATTTACATTTTGTTTTTTAGCCTGAATTAATAGTTTTTAATAAAAACTTTTTTTTTCTCATTAAAATACTAGTGTGGCTGGGTGTATTTCCCAAACATGGCCACACCAATGTATGTTCTGTCCTGCACGCTGCTGTTACAATGTGACAGAGTTATAATGTGACACTTTTCCATTGAACAGTGGGGAGGTCTATGTTCCCTTCTTTTGAATCTAGGCGGACCTTTGTAACTGTCTTGACTAACAGAATAGGGCAGAAGTGGGGATGTGTGATGAGATATGCAGAGTTAGAAGGCAAGGTCTACGTTCTGGAGTGTTTCCTAGCGAGAGGAGATCCATCCGAGGAAGAAACACTGCAGTGGCTTCTACTTTGCTGGTTTCAAATTGTGGTCCTCTTTTTTCCTCAAAATTCTTAAGATTTTCCGTGGAAGAGAAAAAGCAAAAGATGTCTATCAAACATTCCCTTGAGTTAAACCTGAAATAAGAACTGAGTAGCTTTCAAGTCACCTGTAGCTTCCAATTTAGGTGGATTTTTAGTCATTTGGTGGGGAGTCTGGGGTCCTTGAGTGGTGCAAACTATTAACTCTCTTGGCTACTAACTGAAAGGTTAGAGGTTTGAGTCCACCCAGAGGCACCTCAGGAGAAAGGCCTGAAAAGCCAGCCATTGAGAAACCCTATGCAGCACAGTTCTACTCTGACACACGTGGGGTCGCCATGGTGTTGACTCAGCAACTGGTTTGGTTTTTTTTTGTTCGTTTGTTTCAGTTTGGTGGGGAGTCCACTGACTCCAGAAGAAAGTCCTAGAGGCTAGATCCTCTTCTAGGATGGGACAGGGTGTGACTGAGGCTAGCCTGGGAAAAGTGAGGTGTTCCCTGAGCCTGAGAGGCAGACAGACCCTGGTGCCCGAAGACCAGGAGGCCGAATAACATACAGGGGTGTGAGTGGCTGAGAGTCACACACAGAAAGCTGAATTTTTGCCTCCTGACTTTCCCCAGAGAGCTCCAGGTTTCTGTGAAACGTCAAAAAGGTCTTACCACAAATTTAAAAATAATACATGACACGTGCAAATTGCTTTATATATTGGAAAACAGTTTCATACATTTTACTTTATTTGATTTTCCCAATTACTCTGTAAAGGAACCAGGGAATGTATCACCATCATCATCATCTTAATATTATATTTAAAGAAACTGAGACAGTAAGGACTAGCATACAGCTAGCAGGTAAAAACTCCAGTGAAAGAACCAGGTCTTCTGACTTCTGGGTGACTTTCCTTTCACCTCATTGTTGACTTGATCCACTGGGGAGTAGGAGTTTTGGGTACTGCAGCAGATCAAGGCAGAGCCAACCTGAGGGAGGGGGTAACTTTCACCCCTCAGACTGCTCCAAGCTGGCAGCCATTTCTTTGCTGTATGCATGTAGTCTTGGTCATCTAGTGCTGTTCTAATAGAAATACCACAAGTGGATGGCTTTAACAAAGAGAAGTTTATTCTCTCACAGTCCAGTAGGCTAGAAGTCCAAATTCAGGGCACCAGCTCCAGGGGAAGCCTATCTCTCTTTGTTGGCTCTGAGGGAAGGCCCTTGCCATCAGTCTTCCCTTGGTCTGGGAGCATCTCAGTACAGGAACCTCAGGTCCAAAGGATGCGCTCTGCTCCTGGAGCTGCTTTCTTGGTGATATGAGGTCCCCAAGTCTCTCTGCTGGCTTCTCTCTTTCATATCTCAAAAGAGATTGGCTTAAGACATTATCTAATCTTGTAGACCTCATCAATATAACTGCCGCTAGACCATCTTATGACATCATAGTGATAGAATTTATAACACAGAGAAATTACATCAGACGACAAAATGGTAGATAATCATACAATACTAGAATCATGACCTAGCCAAGTTGACAGATATTTTGGGGGTACACAATTCAATCCATGACACATGTATTGGCTTTACGTGGGAATAAAGCAGGATTGAAAACCTTGTAGAGTGCAGTTCTACTCTGAAACATCTGGGGTCACCAAGAGTCAAAATTGGCTCAGTGGCAATGGGTATTTTTTTTTTTCTAAGGCTGGTCACTTTTGCTGCCTCTGTGTCCTCTGATGACTCCTTGTCCCTATCAGAAAACACCCTCGTGGCCCAGTGATTAAGAGCTCAGCTGCTAGCCAAATGGTTGGCAGTTTGAATCTACCAGGTGCTCCTTGGAAACCATATGGGGCAGTTCTACTCTATCCTATAGGGTCAGTATGAGTCAGAATTAACTCACGCCAGTTTGTTTGGTTTCGTTATCAGTCATTTACATCTTAGTGAAAATTGAAAGACTTAGGTTTCCTCTCCCGGAGATATTTAAATTTTACATCTTCTCTCTCATTGTGGAAATAAAAATTTTGTCTCCTGGAAAGGGCATTTCCAGCATCAGTAAGCAGGTAGAAGAGGTATTTTTTCAGGGACAGGGTGGAAGTTAATGGGTGAGATTTTATAGACATTCTTCATCCAATGATATAATGTCAGCAGATGCTAACTACTTGAATCACAGAAACTTACCAAGTATCTGAGAGGATCAGTGTCATGCTGGTGTGATCCATGGAAGGGGTCACAGTCTACCTGGGGAGATAGGCAAGTAAGCAAGTAATTGTAAGATATGGTAAGTGCTATTATGGATGGAAGTGCTCAGGGTGTTATGGAAGCACGAAGGAACTGGGGTAGGAGTGGGGGGCATATCAGAGCTTTTCCTAGAGGAGGTGACGTCATTTGGGCTGAATCTGGAAAGGTAATGGAACTGCCATTATTGAATATCTTAGTCCATGTCTTATTTTCTTCATGCTGCTATAACAGAAATACCACAAGTGGGTGACTTTAATGAATAGAAATTTATTTTCTCACAGTTTAGGAGGCTAGAAGTCCAAATTCAGGGCACCAGCTCTAGGGGGAAGGCTTTCTTTCTGTCGGCTCTGGGGTAAGGTTCTTGTCTCTTTTCAGCTTCTGTTCCTGGTTCCTTAGCAATCTTCCTGTGGCATGGATCTTCTCCTCCATTTGTACTTTCTTCTTTATGTCTAATCTGCTCTTTTTCTATGTCAGAGGTGATAGGTTTAAGACACACTCTACACTGATATGGACTTATTAACATAACAAAGAAAGTCCTACTCCCAAATGGTTATATCCACAGGTATAGGGGTTTAGGATTTCCAACACATATGTTGGGGGGACACAATTCAATCTGTAACAGTCCTTTTCTCTAGAAAATAAGTCAAGGGTAAATGTTCTACTCTGTTCTATAGTGTTGCTATGAGTGGGAATCAACTTGATGGCAGTGGGTTTGGTTTTTTGGGTTTTATAGAGGTAAGCAGTCCCAGGGAAGAAGGAATGAATGAATAGGGGAGTGAGGCAGGGACAGGTGGAGAGTAACAGGAAGGTGTGCATTATCGCCCTGGCCACAGCTCTGTAGCAAGCCCGGTTGGTGGCTCTACCTTGCTGGACACCCTCAGAGAGGTTTCATGGAACTCTGTCCCCTGAGTAGTACCCTGAGGTGTGGGGGTGGGGGATGGAGAGGAAATGTCTCTTCTGGTTCTTTCCCATTTCCTGGCCCCAGTGGCCAAATTTCACTCCACGGCAACTTAACTCCCATGCTTTTCTAGTTCCTGTTACAAGGCCTGTAGTTGGCAATTTATCTGACTCTGAAAGTGATAAGAGTTGATAGAGATCACTGTGGCAGCCTCAGGGCAAATGCACAGGCCAGCTTCCGCCAGGCCGACTGGTGCCATGAGCCTGCAGAGAAGATGGACGCAGTATCGAGGAGGAGCGTGGTGAGGTGTCAGACCACTTACATATACTAGGTTGTTTGATCCTGGCAATAACCCTGCAAGACAGGTATTATTGTACCCATATTTTAAGAGAAAGTGTGGTGCAAATGTTTAACGCACTTGGCTGCTAATCAAAAGGTTGAAGGTTCCAGTCTACCCAGAGGTGCCTTGGAAAAAAGTCCTGGTGATCTACTTCCAAAAAATCAGCCATTGAAAATCTTGTGGAGCACAGTTCTACTGTGACACGTAGAGGGTCACCAGGAGTCAGAATTGACTCCATGGCACCTGGTTTATATGAGAAAAGGCAAAATAAGTTCCTTGCCCAAATTGTCACAGCTAGCAAGTAGCAGAGCTGGAATCTGAACCTAAGTTTGTCCTCTTCAAAGCTCTATAGGATCCACTGTGCTGTGTAGTCTCCCAGGGATGGGTGGGGAGAGCCAGATAGGCAGAGAAAAGGGGTGCCCCAGGTGGAGGGGTGAGTCTGAGCAAAGGCCCACAATGTGGAAAACTGTGGCTGAAGCTTGCAGAGTGAGACAAAGAGCGAAGATGAGACAGCGATGGTGACATTGATGATGATGGTGACAGCTGACAGTTACTGAGAATGTTCTACAGGGTGAGCACCGGTCTGCGTGCTTTACATGTGTTCACGCGTTTAATCCACACAAAACGTTATCATTAGAAACTTTTTAATTCCCATTTTTCAAATAAGGATATGAGGCACAGAGAGGTTAAGTAACTTGCTTAATGTCACAAGCAGTAGGATTGACACCCAGGCTGCTGGCTCCTTTTGCATTCATCCTCCAGCCATTCCAAGGTGTAAAGGGCCTCCTCTGTGCTAGACACTAGGGGTGCAGAGGTGAATATGCTTTGCTGCCCCTCACAAAGCCCTCACTCTCCTTCTAGTCAAATCTGGGTCATGTCCCCTTATACATAGTGTCGAGTTGTGCTGTCTGCTGTGGTGGCCACCAGCCCCATGTGGGAATCAAACACTTGGAATTTGGCCTGTCTAAACTCAGATGAGCTGTAAATGTAAAACGCACCCTGAGTTTCAAAGACTCAGCACACAAAAGAAGGTAAATTATCTCGTTAATAATTTTTATATTGATTGCATATTGAAATGATGCTATTTTAGATGTATTGAAGTTAAATAAAATATATCATTGAAGGAGCCTTACTGGTACAATGGTTTAAGTGCTTGGCTGTTAGTTAAAAGGTTGGCAGTTTGAACCCTCCAATGATTCTGCAGGAGAAAAGACCTGGCGATCTGCTCCCATAAAGATTACAGCCTAGGAAATCCTACGGGGCAGTTCTACTCTGTCATCAATTCGACAGCACACAACAACAACAAAATATATCATTACAGTTCATTGTACCTGTTTCTTTTTACGTTGTAAGACGTGGCTGCAAGAAAATAAAAGTCACATATGTGCTCACATGATATTCCCTTTAAATGGCACTGCTCTAGGAGTGAGTTCCTAAATGGAGAGCAGGTACCTTCTCTGTCCTGTTCACTGTGGATCCCAGGAGCCAGAACAGGGCCTGACACACACAGTCCCTCAATACATAATTGTTGGATAATTAAATGAATGAGTAAATGAATGACTGAATCCAGTCCAACCCCTGATCTTTTTATCTATCCCTTGTAAATGGAAGGTTGCACTTCATTTTCACCTTGCTTTGTCTCTCGGGGAAGTCCCTTAATTAATTACGCTGAGGCTTAAAGAGAGAACAAACGCTGCACGGCGCTGGGTGATAGAGAGGCTGTGTGTGTGGTGGAATTTGGAGATAAACACAGAGTATTTCTAACCACAACGAGTTACCATTTACTGGATGTCAATTCCGTGCCTCGCGAAGTTCTGGGCATTATATGAACTCAGTCATTCAATTCTCACCACCTTATAACAAGGGTCCCACCATCAATTCCATTCAACAGGTAGCGAAATGAAAGCTCAGGCAGGTTATGTCACAACCCCAGGACTATGTTGTTGTTGCTGGGTGCCAATTTCGACTCATAACGACCCCGTGTGACAGAGCAGAACTGCCCCATGGGGTTTCCTAGCCGTAATTTTTATGGAAGCAGAGCGCCAGGTTTTTCTCCTGAAGAACTGCCGGGTGGGTTTGAACTGCCAACTTTTCAGTTAGCAGCTGAGTGGTTAAATATTTGCACCACCAGGTCTCCCCAGGACTATACTGCTGGTTTTGTACCCAGGTCTGTCTGATGTGACACCTGTGCTCTTAGCCACCTGCCATAGAGCATAGGGAAGAGGTGGCCAGTGTGATGCAGCACCAGGCCCCTCTGTTCTGAGCCCCAGGGCGGCCCCAGCAAGCAGGTATCCCCAGCTCCCCAGAGTTCTGGGGAATCCACAGCCTGTGTCTGTGGAGCATTCAGCTATGTATTGTCTGTGTGTCTAGACATGTCCTGTCTGTGCATCTTCCTTAGCAGGTGGCAGGGCCCCACAGGCTTGCCTTTCTCTGTACCTGTGATGTGACATTGAGCAAGCAGCTGGGTGAGCGCCCCAGGCAAGGAGCAATCCTCTCCCAGGCCCTCTGACAAGCCACCGCCTCCTGTTCTTGACCTCAGCTTCCAGAGTCCTGGAGAGCAGGAACTCACAGTGCAGCCCCCAGCCACTCATTCTGGTGCCGTGGTCAGGATGTGAACAATCACATGTGTCTCTGTGTCTGTCCACTGTCTCTTCAGGTCAGGTGATAGGGCCTGGAGGTGATGAACCCAGGCACTGGCATCAGGCGGACTGGAGTTCAGGCTGGAATGCCACCTCTGACAAGCTGTGTAATGTTGGAGAGGCCATTTCTCCTCCTCTAAGGCTCAGCCTCCTTGTCAGTGAAATGGGGATAATAAAAATCTATTCATGTTATTATTACTATTACTTGTCAAGGCATGGCTTCAAGCCTGCCTCTCTTACAAAGCCTTCCCCTGGCCTTTGCTGACTTCCTTCCCTTCCAAACTTTTCCTGCAAAACTGCTGACTCCTGTACAGATTAAAACCGGAAAACCAAACCAATTGCCGTCAAAGTGACTCTGACTCATGGTGACCCCACGTGTGTCAGAGTAGAACTGGGCTCTGTAAGGTTTTCAGTGGCTGATTTTTTGGAAGTAGATCACCAGACCTTTCTTCTGAGGTGCCTCTGGGTGGACTGAAAACACCAACCTTTTGGTTAGCAGCCGAGTGTGTTAACCATTGCATCACCCAGGGACTCCCCCTGTACAGATTAATACTGGTTAATTTCTAAGGCCATGTGGTGGTGTTTGTGAATCCAACAGGTGTGTTAATCAGGATTCCTGAAGGGACCTTCAAAGCAAATTGCTTACTATGTGGACTTTGGAGCCACCTGACTTAGGCTCAAGTCCTGAGTGTGCTACTTCTTTTTTTTTTTTTTAATTTTTTGTACTTTAGGTGAAGGTTTACAGAACAAATAGTTTCTCATTACACAGTCAGTACGCATATTGTTTTATGACGTTGGTTGACAACCCCACGACATGTCAACACTCTCCCTTCTCAAACTTAGAGGACCTTTTTTCTTTTTTGGTGAAAATACACACAGCCAAAGACACACCATTTCAAAAATTTCTACATGTACAATTCAGTGACATCAATTACGTTCTTCCAGTTGTGCTGCTATTCTCACTATCCTTTTCCAAATTATTCCATCACCATTATGTTCAACTCACTGCTCCCTAGGCTTCCCATCAAACCTTTTGAGCTGCTGTTGTCAATTTGATCTCACATAGATGATTCTTTTTTTTTGTACTTTAAATGAAGGTTTACAGAACAGAATAGTTTCTCATTAAACAGTTAGTACACATATTCCCCTATGACAATGGTTAACAACCCCACATGTCAACACTGTCCTTTCTCAACCTTGGGTTCCCTATCACCAGCTTTCCTGTCCCC
>NW_004443947.1:22705184-22738362 GCF_000243295.1 Trichechus manatus latirostris | reverse complement strand
GCTGTGCCTCATTAGTCCCATTTTGTTTTAAGGGGCTGTCCAATCCCCAGCTGAACAGTGAACCTCAGGAGAGACTTCACCACTAGGCTAAAAGGGTGTCCAGGGGCCATAGTCTATGGGTTTCTCCAGTCTCTGTCAGGCCAGTAAATCTGGTCTTTTCTTGTGTGTTAGAATTTTGTTCTACATCCATCTCCAGCTCTGTCCAGGACCCTCTGTTGTGATCCCTGTCAGAGTAGTCAGTGGTGGTAGCTGGGCACCATCTAGCTATATTGGACTCAGTCTGGTGGAGGCCTTGGTAGCCATGGTCCATTAGTCATTTGGACTAATCTTCTCCTTGTATCCTGTTCTCTTCATTCTTCCTTGCTCCTGAAGGGGTGAGACCAGTGGAGTATCTTAGATGGCTGCTGCATGCTACTTCTTATCACCTGCTGTGTGAATTTTGTGAGGTTACTTTGCTTCTCTGAGCCTTGGTTTCCTCATCTCTAAGCGGAGATAGCAATATCTTCTGTATAGGTGTTGTAAGGAGTCCTACATAACACAAATGATTGAGTACTGGACAATTGATTGAAAAGCTAGTGGTTCAAATCCACCCAGAGGCACCTTGGAAGTAATGCCTGGCTATCTGCTTCCAAAAGGTTAGCCTTGAAAAACCTATGGAGTAGTTCTACTCTGCACACATAGGGTTGCCATGAGTTGGAATTGACTTGTTGGCAACTAAGAACAACAACAAAGGTTGTTGTAAGGACTACATAGAATAGTCATAGAAAATGCATATGAAATGAGGTCACAACTTCCAGAGGGCCTCAGTGCTCCTGGCAATCCTGGCACATGCCCCCAGGCCATCCAGTCTCACATTTCCCCAGATGACTGCTTCATACACTCTCTGCAAGCATCTAACACCTGCTTCAGCCCACCGCACTCTTAGCCTTTACCTTGCTTCCCATGTCACTGAGAATTTCTGCAATCTCCCACACACCATCCCCACTGACTGCCTCTGTGCCTGCCTTCCTCCCTGCTACCGTGATTATCTGTCTGTGCTTCCATCTGGACCAGCCCCTCCATTGTGCACCAGATCTGCTCTCTTCCTCAAGGACACCGCTCACGCACTCTCCTTCACTCTCCTGCATCATCGGTCTCCTTCCCAATAGCAGAGAAAACTTCCCATCACAAAAAATAATCCCTCCCTTTACCCTATGCCCTCCTTTAGCTACTGCCTCTTTTCTCTCCAATCCTTTACAGCAAAAATCTGTAACAGAATTATTTTATATTTGTTTTCTCCCTTTCTCTCCTCCCATTTTCTCTTGAACCTGATCCAATCAGGCATTTGTCTCAACAAGCTCCAGTCAAGGTTCCCGTGACTTCCACGTGGAAAATTCAAGTTCAGTGCTTGGTTCTCATCTTACTAAGCTCTCAGCAGCACTTGGCACAGTGGATCACTCCTTCTCCAAACATATTCTTCTCTCCGGGTTTCTCTGCTGTCTCCTCAGTCTCTTCTGCTAGGTCCTCTTCATCTTCCCTGGAGCTCTGGTGGTACAATGGATAAGAGCTCAGCTGCTAACCAAAAGGTAGACAGTTTGAATCCACCAGCTGCTCCTTGGAAACCCTATGGGGCAGTTCTACTCTGTCCCATAGGGTCTTTACGAGTCAGAATCGACTCTACAGCAATGGGTTTTTTGGTTTTCCTTCACCTTGCAGGAGCCCTGGTGATACAATGGTTAAGCACTTGGCTATTAACCACAAGGTTGGCAGTTTGAAACCAACCAGCAACTCTGTGGAGAAATACCTGGCAATCTGCTTGTGTAAAGATTAGAGCCTAGGAAACTTTATGGGGCACTTCTACTCTGTCATACAGGGTCACTATGAGTCGAAATCAACTTGACGGTACCTAACAACAGCAACAACAACCTCATCTTCCCAACTTCCAACTTTGGAGTGCCCCTTGGTCTCTTCTCCTCACTAGGTGAGGTAGGCTGAATAATGGCCTCCAAAAGATGTCCACATCCAGTCCTTGGAACCTGTGAGTGTTACCTTATATGGCAAAGACTTGGCAGATGTGAACAAATTCAGGATTTTGAGACAGGAAGATTATCCTGGATTATCAGGGTGAGCCCGATAATCATATGAGTTCTCCTAAGAGAGAGATTTTACTACAGATGGATGCATAGAAGAGGTGAAGGCAATGTGACTATGGATTCAGAGATTGGAATGATGCAACCAGAAGCCAAGAAATGCTGGCAGCCGCTGGAAGGTAGAAGAGGAAAGTAACGGATTCTCCCCTAGAGCCCCTGGAGGGAGCACGGCCCTGCCAACACCTTGATTTTGGCTCAGTGAAACTGATAATAGACTTCTGGCCCCAGAACTGTGAGAGAATAAATTTATGTCGTTTTAATCCACCCAGTTTGTGGTATGTTGTTATGGCAGCTCTAGGAAACTAAGAGGGGCTAGAGAAACACTCTACTACCAGTCTGTCAGTGTGTTGTACTGTGGTGGCTTGCAGGTTGCTATGATGCTAGAAGCTTTGCCACCAGTATTTCAAATACTAGCAGGGTCACCTATGGTGGACAGGTTTCAGTGGAGCTTCCAGACTAAGATAGACTAGAAGAAAGGTCTGGTGATCTACTTCTGAAAATTAACCAATGAAAACCCTATGGATCATAACAGAATATTATCCCATATAGTGCTGGAAGATGAGCTGAGCCTCCTAGGTTGGAAGGCACTCAAAATACACAGTGGCTGCAACAATGAACTTGAGAATACCAGTGATGGTGATGATGGCACAGGACTTGAAAGGTTTCATTCTGTTGTTTATGGGATCGTTGAGTCAAAGTTGACTCGATGGAGACTAACAACAACATAATATATTTATGCACTCTTACTGATTGATTGGTTGCTATGCTGAGGCATAAAGATTGAGAATCTGGGTTCTGGAGCAAGACTGCCCAAGATAGAATCCCAATATGTAGGTACTAGCTCTGTGCTCTGTGACCTTCAGTTGGTTGCCTTACCCCTCTGTGCTTTACTTCCTTATCTCTAAGACAGAGTTCCGAATAGTGCTTACCTCATGGCTATTGGTGATTTTGAGGATTAAATGAGTTAACAGGCACTTAGAGCAGGACTTGGATAGAGTAAGCAGTAAATGAGTATTAATTAGGAACAACCAGAATGGAAATAATGAGAGTACTCACACATTGTGAAGAATGTAACCAATGTCACTGTGTACAAATTGTTAAATGGGAACCTAAACTGCTTGTAAATCATCATCAAAAACACATTAAAATATTGTTTAAAAAAATGAATATTAGTTAAATATCGGTGATTATAACTGATTTTTAGTGAGAGATTTTTATGGATTGAATTGTGTCCCCCCAAAATGTGTGTCAACTTGGGTAGGCCATGATTTCCAGTAGTGTGTGATTGTCCTCCATTTTGTGATCTGATGTAATTATCCTATGTGTTGTAAATCCTACCTCTATAATGTTAATGAGGTAGGATTAGAAGCAGTTATGTTAATGAGGCAGAACTCAATCTATAAGATTAGGTTGTATCTTGAGTCAATCTCTTTTGAGATATAAGAGAGAGAAGTGAGCAGAGAGGAGAGGGGAACCTCATTACCACCAAGCAGGAAGAGCCAGGAATGGAGCTTATTCTTTAGATCAGAGGTCCCTGCACTTAGAAGCTCCTAGTCCAGGGGGAGATTGATGACAGGGACCTTCCCCCAGAGCTGACAGGGAGAGAAGGCCTTCCCCTGGACCTGGTGCCCTGAATTTGGACTTCTAGCCTCCTAGACTGTGAGAGAATAAATTTCTGTTTGTTTAAGCCATCCACTTGTGGTATTTCTATTATAGTGACACTAGAACTAAGGCAGAGGTGTACCTGGGTGGCACTGTCTTTCAAGTCGACTGACTATGGCCAAATCCACTGAACTGGACTATTTGCCATGGGGATACACTGTGTTTGTTGATTCATTTGTTTGATGGACATTTATTGAGCACTTATTATACACCGGAGCCCTGGTAGCACAGTGGTTAAGAGCTATGGCTGCTGACCAAAAGGTTGGCAGTTTGAATCCACCAGCTGCTCCTTGGAAACCCTATGGGGCAGTTCCCCTCTATCCTACAGGGTCGCTATTAGTTGGAATTGACTCTTTGGCAATGGGTTTTGTTTTTTGTTTTTTATTATACACCAGGCATCGTGTCATGTGCTTGAGGCAGGAAAATAAAGAAGGTGCTACCTCTTCTCAAGAAGCTCTCAATCTACCTAGAGAGACAGACACATTCCTTTACACGTTAAAGTGTTTGCTTATTAATTAATATTTTATTTATTCTTTCCTCAAGTGTTTTTAGAGCACTTTATATGAACTGTCCTATGTTGGGTGCTGAGAATCCAATGGTGAATGACATAAACATTTGTATGATGGTCAATGATATGATATCTGTAGGAGGAGAGAGGTAAGTAACAAGCGCTTTAAAGGACAGTGTAATGACAGGGAAAGTAAGGAGGTTACAGGTCGGGTACATAAGTCAGGTATGGGGGCACTCAGGAAGGCTTCTGGAAAGAAGGGACATGTAAACTGAGAACTGAAGGATGTGAGGAAATTAGCATGTGAAATGAGTGAGGGGATAGAGTTCCAAATTGAAACAGTCTGAGCAAAAGCCTGGAGATCTGAGTAAGTGTGGCCCTTTCAAGGGACAAAACGTTTCAGTTTCAGAGTGTTATGGATTGAATTGTATCCCCCCAAAATGTATGTCAACTTGGCTAGGCCATGATTCCCAGTATTGTATGATTGTCTACCATTTTGTCATCTGATGTGATTTTCCTATGTGCTGTAAATTCTACCTCTATGATATTAATGAATAGGATTAGAGGCAATTATGTTAATAAAGCACACCTCAATCTACAAGATTAGGTTGTATTTTGAGTCAATGTCTTTTGAGATATAAAAGAGAGAAGCGAGCAGAGAGACGGGGGAACTCCTACCACCAAGAATGAAGAACCAGGAGGGAAGCAAGTCCTTTGGACCCGGGGTCCCTGTGCTAAGAAGCTCCTCGATCAGGGGAAAAGTCATGACAAGGACCTTCCCCCAGAGCTGACAGACAGAGAAAGCCTTCCCCTGGAGCTGGCACCCTGAATTTGGACTTCTAGCCTCCTAGACTGTGAGAGAATAAATTTCTCTTTGTTAAAGCCATCCATTTGTGGTATTTCTGTCATAGCAGCACTAGATAACTAAGACAGAGAGAGAGGGGAGGAATGACAGTAGGTAAGGTTTAGGAGGATCACAGAAGATATGAAGGGTCTTGTGAGCCCAGTTAAGGAGTTTGTATTTTATCCTAGGAGAATGAGGAAGCCACTGAGGGGCATGAAAAAATCTAATGTGATGTGCTGATGTACTCATGCCAGCTCACAAAAACTGTTTGTTAAATTTTCAGAAATTTTTCAAGCTGGTTGTTAAACAGTAGTAACTTGAAATTACCATGGTGGGAGTATTTACACCATGGAAATTGGCAAACACTGTGAATCAGCCCATCCTACCTCTCCTGCTAGACAGCAAGTTGTTACATACTTACTAGTACAGTGGTGTGTTTTTGAAAAAGGTGCTTATGAAGTGCTTGGGGAGTATACAGGATGAAGCTATTGGTGTTACCTTATTAATTCAGGGCAGGCTTCCTGGAAGAGGTGACGTTTAAGCTGGGTCCTAAAAGATAAGTAGGCATTGCCAGAGAGGAAAGGGCACCCCAGGCTGAGTAGCCCAAATGTGGAAAAGCACAAAGATATGAACATGTAAGTAGTCCAGAGTGGCAATGGTTTGTGTGTGTGTGTGTGTGTGTGTGTGGAGGTGTGGCATGAAAGGCAGCATATGGAGGGAGAGAAGCAGGGAATGGTACTGGGGGCAGATGTGAGAATGTGGAGGCTAGATAAGGGGCTTGGACTCTCTCATCAGGCCCTCGGGAGCCATGGCAGGTTGTAGAGCAGGAACATGATGAGCATTGTTGAACTCTACATTTTAGAAACCTATTCTGACTGTGGTTTGGAGAATGGATTGGAGACAGGAAGCCAGATGCAGTTCCAAAGCACTTCATCTTGTATGCTTGTGGTAAGTAAGGTTTATGAGTAGATGATACAAAAACCGTACCTACCTGCATGTCTTCCATTACAGCTCTGCAGAAAGACTTGTACCATGTAGGTCCAAGTAGCCCCCTTTTCAGCAATTAGCTCACTACTGGTTACAAAGCATTCTGGGAATCAAGCAAAACTGCAATGAGTACTCATTGTAATAGAATGTGTAATGGGATTATCTTCCACCTGATCATTCTATAGACAAAGAATCTGAGGCTCAGAGAGGGTTCACAGTTGCCCAAAGTCACATAGTCAGTAAACGGAAAAGCTGGAACTTGAACCCAGGTCTGCCTGACTCTAGAGCCTGAGTGTTGAATATCTACACAGTCCTGTCTTCCAGGAAGAAGTGAGAAAAAAATGAGCAAGAGAGGGAAGGTGAATATGAGGGCCTGGTTGGTGATCTCTCACCAGTGGGTGAGAGTCCTCCAGCCTGTAGCCTATGATGTTCAGATCCAGTGTCTTCATAAGGATGAGAATTTTTGTTTTCATAGTCTGGAAATTCCACAGAGGGACACTAACATCATGAGCAATGGCTTGGTCCCTGGCCACACCCACCTCCTCTCTTGGCCAAGACTTTGGTTCTTCCAGGATGTCACAGCAAGACCTTAACTCTGAGTGGGAGCCTGTGAGTTTCAATGGCTCCCCCTCTGGACCTGGGGGATAGTGGTTTCAGGGAGCAGTTTCTTTCTGTGCAAAGAAAACTGTCCAGACCTAATCTCATTTCACATATCAAAACTCTGCTCCTAGGCCATACTGTCTGCATATTCATGGTTGTTAACAGACATTGTGATGGTGCCAGAAGTGATGCTCAGTAGCCAGCACAGGCTAGGGAAGAATTGAGAAGCTAGCATATAACGAATTAGGCATTGCATAAATTTCTGACATGCATCACCATTAACTGATGTTCATCTTGCAGAGCTGGCCTTGGAGAAATCTGAGCAGTACATAGCAATAAATTTCACTTATCAAGCACTCATTATGAACCAGGCCCCATGCTAAGTTCTACAGAAACATCACAGCACTTAATCTTCAAACAATGCTATGATATAGGTTTTATTACCCAGGGTTTAGAGATGGAGCCCTGGTGGTGCAGTGGTTAAGAGCTTGGCTGCTAACCTAAAGGTCAGCAGTTTAAATCCAGCCACTCCTTGGAAACTTTATGGGGAAGTTCTACTTTGTCCTATAAGGTTGCTATGAGTTGGAACTGACTCCACAACAATGGGTTTTTTGGTTTAGAGATGGGTAAACTGAAAGGTTAAGTGATGTGTTAAAGGACTGAAGTGAGATTTGAATTTGGATCAGTCTCCTATTTGCACATACTGAACACCTGCACCTCTGACTGGTGTGTGAAGAATAGACTGTAAGGAAGCAAGGGTCGAGGCAGAAAGATCAGTTGGGAGGCTACTGCAATAGTCCAAGTGGGAAAAAATGGTTGCTTGGACTCATGTGATTGGTTGAACTCACATGGTATTGTGGTAAGAAGTGATTGGATTCAGGATTTAATTTGAAGCAGCAGTTCTGGTTGATAGGTTAGATGTGAGGCATGTGGGAAGGATATGCGTCAAGGATAAGCCTAGATTTTACAACCAAAAAATACAAACCAGACCCATTGCTGTCAAGTCGATTCCAACTCACAGTGACCCTCTAGGGCACAGTAGAACTGCTGCATAGGGTCTTCAAGGAACAGCTGGCAGATATGAACTGCCAATTTTTGGTTAGCAGCCATAGCTCTTAACCACTGTACCACCAAGGCTCCATTTACTAAGATGAGGGAAGTCAAGGGGAGGAGTGAGTTTGGGGGATCCAGAGTTAATTTGGAGGGCCCATTAGACAACCACATAGAGACACAGATCAGGGGAGAGTTAGAGAGAGGAGGTGTAGATTTGGTTGTTGTCAGTTTATTGATGAAATTTAAAGCCCTGGGGTGAATGAAATTATCAAATCAAGGACTGTAAATAGAGAAATGGGCCAAGAACAGACCCTTGAAGAGGCCAGAAAATAAAGGTTAAGTTGAGGAAGGGTAGCTGGCAGAGCAGACAGAGAAGGAACAAGCAGAGGGTAGGACAACCAGGTGACGATTAAAGAATGTGTTTCAAGAAGAAAGGAGTGACCACCTGGTCACTGCTGCTCAAGATTAATTAAGATGAGGAGATTTGACCACCGGCTTTGGTAAAGCGTAGGCCATTGTTGACCTTGGTATTCTAGTAGTGACAAATTCTTTAGACTCATCAAGTTGGCTGCCCTGGAATTTCTGGGTAAGGATTCTTGAGATCATGGAGCCTAGAGGTGACAGAGCTAACATTCAAAGATTTGACCCTTGAATCTACCAGTAATTGTGTGAGCTTAGACAAGTTACTAAACCTCTCTGAATTTCACTATCCTTATCTGTAAAATGGGGGTGATAATGCTGCCTATCTCATAAATTATGGTGAGACTAGGATTAATTGAAGTAATGTATATAAAGTGTCAAGTACCTAGTAAGTACTTAATGTTCTTATTCTTCCTCTTCTTATTTGTTATTGTCAGCTCAAGAATGGTGTCTATATTTCTGAGCAAATCAACGTTCTACTTTTGAGCAGGGCTTCATTAATGCCAAGGAATATTGGAAATGTTGGATGAAAAGTTCTCTGAGGACTGAGACATTCTTCTCTATGTCTGTGTCACCTGAAATGCCCAGCACCTAACTGGAGGGAATCTGATTACCGTATCTTTACGAAAATAATGCGTACCTTCAATGTTTGTTCACCAATCTTGCCCTCCGCCTTCGAGGTACTTTCGTAAGCACTGCTATGCCAATTTTTCTTTTACATATTGTTGGAAAAAAATCAACATAGCGCACTTATGAAAATACCTCATGGGGGGAGGGCATAGTTGGCAAACAAAGGTAGAAAATGCATGTTATTTGTGTAAAACACGGTAAATTCACCCCTGCTTGAGCAGTTTCTTATCACTCTGTGGGAAGAGACCCAGATCCCTACCTGGGCCCACAGCGCCTTTGTGGTCTGACTGCACCCTCCTCAGCCTCATCTCATACAACACCCCATCAGTTCCTGAGGCACCATCTTCCCTCCAGCAACAGGGACACTGCACATGTTGGTCTCTCTCCTCCAAACTCTCTTTTCTTTCCTCTTCCCCACATTAACATCTTCTCATCTCTCCTCTCTCAGGGTAATAGTCAATTCCCCCAGGAAACCCTCCTCAGGCTCCTGGACCAGGTCAATTCCTTTGTAGAAGCTATCAGAGCCCTTTGCCCCTTTCCTTCAGGGCACTTAACCATATTTCTGATACTACATTCTTGGTGTGACCCTCAGTTTAACACCTGAATTTGCCCCCAGACTCTACGGTAACTGAGGGCAGGGTCAGACTTCTTTTGCTCTCGGGGGTATACCCTGTGACTAGCCCAGGGCCTGGCACACAGTGAGAGCACAATAAAAGTTGTCGATTGAGTGAATGAGCAGATGTTTAATACAGTGAGTAAATGAGCAGATGGCTTTTCTTTTGTAGAGCAAGGCAGGTGGCTCTGAAAGGTTGTTCAATAGGCAAATATAATACCAAATCTTATTCCGTTTACTTTAATTACAGTGCTAAGGAGTGGGAATAAATCTTGCCCTTGAAATGTAAGAAAGTCATACTTGAAAATCCGGACTGCTATTTCCACTTGCTTATTTTTTTTAAATGACAATTTCCTGTTAAGAAACAAATAATAGCACCTAAAATGGGTTCCCGACTTGGCACAGCCACTAACTAGCTGTTGATCATAGGCAAGTGACTTAAACTCTGTGAGTCAGTATTTACCTTGTACGGTTCTTGGGAGGCTCTGGCGTGGTAACGTGAAAGCCTTTTGAAAGCAAGGTCGTATATATTATCCACTATTCTCGGTCTTATTAATAACACGAAGGAACAGGCTGTGTGCCAGAGATAGTTTAGTAGATTTGCAAGGCTGGAGGATTAGGCCACAGAGAAGAATGAAAAGGAATGAGATTGGCTGAAAAATATTTAAGGGGGGAATGGAGGGAGAAGGGACCAGAGACCATAAAGGCTGGGGCTTCGTGTCTACTGGGATAAGCAAAAAAAGGGGGCTGTTGGTTTCTGAGCTGAGGAGGGCGACCTGAATAAAAATCACCTTGGTGGCCAGATTCTTAGGAGCCACACAAGGGAGGAAAGAGAGAATAAAACCCTCGTTGGCTCTCTGGTTGTACAGGAGAGATACCCATGTCCCCCAGGTGACCTCGGCTGCTCAAGGCTGCAGCTCTGCAGACCAGAGCTTGGAGGCTGCACCCTACCTGGCAACCTGGGGAGGGCAGAGCAGCTGGTGCTGGGTTTACCTACCAGGCTCTTTTTGCTGCCCAGTACCACCTGGTTTCAGCCTCTGGGAGGGGGCACTGAAGCCAGGTCATACTGGACAGCAGGTCTGGGAAAAAGAGCAAAGCCACAGGCAGAAGGGAGGGGCTTGCAATCAAAAGCCTTCCAACTGAGAGTAGGTCCCCTGGTGGCGTAGTAGTTAGGAGCTGTGGCTGCTAACCAAAAGGTTAGCAGTTTGAATCCACCAGGCGCTCTTTGGAAACCCTGTGGGGAAGTTCTTCTCTGTCCTATAGGGTCACTATGAATCAACTTCACGGCAAGAGTTTTTTTTTTTGAGAATAGGGCAGCCAGAGGGTACTGTCTCTCCCACCCCTGCAGAGCCCTGCCCTGTTAAAGGGGCGACAGCCCCTCAGTTCTGCCCACTGTTGCTGTGTGGATGTGGCTCCCTTGTTCCCCAGGGAAGCTATCAGTCCTGAGTTTTAACTGTGGAATCGCTCCATTTTAAGAAAAACAAAGAACAAACAAACAAAAAACTCCCCAGGCCAAACAGAACATGTCTGATGGCTGTCCACCATCTGTGGTTGCCCATTTGGGGGCTCCAGGCACATCTCTCCCCTCCCCCTTCCGGGTGGGGGTAGGGTAGGTTGCTTTGATTCCGTGGGAAAGGGCTCTGCAGACTCACCTAAGCCAGCCCCATTTTTAAGAGATGACAGTCCAGGGCCTTCTGTGATGCTAGAAGGAAAGACAGGCCAACTCTCCTTTTCTATTTCCCACAAGCTTTGTTGTCAGGTAACGTTCCTTTCCCTCAGCCCCAAATTGTCCTTGCTGTTGTGTTAAGTATCAGCAAAGTTGGTGATGTTAACCAAGGTCAGCTAAAAATGACCCATTCATTCATTCATTCAGTAAATATTTACTGAGCTCCTTCTAGGTATCAGGTCCCTGGGTGGCACAAATGGTTTGTGAATAACTACTAACCTGAAGGTTGGCGGTTCGAACCCGCCCAGTGGTACTCTGGAAGAAAGGACTGGTGATCTGTTTCTGTAAAGATTACAGCCAAGAAAACCCTACGGAGCAGTTCTACTCTGTCACTTGGGGTTGCTATGAGTCAAAATCAACTCGACAGCAAAGGGTTTGTTTGTTGTTTTGTTTTCTAGGTGTCAGCCACTGTGCTGGGTGCCACTGATCCAGTGACGAACGAGACAGAAAATCCTCACCTTCTGGAGCTTACATTCCAGTGGGGAAGGCAGACTAGTAGCAGTAAACAAACCTCCAGTAAAGTGCCAGGTGGTGATAAGCACTACCTATAAAGATAATGCAGGGTAAGGAGACAGTGACAGAGGTAGTCGCTTTAGGTTGGGATACCAGGAGAGACCTCTCTACCCGCAAGTCCTCCCATGTGCTCAGTGGTTTAACACAATTTCCTGGGTTTCGTTGAACTCATTCACAGATGCTAATGAACAGCAGGGGTTATCTGAGAACAGTTGTAATAAAAAGCAAAAAAGGATTTCTCCTCTACCCTCTGGGTTCCTGGCTGCTGAAGTAGGCTCAGTTCCAGCCAAGGGGAGCAAGTACAAATCCTGACTGAGAGTCAGTATTCCCATTTGCCTCTGCAGCTGGAAACAGCCGGCTGGCTGAGTCTTCGGGGAGGAAGGAGGCTGTGGGCTGTAGGACAGGGAGTGAAGGGGGCAGGAGCAGCCATCCCTGGCTACAACCGTCCATCTCCCTCTCAGACAGCTATACTCAGAGGGAAGAGACAGACACAAGACACTGCTGTAGTGGGGTAGGTCCCATTGCCCCAAAGTATGTCTCTCCCCTGACAGGTCTCTCTGGCTGAAATCTTAACCATCAGGCAGGCGCTTTTCTAGAAGGTGCAATGACGTCTCTAAATCTCTTCTTTTCCAAGATGGATAATCGTGGCAGGTGTAATGGCTTTCTACCTCATGGAGAGGCCAGGATCTCACAGTGACCCACGAGGCCCTCCAGGATATGCAGCCCCCCGTCCCCCCCCGGGGTCCAGTGAAAATGAAAAATCAGCCCGGCTGCGTTATTGTAATCTCCTGAGGGCAGAGATTTTTGCCTTTTTCTTTTGGTTTGGTGGTTGCCTGGTACCTGGTAGAGGTCCACTAATTTTTATTGTTGAATAAATCAGTAGTGTTTGAGTCATGGTGTGGATGCATTAATAGGGCTTCTTTTAACATTTATTGAGCACTTACTACGTGTCAGGCATTGGGCTAAGTCAGTGGTTCTCAACCCCTGCTGCCCTGAGAATCTCGTAAAAATCCCAATGCTTTAATTTAGGGGGTGTGGTGGTGAGGGGTATCAGTACTTTTTAGGCTTCCCAGGTGATTCCAAGGAGCCCTGGTGGTGCAGTTGTGAAGCGCTTGGCTGCTAACAGAAAGGCCAGTGTTTCGAACCCAGCAGCGGCTCTGCAGGAGAAAAGACCTGGTAATCTGCTCCCGTAAAGACTACAGCCTTGGAAACCCTATTAGGCAGTTCTACTCTGTCCTATAGTGTCGCTATGAGTTGGAATCGACTCAACGGCATGCAACAACAGGTGATTCCAATGTGCGGTGAGGTTTGAGGCCCAGCGAGCTAGCTCTATCACAATGGTCTCTAATGTTGTCGTACATAGGAATCACCTGCACAGCTTGTTGGGCTGCCCAACCATTCTCAAATATTCTGGATCAATACGTATGGGAAGGGGCCTGTCCCGTCAACAAGCTCCTCAGGAGATTTTGCTTGCCCCAAAGTCTGAGGACCTGAATTATCTTGTTGAAGCCTATGATTGTGCTCATCTTACAAATAGGAAAAAAAGAAACAGAGAGGTTAAATAGTTTGCCCAAGGTAATGAGGTAGGTAACTGGCAGCCCGTGGATTTGAACCCAAGGCTTCTGAAACGATGATCTCGGCTTACGTATGAGCTCCCCTGTCTTTCCTTTGTGACAAAAACCTACATGTGCTCTAGGAGTAGAGGAGAAAGCTGGATGTGAAAAATAAAATAAATGTAAGATTAAAGGAATGCATGTAATGTATATTTTGAAGATGGGCAAGTTGGTATTCCCAGCTCCATGGTGAGGAAACAGGCCTGGAGGGGCGAAATCACACTCATGCCCAGTGTCACTGGGCCTCTGATGAACAGAGCTGGGATTCTGACCTTGGTCTCTGGACTCCGGGTCTGGGCCATTTTCCTAGACCCTCAGGTTCTGCATGAGCAAGTGGATCACAAAGCACTCATGGCTTCTGGGAATCCCTGTTGCTTGTGCCTGGCACACAGTAGACCCTCAACCAATGAATGACTAAGTGGATGGTCAGAGGGTGGCTGACTGATTGGGTGAATGAATGATAGAGTGAAGGGGTTAGGTTTGCGTTCTCATCTCTGGTGGGTTTACTGTCTCTGTTTTTCAAGTAGAGTTGCGGTCACTAGAGGGCGATATCGGACAGGGGAAAAGGAAAAACAAATGCTTCACCCCCAGGGTGTCTAGGACTGGAGAAAGTAATCTGTGTTTGTGGTTGTGGATTTAAACCAAAAATGGAGGCTCTAATTCATAGAACAGTTAAAGTGAGCGTTGCTTTCCCCTGGGCTGGCAGGCTGATGGGAACCTTTCTCAGGCCACATTAATGTGTGGAGCTGTCTTCGAGCCACCCCTGACCTTTCAAGATTTAACATCCAGTGATCCAGGGGAGAGGAGAGGAGAGGAAGTCTTGATCTGCCTGAAAAGTGGATGTTTATAGATAATAAGCGGTTTTCAAAAAAGACATTTTGTAGCCTCCCAGACTTGTACCATACTGATGGGAGTTAATGTTTCGTGAAATAATATTATGATGAAGTTGTATGCTGAATGAATTTTCCATAAATAAAACCATGCATTTTGCAGATTACTTGTTCTGCCCTATCCCGGGGGTCTGCGCTCTCCGTTGATGGATGCTCACTCCCTTCCCTCCACCATCTCTTTAGGAGCCTTGGAGTCAGGCAGACCTGGGTTTGAGTCTGGGCTGTGTAGCCACTGGCTGTACGACCTTGGGTAAGTCTCTTCCTTCGATGAGGCACAGTCATCAGCTGGAAAAGACCAACGATGAGACTGCAAGTTTGTCGTGAGATGTGGAGACAGGCCATGTGGGAAGGTCCCAGCTTGGTGCTGCGTGCAGAGCCCTCAGTACCCGGTAGCCATTTTTCATGTTGCGGTTCTTTTGCTTGGGAGCAGGGCCAAGACTGAGAAGTAGGTATATGTCTCCTTTGTAACTCCTTCCAGGTCCTTCTCCCTTCCCGTTCTCTTCTCTACTTTTCCATTAGGCACTAAAAGTTCTCCTGTTGTCAAAAAGATGGCTAAGTCTTTAGCGAGGGTTACCCAGTTGCTTTTCCCTGGGGCCACCACTAAGCTCAGGATTTGCATTTGGGGGAGGTACCTGAATTGGAGAGGGACACACAGGAATGAATTTCAAATGGCAGCTTTCCAGACTCAACACCTACTTAGTGTTAATAATCATTGTAATTGTAAGAACATTTATTAAGCCCTTGTTGTCGTTAGGTGCCGGGTTGAGTTGGTCTGACTCACAGCGAACCTACAGGACAGAGTAGAACTGCCCCAAAGGATTTCCAAAAAGCAGCTGGTAGATTTGAACTGCTGACCTTTTGGTTAGCAGCCCAGCTCTTAACCACTGTGCCACCAGGGCTCCACTAAGCACATACATGTGCTAAATGCTTTACATGCGTTATCTCCTTTAATCTCACCCCAGCCCCATGAAGTAGGTGTTTTATTATGTCCTGTTCATAGACGGAGAAACTGAGGCCCAGAGTATTTAAGTAACTTGGTTGCGTTCACACAGCTACTAAGTGGCAAAGCTGGAGTCAAACCCTGGTCTAACTCCAAAACTTACCATTTAGAAAGGGGCTAGGAACAAAATATGCGCATCATTCTTTCTACTCCAAGGTGAATTCCACAGAAAGGTGTAGCCTGTTGGGGAGGCTGAAAGGAAGAGAAGGCCACATGTGACAGAGGGACCCAGAAAAATATTATGGAAGTGGTGGCATTTGAGCGGGGCTCTGAGGACTACTGAGGCAGAGATGTGGAGGGAAGAGGCCACTGGCCCTAAGGGCAAAGGCAAGGAGGCTGGACAGCACGGGGCTTGTTTAGGGGACACAGATGTGTCCAGTAGTGCACTCCCACATGCGGTAGGTGCTACTTACCGTTATTTGCATTTTATAGAGAAGGAAACTGAGGCACAGAGAGCGTAATTACGGTGATCAAGTTCACACAGCTAAGTGGCACAGGTGGGATTCGAACTGCCATCTGTCTGACTCCAGAGCCTCTTCAGGGGATCACTGATGGAACAGTCACCACTAAAGAGAAGGTGGTGGTGCCTATGGCTCCTGGGAGGGTTTCAGGCCTGGCAACCCATCTCTGCCCGAGGACTGGCAAACCAATATGCTCCCCCTTCTTCCTGCCCAGAAATGTGTGCGGGGTGAGGACGGGGGAGGGAGAATAATGGGAAAGAGGACAATTTTCAAATTCTAAGATGACTATTGTAAGACTGTACCTTTGTGCCGCCCCCATCTTTCTCCTCCTCTGGCCTTGGGATTGGGTTACCATCTTGCATTCTTTTACATTTAATTATAATAGCTCATTAACCCTTATGCCAGACACCTAAACAATAATGAGGCCTGAGGTTGATACAGAAACCTGCCCAATGTCACGTAGCTAGCAAGTAGCTGCCAGAGGATTCAAACCCAGCCTGTGCCTGTCACCACTATACCATTTCCTTCCCTCTCAGTTCGCATTTTGCTTCCTGTAGCATCCCCATCAGGTAGCGGGTCACGTGTGACTGGTGAGGCCCCTGAGGCTCAGGAAG
Source organism: Trichechus manatus latirostris (assembly GCF_000243295.1). Lineage (NCBI taxonomy): Eukaryota > Metazoa > Chordata > Mammalia > Sirenia > Trichechidae > Trichechus > Trichechus manatus. Next base: position 22,722,099 of record NW_004443947.1, on the reverse strand, counting down.
TCTAAAGGGTTGGCCAGGGCTTGTGATTGGTGGAGCCAGCACAAGAGGCCCGACTCCTGTCGCCTGGTCCTGTGCTCTCCGCTGCTGCCTGCACAGAGTCCCACCAGCTCTTCCTCTGGTCTGTCCCGAGGCTGCAGTTGCTGCTGGACCCTAAGCGTCCCCAATACCACCATCATAGTCAAGGCCTCAGTCTCCTGGCCCCTGAGAACTTCCACCTTTGGGGGCAGGAACCCTAGGCCATGGATGGGTCTTTTTATGTGAGTTTTAGGATCAATGGAATCATGCCGGTTTCATATCTGTGACCAGACACTGCCTTGGCCCTGGAGGGGAATTTTGGGGCCTAGGACAATACCTTAGTCGGAATTGACTCAATGGCAACAGATTTGGTTTTGGTTTAGGGCAATACCCACATAGGGACAAGGGACTAATTTTTAGCACAAAAACAGAAATCACATTTCGAGGAAGGTAAGGTGTAAGCGGCTCCAGAGGGGATTTCCGGCTGTGGATTTACGGGAATCACCAAGGTAATAGGGACAGTAGAGGTGGGCTTTGATGTCTTGGGGAGAGAAAGGGGTAGAAGTGGATGTGTGCATTCACTTATTCATTCATTCATTCGACATATCACATACACAATGAGCACCTATTATGTACCAGGAGGAGCCCTGGTGGTGCAGTGGTTAAAGTGCTTGGCTGCTAAATGAAAGGTTAGCAGTTCAAACCTGCCAGCTGCTCCACAGAAGAAAGATGTGGCAGTCTACTTCTGTAAAGATTATAGCTTTGGAAGCCCTATGAGGCAGCTCTGCTCTGTCCTGTAGGGTTGCTATGAGTCAGAATTGACTTGATGGCGACAGGTTTGGTTTTTATTCTGTACCAGGCAGCACTTCAGGCACTGAAGAAACAACAGTGAGCAAAGCAGACAAAATCCCTGTTCTACTGGTGATGATGGGGTAGAGGTGGCGAACGGACAATAAATAAATAAGTCCAACGCATAGCAACTTAGATGATGGTGACCTGTGTCTTAGTTGCTGCTCTAACAGAAATACCACTAGTGGATGGCTTTAATAAAGAGAAATTTATTCTCTCACAGTTTAGGAGGCTAGATGTCTGGATTCAGGACATTAGCTCCAGGGGAAGGCTTTCTCTCTCTGTTGGTTCTGGGAGAAGGTCATTGTCATTAATCTTACCCCAGTCTAGGAGCATCTCAGTGCAAGGATCCCAGGTCCAGTGGATGTGCTCTGCTCCTGGTGCTGCTTTCTTGGTGGTATGAGGTCTCCCTGGCTCTCTGCTCACTTCTCTCTTTTATATCTCAGAAGAGATTTGATATTCAAGATACGACCTCATCTTGTAGATTGAGTCCTGCCTTATTAACATAAGTGCCTCTAATCCTTAGATTAGAGAGGTAACATCATAGACGTAGATTTACAACACAGAAGAAAATCACATCAGATAACAAAATGGTGAACAATCACACAATACTGGGAATCATGGCATAGCCAAGTTGACATATTCTGGGGGGACACAATTCAATCCATAACACCAGTGCTGTGGATGAAAACAAACCAGGGAGGGGGTTAGGGTGGGCTGGTGGGGTGGAGTTAGTCTGATTATGGATCATCATTCTAGTTCCAGTTACAGCTAGAACCGGGTTCTTTTTCTTCTAAATAAGTGAGTCTTTACTCAGAGAACCCAGATTCACTCCACGTGGATAAAGCGCAGGCAAGCTCCAAGACCTCACAGAGGAGAGCGTTGAGCCAAAAAGGGGAGTAAAGGGCGTAGTTTCTCTGCACTGAGCTGATGGGGTAAAGGGGAGTTGCAAGCAGGAAATGGGGCCCACCCTCATATGGTGGGGTGGGAGCAGCTCTCCCATCAGCAGCTGTCAGTGGTCAGGACCAGAATGGACATGTGTCCTGGTGCTGCATCTACTCTGTGGGGGAGAGGGCGCCTCTGACTCTGTGGTGGAGGTGATCGGGCCAGTTCTGACTCTCCCTTCAAGGGCTGGAAATTCTGGGGCTGAGAATTTGGGATATAGACCCAAAATGTGGATATGGACCAATCTTGTTGTTCCATGTTAAACATGGCTCTAGTGCCTGTACTAAATATACATCAGCCAGCCTTGTATGTGGGGCCCATAGATGTCCCCCACTTTCACAGTCTATCTGGAGGCCCAGATTTATGTAAGACTGTGTTTAAGTCATCTAGTGCTGCTCTAACAGAAATACCACAAGTGGATGGCTTTAATAAAGAGAAGTTTATTCTCTCACAGTCCAGTAGACTACAAGTCCAAATTCAGGGCATCAGTGCCAAGGGAACTCTTTCTCCATTGGTTCTGGAGGAAGGTCCATGTCATCAATCTTTTCTTGGTCTGGGAGCTTCTTTGCACAGGAACCTCAGGTCCCAAAGACGCGGTCTGCTCCCAGCGCTGCTTTCTTGGTGGTATGAGGTTCCCATGTGTCTCTGCTCTCTTCTCTCCTTTAAATCTCAAGAAAGATTGGCTTAAGACACTATCCAATCTTGTATACTTCATCAGTATAACTGCTGCTAATCCATCTTATTAGATCATAGTGATTGAATTTACAACACATAAGGAAATCACAACAGATTACAAAATGGTACACAATTATACAATACTGGGAATCATTACCCAGCCAAGTTGACAGATATTTTTTGGGGACATAATTCAATCCATGACAGAATGACTTTTGATTGGAAACTTAGGTCCTCAAAAAGGGACTGTCCGTAGGAAGATATTTGCGCACCTGTGTTTTTTTAAATACTAAATATAACCAATTTTGAATTATTTGTGGATTTTCATTCACTCATTCAGTCATTTATTCAAAAGGATTTATTGACTACCTTCTAAGTACCAGGCACTGTCCTAGGCTCAGGCATGAACAAGACAGACATGGTCCCTGTCCTCACGCAGCAAGCAGTCTAGTGCCAGACACAGATGAATAAATAGGTGGCTGTAACACAGGGCTATGAGAGAGGAAGTAAGGGGGTGTTTGGGATATACTCAAAAATGGGGGAGGGGGTAATCAGGGATGGCTTCCTAGAGGAAATACTATGAAAACTAGAGGGAGCTAGCTGGATGAGGAGGAGTAGGAAAAGCATTAGACCCTTAGGGAATAGCAGGAGCAAGCCTGGAGCTAGCAAAGTGGTCAGAGTGTACACCTGGAGCATTGTGTCCAGAGTGATGTGGTGGGGAGGGTGGAGGTGAGACACAGACAGCACCTAGATCAAGCAAGGCTTTGGAACTGTTGTTAAGCTGTATGAATTCTGTCTGGAAGGCAAGGGGAAGTCACTGAAGAGTCTGAAACAAGAGGACTGATACTCATGTTTGCATTTTATGGAGTCCTATAGCAGTGAGCGGAAAGGCTTGGAGAAGGATGGAGAGATGAGTTCAGAAGTTGTTGGGACACTCTGTAAGGGAGCTCTGGCTCAGGGAGATATTCAGGAGACAGAGACAATAGAACTGGTGGTGGGCTATGTGTGTGAGGTGGGACAGGGGCACTGTCAAGGATGAGCTGGATTTCTGGTGCACCATGGTGCACTACATCAAGAGTCCTGGAGGAGGAACTTCTGTGGGGGAGGGGAAGGTGATAAACTAGTGGAAGTAGGCTGAGTTTGAGGGCCTTTGGGACATCTAAGTGGAAGCCGGTCTCCAGCCCTGGAATGAAATCTGGGTTGGAGATGTGGGTTTGAGACACATTAACTCTGGAAGGTAATTGAAGCCATGATAAAGGATAAGGGAGGGGTGCTATCTATGCATTTCTATATTCTGAAGAGATCTGAAAACTCTTCTTATTAAAGCTGGAGACATATGTACCCAAAATGACTAACACTCCTGTTGAGAAGGAAGCCTTGAACTCTCAGCCTATTTAATTTTCCCATCCACGGTCTCCTGTCTGAGGTGAGAGCCCTCATCTTCTGGATGTCAGTGCCCTTCCTGAGACCCCAGGGTGTTCAATCAGCTTAGTGGTCACTGGGCACCCTCCCAGCTGAGTCATTCAAGGTGCCCCTCCCAGGAAGGACCACAGAGGAGCCCTTGCTGGCAGCCCCACCTACTTTGTTTATCAGAGGGGAGATGTCTTAGTGTCCTGGGGCTGCCATACCAAAATATCACAAAGTGGGTGGCTTTAAAGAACACAGATTTATGTCTCACAGTTCTGGAGGCTGGGAGTCTGAATCCAGGGCATCCACAGGGCCGTGTTCTCTTTCTGTTGGCTTTAGTGGAAGATCTTTCCTTCTCTCTTTCAGCTTCTAGTGGCTGCGTGCAATCTTTGGCATTTCTTTGCTGCTTGTAGACGGATCCTCACATGGTGTCTTCCCCCTGTGTGTGACTCTGTTTCTCTGTCTGTTCTCCGCTTTTATAAGAAAACACTCAGAGGGATTTGGATTAAGACCCATCCTGTTCCGGTATGACCTCGTTTGCTGTAATTGATAACAAAAGAAAAACCCTATTTCCAAACAAGGTCCCATTCACAGGTGCAGGAGTTAGGACGTTGGCATGTCTTTTGGGGGACATGATTCAGTCCATAGCAGGAGGGGAGAGGAGGGCCACAGTGACTTCCCAGCCAGCGAGCTGCAGCATCTTGTTTATTTTGGCATCACCAAGGGTAAGTGATGAAAAGCATTTGCTGGGCTTGAGAGTGCATGACGTATATTTTTGATAGTAGTAGCAGATTTGCCTTTTGAAGTTGTATTTCTTGGGCCACTTTTAAAATATAGCTGACATTTATAGAGGACTCACTATATTCTGGATGATGTGCTAAGCATTTTACCTGTACCATCTCAATTCATCCTCACAGGCAAGCCCTGAGAGTATTTTCATCTTATTAATAAAGACACCAAGGCTTGGAGAAGTTGAGAAACTTGACCAAGGCTGTGCAGTTTGTAAGTGAGGGGCCGGGATGTGATCCCAGACAAGGTGGTTCAAGGCTCCCACAATTAATCCTCGTGCCACGTTGCTGCTGAGAGTGTATTCATTCACTGAAGCAGGGGTCTTTGCCTCATGTGTACCCCCAGCCTCACTGCCAAACAAACCCTGGGTCTCATTCACTTGGGTTTCATCCTAGCTCTTCCGCTGAGTTGCTTAACTCCCTGTGTCTCAGTTTTTCTTCTTCTGTAAAATGGGACACTAGTGCCTACTCTACTACCCATCTGTCAGTTTGTTGTACTATGGTAGCTTGCTTGTTGCTGTGATGCTGGGAGCTATGCCATTGGTATTTCAAATACCAGCAGGATCACCCATGGTGGACAGGTTTCAGCAAAACTTCCAGACTAAGACAGACTAGGAAGAAAGGCCTGGTGATCTACTTCTGAAAAATTAGTCAATGAAATCTCTATGAATCACAACAAAATATTGTCCAATACAGTGCTAGAAGACGAGCCCCTTAGATTGGAAGGACTCAAAATACACAGTGGCTGCAACAATGGGCTCAAGCATACCACTGAGCACGAAGATGGTGCAGGATGGAGCAATGTTTTGTTCTGTTGTACATGGGGTTGCCGTGAATCAGAGCTGACTTGATGCCAACTAACAACAGTAGTGCCTACTAGAGCAGAGTTCTTGGGGGAGTTTAATGATGATGACATATAATGACCACGAAGCACTTAGCTCAGTGCCGGGAGCATAGTAGGTACTTGTGGCAGACTGAATTTTCCAAAGATGACTCTGTCGATATATTTCCCATCTATAGGCCCTTCTCATCATGCAGTGGTGACACTGTTCCATTGAGAATTGGGTTATATTAACCTCCTCTTGAACCAGTGTTACGGATTGAATTGTGTCCCCCTAAAATATGTGTGAACTTGGCTAGGCCATGATTCTCAGTATTATGTAGTTATCCTCCATTGCGTGATCTAATATGATTATCCTCCATTTTGTGACCTGATGTAATTATCCTATGTGTTGTAAATCCTAACCTCTATGATGTTAACGAGGCAGGATTAGAGCCAGTAATGTTAATGAGGCAGGATACAATCTATAGGATTGGGTTGTATCCTGAGTCAATCTCTTTTGAGATATAAAAGAAATTAAACAAACAGAGATGAGGGGACCTCCTACCACCAAGAAAAAGGAGCCAGGAGTGGAGTTTGTTCTTTGGACCTGGAGTCCCTGTGCTGAGAAGCTCCTAGACCCAGGAGAGGATTGATGCCAAGACACATGGAGATCTCCAAGGAATGCTGGGCCCACAGATGTTTAAAGGAGACAAGAACCTTCCCCCAGAGCCAACAGAGAGAGAAAGTCTTCCCCTAGAGCTGGCACCCTGAATTCAGACTTCTAGCCTCCTAAACTGTGAGAAAATAAATTTCAGTTTGTTAAAGCCATCCATTTGTGGTATTTCTGTTATAGCAGCACTAGGTAACTAAGACAACCAGGATGCACCTTTGTAACTAACTGCCTTGGTCAGCAGAGTATGATGGGACAGAGGTAACATTCTGTGACTTCTGAGGCCTGGCTCTCATTCTGTCTCAGAACATGCGCATTGGGAGTCATGAGCCAACATGTACTAGTCCAGTTACCTATGGCCGCCATTCTGGAGACATTTTGTGGAAAGACCCTCTGAGACAGAGAGATGATCCAGGAGCCCCAGCGCTTCCAGCACCCAGATGTTTGAGTCTCCCTGTCCCAGTCACAAATGGTGAGAGAGCGAGGTTTCAGAGGTTTCCAGCCCCTGCCTTTGAGCTGCGTCAAATGATGCCGAGTAGAGCAGAGCCAACTGTCCCCACTGAACCCTGTCCAAATTACAGAATTGTAGTGAAGTAAGTATTGTTTCAAGCATTTAAGTTTTGGGGTGATTTATTATGTAGCACTAGATAACATAAACAAAACAAAACAAAAATAAACCAATCTGTTGCCATCAAGTCAATTCCAACTCATGCTGATCTCATGGGTACAGAGTAGAACTACTCCACAGGTTTTCAATGGTTGTGATCTTACAGAAGTAGAACACTAGGTCTTCCTTCTGTGGCTTTGCTGGGTGGATTCGAACTTCCAACCTTTAGGTTGGTAGCCGAGTGTAAACCATTTGCACCACCCAGGGACCTATGAGGTCTCTGTAGCCTAAGGTAATAATTCATCCCTTTGATACATCATTTTAAACTTTCCCTAACATTTCCATATCAATTATATCACTTCAGCCACAATGTATACTTCTAGGATGGAGTATGGCAGTGATTATTTACCCCACATTCCAGCTAGGCAAACTCAGGCACAGTGAGGCAAGATGAAAAGACTCAAAGTCACACAGCTGGTCAGGGCTGAGCAAAGAGAGCACACTCTCTCCAAGTTCAAATCTTAGCTCTTTCACTTGCTAGCTGTGTGACCTTAGGCAAGCAACTTAATCTCTCTGTGCCTCAGTTTTCTCATTTGAACAATAGGGATGCAGACGGTACTCCTTTAGAGGGTTGTGGTGAGAATTCAACCAGATGTTTCATGTGAAGTGCTTAAGACATTCTTGGTATGTTGGGAAAAGCTAGTAAGTGGTTGAGTTGGAGTTTCAACTTAGGTAGTCTGACCCTAAACCCCACACTAGTGCGCCCAGGTGCTGGAGATTCTCACCTACCCCCAAAAGGAAGCCAGACTGCACTATCCCAGGTACCCCTACTGTTCCCCATAGGGCAGGATTTTGAGTCCTCCCTGGCCACCCTGCTCTGTTCTCTGTGCCTTGAATACCTGATACCCTATGCTGAACGCAGCAGCACCACCTCCTCTTTGCTTAGTGCAGCCCAAGATCGCGCTGGCTTTTTTGGAAGTCACATCGCACTGTTGACTCATCCTTAGCTGGCAGTCAAAACCTTAAGTGTTTTTATCGCATATACTAGCATCCAGCCACAGTCCTTCCCACCCAGGATTAGCGCAGTTGGAGATTTTAAAAATCTGACTACAGACTTGGCTAGCTTGTTAGATCTTGCTCATTGTTTTAGCCTGTCTAGAAAAGAACCTAGGTGAGCTCCCTGCCGACCACTGGCTCCTGGAGACACTCCCGATCCTTTTAACATATCTTCCCTTTTAGTTCCTGTTACTTGCAACAAGAAAAGTAAGCCTTGGACTTGACATCTTCGTGGCCCGCGTGTAGGAAGAAAGGAGGGCGGTATAGATGTTGTGGTAGAATGCAGAGAAGGCAAAGAAACACCCAGTGCTCAGCCACCGCTCCACTCCTGAGCCGGCAGCTGACCTAACACGGACTATAACTCCTCTCTGCTGAGTCTGGACATGGCCTCCGTTTTGATCAGCTGCCACCTCAGTAGGACAGAGCTGAGGACAGAGACTGTTTTCCAAGAGGACACTGGCATAATTGATCAGGCATCTCACATACTGATTGTCTAGATGGTTCCTAATGGTCCTAAACGTACTGTCATCTAACCCACGTCTTTTCAGCTTGCCCACAAGGATTCAATGGTATCAGTTTCATGTCTAATTTCTTGCTGAACTACAAATTTTCTCAGTGGTCTTCACTTGCTTCTACTAGTCTAGCAATGTTGTTGTTTTTAGGTGCCATTGAGTTGATTTCTACTCATAGCAACCCCATGTGACAGAGTAGAGCTGCCCCATAGGTTTTCTAGGCCGTAATCTTTACGGGAGAAGATCTCCAGGACTTTCTCCCGTGGAGCTGCTGGATGGGTTTGAACTGCCAACCTTTTGGTTTGCAGCCAAGTGCTTAGCCATTGTATAACCGGAGTTCCTTAGTCTAGCAATGCTATGTGTATTAGCTTCCCAGGGCTACTGTAACAAGTTAACACAAAGTGGATGGCTTAAAACAGCAGCAATTTTTTTTTCCATAGTTCTGGAGGCCAAAAGTCTGAATTTGGGGCACTGGCAAGGCTGTGCTCTCTCTAAATGCTCTAGGGGGAAGATCTTTCCTTGCGTATTCCAGTCTCTTGTGGCCCCAGGGATTCCTTGGTTTGTGGTAACATAACTCCAATCTCTGCCTCTGTCTTCACATGGCCGTCTTCCCTCTGTGTCTCTTCCTCTCTTTTTATAAGGGCATCAGTCATATTGGATTAGGACCCACCCTAGTGACCTCATCTTAACTAATTATACCTACAAAGACCCTATTTCCAAATAAGGTCAGATTCACAGGTATTGAGGGTTAGGACTTGAACATATCTTTTGAGGGGACACAACTCAACCCATAATACTATGTGTGATGCTCATTTGCATGATCACTGGGTGGTCTGTGGGCCCCACAGGAGCTGGGTGGGTCTGAGTGGACTGAACACTATCTTGGGGCCTGATGGGTGTCCCTGCTGCAGTCAGTGGTGAGCTGCTGGCTCCTGGAGGAGGGAGATTTCCATCGAATGCCTGCAGCTTGGCTCAGGTAACATATGATGTACACTCAAATAGATGCCAGCAGATCTCTGGCTCCCTGCACAGCTCCTGGGTGTGTGTGACACATGGTGAGCACTCAGGAAGTATCAGCAAGTTTTCAACCATCCAAGCAACTTGAGAAGAAAAAAACAATAGATGGAATTATACTTCTGTAAACAAAGGAGAAGAGAAGTTCACAAATCATAGAATGAATTAGACAATTTCTCAAGGGTTACTTGTATCTTCCTACCTACTCTGATGTGGGGTATGTATAGAGAAAAGAAGGATCTGGAGCTGTTTCTAAAGGGGAATTCAAAATTTGACCTGTTGCCTTTTATATTTCAAGAAAATCCAGAGGCCAGTGGCTGAATCTGGTATTCTCTTTTCCTTTTCTGGGAAAGTTCATGGGTCCTTGGCCCTAAATAAGCTTAGTTCCCTACAGCTTCCCACAAGGAAATTAAATTTTCAGGTCCTGAACAAATGTTTAGTTATCACTAATATAATCATTGATGCTGTCACTGTAGGTCTGCAGAAGCCGGGTGGGAGGATGGGATTTGACAGCAATGAAAAAACATTTCTCCTCTGCTTTCCCTCTCAGATACACACATACACACACACTCACATACACACACAATGCAACACACACCATCATGCACACACCAGCACAACACACACCCATACACAAAGGGACAGGCTTTCCCATGAGCAGTTATTATCCTGATTGTTTTTTAGAATTCAATCCATCCAGCACTGACTGGGCGCCTACTGAGCCTAAAAGGAGCCCTGGTGGCGAAAATGGAGAAGAACTCGGCTGCTAATCGGAAGGTCGGCGGTTTGAACCCACCCAGTGGCTGTGAGGGAGAAAAGACCTGGTGATCTGCTCCCTCCAAATGTCAGCCTAGGAAACCCTATGGGGCGGTGACGACACACTCCAACAACAACAACTTAGCTTGGGGAATCCTTGGGTGGCGCAAACAGTTTAGTGCCGGTTGGTTTTGAAACCCGCTCAGAGGTACCTTGGAAGAAAGGCCTCGCAGTCTGCTACCAAAAGGTCACAGCCATGAAATCATGATGGAGGGTAGTTCTATTCTGAAATCCATGGCATTGCCATGGGTTGGAATTGACTCAACAGCAACTGGTTTTGGTTTTGGTACTCAACCTGAGTCAAACACGGGGGCTGGAGGAAGAAGGGAGTGCTACGAGCATGATTGTGTCTTGTTTCTGCCTTACAGGAAATTTCAAAACAATATACTGGGGGAGACAGACACCTACTACCATCTAATAAAAGGTAACTGTGATAAGGAAGGGCTATGTGAGAGATTATAAAATTGCTAAAGGTTGCTTTCCTTCTTTACTTTTAAATGTGATTCTTGAGTAGTTTTATAGGTTCTCAGGGTAATTTTGTAGTCAGTCAGCCTTGTCCTGAATTGGTCTGGATTTAAATACTGGATTTGCTACTCAGGAGTAGTGAAACCGTTTTTGAGCCTTGGCTTCCTAGTCCTGTTAATATCACCTGGCACAGTGTTAAGTGCTTGGCTGCTAACCTAAAAGTTCGGTGGCGGTTCGAACCCATCAGAGGCTCCGAAGGAGAAAAGACCTGGTAATCTACTTCCGTAAAGATTACAGCCTATGTGAGGGCTGTGGGAACCATGGTCTCGGGGAACATCTAGCTCAATTGGCATAACACAGTTTATAAAGAAAACGTTCTACATTCTACTTTGGTGAGTAGCATCGGGGGTCTTAAAAGCCTGTGAGCAGCCATCTAAGATACTCCACTGGTTTCACCCCGTCAGGAGCAAGACAGAATGAAGAAAACTAAAGATACAAGAAAAAGATTAGTCCAAAAGACTAATGGACCAGAAATACCACAGCCTCCACCAGACTGAGTCCAGTACAACAAGATGGTGCCCGGCTACCACCAGTGACTGCTCTGACAGGGATCATGACAGAGGGTCCCGGACAGAGCTGGAGAAGAATGTAGAACAAAATTCTAACTCACAAAAAAAGACCAAATTTACTGCCCTGACAGAAACTGGAGAAACCCCGAGAGTATGGCCCCCAGACACCCTTTTAGCTCAGTAATGAAATCGCTCCTGAGGTTCACCCTTCAGCCAAAGATTAGACAGCCCCATAAAACAAAACAAGACTAAAGGGCACAGCAGCCCAGGCACAAGAACGAGAACGCAGGAGGGGACAGGAAAGCTGGTAATGGGGAACCCAGTGTTGAGAAGGGAGAGTGTTGCTATGTTGTGGGGTGGTTTAACCAATGTCATGAAACAATGTGTGTACTAACCAATGAGAAACTGGTTTGTTCTGTAAACCTTCATCTAAAGTACAAATAAAAAATAAAATGTTCAAATATAATAATAATAATAAGAGATTACAGCCTATGAAGCCCTATGGGGCAGTTCGGTTCTGTCATATAGGGCTGCTGTGAGTCGGAACCTACTCCATGACACACCGCAACAGCAGCCACAACCTGTATGTGGTAAGATTGTGTTCCGCTGCAAACAGCAGAGATCATACGGCAGTGGCTTAACCTAATAGGAACTTATTTTTCTCATGTAACGAGTAGCTCAGAGGTCGGCAACACAAGGTTGGGGCTGTTGCTCAAGGGACTCAACAAGGACCCAGGCTGTTCCTCTCTTCTCTTTCTGGTGTGTGGCCACTCCAGTCCCAGGCAAGCTAAAAGGGAAAGGGCAAGATGGGAGGAAGCTAAAGAGACAAACCAGCTGTTTTGGCTCACCTTTGAAGAACTTTCCAGAAAGCCGCACCTAGTGACTTCATCTTATACCTCACTGGCCAGACCAACCTTACCTGCAAAGGAAGCTAGGATGTCAAACATTTTAACTGGCATGTGGCACAGCAGTTAAGCCCTCGGCTGCTAACCTAAAGGTGGTGGTTTGAACCCACCCAGTGGCTCCATGGAAGAAAGGATCTGGTAATTTGCTCCCATAAAGATTTCAGCCTAGGAAACCATATGGGACAGTTCTGCTCTGTCCTATAGTGTTGCTTTTTAAGTCAGAATTGAGTCAATGACACACAACAACACGGTTATCTCCTCAAACAAAACTGAACTTCTCTGAGGAAGGAAGAAGGGGAGATCCCAGCTGTGTCTGCCACAGTACCTTGGGGAGTTGAGAGGATTCCCTTAGATAATTCTTATTAAACTTTTGTTTTAATATCTGGCATGTGGTAACTATTATTATTAGCTGACACTTTCCCCAATGTCTTTTCAGAGAATCCCCTCACAAGGTGGCAAATGGAGATCCAGTCCCTTCACTGTTCTGGACTCCCCACCCCTGCCTTCTGCCCCCACCTGTCTGATTCTGACTCATTCCTCATGACTCAGGCAATCTCATCCGCTCCACAAGGTTCCCTCACCTCTCTGGTCCTTAAGGACCTCACTTGCTGTTTTAAAACCTGTAGCATGAAATGACAATATCACTCAAAGGTAATTTAACCTATATTTCCTAGTACGACTAAATCTATGTCTATGTATTTATTTTTCTCTCAGCTAGGTTATATATTTCTTGAGGTCAGGAATTATATTTTATTCCTACATCCCTGCCTCAAAGCTCTTATTACACGCGGTAAATGCCCATGCTGAACACAGTATAGAACATTCTGAGGTGACCAGAATGTTTTGTTTAAGCAGCTGGCAGGACTGGGGATGCAGTATATTGTTGTTGCTAGGTGCCTTCGAGTGAATTCCAACTCTTAGCAACACCATGTGACAGAGTAGAACATCCCCACAGAGTTTTCTAGGTTGTAATCTTTATGCGAGCAGATGGCCAGGTCTTTCTTCTATGGAGCTGCTTGGTTAGCAGCTGAGTGCTTAACTGTTGTGCCACCAGGGCTCCTTGGATGCAGTATGCCAGGGGTTTATTCACATATGTGCAGTAATGAATCATGTTTTTTTGGGCAAGTGCTGTTCTATCTACATTGATTTTCAAAGACAGCTAAGGTGTGGTCAAGTAAAGGTGCACTGTGGTGACCCTCAGAACTTGTTAGATGCTCTCGAATTGGCTCTGACCCATGGCGACCTTATATATAACAGAAAGAGATGTTGCCTGGTCCTTCACCATCTTCTCATCTTTCAGCACTATATCAGACAATATTCTGTTATGATACATAAGGTTTCCATTGGCTAATTTTCAGAAGCAGATTCCCAGGCCTCCGTTCCTAGTCTGCCTTAGTCTGGAAGCTCCACTGAAACCTGTTCACCATGGGCGACCCTGCTGGTATTTGAAATACTGATGGTGTAGTTTCCAGTATCATAGCAACATGCAAGCCCCCGAAGTATGACAAACTGACAGATGGGTGGTGGAACCCTCAGAACAGAGGTCATAAAAAGTGAGGTTTAGAAAGTCTTTCTGGAATCAAGTGTTTGCTTCTTCATTTGTTCATTTATTCATTCATCCCCTCATTTTGGCAATTGAGTGCCTGCTGTGTGCCAGGCACAGTTTGGAGTATGGGTCTCTTGTTCCTGTGTCACTTTCCACAACTTCTTCCCATCTTGAGGCAAGATGGACTCTTCTGCTCAGATATACTCACTTTCTTCAGGTTTTGACTCAAAGGAACTTCCCTGGGCCCATCAATTTCAAAACTGTTTCCTAAACCTGACTCAGCCACTTGCTTTCAAAGGGAGCCTTGCTAAATCATTCAGAAAGGAGAACATGAAGTAGGACTATTGTGGGTGGGGAAGCCCCATACTTACCTGCCCCTTCTCAATCCAGCTCATGTCCTGGTCCATTTGGGATCTCCAAATGAACTTTGATACTCCCTCCCTGCCCTCCCTGTGCCCTCCCTCTGCCCTCTGTACACTGTGGAAAGGAAAAGATTTACTTTTAGGCAGATTTGATTTTGTCATTCAAAATGAATGAATTCAGTAAACTATGTGTGGGCCCCTGTCACGCGTAAGGCACTGGGCTGGCATGGATGACAAGGACGCAGAGATACTAACAAATCAATTAAGTAACCTATTAAATATGTGATTAGACTGTGCCAGCTCATGGGGCTATCTTTATTTTCGTATAACTGATAGAGCACTTTCCACCCGTCAGGCTCCATGCTTGGTGCCTTAGATACATTTTCTCCTTGGATTCTCCGAGGATTCCTATCAACACTTTGAGACAGGTCCAAGATAGAATAATTATCTTTTATCTTCCCCCTACCTCCCACTTTAGTCCATGGTTGGTACAAATGGTTAAGCACGGAGCTGCTAACCAAAAGATTGGTGGTTTGAGTCCATCAGAGGCACTTCGGAAGAAAGGCCTGGCTATGTAGTTTCTAAAAATCAGCACAGTTCTACTCTAACACATGAGGTCGCCATCAGTCGGGGTAGAATCGACAGCAAATTGAAACAACAACAAAACCTCCTGTTTTGTGTTGAAGCAGTGAAGGAGCAGGGAGAATTGCAGACCTAAAAACAGGATCTGAAATTCTGAGAAAAGATCACTTTTGGCATGGTGTCCCATGCCAGCGTGAAGTCATTTCTGTAGAACAGACATGGCATCTTTAGGTGGAGAGAATCTGAGACATCTCCCCCACACCCTGCCTCTGAGTCTCCCTCAGTTTCAGTGGGCATAGCTGAGATCTGAAAATGTCCCCATGCCTCTTGACTAAGAAGGAACATCCACGTCACTGGGACTACTGCTATGCGGCCACTGTGACATGGTTTGAGAGGACATCACAGCAGAGTCTTCACTGTGGAGGAACCAAAGCTGGAGCTTAAAGAGGGAACATAGCCAGGTCTCAGGAGCAGCAGAGCCAAGGAGCACTGAGTCATAGGGAGGACAGCCTGCATTTTCTGTGCCACTGTTCTATCAGTTGTGGACACTTTGAGGTGGGTGTGGCTAGGGGCAATATACCTCAGGGGAGGACAGTCATGACATTGGGTAGTACCTAGACTAGCCAGGACAACAGGTGGTATGTGGAACAGATGACTTTCCCCCAAAGGCCACAAAGATAGGAAAAATCCTTTTTGGAACTTAGCACAATGGTTAAGGTTCGGCTGCTAACCAAAAGGTTGGTGGTTCGAACCCACCCAGCAGCTTTGTAGGAAAAAGACTTGAAGGTCTGCCCCCATAAAGACTACAGCCTAGGAAACCTTATGCGGCAGTTCTACTCTGTCACATGGGGTCAGTATGAGTCAAAGCTGCATCCCTGTTAGGGAAACAGGAAGGAGAAGGGGGAGGAGACAAACTTTCAATTCGATTGAATAATTACTTAAAGGAGATGGGTTTTCACCAGAGAAGTGATGCAGTTATCTTGAGATGGAGAGATTAAGAATTTTTCTCCATTTCACAGAAACAGAGGTTCCAGAATTGTGCCTGTGAACTTTATATCCGCAACATGAGTTTAGGTAAAAACATCCTCAAATATTTCCTCTTCTGGTTTTCAATTCTAGGCTTCCCTCTTAGAGAGCCTCCTCATAATCCTAAGTGCCTGCCAGGACAAATGTAGATATTAAACCTATGAATAATGGCTGTGGCTTCATCTTTAGATGCTATGGTTCCCCTGAGGGAGCACGTATTCATATTCATCTTTTAATCAATGGAGAAACCCAGTATGACTCATCGCCTCAGAGCTGGGGAGGAAGTTATAATGCCCTCGACTAGAGTCCCTCAGGTTCTGTGGTTTCTTCTAGGTGGGGTTGGGTCGACCCTGTGAGGAACACGTGAGGGAAGTGGGGCAAGAGGTGCTGGGAAGAGAGGTGGTGGCTATTTTGGGCAAGGGCCTCTTCCTGTCAGTGGCTCCATCTTACCCAGATCCAGGCTCCAGTTCAGAAGTTCGGCTCGCTTTTCAAACACCCACTCCCAGATTCACACGCACACACTCACAGAGCCCTCTCTCACCCCGACTGCTGTCAGTGACCCTGCCCAGAGGCTCTGTCCTCTTCTACATGCAGGAAGAGGAAGAAATCATGAAAAAGTAAACAAACAAAACCCCCACAAAAACCCCACTCTATAGAAACCCGTGGGGGACAACTTCATCCCTCTACTCTTGGAGTAAAAGAAAATCCACCCAATATCTTTTGCAATAAATGAAGTTGCTGGGGACATGAAAATGGGGCAACCTCATGAAGTTGGTTCAACTTAGGAAACTCAGAATACCGACTTACAAACCAGATAAATGAAGAGGTGATTATTCACTTTCTAGGCAGCTGCTTTGCTTCAGCACAGGATTCCTTTAAGCAATAGTTCTCTAGGGCATTTAAGAATTTGCTTATAGGTCATGAGTATTTGACGGAAGGTAGATGAAAGCAGAAAACCAGAGTTAGGAGCTATCATCTGCTATAGATCCAGAAGAAATGAAGAAAAAAGATGCAGTGCCTTTGAAATTATGTAAATCAATGGGAAAACAGGATGCATTTCCCAAATTCAATTTGCATACAACTTTGTGTAGCATCATAAAATATTAGCCTTCGCGGGTGAGACAGTACACAATACAGGGGAAACTAGCACAGCTTGTACAAGGAAAGGTCATGGAAGCCCCATAGACACATCCAAACTCCCTAAGGGACTGAATTGCTGGGCGGAGGGCTGTGGGGACCATGGTCTCAGGGAACATCTATCCCAATTGGCATAACACAGCTTA
>NW_004443947.1:22687767-22704565 GCF_000243295.1 Trichechus manatus latirostris | reverse complement strand
TGTTGTGGGGTTGTTAACCAATGTCATAAAACAACATGTGTACTACTGTTTCATGAGAAACTATTTGTTCTGTAAGCTTTCACCTGAAGTACAATTAAAAAATAAATACATAATTAAATAAAAAAAAAGAAAAAATATTAACCTTCGCAAAGTCCTAATATTTACTACTATGCGTTGGCAACTGACTAAACACTTCCTTTACCTGAATTCTCACAAGAACTGTCACAGGTAGAAATTATTACGCTCATTTTACAGATGAGTAAACTGAGGTCCAGGATGGGAAGAAACTTGTCAAAGGTTACAGATGATTCAACTTCACATTATTCCATAAATCAACTTGTCATAAATCCTACTGTGTCTCGTTTTTTTCCGTACAAAGCACAGGATAATCAGCATTCACTCCTCCATTAGAAAAAATGTTCTCTAAAAAGGAAGCTATTTTTGGATAGAGAGGGAATTAAAGAGTAAACATGATTCTCACTGTTAGTTTATTTTCACTGAGCGCACGCACTCCAACGATAATTCATCCAGGATGTGAGCTGGAACTCATTAGAAATCACAGGGCCTGGGGGAGAAGATAAAACCACGATTAAAGACATCTGAGCCCTTTAGGACAATTTATTACCTTGGATTTCATTTTTAATAGGAGACACTAATTCACACAAGAAGCCCCCGAGGCAAGCTAATGATGTACTAAATTGCTGTGGGGCTTGGGAGTTTTCCCAGCATGCCCTGGCTCCTGGGCTGGGTGCTGTACCAGGCCTGCCGAGCGATGCTTGGCTCAGGGACTCCTTGGGACCCTCCATCAGTGTGGTATTGTCGGAGGACAGTCTCTTCCTCTAAAACAGAACTTGGCTTCAAGTTGTCCCTTATATGTCAGCTATTTTTTTCTCAAAGATCTCTCCATTCATCCCAACAGAGGGTGAAGTTCTGACCCATGAGATAAGGTTCAAAGGATTAATGGTAGGTAGCAGAGTGGTGAGGTCCTTGGTGGTGCAAATAGTTAACTTGCTTGGCTGCTAACCAAAGGTTGGAGATTTGAATCTACCCAGAGGTGCCTTGGAAGAAAGGTCTGGCAATCTACTTCTGAAGAATCAGCAATTGAAAACCCCATGGAGCATTGTTCTACTCTGACACACATGGGGTAGCCATGAGTCAGAATGACTCAACAGCAACTGATTTAGCAGAGAGGAGAGAGCAGTTATTCCCAGAGCTAAATTCTCTCATTTAGCTACTAAGTGTGCAATACTTACCTATGGTGGGAGTCTTCGTTATCTAGTGTTTCTATAACAGAAATATCACAAGTGGATAGCTTTAAAAAGCAGAAATTTATTCGTTCACAGTTTAGGAGGCTAGAAGTCCAAATTCAGGGCGCCGCTCTAGAGGAAGGCTTTCTTTCTCTGTCAGATCTAGGGGAAGGTCCTTGTCTCCTTTCAGCATCTGTGGGCCCAGCGTGCCTTGGAGATCTCCATGTGTCTTGGCATAACAGGTTACAATTCAAGATCAGAAATTACTTAGGATGAAGTTCTTCAGTCACAACAGCTTCTCTGTCACACTACCCCCCTCCCCACCTCAGCCCTCAGCCCCTTGGCCCCTCAGCCCGGCCTGGCCTCTGCCCTGCTCAGGCAAGTGTTATGAAGCTTTTCAGCTCCACTGATAAGTGCCCAGAAGCACCCCAGTAAGCCTCATCCTGAAGGCGCTCAGCTCTCTAGCTCTGTGTGTTGGCCCACCCACTACACTGTCTCCTGCTGGTCTCCTGATTCTGCTTCTTCCAGTTCTCTGCTGCTGCTTCTTGCTGTCTTGCACAGTCTCCAGTGTTACAGCTCTCTGTATCCTGGACCTAGGAAGTTCTCATTGCAGGGACTCCAGGTCCAAAGGACATATTCTGCTCCCAGCTCTTCTTTCTGGGTGGTGGTGAGGTCCCCTGTCTCTGCTTGCTTCTCTCTCCTTTTATCTCTTGTAAGATAAAAGGTGTAACTCAAATAAAGGTGTGACTTGAGTAAGGGTGTGACTTGAGTCACATCCTCTTGTAAGGCAGTGACTCAAGATACACTCCACCTTAATCCTGCCTCATGAACACATAGAGGTTAAAATTTAAAACAGATTACAAAATGGAGGATATTTACATAGGTTACATATTGAGGACATCCACACAATATTGGAAATCATGGCCTAGCCAAGTTGATATATACTTTTGGGGGACACAATTCATTCCACAACATTCCACCTTTGGCCCCCCAGAATTCATGCCCTTGCCACATGTTAAACACATTCACTCCATCACATCATCCCGACAGTCTTAAATCAACTCCAAGTCCAAAAATCTCATCGTCTGAATCATATTCCTTCCTGGGGCAAAGTTCCTCTTCATCTGTGTCAAACAGTAAGAACACTCACTCTGTTAAAGTAAAAGCAAAGAGATTTATTGAGGATAATACAATTCATGAATTGGGGAAACGCAGGGCAGAGGGGAATCAACCAAGTGCTCCAACATTCCGACGGAGAGGTGAGTCTTTTATGTGGTAAAATGGGGAAGGTAAACATGTGATAGCACATGACTACCAATAAAATGGGGAGGAGGAGTAAGAGACCTTCAACACCATAATCTCTCTTAGAGACCACCAACATCATAATCTCTCTTGTCATCAGCAAACTGGGGAGGGGCAGCGAGAGCAAACCCTTCCCGAACAGCCACATATTCGCCCCTAGCCTTATTGGCTAAGAGCGGTTAAAGTTTAGGGAAGTCTTGGGTTACATTCTCAGGAGTGCAAAGGCAGAGGCTTTGGTCAAGCTAAAGTCTGATTCAAAATGGAGTCTAGTTAACAACATGGAGTTTGATTCGAACCGGGGTTAGCTATCCTGTTCCAACCAAGCACCTCAATTTGGAGTATTCCTACACATTCCAGCCTTATGATCAAGGAATCTCTATAGTAAGAGTTCTTTCTTCTGCATAGACTTCTTGTTGGAAACTTTTAAGACCCCACTGAACATTTTTAAGGCCCCAGAAACTGCTCATCCTTATAAATGGCAGTCGGGCACCATCTGGTTAAGTGGATTTCTTCACTGTGCCATAGCTTAGACACTCTGCTTCTGTGGTCTGTTGACAGACATTTCATGTGGAAAAAGCCCACATTAAGAGGAACGACTTGGCAAGGACCAGGAGAGCTAGCTTATGGTGTGAAATCAGTTGGATAGTAGATTTTTTACTATTGTTGCAAATGTGAAATGTCGGATAACAAGATAGTTGTTAAGTGAGGAGTAGGTGTATATCATGAATAAAAATGCTTAGCATAGTTCCTGGAACATGGTAAGACCTTGTTAAGTAAAGTGAGTTTGTTTAGCTTGGAGAAGCTAATGAGAATAGGAGACTTAATTATTGCCTTCAAATATATGAAGTATTTTTAATGATTCACTTACATTAATCTCTGTAAGAGCCAGACTAAATGTTTTGTGTTATTCTTAAGTCTGTATCATCCAGGAAGATAATTTAATTTAAACAGGAGGAATTTAATTAGACATAAAAAGAACTTGACCTTACACTGGGTATAATATTCCAGAATAAATAATTGCAATTAGCTGTGAAGTTTGTAGTCATGGTGTTTAAATAGAGAATTACCATTTGGAGGGCTGCCACGTACAATTGTGCAGGTTGTGTACTCCATGAAACCTGGGGCTGCCATTTACGTCATAGTCTGTATGAACAAAACCCTCTAGAGTTGTGCAATACACAACCAGCATGGCCTTTTGTGGCTGTCCTGCCTATTTGTCCTGAAATGTTTAAATTGAAACTGGTACCATTCCAGCTATAGAAATCCAGGACTTTGAATAAAAGCTGATAGGTGAGATGATTATCTAAGAAAGGTAATACAAGTCACACTTGTACAAGTCACACTCAGGATTCCATAGCAGTCATAGGTCATAGGCCATAGCCTTTGAATCCTTCTCAACACCACCCTCGGGAGTCACTACCGACAGGTCAGATCTGCCACTTTAGCTAAAACGCAAAAGCTGTTTAACATAGTGATCAGTACCTAGTCTGGAGTTAGAATGACTGGATTCAAATCTGATCTCTGCCACTTATTTTACTGGTGATCTCGGTGAATCAGAAAGGAAGTTTTAGCTGCAAATAACAGGAACCAAACTAAAAGTATTTTTAAAAAATAAGTAAAACTTATCCTATTTTTTGACCTAAGATGCACGTGTGTGCACATATGCACACACACACACACACACACACACACACACACATTTTACATTGTTAATATCTCTGATATTGGGAAAATGACACAACGGCTGTGCTAAGCATTTCCTGTGAGTGTGCACCAAGCCTGCAGAATGGCGATGGCACGTTGGGGACAAACCCCAGAGAATACAATGGCGCACACTCTTAAGAAACGCTGCATTATCAGTGCTTTTGATGGCACAGAGAACCATCATACATGAAAAACTTGGACATTGATAACTATCAGTGGAAAAGTGGTTCAGAAGAGTTAGGCTTTTAACAAGAAGCAACTTCAGTAATAACTCGACTAATTTATTTCATCTAAACCTATATATATATATACATATCCCTGGTGGCACAGTGGTTATGCATTTGGTTGCTGGGTCATGGATTGAATTGTGTCCCCCAAAAGTATGTGTCAACTTGATTAGGCCATGATTCCCAATATTGTGTGGTTGTCCTCCATTTTGTGACTGTAATTTTATATTAAAGAGAAGTACGGTGGGATTGTAACACCACCCTTACCCAGGTCACATCCCTGGTCCAATGTAAAGGGAGTTTCCCTGGGATGTGGCCTGCACCACCTTTTATCTTACAAGAAATAAAGGGAAAGGGAAGCAAGCAGAGAGTTGGGGACCTCATACCACCAAGAAAACAGCACCAGGAGCAGAGCATGTCCTTTGGACCCAGGGTCCCTGTGCCTGAGAAGCTTCTCGACCAGGGGAAGATTGATGAGAAGGACCTTCCTCCAGAGCCAACAGAGAGACAAAGCCTTCCCCTGGAGCTGACGCCTTGACTTTGGACTTTTAGCCTACTAGACTGTGAGGAAATAAATTTCCCTTTGTTAAAGCCATCTACTTGTGGTATTTCTGTTACAGCAGCACAGATGACTAAGACAGCTACTAACCAAAAGATTGGTGGTTCGAATCCACTAGCTGCTTCTTTGAAACCCTATGGAGCAGTTCTACTCTGTCCTATAGGGTCATTATGAGTTGGAATCAGCTTGACAGCAACAGGGTTTTTTTTTTTTTTAAATACCTATATATATTTACCACAAGAGTGGTATAAAAAAATCTAGGCATATATATAAGTCTAAAAGCGCTCTTTCATTAAGTGTAAAAAAAAGTTCTAAGTGATAAGAAGGTATCGAGTCATGTTTACTTGGTGGCATTTTTTTCTTTCTTAGTTGAACAGAATGTAATGATGCATGTTACGACATATGGCATCTTATATTAGAAGAAATACAGTATATCCTATCACATGAAGGCCAGAGAGAGGTCAGTGGCAGGGTTGGCTAATGCAGCAGCTCAATAGTAGTGTTAAGGACATATGTTCTTTTCACCTTTCCATGTCTCCATGTTTAGTCTGTCAGCTGTTCTTTTAGGCTGGTGCCCCTCATGGTCCCAAAATGGCTGTGCCAGATCTAGGTACCTCATGCAGATGACAATGTCCAGAGGCAGAAAGTGACTATTTCTTCTTATGCATCTTGTTTCGATCAGCAGGGTTCCCAACTGACTTCCACTCATGTCTCGTTGGCTATAAATATGCCTCACACCCATAATCATTGCCAATGAAAATGGGATTTCCATTGGCTTAGGCCAGTTATGACTCACCCTTCTGCCTAGAGTAGGACTTCACCTCCTCTGAAATACATGATCCCGTGAATGAAACTGAGGTTCTATTGCTTACAGAAAGACACGGGAATGGCTGTTGGTTAGCCAACCAAAAGTGTCTGCCACACTCAGCAAGCTGTTTATCTTCTCTTTGCTGCCATAGCTTCATGTGTACTATGGTGATAATAATAATAACTACCCCAAAGAGTAGTTTTGAGGATTAAATAAAACATGTAAAACACAGTAGTGCCTGATATATGGTAAGGGCTCAAAAAGTATTAGTTGTTAGTGATACTGTTCTTATTCTAGTTATTACTATTCTAATGCCATCCTTGATCTATATAATTAAGGTCCCAACCTGCTATTGAAGAAAAGGAAATGTGGACCTGAATTAACCTTAGATATTAGCATAAGTTTTAATCAATCAGTAAGTTTTTTCTGAGCACCTTCTGTATCCCAGGTATTCATCTTCGTTTCCTAGGGCTGCCATAATAAAATACCAGAAAGTGGGTTGGCTTTAAAGAACAGAAATACAATTTCTCACAGTTCTGGAGGCTAGAAGTCTAAATCAGGTTATCAGCTGTGTTGATTGCTTTGAGAGAGGAGCTGTTCCATGCCTCTCTCCTAGTTTCTGGTGACTGTTGGCAATCCTTGGTGTTCCTTTGCTGCTAGATGGATCCTTGCATGCTGTCTTCCCCCTGTGTATGACTCTGTTTCCGTATCTGTCCTTCTCTTTTATAAGATGCCACTCAGAAGGGATTAAGATTAGGACCCACCCTACTCCAGTATGACTTCATTAATTTAACTGATAACATCTGCAAAGGAAAATCCTATTTCTCCAAACAAGGTCACATTTTTTGTCTTAGGGGTCTGAATGTCAATGTCTTCTTTTTTGGGGGGAGGAAGGGGGAGCACAATTCAATCCATAAAACCATTGTTCAATTAAAAAAAAAATTAAAGACACAACACTTGAGTAGTTTATGCTCTCTTGTACTGATAAGACTTATACTTGGAAAACAATTGGAGAGTCTGTAGCCTCCTAGCCTTCAAACATGCTGTTCTTTCTGTCTGAAACACTATTTATCATCACCCTTCCCCTTCCTCAACCTGACAAAGTCCTATTCATCCTACTATCTCAGTTTAGTTGCTTCCTTGACCCCCAACTTTAGATATCCCGCCTATGCTGAATGCTTCCATAATCTCAATCATGATAGTAATGCTATATTGCAACTCCCAGTTTCTTTGTCAGTCTTCGCCACTAGATTGCAAGCTCCTTGAGGCAGGGATCATGCTTGTCTGTTTCATTACTGTAACCCCTGAGCACAGTGCCTGACACAAAGTAGATGTTCAGTGTGAACTTGTTGAATAAAAGGTTGAATAAATGAATGTGTTTCACTTAGAACTCTTTCAGTAGTAAGTGACAGAAAAACCCATTCTAACCTGATTTAGTAAAAAAAAAGAAAGGAAATTTATAGATCTTATATCCGAATCCACAAGTCGGTCTTATTTCATGTGTGGCTTGATCTACGGGACTCAAATGATGGCATTAATATTCAGTTTATTTTCATCTCTCAGCTCTGCCTTTCCCAGCTGTTGGTTTCATTTTCAGGCTTCACATGGTGTTGGTGTTGTTGTTCGGTGTCAGTGAGTTGGTTCCGACTCATAGCGACCCTATGTACAACAAAACAGAACAGAACAAAACACTGTCCAGTCCTGTGCCATCCTCACAATTGTGTTATGCGTGAGCCCGTTGTTGTAGCCACTGTGTCAGTCCATCTCCTTGAGGGTCTTCCTCTTTTTCGCTGTCCCTCTGCCTTACCAAGCATGATGTCCTTCTCCAGGCACTGATCCCTCCTGATAGCGTGTGCAAAGTATGTAAGATGAAGTCTCTCCATCGTTGCTTCTAAGGAGCATTCTGGCTGTACTTCTTCCAGCACAGATTGGTTTGTTCTTTTGACAGTCCATGGTATATTCAATATTCTTCACCAACACCATAATTCAAAGGCATCAATTCTTCTTCCGTCTTCTTTATTCATTGCCCAGCTTTTGCATGCATATGAGGTAATCGAAAACACCACGCCGTGGGTCAGGCACACCTTAGTCTTCAAGGTGACATCTTTGCTTTTTAACACTTTAAAGAGCTGTTTGCAGCAGATTTGCCCAACGCAATGCAATTCTCATCTTTCCAGTTGAAGCCTAGTGGCAAAGAACATGTGTCTCTTTCCCAATGGTCCCACCAAAAGTTTCACTCATTCTAATTGGGTCACATGTCAACCCCTAAAAGAATCACAGAGGCCAGGGTTGGAGTTGAGGTGGAGTTCCCCTTCACTGGAGCACACGGCATGAGAGTGAGGGAGGTAGAGATTCCCAAGGGGAAATATGGGATTCTGTATTAGAAGTGGGCTGAATGGATGCTGAACCACAAAACAATAGATGTTCACTATAGAATGCATGAGTAAATGAATGAATGAATTATACTGGACCATGTAGCAAAAGCAGGTGTAGAGACAAAAGTGCTATCAATTTCAAAGGAGGAAGAGATTTTTGTTGTGTAGTCAAGGAAGGATTTTATGAGCTTAAAGAAAGGAAAGGCATTTCTGTCTGAGAAAAGTGGAATGTTCAAAGGCAGGAATGAATTGACGTAATTGGGAACTTCACTGAAATTGCAGGTTTCTGTTGGAGAAATGTATGAGACGGGAACGCAAAGACAGGGGTAGTGGGTGGAGGTTCTGCCAATCTGGGATAAGATATTTTTGTTTGTCCCAGTTAGTCATGAGAAAGCAATATAGATTTTTAAAAAATTATATTTATTTTGTTGTTGTTGAGAATATACACAGCAAAACATACACCAATTCAACATTTTCTATATGTACAGTTTAGTGACATTGATTGCATTCTCAAGTTGTGCAACTATTCTCACTCTCCTTTTCTGAGTCGTTCCTCTCTCATTAACATAAACTCACTGCCCTAAGGTTCCTATCTAATCTTTAGAGTTTCTGTTGTCAGTTTGCTCCCGTATAGATAACTCTTAAAAGAGTATAACGCTCAAGGCAGATCTTTTTTACTAGTGAAGCAAAACTATTGTTTGGTTTTAAGAAGACTTCAGGGGCTATTATTGGTTTAAGGATTAAAGATTATCTCAGGGCAATAGTTTCAGAGGTTCATGGTTCCAGAAAGTCTAGAGTCCATGAGAATTTGAATTCTGTTCTGCATTTCCTCCCCCCTTTTGATCAGGATTCTTCTATGGAATCTTTGATCAAAATGTTCAGTAATGGTAGCCAGGCACCGTCTAGTTCTTCTGGTCTCAGGCTGATGATGTCTCTGGTTTTTATGGCCCCTTCTGTCTCTTGGGATAATACTTTCCTTGTGTCTTTGGTGTTCTTCATTCTTCTTTACTCCAGGTGATTGGGACCAATTGATGCATCTTAGATGGCCACTTGCAAGCTTTTAAGACCCCAGACGCCACTCACCAAAATAGGATGCAGAACATTTTCTTAATAAGCTTTGTTATGCCAATTGACCTAGATGTCCCCTGAAAGCATGGTCCCCAGGCTCCTACCCCCGCTACTCTGTCCCTCAAAGTGTTTGATTGTATTCAGGAAACTTCTTAGCTTTGGTTTATTCCAGTTGTGCTGACTTCCCCTGTAGTGAGTGCTGTCCTTCCCTTCACCTAAGATAATTCTTATCTACTATCTAGTTAGTAAATAACCCTCACCCTCCCTCCCACCCTGGTGATCATCAAAGAATGTTTTCTTCTGTGTTTAAACCTTTTCTTGAGTTCTTGTAATAGTAGTCTTATACAATATTTGTCCTGTGACTGACTAAATTCACTCAGCATAATGCCCTCCAGATTCCTCCATGTTATACGATGTTTCACAGCTTCATCGTTGTTCTTTATCGTTGCATAGTATTCCATTGTGTGGATATACCATAATTTATCCGTTTGTCCATTGATGGGCACCTAGGTTGTTTCCATCTTTTTGCTATTGTGAATAGTGCTGCAATGAACATGGGTGTGCATATATCTATTGGTGTGATGGCTCTTATTTCTCACTACCTTGATTTTTAACTCTGGTGTAGGGGATGAAGCCAAGGCTGCAGCCTATCTGGCTCCATAGGAATCTAGTCCCCATCACTAGAAGGAAGTAGAGTCTAGAAAACCATATAGGGTGGGTATTTTCAGATAAAATTGGACTAGAGAACCACTGTAATGATGCTTTCTAACCATTGCTATGTTGCTTTAGCATGGGGAAGGCCACTCTATGCAGGCCTGCTCCCAGGCTTCCGACCATCTGACCTGAGCCACCGGGCTCTCCCCAGGGAACTAAATCTCTGCACTTCACTCCATTTGCTGCATTAGTCCCTGTAATCCTGGGGGCTGGGCCTCCGGAGGAACAAAATCTAATTTGGGCATTTCATTTTATGAGCTGATCATTATTTGGTTTCCTTTCCCAGTTCAGAATCAAAGGCCAAGAACACAGGCTCTTAAGTACATAGTTACTGTGGTGTGTTTTTACGCTGCAGCAAGTGGCTAAAACACGTTGGAGGGTAAGAGGATTAGACAGCAAACAGTGTCTGGTAAATATTAATAGGAAGTCATCCTTTGAGGGTGATACAGTGCATTCCAGCAGACCCGAGGCTGGAGGAGACATAAATGGGATATAATAGGGTTCAGAACTTGTCTATCTACCTTTTTAAACAATAGTCAAATGAATAACAATAACTGGATTTTAGCCTCATTTTTGCCTCAGCACATAAAAACAGGGTACCCCAGCAAAAAGAAATGAGGTGAAGTTTTTTGTGGCCTCATCAAGCATAATGGATACTATCAGAAAAAAAAAAAATCCAAAAAAGAAAATTAAATTTCCTCAGAGAAACAGAGAGGGAGGGGAGAGAGGGGTTGACTTGGCCCATTCCATGCACCCCTACACTTCCCACTCGCCATGTCAGGTATGTTGCAGGTCAGAGATCAGCACAGCTGATTTCCAGGGACTGTCCGATTTCCTGAGTTCTGTTGAGATTTTGTGGTATTGATTTCTGTTGGGCCTGACATCTGCTGGGTTTTCAAACTCTTTGTTCTGGACAGAGTTTCATTTTGATGCTATTTGTTCTACTGGGCAGAGCCCAACCCTGGGAAAGACTGTGAAGGAGGTGGGATTTGTTTGGGTGGGTGACTCCTCCCCACTTTCTCTTCCCTCCAAACCCTTCTTAGCTTCCCACTTTCCCTCACTGCTCCTCCTGCTCACACTCTCCCTCTTTGTCCAACCCTAAATTGGTCCTACAGACCAGGGAATCCCCAGCTGTTTCCTGGGTGTGGACTGAATTTTAATGTAAAACTGTCATGGGTACTGTCTTAGACATCAAGTGCTGTTCTAACAGAAATACCACAAGTGGATGGCTTTAACAAAGAGAAGTTTATTCTCTCACAGTCCAGTAGGCTACAAGTCCAAATTCAGGACACGCTTTCTCTGTCAGCTCTGGAGGAAGGTCCATGTCATCAATCTTCCCTTGGTCTGGGAGCTTCTCTGCGCAGGAACCTCAGGTCCAAAGAACCCATTCTACTCCCAGCACTGCTTTCTTGGTGGTATGAGGTTCCCATGTGTCTCTGCTTGCTTCTCTCCTTTATATCTCAAAAGACATTGGTTTAAGACACTACTAATCTTGTAGACCTCATCAATATAACTACTGCTAATCCATCTTATTACATCATAGTGGTAGCATTTACAACCAATAGGGAAATCACATCAGATGATAAAATGGTAGATAATCATACAGGACTGGAAATCATGACCTAGCCAAGTTGACAGATATTTTGGGGGGATACAATTCAATCCATAACAGGTACTGATTCTACCTTTAGTCTTTTCTTTTTTTTTTTTTGGAGAAAATATATGGTCAAAGCTAATAAGATTTTTAAAAAGCTCTTAAAATGTTTTTTCCTAATTATGATAGGAAATAAGTTAAAAAATATTTATTTTAAC
This sequence comes from Trichechus manatus latirostris, assembly GCF_000243295.1. NCBI lineage: Eukaryota > Metazoa > Chordata > Mammalia > Sirenia > Trichechidae > Trichechus > Trichechus manatus. Next base: position 22,692,749 of record NW_004443947.1, on the reverse strand, counting down.
ATAAAATAAGTACATAAGAAATAAAGGTGCTTTATGGAGCAGTTCTACTCCAATATACATGACATAAATCATGGGGCCTAGTTTATGGGAACTAACAACAACAACAACAAACATAATAATACAAATCAGTTGCCATCAAGTTGACTCCCACTCGTGGTGATCCCATGTGTATCAGAGTAGAACTGGGCTCCATAGAGTTTTCAGTGGCTGATTTTTCGAAACTAGATCACCAGGCCTTTCTTCTCAGACACCTCTGGGTTGGACTCAAACCTCCAACCTTTCAAACAGCAGCCAAGCACGTTAACTGTTTGTACCACTCAGGGACTCCGTAAAAAGTAAGTTGCCCAGAAAATTTTGTGTCAGAGTGAACAGATCTGTTAATCTTGGCTTCCTCCCAAACCCCAGCTAAAGTGACATTAATTAAATGAAGACGGTAAAACCCATAAAGACAGAAAAAAAAAAAAAAAGGGGGAAAGTGAGGGAAGTCAACAGAATGGACGGGGAGAGGAGGAATGATAAAGGTCTTATTTTTTTTTTTTTTTGATTTTGTTGTGTTTTAGGTGAAAGTTTACAGTGAAATTAGTTTTTCATTCAAAAATTTATACACAAATTGTTTGGTGACATTGGTTGCAATCCCTGCAATGTGTTAGCACTCTCTCCCTTTCCCTTTACACCATGGGTTCCCCGTGTCCATTCAACCAGTTTTCCTGTCCCTTCCTACCCTCCATCTTTGCTTTAGGGCAGGTGTTGCCCATTTGGTCTCATATACTTGATTGAACTAAGAAGCACATTCCTCACATGTGTTACTCTTTGTTTTACAGTGTTGTCTAAACTTTGACTGAAAGGTAGACTTCAGGAGTGGCTTCAGTTCTGAGTTAGCAGGGTGTCTGGGGTCCAAAGTCTTGGTGGTTCCTCTAGTCTCTGTCAGACCAGTAAGCCTGGTCTTTTTTTGTGAATTTGAATTTTGTTCTACATTTTTCTCCCACTCTGTCCAGGACCCTCTATTGTGATCCCTGTCAGAGCAGTTGGTGGTGGTGGCTGGGCACCATCTAGTTCTTCTGGGCTCAGACTGGTGGAGGCTGTGGTTCATGTGGTCCATTAGTCCTTTGGACGGATATTATCCTTGTGTCCTTAGTTTTCTTCATTCTCCTTTGCTCTGAACTTGATAGGACCGATAGGTGTATCTTAGATGGCCACTCTCAAGGTTTTAAGACCCCAGCTGCGACTCATCATAGTAGGATGTAAAACACTGTCTTTTGACTATGTTATGCCGATTGACCTAGATGTCCCCCGAGACCATAGTCCCCAGCCCTAAGCCCGAGTAACTCAGTCTCTCAAAGGGTTTGGATGTGTCTAGGAAGCTTCTATGACTTTACCTTGGTCAAGTTGTGCTGCCTTAGCCTATATTGTGTGTTGTCTTTCCCTTCACCAAAGTTAAATTGGATAAGGGTCTTCTTAAAGAACAAAAAAGTTGAACCCTAACAGCCTGTAAGGGGAGGGGGTAGGCGGCTATAAAGAAAAAGCTAACTCACCCACGGAACCTCTGCGGGGCTCAGGGATTAGAAACACCAGGTTCCTCTGCCAGTAAGAGAGGGGTGGACCTGAACACAGGGGGAATGGTTTAAAGTCTGATGAAGGAGATGTTAGACCCCTAGTCTATACAGGCAGTTCCTCATTAGGAATGTTCAACTTAAAACTTACAGTTTTGAACCATGCCCTGTAAAGCCTATTATATTAAAAATCTGAGGTACATACAATGGTTTGTAATAGCAAACGGGCCTTACTTTGCAACGTGCATCAAAACATTATTATTATTATTACTATATTACAGTCTTCCCTTGGTATCCACAAAGGATTGGTTCCAGGACCCCCCAGGGAGACCAAAATCCTCAGATATTCAAGTCCCTTTTATAAAATGGTGTCGTATTTGCATGTAACTTATGCACATCCTCCGGTATACTTTAAATCATCTCTAAATTACTCAATACGAAATACAATGTAAATGCTATGTAAATAGTTGTTTCATCACAATTGAAGACTCGCTCTGGAAGGTAGCCTTTCTCTTCTGTGAGTTTCTCGAGCTCTTCTGGAAATACTGATGCTGCCTTGTCATCAGTCGATGCCGATTCACCATGATCTTGAAGTTCTTGAGGCTGTAGTGCTTTACAGAGCTAGCCAGCCATCACTTCTCTCGCTCTCCTCAACCCCCTCGCACTTAGCCTTTGACAGATTGCTTTGACCACTTAATTGCCTTTTAGGAGTCATTTTTTCACAGAAACTAAGGGTGTACACAATACAAGGAGCAAACCAACCAGACTTGAGGTGAACAATGCTCAAACAATGAGGGCGGAAGAGAGACTGAGGAACTGTGAGATGGTGGGAGGCTACAGCAGGGGATGCCTACACGTCACTTAATTCTCGTGAATTCAGCATAGTGCTTGGCGCACGGTAGATTCAAGTTTCGCTTTTTGGAACTTTATTTTTTTCGATCTGCGGTTGGTTGAATCCACAGATGCAGAACCCGCATAGGAGGGCTGACTGTACTGTGTTAAAGATGTTTTAGTGTAACTGAAAGTGTTTCTTTAATGCTTTTTATGCATAGAAAGGTACATTATATGCTATATACTAAGACAAACATTTGACTGACATTAGCTACGAACTGTAACTAACTGTTCCTATTTATGTACAAATTCGACTTAAAGAGAGATTTAGTAACGGGACTCATCTGTAATCTGAGGACTGCCTGTAATAGGCTTTACAGAGGTTGGTTCCTAACTACGCGATGCGCGTAAGTCGGGCATAACACGAGGACTGCCTGTACGTAAATCAAGGATGTTTTCCGGGGAAACTGGGAGCCATCTCTTTTGAAATGTAGTCATCAAAATATGGAGCAGAACTCAAAATCTTATTAAAAAAAAAAAAAAACAGACAAACTGGAACAGTAGAGAACAGAGGACCCCCTGACACTATTGCCCCAAGACACTCTTTAAACCTAGAACCAAGCCTATCCCCTGAGATCACCTTTTTAACAAAATAGCAGAGTGGCACACAAAATAAAGGACATTACCCGTATGATCAGTGCCCTACTTAAAAACCATCAGTATGAGAACAAATGTCAACAGTCTCTCAAAACCAAAGATGAGAAGATAAGGCAGGGAAACTAGAGCATTGGAAAGAGAAAAAACTGAACACAATTAAAGAGAATGTTGTCCAATTGTGATAAATGTAACTAATGTCACTGAACAATTTGTGTGGAAATTGTTAAATGGGAACCTAACTTCCTGTGTAAACTTTTACTAAAAACTCAGTAAAATATTATTAAAAAAAAAAAAAAAGAAATGTCATCATCAAGGAAGATCACATCCCTACCTCCCAGTTTCCTAGAAAAAGATTAGCATAACTTCAGGTATTCTGCCATTTAGATACTAGAAAATTAACAGCTTTATCTTGAACACTTGAATTAACAGTTTTGTCTTGTGCCCACTCAGTTGTATAAAGGGTCAGCTTTCTTGCTGTCTTTGCAGTCTATCGGATTGCCTGTGATGCATCACATTCTGATTTGATGCTTGTTGTCTTAGTTATCTTGTGCTGCTATAACAGAAATACCGTAAGTGCATGGCTTTAACAAACAGAAATTTATTTTCTGACAGTTTAGGAGGCAAGAAGTCCGAATTCAGAGCGGCAGCTTGCTGGGAGGGATTTCTCTCTCTGTCGGCTCTGGAGGAAGGTCAGGACAGCTTCTTCTCAGTTCTATCTGCAGGCAGGCCTCTCTCTGGCCCTCAGCCCCTCAGCCGGCCTCTGCCCTGCTTGGGCAAGTGTTACAAAGCTCTTTGGCTCTGCTGATAAGTGCCCAGAGGCACTCTGCCAGGAAGCCTCCTGCCTAAAGGCACTCAGTTGTCTCTTGCTCTCTTGGCTCCTGCGTCATCTCCCTCCCATCTCCTGGTTCTGCTGCCACTGTTTCTCTGCTGCTGCTGCTCGTTGTCTTGCACTATCTCCGGTGTTATAGTTCTTTCTCTGTGTGTCTCCTAGTTCTAAGAAATTCTCAGCGCAGGGACCCGGGGTCCAAAGGACATGATCTGCTCCTGTCTCTTCTTCTTGATGGTATTGAGGTCCCTATCTCTACTTGTTTCTCTTTCCTCTTATCTCTTGTAAGATAAAAGTTGCAACGCAAGTAAGGATGTGACTTGAATAAGGTTGGTAAGGGTGGTGACTGGGGTAAGGGTGGTGACTGGGGTAAGGGCGGTGACTTGAGTCACACCCTCTAGTAAGGTGGTGACTCAAGATACGTCCTACCCTAATCTTACCTCATTAACATAATGGACAACTCAAATGGGACCATAGCCACAGGCATAGAGGCTACGATTTACAATACATCACAAAATGGAGGATAATTACATCAGATCACAAAATGGAGGACAACCACACAATACTGGGAATCATGGCCTTGCCAAGTTGACACATATTTTTGGGGGGCACAATTCAATCCATAACACTTATTCAATAATAAAATTTTTCTTTCATATATATACATACATATATATATTTGTTGTTGTTGTTGTTAGGTGCCTTTGAGATGGTTCTGACTCGTAGCCACCCTATGTACAACAGAATGAAACACTGCTTGGTCCTGCGCCATCCCCGCAATCATTGTTATGCTTGAGCCCATTGTTGCAGCTGCTGTGTCAATCCATCTTGTTGAAGGTCTTCGTCTTCTTCGCTGACCCTCTGCTTTACCAAGCTTGATGTCCTTCTCCAGGGACTGGTCTCTCCTGATAACATGTCCAAAGTATGTGAGATGTAGTCTCGCCATTCTTGCTTCTAATGAGCATTCTGGCTGTACTTCTTCCAAGATAGATTTGCTCATTCTTCTGGCAGTCCATGGTATATTCAATATTCTTCACCAACATCATAATTCAAAGGCATAAATTCTACTTCAGTCTTCCTTATTCATAGTCCAGCTTTCACATGAAATATATATATGT
>NW_004443947.1:22656775-22687652 GCF_000243295.1 Trichechus manatus latirostris | reverse complement strand
ATTATATCCATGAGACAATAATATGTTTAAAAAAAATACTGAGCTTTTTGACAGTTAAAAGTATGGCACCAGAAATAAAAGTTCCAATAGAAGAGCTGAATGATAAAGTTGAGAAAACCTCCCTGAAAGTAGATAGAAAAGAGGAGAGAAAAGTTAGAAGATACAAGAGAAAAGATAAGAAAAATAGAGGACCTATCCAGGGTGTCTAATATCCAGTTAACAGAAATTCAAGAAAGAATAAAGAAACTAAAGGAGAATATATTATCAAAGAAATATTAAATATTTCCTATAACTGAAGGATGTGAGTTTCCAGATGGAAAGTGTGCACTAAAATGTTCAAAAAAATGAAGGTAAAAGGACCTCTACAGAGCACATCATTGTTACATTTCAGAATGCCAGAAATAAACAGACGATCTTAAAGCTTCCAGAGAAAAGAAATGGGTCACATACAAAAGAAATCAGAATGACGTTGAGCTTCTCAACAGCTACACTGGTAGCTAGAAATTATGAAGAAGTGTTTTTTCATTGCTGAGGGAAAATGATTTCCGTTCCAGGATTTGATTCCCAGACAAACTATTAATCAAGTGTGAGGATGGAAAAAGGGCACTTTCAAATATGTAATATCTTTAAAGTTTTACACTCCATGGCAATCCTCAATTTCTGCTGCACCAGATTGAGCGAGTAAAACAAGAAAGAGAAAACAATGTTGTTGTTAGGTGACATTGAATCGGTTCCGACTCATAATGACCCTATACACAACAGAACAAAACACTGCCCCATCCTTCACCATCCTCACAATCTCTATGCTTGAGCCCATTGTTGCAGCCACTGTGTCAATCCATCTCGTTGAGGGTCTTCTTGTTTTTCGCTGACCTTCTACTTTACCAAGCAGGATGTTCTTCTCCAGGGATTGATCCCTCCTGACAACATGTCCAAAGTATGGAAACATAGTATCACCATCCTTGTTTCTAAGCATTCTGGTTGTACTACTTCCAAGACAGATTTGTTTGTTCTTTTGGCAGTCTATGATATAGTCAATATTCTTCACCAACACCACAATTCAAAAGCGTCAATTCTTCTTCGGTCTTCCTTATTCATGGTCCAGCTTTTGCATGCATATGAGGTGACTGAAAATACCATGGCTTGGGTCGGGCGCACCTCAGTCCTCAACGTTACATCTTTGCTTTGTAACACTTTAAAGACGTCTTTTGCAGCAGAGTTTCCCAATGTAATGCATCTTTTGATTTCTTAACTGCTGCTTCCATGAGTGTTGATTGTGGATCCAAGTAAAATGAAATCCTTGACAACATCAATCTTTTCTCCGTTTATCGTGATGTTGCTTATTGGTCCAGTTGTGAGGATTTTTGTTTTCTTTATGTTGAGATGTAATCCATACTGAAGGCTGTCGTCTTTTTTTTTTTTTGAGGAAACAGACTTTTCAATTTTTTTTTTTTTTTTAAATCTTTGGAGAAGGTAAGAAAGTTTTATCTACCACAAGGAATACTTCAACCTATACGTAAGTCACTGTGTGCTTTTATGACTTTTTCTTCACTGGTTTCTGCAGTAATTCTTTCCCAAATTGTTTTTTTTTTTCTTCATTTTTTTTATGGTACTTTAGGTGAAGGTTTACAGAACAAATATTTTCTCATTAAACAGTCAGTACACATATTGTTTTAGGGCATTGGTTAACAACCCCACGACATGTCAATATGCTCCGTTCTCGAACTTGGAGGGCCTTCTTTTTTTTTTTGGTGAAAATATACATAGCCAAAGATACACCGTTTCAAAAAGTTCTACATGTACAATTCAGTTACTTCGATTATGTTCTTCCAGTTGTGCTGCTATTCTCACCTTAGATGAAGGTTTACAGAACAAAATAGTTTCTCATAAAACAGTACACATATTGCCCTATGACAATGGTTAAGAACCCCATTAATGTCAACACTGTCCTTACTCAACCTTGGGTTCCTTATCACCAGCTTTCCTGTCCACTTCTGCTGAAGGCTGTGATCTTTGATCTTCATCAGTAAGTGCTTCAAATCCTCCTGATTTTCAGCAAGCAAGGTTGTGTCATCTGCATAACACAAGTTCTTAATTAGTCTTCCTCCAATCCTGATGCCACATTCTTCTTCATATACTCCAGCTTCTCTGATTATTTGCTCAGCATACAGATTGAATAGGTATGATGAAAAGATACAACACTGACACACACCTTTCCTGACTTTAAACCATGCAGTATCCCTTGTTCTGTTTGAACAACTGCCTCTTGATCCATGTACAGATTCCTCATGAGCACAATTAAGTGTTCCGTAATTCCCATTCTCTGCAATGTTTGTTGTCCATAATCTGTTATGATCCACATGAGAAAACAATAAGATATAAGAAATAGGGAGTCAGCTTAGGAGAGAGGTTAAGGGAGTACCCAGGCTGATGATTAAAGAGGTCCCAGGATGACAGCTGCTTAGCAGATCTAGAAATCACCTACTCCAGTTTGGAACTAAAGAATGGAGTGTTCCAGGATGGATGTACCTAATAAAGAATGGAGCTAAGAAATTGATAATGAGTTTGGCTATACTGGGAGAAATTCTTAGAGTGCTGTAGGGGAGTGTGGGGATAAATTAGTGACCAAAAAAAAAACCAAACCTGTTGCTGTCGAGTTGATTCCGAGTCATAGCCACCCTAAAGGTTAGAGTAAAACTGCCCCATAGAGTTTCCAAGAAGCTCCTGGAGGATTTGAACTGCCAACTTTTTGGTTAGCAACCGTAGCTCTTAACCACTATACCACCAGGGTTTCCACAGAAAACTAAGCAAACAATAATATCAACGACAACCACATGCACATACACACAAAGAACAAGGCAATACTTAACTCCAGGAAAAACAAAAAGTTGTACAAGAGAAAAAATGAAGACATAGTACGGTCACTGCTGTGAGCAATATATACACAGTTACAAAATTCTAAATGCTGGCTACAGATTCAACAAATCATGATATAAATGTTAGGAGAGTGGAGAGAGAAGAGTATATGGGGAGAGTACCTGTGTGAGAAGGTTAAGGTCATAGTGAGAAGTCAATAGATAATGTCTGTCTTAGTTATCTAGTGCTGTAGTAACAGAAATACCACAAGTGGATGGCTTTAACAAAGAGAAGTTTATTTCCTCACAGTAAAGTAGGCTAAAAGTCCAAATTCAGGGCATCAGCTCCAGGGGAAGGCTTTCTCTCTGTCAGCCTTCTCATCAATGTTCCCCCAGACTAGGAGCTTCTCTGTGCAGGGACCCCGGGTTCAAAGGATACGCTCTGCTCCTGGCACTGCTCTCTTGGTAATATGAGGTCCCCCCTGTCTCTCTGCTTGCTTCTCTCTTTTGTGTCTCAAGAGATTGCCTCAAGACACAATCCATTCTTGCAGCTTGAGTCCTGCCTTACTAACACAACTGCTGCCCATCCTCCCTCATTAACATCATAGAGGCAGGATTTACGACATATAGGAAAATCACACAATACCCGGAATCATGACTCAGCCAAATTGATAGACACATTTTTCGGAGACATAATTCAATCCATGACAGTGTCTAAAGTAGAGAAATCAAGAAGTGCTGGTTTATGAACATTGTTTTAATATATGAAAGTAAATATCAGGAGAAACAGCCCAAAGAGCTGAAAGTCATTGGCCTTAGAGAGGGAATCAGGGTACAAAGAGTGAAGAAGGGAACTCTTGTTTTTCTATTTTAAGCCCTGTGGTATTAGTTGACTTTTTAAACTTTTTATACAAGCTACCTTGGTAAAATTAAACTTAAATTTAACAAAGGGAAATAAAGACATCCTCTAGTCTTATCCTCCAGATATTAATTATACAGTTGACTCTTGTTATTTGTGGTAGTTTTGTTCTATAAAGTCATCGTGAACACTGAATTAGCGCATACTGAACCGTTGCTCCAGGGGAGATACAAGGTTAGTTTCCTTCGAGCCTCTGATCATATTTTCATCAACTGAGCAATGCATAATCAGTTTTATGTGTTTCTGTTTAAAGACACCTTATTTAATATATATTGTTAATTCATTAACATTGAACTCACAGGCAACAGCGCTGTAACTCATGCCTGTGAACAAAGGCTATCTAACAACATTATTTCCTCTGTAAGGCACGTCACAGCCTTCTTGGCTTAGGAACACTAGAAGCACTTCAGCACTATGCTTAGGGGCTTTTTTAAATAGTGAAATCACCAACAAAACACACAAAAATTGCAAAAACCATGGTACTAAATACACCACAAAAAGGACATTTGCTACACTATGAGAGCTGAAACAGGAAAGCAGAGCATCACCTTGTTTGACCTCAGCTGGCAGCATGGATGTCCAGTGACTCAAACGTTTTCACAGCTCTGTGCATGTCCATGAATGACTGTGAAATGCCACAAGTATGGATTTTGAGCTTAGACAAATACTTTCAGTGAGTAGGTGAATTTGCAAATACAGAATCTGCAAATAATGAAGTTCAACTGTAGTTTGGTGAATATTCTTTTGGCCTTTGTTTTCTATGTGTATAACAAAAACATAATCCTTTATTTTCCTATAACTGGGGTACTATGTAAATTATCTTCCATTTTCTCTTTTTCACTTGTGTCTTGGACACTTTTTTTCATGCTAGAGAGGGTAGCAATACTTTTAAATAAATTTATGTTTTATTAGTCACAACTGCAACTATATACCCTGGAGAAATAGCTCTACGTGTATGTGGGGAAGGAGTCCTGGGTGGTGTACACAGTTAACACTCTCGGTTGCTAACTGAAAGTTTAGAGGTTCAAATCCATCCAGAGGTGCCTCAGAAAGAAGGCCTGGCAATCTACTTCAGAAAAATCAGCCATTGAGAAACCCTATGGAACGCAATTCTACTCTGATGCACAAGAGGTCACACATAGGGTCGCCATGAGTTGGAGTCACCTCAGAGGCAACTGGTTGGTTTATATGTGGGAGAACACTGAGGGGCCCCATTTCCTCAGGATCTTCCTTTCAGCTAGCTGGCTCACCATTGGGTACCATTTGTCTAAACTCCTACTCAAGCATTGACCAATGAGGGCTTAATAAAGTAGGACTTCTCCCAGAGGTGTCTGCCAATTCATAGATAACTCCTGAAGACTGAACAACAGCAACAACAAAACATTAAGAATGAGCTGTTAATAAGAAAAGTCCAGGGGCTTTCACAGAAAGTAGTTTGTTTATGTGTAGGATATTTTTGCTGGAAATCTGGTATTTTATTGTCTTCTTTTTCTAACCCTACTTCCTATTTGAGAAGGAGATAATCCTCATTGTATGAAGTACGGGAGTAAGGCAGGGCCCTTCCCTTCACTATGGAAACTTTCCTCTCTTCCCTACCCCTAGGCAGCTGGAGTATGGGCACATGCCCAGGGCTTTGACTCTTGAGAGAGTGACACAAAAATGAAAAGATGTGCTTATTCATAATGATGTGCCATGATAGTGGCTGCATTCCAACTCTTCCTCCTGGCCTCTTTGTCACTCCACCATGCTCTCCTCCACTGCTGCTTTCTCCTGCTGCCCCCACTCTGGCTTTGGGGTGAAGTCTTTGCCCTGTCCGTACATCTCCACCTTAGGGGTGAAGAGAAACCTGACCCCTCACTTCCCACAGTGCCAAGAGACACTTCTTCTGTGACTTCTAAGGAAAACATTGTGGTGGCTGGGATGATGGAAGAGGGACACCAATCAAGGACTAATACCACACAGGGTAGAACAGTCCTCGGGTCGAGGCCAGCTCCACTTTGCTCATGGCCTGCCTCTACATGACCTAGAGCAGCTCCCTCCTCTTCAACTCTCCCTCTATGGAAATGGCTCCATATATCTTCCAAAGTGATTCTAAACCCCAGAGAGAGCAGGAAGTGTTTATCCTTAGGATGTCTAAAGGTCAGCCTCTCCCAGGATGACCAACAGAGGGAATACTGTTTCTCTTCAGGGGAAACTATACCCTCTCCATAGGGCTTGGGTCAGGCCCTGTGACCCAGACAAGACGATTAAAAAATAGTTTAAATTGGTACATTTCCTAAACACTGAGTGATTCGGTCTTATGTATGACCACCTTATCACGCTAACTCTTGTCAATTAACAATGTTTAGGACTGACACTTGGGGGTCTGTGATTTAATCCTTGCACCTGCCTAACTGAGTGAGCACCAATATACAAGGCATAATATCCATATGGGAAACAGAGTTCTAATAGCCAAGTTCGTACTGGGTATCTGCATGCAAAAAGATCTGGTGAAAGCTTCAATAGAATGTATAGCTTAGGACCAAGCCTACCTGAGGCCTCTCCTTCTCATCCTGAATCTAAATCTTGAGACACACAGCCTCAGCCATGCCTACAGGGAGTGAGTGACACGGGTACACCCTGAGTCCATTTGCCCTACCAGTGACATTAGGCAAGGATGCTAGGCTTGCCTTAGCCATCCAGCGGTGGATGGGCCAGGAGAGCCAGGACACTAGCTAGGCCTGGGAAGGGAGCTGAGGAGGGGACTAGCACCTCTCTCTGGTAAAATGTCAAGGGATAATCATTTAGATCAGTCTCTTCCCTTGTGGAGGAGTAAGGATGAAGAGAGGGATGGAAGTACGTTCTTAAAGGAGGAACAGGAGTAGAGGATTCCCTGGAACTCCTAATGGTGCGCCTGGCACATGGTGGCTGCTCAGTAAATGCGCAGTAGTGAGAAGTAGCACATAATCAGAATCTAATGAGAGACAAGGGGGCAGTGGTGGTTCAATGGTAGAATTCTCACCTTCCATGTAGGAGACCCAGTTTTGATTCCTGGACAAGACGCCTCATGTGCAGCCACCACCCGTCTATCAGTGGAGGTTTGCATGTTGCTATGATGCTGAATAGGTTTCAGCAAAGCTTCACACTAAGAAGGACTAGGAAGGAAGGCCTGGTGATCTACTTCTAAAAAATCAGCCTGTGAAAACCCTACGGATCACAACAGTCCATCTACAACTGAGCATGGGGATGGAGCAGGACAGGGCAGCCTTTTGTTCCATTGTGTATGGGTTGCCATGAGTCGGAGGCCAATTCAATGGCCGCTAACAACAATGACGAGAGGCGCAGAAGGGAAAGGAGTTCAGAGAAGGCTGTCTAGACGAGAGGGTGTTTAGAGTCATCTCCTCTATCTATCTGTGGCCTGTCCGAGTGTGGGGCACCACCCACCTGAGGTTTTGTAATTAAAACGTCTCCCTCAGTAGATAACACATCTAGTCATATGACAATAGAGCATAATTATGTGTCATAACTTTGACTAGGTGTTGGCTGGAACTTTTAGGTCAATTAGTGGTTGTCGTTGAAGTTAAATATAAATAAATGATATCATCTGGAAGTCCTTAAATTTCATTTCACCTAAATCTCCTCATAAAACTTGGGGCTTCTGAGGGATTACTGACAAAAGGAAAAATAAATTTCAATAAAACTTTCATGTACACTTGACTAACAACTGAATCACATCCAAAAGTCATATACCAAATGTGGATCCTCTTACCTCACCACTTGTATCAATAAATCATCCCTCTAGCCAGCCCATACCCACACATGGATTTTGGGTGACAGGTTCCACAATTGAAAAAGCTTGGTTGCTCTCAGAATCAATGGCGGGAAGGAGCAAGGACATTGAGGTGGGGAGAAATGTGTGTGCAGAGGGGCTGTGTAAGGAACATTCTGGGGACAGTGAGTACATCTATTTGGCTGATGAGTTAATCTACTCATTAATCACTCTGCCTCTTTGTCAAAAGGAAACATTTGACTCTATCCCAGAGAAATTGTTTTCTTATGGGAAGAAGGTTATTGAAGGAAATTTAGGGGTGTTTGGAGTGCCTGGGTGGTGCAAACAGTTAATATGCTCGCTGCTAACTGAAAGGTTGGTGGTTCAAGTCCACCCAGAGGTGCCTCAGAAGAAAGCCTTGGTGATCTACTTCCAAAAAATCGGTCATTGAAAACCCTGTGGAGTACAGTTCCACTCTGACACACATGGGGTCACCATAACGCAGAATCAACAGCCAATGTTTTTTTTTTCCTTTGCGAGAGTCAGGGGAAGGACTATTACTAAAATCTGTAGACAACTATTCAGAGTAACTCATGTGAATGCACTCCCAACAAATGTCCCCTGTGTGCCTGTGAGAAGCAATATTGGGCTTGATTAACTCAGTTCAGGGGCTCTGTGAATGAAGCCAGCAGTTGAATCACTGAGTATACAGCTGGCTTTGCCCCAGATCATGCTTTTGGTTAGTAGCTCGAATCCAGCAGCTGCTATTTAGAAACCCTATGGGGCAGTTCTACTCTGTCCTATAGGGTAACTTTGAGTTGGAATTGACTAAACAGCAATGGGGCCGGGGGTGGGGGTGGCCGGGGGAAGCCCTTTACCTTATCTAATCAACAGACTGACACCAGCTATCCAGTTCTTCCTCAGAGTGATCATGTCAGCCTCACACTTTCGTTGGTGGGGGAGACTCTGGATTCTTTGGGATAAAAAGTTCCTCAGGATTTGACCCATTCCTTTGACCATACTAGATGAGAGCCTCAAATTTGCCAACAGCACTTGCCCTTCCCATCTCTGTATGGAGGTCTCATTTTCTTCTGCTGTGGATGGGCTTCCACCATGTGGCAGAGAGAGAAAAGGACGTGGCCACAGTCAGCTCCAAGCTTACATTAACCTAGTCTAGCAGCCTTGAGAAAAAGGCAGAATCCTCCCAACACATTTCAGAACACTTAGAAATCTGGACAAGACTGATTATCTTGGCTTGGGTTCCTTGCCCACCCTATGAACCAATCACTCTAGCCAAAAGGATGAGGATGGGCCATGTACTAATTCCTTCAAAGGAATGGGCATGGAACTGGGATTAACAGTCCCACCAGACTCATATATGGGAAGCATGGTGAGAGGGGAGCAATTCTGTGAATGGAGGGGTGTGTGTGGGGAAGCTGTTATCCAAAGAATCAGAGAAAAAAAGTAATAGATAAACCAAAGTAGCAGATATCGCCCACTCTGGGGAAACGAGAAAACACAAAAAACCAAAAAACAGTAATAAGATTTGTAGTGAAAAGTAAGAAGCAGACAGAGCTTGAAGTTCTGGAATGGAAGGCAATACCTTCATAAGACTTCTTTAGGATGTTGGAGGCTTTAGGTATAGATGGAGAGCAAGTTATTAAGAGCATCAACCAAGCCCTGACACTGCTGGGAAGTGAGTCCAAGAACCAGCCACATCTCTTCCTATGTGAAGGAAGTAGACTGTTACTGGCTAGAGGGACTGGGATACTGGCCCTTGTTGGGCTTTCAGTTTTAATTTATTTTTTCTGGCTTAAAGAACAAAGATGCCTGGGGCTCTTTCCCACTGTTTTCTTTCCTAATGCTGGTGGTCATTGAACTGGCAGGCTGCCAATTTAGCCAAAGGAAATCTGGCACTTTGTTTAAGTCCTGGAGAAATCTATCACAACTAGAAAGGCAGTCTGCATCCTGAGTTCTGATGGAACACCATGGATGGGGAGGGTATTGAATATTTGGAGATGCAAAAGTGAGCAAGAGGTTAAGAAGGGAACCAAGATGGTGGAGTAAGAAGCTCCACACTCCTTTCCTCCCCTAGGGGAGGGGACAAGCAGAAAATGACAGTACCAGCCTTGTCAGAACTTTGGTGAGCAGTTAGGGGATCATGGCAGCTGGGCAAAGGCTTGACAGAATGGTAGGAAGAGTCTGAGATTTCTTTTGATACAGGTTTGAGCACCACCCTTGCCTCACTTAGTAGCTGACTTGAAGTGGCAGCAACGTTTCCAGCTTGGGATCTTGGCCCCTAGCTCTGCAGTGAGCAGAGTGCACCTTACTAACAAAGTATGGTGAAGTCCACAAGAAAGCTACTAGAGCTAATAAAGGAACTCAGCAAAATTGCAGGGTACAAGATCAACACATATAAATCAGTTGTGTTTCTATACACTAGCAATGAGCCATCTGAAAAGGGAATTAATAAACCCACCCCTTTTACAATAGCATGTAAGAGAATAAAATACCAGAGAATAAATTTAATTAAGGAGGTAAAAGACCTTTATGCTAAAAACTATAAAATATTGTTGAAAGAAATTAAAGGAGATCTAAATAAATGGAAATACATCCCATATTCATGGATTGAAAGATTTAATATTTTTTAAGAAGCTGATTCTACCCAAAGGGATCTATAGATACAACACAATTCCTGTTAAAATTCCAACATCTTTTTTCCAAAAATGGAAAAGGTGATCCTCAAATTCATATGGAATTGCAGGGGGCCCCAAATAGCCAAATCAATCTTGAAAAAAAAAAAGTTGGAGGGCTCACACTTTCCAGTACATTACAAAGCTATATTAATCAAAACAGTGAGGTACTGGTATAAGGACAGACCTACAGACCAATGAAGGAGCCCTGTTGGTGCAGTGGTTAAGCACTCAGCTGCTAACTGAAGACTGTCCATTCGAATCTACCAGCTTCTTTGTGGGAGAAAGATGTGGCAGTCTGCTTCTGTAAAAAGTATAGCCTTGGAAATCCTATGGGGAAGTTCTACTCTGTCCTATAGGGATGCTATGAGTCAGAATCAATTTGATGGCAACAGCAATGGGTTTGATTTTGGTTTTATAGAGCAATGGGATAGAATTGAGAATCCAGAAATAATAAACATCTATGGGAAATTGATTTTCAATAACTGTACCAAATCCAATCAATGGCTAAAGAATAATCTTTTCAATAAATGGTGCTGGGACAACAGGATCTCCACATGCAAAAAAAAAATGAAGTTGGACCCATATCACACACTATATACAAAAATTAATTTAAAATGGATCAATGACCTAAATATAAGATCTAAAACCACAAAACTCTTAGAAGAAAACATAGAGGTAAAAACATAGAAGTAAAGCTTCAGGACCTTCCTATAGACAATAGATTTTTAGAACATCAAAAGCACAAGCAGTGAGAGAAAAAATTCATAAATTAGAATTGATCAAAATTAAAAACTTTTATGCATCAAGGGGCATTATCAAGAAAGTAAAAAGACAACCTACAGAATGGGAGAAAATATTTGGAAACTATGTATCTGATAAGGGTTCAATATCCAGAATACATAAAAAATTCTTTTTTTTAATGCTATTTTTTTTTATTGTTGCAGTTAAGGGAAGTTTACATTTCAAGTTAGTCTCCCATACAAAATTTTATACATATGTTGTTATGTGACCCTAATTGTTCACCCCATTCTGCGACAGCACACTCCTCCTTTCTGCCCCTGATTCCCCATGTCCATTCAACCAGCTCCTGACCCTCTCTGCCTTCCCATCTCACCTCTGGACAGAAGCTGCCCCTTTGGTCTCTTGTATCTACTTGACTAAGAGGCACACTCTTCACGAGTATCACTTTATGTCCCACAGTCCAGTCCAATCCCTGTTTGAAGAGTTGGCCTCGGAAATTGTTTTAGTTCTGGGCTGATAGAGAGCCAGGGGCCATGCTTTCTGGGGTACCTCCAGTCTCAGTCAGACCATTAAGTCTGGTCTTCTTACTAGAATTTGAGTTCTGCACCCCACCTTTCTGCTGCTCTATCAGGGATTCTCTGTTGTGTTCCCCTTCAGGGCAGTCATTGGTAGTAGCCGGGCACCATTTAGTTCTCTGGTCTCAGGCTGATGAAGTCTCTGGTTTACGTGGCCCTTTCTGTCTCTTGGGCTAATACTTTCCTTGTGTCTTTGGTGTTCATTTTCCTTTACTCCAGGTGGTTGGGAACAACTGATGCATCTTAGATGGCCGCTTGCAAGCTTTTAAGACCCCAGATGCCACTCACCAAAGTAGGATGCAGAACATTTTCTTAAAAAGCTTTGTTACGCCAATTGACCTAGATGTCCCCTGAAAGCATGGCCCCCAGACCCCTACCCCTGCTACTCTGTCTCTCAAAGTATTTGATTGTATTCAGGAAAGTTCTTAGCTTTGGTTTAGTTCAGTTGTGCTGACTTCCCCGGTCCTTCCCTTCGCCTAAGATGATTCTTATCTACTATCTAGTTAGTAAATAACCCTCACCCTCCCTCCCCACCCCCATAACCATCAAAGAATGTTTTCTTCTGTGTTTAAACCTTTTCTTGAGTTCTTGTAATAGTGGTCTTATACAGTATTTGTCCTTCTGTGCCTGACTAAATTCACTCAGTATAATAAGTTCCAGCTTCCACCATGTTATATGATGTTTCACAGCTTCATCGTTGTTCTTTATCATTGCATAATATTCCATTGTGTGGATATATCATAATTTGTTTATCCACTCATCTGTTGATGGGCACCTAGGTTGTTTCAACCTTTTTGCTATTGTGAACAGTGCTGCAATGAACATGGGTGTGCATATATCTATTCGTGTGACAGCTCTTATTTCTCTAGGATATATTCCAAGCAGTGAGATAGCTGGATCTAATGGTATTTCTATTTCTAGCTTTTTAAGGAAGCGTCAAATCGATTTCCAAAGTGGTTGTACCATTTTACATTCCCATCAACAGTGTATGAGTGTTCCAGTCTCTCCATAACCTCTCCAGCATTTATTATTTTGTGTTTTTTGGATTAATACTAGCCTTGTTGGGGTGAGATGATATCTCACTGTAGTTTTGATCTGCATTTCTCTAATGGCTAATGATTGTGAGCATTTCTTCATGTGTCTGTTAGCTGCCTGAATATCTTCTTTGGCGAAGTGCCTGTTCATATGCTTTGCCCATTTTTTAATTGGGTTATTTGTCTTTTTGTTGTTGAGGTTTTGCAGTATCTTGTAGATTTTAGAGATTAGACGCTGTTCGGATTTGTCGTAGCCAAAAATTTTTCCCAGTCTGTAGGTTGTCTTTTTACTCTTTTGGTGAAGTCTTTTGATGAGCATAAGTGTTTGATTTTTAGGCAATCCCATTTATCTAGTCTCTCTTCCGGTGCTTGTGCATTGTTACTTACGGTTCGTATTGTGTTTACGCCATGCAGAATACATAAAAAATTCTTACAAATCAACATTAAAGAGACTGACAACACAATTAAAAAATGAGCAAAGGACTTAACAGACATTTCTCCAAAGAAGACATATAAATGGCTAATATGCACATGTAAAGATGCTCAACATCATTAGTCATTAGGAAAATACAAATCAAAACCACAGTAAGATTCCGCTTCACACCCACTAGGATGGCTGTTATTAAAAATGCACACAAGGAAAATAACGAGCGTTGGTGAGGATGTGGAGAGAAACTGGAACACTTCTACATTCTGGTTAGAATGCAAAATGGTACAGCCACTGTGGAAAACACGTTGGTAGGTCCAAAACAAAAAAATTAAGGTTAGAGTTACCATATGACTAAGAAATTCCACTCCTTGGTATATACCCCAAAAGAGTTGAAAGCAGCAATTCAAACAGACATATGTACATTAATGTTCATTGCAACATTACTCACAATAGCCAAAAGGTGGAAACAACCCAAGTGCCCGTCAACAGATGAATGGATAA
Source organism: Trichechus manatus latirostris (assembly GCF_000243295.1). Classification (NCBI taxonomy): domain Eukaryota; kingdom Metazoa; phylum Chordata; class Mammalia; order Sirenia; family Trichechidae; genus Trichechus; species Trichechus manatus. Next base: position 22,674,153 of record NW_004443947.1, on the reverse strand, counting down.
ACAAAGTGCTGTAAATGCGTACAATGGAATATTACTCTGCCATAAAGCGAAATGAAGCCCTGACGCATGCCACAACATGAATGAACCTTGAAAACATTATGCTGAGTGAAATAAGTCAGACAGATAAAAACAAATATTGTATGATCCCACTTATATGAAATATCTAGAGCAGGCAAACCTAGTAAGACAAAAGATTAGTGGTCACCAAGGGCTGGGGAGAGCGGAAAATAGGGAGTTAAAAAAATTATAGAAAAAGATATAAAACAAATATGGAAAAAAACAAACCCTACAAAAACAATTAAATAAAAATGATGTAAAATGTATACACAGTATAATGACATTATATGTATATATATATTTTAACACAAAAATATTGTTTATAAATCTATTCATTCATGAAAAATGCAAACAGATGTATGGAATGGGGCATTAAAGAAAAGTAAGCAAGGGAACCACAGGTGGAGTGTGGGCCAACTGAAAGGAAAATCTGCTGATTTCCTAGAAAGGGGAAGTAAATGAAAGTAACATTTTCCCCTGATATTTCTCCAAGATAAAATTTTGATGTGGAACTATATATTAAAATCATAAATCTGTTTGCCAGGGATAGCTAATGAGGCTGAATGATGCAGGCTGCTTGGACTATTATGTTAAGAAGAATTCTGAAGCTGTGTCTGGGCTCAGTCATAATCAGTGCTATAACTGATGTAGTGAAGCATGCCAGTGTGCATGGTGGTATATATCTGCCATATTTGTCATTCTCAGGGACTCAAGAATCCCATTCCTGGATATTTATCCCTGAAAACAACTTCTGCAGATGAAAAAAATGCTGTATGTACAAAGGTGTTCTCCACAGTGTAATAACAGCAATTGGTCCTACAGAAGGAGAATGATCACTCATCAAAATTAAATTGTTAACTATGAAGTCCATGTAGAAATATGAGAAAAGTTGTCAAAGATTTCACTGTTCTTGGATCAATAATGACCATTGTCTGTTATCTAGTGCTGCTATAACAGAAATACCACAAGCGGATGGCTTTAAGAAACTTATTCTCTCACAGTCTAGGAGGCTAGAAGTCCAAATGCAGGGCTCCAGCTCAGGCGGAAGAATTTCTTTCTCTGTTGGCTCTGGGGGAAAGTCCTTGTCATCAATCTTACCCTGGCCTAGGAGCTTCTCAGTACAGGGACCTCAGGTCCAAAGGACACGCTCCGCTCCTGGCTCTTCTTTCTTGGTAGTATAAGGTCCCTCTCCACTCTGCTTGACTCTCTCTTTTATATTTCAAAAGAGAGTGATTCAACATACAACCTAATCCTCTAGATTGAGTCCTGCCTCATTAACATAACTGCCTCTAATCCTACCTCATTAACATCATAGAGGTTAGGATTTACAACACATAGGATAATCACATAAGATCACAAAATGTTGGACAACCACACAATACTGGGAATCATGGCCTAGCCAAGTTGACACACATTTTTGGGGGACACAATTCAATCCATAACACCCATGGAAGCAGCAGTCAAGAAATCAAAAGATGCATTGCGCTGGGCAAATCTGCTCTAAAAGTGTTAAAAAAGCAAAGATATCACCTTAAGGACTAAAGTGCGCCTGACCCAAGCCATAGTGTTTTCAATCGCCTCGTATGCATGTGAAAGCTGGACAATGAATAAGGAAAACCAAAGAAGAATTGATGCCTTTGAATTATGGTACTGGTGAAGAATATTGATTATACCATAGACTGCCAGAAGAATGAACAAATCTGTCTTGGAAGAGATACAGCCAGAGTGCTCCTTAGAAGTGAGGATGGCGAGACTTTGTTTCACGTACTTTGGACATGTTATCAGGAGGGACCAGTCCCTGGAGAAGGATTTCATGCTTGGTAAAGTAAAGGGTCAGCGAAACAGAAGACACTCAATGAGATGGATTGACACAGTGGCTGAAATGACGGGCTCAAATACAGCAAAAATTGTGAGGATGGCGTTCTGTCATACCTAAGGTTGCTGTGAGTCAGAGCTAACTAGACAGCACCTAATAACAAACAACATACGCATGCATGTAAATAATACACACACACACACATACATACATATATGGCATATATATGCATGTATTTGTGTGAATATGTTATTCTGTGAGTAATATTTGTCTCCTCACTCAACTTGAGTCCCAGGAGGGTAGAGGCCATTTCTTTCTTGTTCACTGGTGTGTAGAATATAGCTTCTGTCACATAGCAGTTACTCAATAAATACTTGTTGACTATTTTATTGCTAACTTTATATATTTTTACAATAAAAAGAGCTCACAAAGAAAGTAAAACTGAAAGAAAAAACTCAAGCCACCAAAAGTTGTATTTGTTTTTGCCCCTCAGAAACAACAGTTTATCCTCTCTTCTTCAGTCGGTCCCATTACGCTTAGGCTCAGTCTCACACTTCACCGAGCAATTCCAAATATCTGAAAAAAAAACAACCAAACTTGTTGCCGTGCAGTCAATTCCCACTCATAGTGACCCTATTACTACCCTATAGGATAGAGTAGAACTGCCGCATGGGGTTTCTAAGGAGCGGCTGGTGGACTGAAACTGCTGACCTTTTGGTTAGCAGCCAAGCCCTTAACCACTGTGCCACCAGGGCTCCCCAAAGACCGAAGCTCCCGTTAAGTTCCTACAGGCAGTCACACTTCCCAACAAAGACCTCTCTGCTCTTTCTTCGCTTCCAGATGCTTAGGCTTGGGCTGCTGAAATTCTGAAAGTGCCTTTGTTTATTTTCCTAGCAGAGATTGTTGATTTGCCTTAAAGGAAGTTTTTCTTCCATTTTGTGTAGTCTGAGAGGTAACTAACTAACTACAAGAATGACCTCAACAGGATCTGCAAAGCCAGTTGAAAGCTTTTCATGGAATTCAAAATTCAGATCTTTAAGTCTATGAATATGGTTACTGGGAGTGACTGACAGCTGAAGCCAGACCTCCGATGTTGACAAAACCTCTGTTCATTGCAATGACCGCTAAATATACGGACAAGTGATCAATTACTGTGTAAATTCACTAACTTCAGAAACTCTCCTAATATTCCACGATTCCATCAAACAGTAATTATTCTTCCTTTCCAAACACACAATAACACCATAACCCTCGACTAGGAAATTAAAGTTTATTTTCAATTTCCTTGGGCAAGGCAAATGCAAGGCTAAATTAACAGCGTGTAGCTTGTCTGGAACTAGAAAAAGCATTAAAAATGTGGTGAGGAGTTACAATATAGGAAAATAATCCATAGACAATGCAATATTTACCTGATAGTAATCTCAGAAGATACACTCGGAGGACAGCAGCAGCTGGATGAACAGGCAATATCTCTGGGAGCAAAGGAAAAACGGAAAGCAGAGACAGTTATTGCAATGATTTAGACCAAGAAATAAAGTGATGGTTTATCTGTCTATACCAACCTAATTTACTGGACAACACAACATCTGTCCATTTCACTGGGTCCAAAATAGTCAGTTCGCTGTCATAAGTAATTTACTCATTGCAGAGTTTACTCTCTCTTTTGTCTCTATTTCTTACCCAGGTATCTTCTGTTTTATAACATCATTTCTTTTTCATAACATCGTTTTTTTCTTAATAATAATAATTATTACAATTATAATAGTAATTCTCACAAGTATCTATTCTACAGATTTTTATTGAACTTCTACCATGAGCTGGCACTATTCAAGGGGTAGAGTGGGCAATACAAACTGGCCAGGGAGACAGGTAAATTAAAGAAGCAGTTACAATTCAGTGTTGTGATGCCAATAACTGTCAGGTGTTCTCAAAGCACAAAGGAGGGGGACCTAACCCAGGTGAGGAAGATGAGGGAAGGCTTTCTGGAGGAGGTGACAGCCAAGTTAGTTATGAAGACAAAATGGCTTGAGTGGTGGAAGGAGCATCCTGTATCACTTGTATTCCTTCTTTTCAGAAAAAACTATTAACACTCATGTGTGTTTTCTTCCAGTATGTTTCACACACACACACACACACACACACACACACACACAAACACAGGGATAAATAGATATAGAGAAGATAATTGAAAAAATTACATAGATGTACATAGATTTATAGAACTGTGTTCATGATCTCTAGACAGGCTTCAATGCTGCTTCTCCCTTATCTTTAAAAAAGTATTGAAAACATGAGTTTTGATAGATGAACAGTATTCTATTGAATAGCTGCTTCATGGTTTATTTGATCATTCTCTGTCTGTCGGTTTTTTGTTTGCAAGCCACAAAAACTTGTTGTTAGGTGCCGTCAAGTTGGTTCTGACTCGTAGTGACCCTACGTACAACAGAACGAAACCCTGCCCAGTCCTGCACCATCCTCACAATCGTTGCTATGCTTGAGCCCATTGTTGCAGCCACGGTGTCAATCTGTCTCACTGAGGATCTTCCTCTTTTTTGCTGACCCTCTACTTTACCAAGCATGATGTCCTTCTCCAAGGACTGGTGCCTCCTAATAACATGTTCAAAGTATGTGAGACAAAGTCTTACCATCCTCACTTCTAAGGAGGATTCTGGCTGTACTTACTTCTTCCGAGACAGATTTGTTCATTCTTCTGGTAGTCCACAGTATAGTCAATATTCTTTGCCAACACCGTAATTCAAATGCATCAATTCTTCTTCAGTCTTCCTTATTCATTGTCCAGCTTTCACATGCATATGAGACAATGGAAAATACCATGGCTTGGATCAGGTGCACCTTAAGTCCTCAAAGTGACATCTTTGCTTTTTAACAGTTTAAAGAGATCTTTTGCAGCAGATATGCCCAATGCAATATGTCATTTAATTTCTTACTGCTGCTTCCATGGGTGTTGATTGTGGATCCAAGTAAAATGAAAACCTTGACAACTTCAATCTTTTCTCCATTTATTATGACGTTGCTTATTGGTCCAGTGGTGAGGATATTTGTTTTCTTTATGTGAAGGTGTAATTTATACTGAATACACACTGTAATCCACAAAACTAACCCTGGCTGAATTCAGTGAAAGAGGAATTTGTTGTTAGTTACTGTCAAGTTGGCTCTGACTCATGGCGACCCCATATATAATAGAATGAAATGTTGGCCCGATCCTGCGCCATCTTCATGATTGTTGATGTGCTCAAGTTCATAATAGCAGCCACTGTGTATTCCAACCTAGGAGCTCATCTTCCAGTACCATGTTGGACAATATTCTGTTGTTATCTGTCATGGATTGAATTGTGTCCCCCCAAAATATCTGTCAACTTGGCTAGGTCATGATTCCTAGTATTGTATGGTTGTATACAATTTTGTAATCTGATGTGATTTCCCTATGTGTTGTAAATGCTGTCACTATGATGTAGTAAGATGGATTACTGGCAGTTACATTGATGAGGTCTACAAGATTAGATAGTGTCTTTAGCCAGTCTCTTTTGAGATATAAAAAAGAGAAGCAAGTAGAGAGACATGGGAACCTCATACCACCAAGAAAGCAGTGCCAGGAGCAGAGCATGTCCTTTGGACCTGAGGTGCCTGCACAGAGAAGCTCCCAGACCAAGGGAAGATTGATACATAGACCTTCCTCCAGAGCCGACAGAGAAAGCTTTCTCCTGGAGCTGAAGCCCTGAATTTGGACTTGTAGCCTCCTGGACCGTGAGAGAATAAACTTCTCTTTGTTAAAGCCATCCACTTGTGGTATTTCTGTTATAGCAGCACTAGATAACTAAGACATTATCCATATGGTTTTCACTGGCTAACTTTCAGAAGTAGATTACTAGACTTTTCTTCCTAGTCGGTCTTAGTTTGAAAGCTCCACTGAATCCTGTTCACCATAGGTGAGCCTGCTGTTATTTGAAATACAGGTGGCATAGCTTCCAGCATCATAGCAACACACAAGCCACCACAGTATGAGAAAGAATTTACTGCAATGATATTAGGTAGCCCACAGGATCTGCTGGAGGGCTGGGCAAATAGGCTAAGAAAAAAGGGCCAGAATCAAGCAGGCTCACAGTGGAAACTCCAGCCAGAGTAAACCACAGAAACAATCTGCCTGTGGTACTTTTGCATTCATTATTTACTTACATTACACTGTTCTGAGGAGGAGCATCTGGCTGGCCAAGCCTCGGTAATGTGCCCTACCCTATCTGCGAGGGAGCTGAAAGAGTTGTTCCGTTTGACTTCTGTAGTGACAAGTGGGACCCTGATTCCCCCAATGGGGGCCTCCCCCCAAACAGGGAGGGTGTTAGGATTTGATTATCAGAAAAACACCAAGAATATTCGCTATTGTTAGATGTTTAAGTTGTTTGTCTTTATAGTTCTTCCTTTGTATCTACTTAAAATAAATTCGCTAGAAATAGAGTTTCTGGATGAAACAGTATGAGCATTTTTAAGGCTCTTGATCCATACTGCTAAATTACTTTTCTGCAAAGTTGCATCAGTTTAAGCTCACTCTTGGAGTGCATATGAGTATGCCTGTTTTCTTGGCACTCATACCCACATTGGGCATGGTGGTTGTTAGAAAACTTCATGCTTCTTTCTTTCTATTCATAAATATGCAGCCTGCACCTTATTGAAACTGTGACTCTTTCAAGTTAAAACCCAATAGCAAAGTGAACAATTCAGTAAATAAGTTATTTATTTTCTTGAGTTTATGTGTGATAACTACCTTTATTGATTTTCTTCACCCATTATTTTGATTAATTTGGGGGGTGCTTCTTTTGATGTTCTATAAAGGAGCTGTTTCTTTTTACATTCTGGAATGGAAGTATTTACCAAGTAGTAAGTACATCTTAAATAAGAAAATGGACTTCTGGAAGGTGGGGATCTGGGAGGAGATTTACCCTCCTTCAGAGTGTGGCTTTCACGAATGCTATCTAGGTCATGTCTCTCCCAGGCTGCCTGGAAGCAGTGGAAAGCACATCTCCCCAAGAAGATCCTTTAAGGAAGTCAAATACTGACGCAAGTCCAGTAACCCCTAAAGTGGGATGAACATGAAACCAAGGAAAGTAATGAAATATGTCACGACTTTTCTATTAACTTAGAAGAACATCTTTTTAGTGAGAAGTTGAAAAGCTAGAAAAATGCTGGGGTCTGGACTTTCATCAAGAAAGTCCAAGCGGTGTCCAGGAATGACCACTGGGTGGGGAGTCAAGCACAGGGGACTTTTAGGGCAGTGAAAGGATTCTGTATGATACCGTAATGCAGGATACATGGCACTCTGGATTTGTCAAAACCCGACACAAAACTGTACAACACAAAGCGTGAACCTTAATGTAACCTATGGACTTAACAACAATGTATCAATATTGATATATCAATTGTAAGAAATGTACCACACTAATGCAAGATGTTACTATATGGGAGGAACCCCCAGGGTGGTGCAAACGGTTAAAGTGCTCAGATGCTAAGGTTGGAAGGTTGACTCCATCCAGAAGTACCTCAGAAGAAAGTCCTGCTGATCTACTTCTGAGCACAGTTCTATTCTGACACACATGGGGTCACCATGAGTCGGAATCAACTGGATGGCAACTGGTTTTAATAGTATGGGAAACTGTGTGCAGGAGACAGGGGGTAGATGGAACTGTCTGTTGTATTTGCTCAATTTTTCTGTGATCTAAAACTTTTTTTTTTTTTTTAAGGTCTATTAATTAAAACAAATTAAAAAAAAAATAGAGACAGCCCGAGGGGTGTCCAGGAAGGAATACTTGCTGAGGCATCTGGGTCCAGAGTCCTGGTCTGGCTTTACCTTAACTGGTGGCCTTGGACAAATCACTTCACCCCTCTGGACCTGGCTATGGGGTCAGGCCACATAATCTTTAAAGTGACTTCCCCTTCTGATAGCCTAAGCTCCTAAGATGACTTACTTTGAATTTTTCCCCTGTCTGACTTCAAACGGCAGTAGTAATCAAACTAGCATGTTTCTTGCTTTACTGTCTGCTAGAAAATAACCAAATGAATAAAAACAAATCATTTCCCCTAGTCCTGGCCTAAGAGGTTTCTCTGCAGTTAGCAAGCCCTAGACAATAGTCTGGCATAAGGCAAGCCGAAGTCTTTCAAAGAAACCCACTTCTCTTCTATTTGCAAAATTTTTATTCAAATATTCTGCCCTTGTCAAGTTCTCTCCAATTTGTAGACATTTAAGCCATGGGCTATAACTGTATTGTTTTGCTGTTAGTCATTAGCCATGGGAGAGTCACCTTTTGAATGTGAGTATGGGGCTTATTAAGTATTCCAACCACCAGGACGAGAGTTAAGTCCTGCTTTTGGATCACTGGCGTGAACAAACACCTCTGGGCAGCTGTGCTTGGCACACAGCGGGTCGGTGCTGAGCTCTGATTGCTTGAATGCTCTTGTGGCCACGTGGCCTCAGGTCCAGCAACAGTGAACACTCACGGGACGTGTGCAGTGGTCACCTCTCTGGTCCTGAAGGAATGCCGAACTCATTGAAAAGTTCAGATATAGCAGAGAATAGTTCTCAATTTTCCCTAATATCCGGAAAGGCCCAGAATTGGATCATGTCCAATTCTGCAGATAAAATGCCCCTAAACACACTTCCCCTGAAGAAAGGCTGAAAATATATGTACATTTATATTTGTCTAATTTAAGCAAATCTCATTCACGTGAATAATGCATAAAAATGTGCAGTGACGGAGTGGCTCATATTCTCACACTAACCTGGAAGGGAGTTAATAACGGTCCTACAGGAAGTTAGTATTTACTGACCTTCTGCTCTTTCTATATGAGGTCTTTATACATATAAGACCTTAGCCAAGGATAGCAGATACACAGGGTGCCTCAACTCTCCCTCCCAAGCCCAGAGCAGACGTCTCTAATGGATGATGGTTTCTTTCCTGCTGAGTCCATCAGAGGAGGCTTGCAAGAAGGACTCAATTACTTCCCTGCCCAATGGAGTCAACCAGCTTCTGTTTATGGAAAACCACTGCTGCTGAAGAAGGAAATAGATCTTGCTACTTCTTGGATGTGATTGATGGAATACAATCTAGAGCCTTTAAGCTCATGGACTAGTGTACCAGGGTGTTAAATTGACATTCCTTTTATTTTTGGAGGTTTAATTGAGTCTGCAAAGCTGAGGACCAAAAACCAAATAAAACCTGTTGGCGTTGAGTCAGTTCCAATGCATGATGACCCCATGTGTTACAGAGTAGAACTGAGCTCCATAGGGTTTTCTTGGCTCTAATCTTTACAGAAGCAGGTTGCTAGGGCTTTCTTCTGTGGTGCTCCTGGGTGAGTTTAAACTGCCAACACTTTGGTTAATGTTGTTGTTAGGTGCCCTCAGGTTGGTTCTGACTCATAGCAACCCTGTGTACAACAGAATGAAACACTGCCCAGTCCTGCACCATCTTCATATTGTTGCTATGTTTGAGTCCATTGTTGCAGCCACTGTGTCAATCCATCTCGTTCAGAGTCTTCGTCTTTTTTGTTGACCCTCTACTTTACCAAGCATAATGTCCTTCTTCAGGAACTGGTCTCTCCTGATAACATGTCCAAAGTATGTGAAAGGAAGTCTCACCATCCTCACTTCTCAGGAGGATTTTGGCTGTAATTCTTTCAAGACAGATTTGTTCCTTCTTCTGACTGTCCATGGTATATTCAATACTCTTCACCAACACCATAATTCAAATGCATCGATTCTTCTTCAGTCTTCCTTGTTTATTGTCCAGCTTTCTCATGCATGTGAGGTGATTGAAAATACCATGGCTTGAGTCAGGTGCACCTTAGTCCTTAAAGTGACATCTTTGCTTTTTAACACTTTAAAGAGGTTTTTTACAGCAGATTTGCCCAATGCACTATGCCATTTGATTTCTTGACTGCTGCTTCCATGAGTGTTGATTGTGGAGCCAAGTAAAATGAAATCCTTGACAACTTCAATCTTTTCTCCATTTATTATGATGTTGCTTATTGGTCCAGTTGTGATAATTTTTGTTTTCTTTATGTTGAGGTGTAATCCCTACTGAAGGCTGTCGTCTTGATCTTTATCAATAAGTTCTTCAAGTCCTCTTCGCTTTCAGTAAGCAAGTTTGTATCATCTGTATATCAAAAATTGTTAATCAGTCTTCCTCCAATTCTGATGTTGTGTTTTTCTTCATATAGTCCAGGTTCTCGGATTATTTGCTCAGCATACAGATTGAATAAGTATGGTGAAAGGATACAACTCTGATGCATACTTTTCCTGATTTTAAACCATGCACAAATCTGTCTTGGAAGAAGTACAACCAGAATGCTCCTTAGAAGCAAGGATGGTGAAACTATGTCTTACGTACTTTGGATGTATTATCAGGAGGGATCAGTTGCAGGAGAAGGACATCATGCTTGGTAAAGTACAGGGTCAGCAAAAAAGAGGAAGACCCTCAATGAGATGGATTGACACATTGGCTGCAAAAATGGACTCAAGCATAGCAACAATTGTGGGCATGGCGCAGGACCAGGCAGTGTTTCGTTCTGCTGTACATAGGGTCACTATGAGTCGGAACCGACTTGACGGCATCTAACAACAACAATAACAACAAACCATGCCGTATCCCCTTGTTCTGTTTGAACAACTGCCTCTTGGTCTATGTGCAGGCCCCGCAAGAGTCCCATTGAGTGTTCTGGAATTCCCGTTCTTCACGAAGTTTTCCAAAATTTGTGATGATTCAGATGGTCAAATGCCTTTGCATAGTCAATAAAACACAGGTAAACATCTTTGTGGTATTCTCGGCTTTCAGCCAAGATCCATCTGACATCAGCAATGATATCACTCTTTCCATGTCCTCTTGTGAATCCAGCTTGAATATCTGGCAGTTCCCTGTCAATGTACTGCTGCAACAATTTTTGAATTACCTTCATCATAATTTTACTTGCATGTGGTATTAATGATATTGTTTGATAATTTCCAGATTCTGTTGGATCACCTTTCTTTGGAATGGGCCCAAATATGGATCTCTTACAGTTAGTTGGCTAGGTAGCTGTCTTCCAAATATCTAGCATGGACAAGTGAGTTCTTCCAGCATTGCGTCCATTTGTTGAAACATCTCAGTTGGTATTCCATCAACTCCTGTAGCCTTGTTTTTCGCCAATGCCTTCAGTGCAGTTTGGACCTCTTCCTTCAGTACCATGGGTTCTTGATCATATGCTCTGTCATGGATTGAATTATGTCCCCTCAAAATATCTGTCAACTTGGCTAGGTCATGATTCCCAGTATTGTATGATAGTGTACCATTTTGTAATCTGATGTGATTTCCCTATGTGTTGTAAACTCTATCACTATGATGTAATAAGACAAATTAGCAGCAATTATAATGATGAGGTTTACAAGATTAGATAGTGTCTTAAGCCAATGTCTTCAGAGATATTAAAGACAGAAGCAAGCAGAGAGACATGAGAACCTCATACCACCAAGAAAGCAGTGCTGGGAGCAGAGTGCATCCTTTGGACCTGAGGTCCCTGTGCAGAGAGGCTCCCAGACCAAGGGAAGATTGATGACACAGACCTTCCTCCAGAGCCTGCCGAGAGAGAAAGCGTTCCCCTGGAGCTGATGCCCTGAATTTGGACTTGTAGCCTACTGGACTGTGAGAGAATAAACTTCTCTTTGTTAAAAACATCCACTTGTGGTATTTCTGTTATAGCAGCACTAGATGACTAAGACAGCTACCTCCTGAAATGGTTGAACATCATCCAATTCTTTTTGGTACAGTGACTCTATGTATTCCATCCATCTTCTTTTGATGCTTCCTGAATCATTTAATATTTTCCCGTGGAATCCTTCAGTATTGCAATTTGAGGCTTGAATTTTTTCCTCACAGTTCAGCTTGAGAAATGCTGAACGTGTTCTTCCCTTTTGATTTTCTAACTCCAGGTTTTTGCACATTTCATTATAATAGTTTACTTTGTCTTCTTGAGCTGCCCTTTGAAATCTTCTGTTCAGCTCTTTTACAACATCATTTCTTTTGTTTTTCCCGGGCTCAAGAAATCCCTATGGAGCAGTTCTACTGTGTAAGCCATGAGGACGCCGTGAGTCAAGAGCTGATTCAATGGCAACTAACAACAGACAACTTATGATATGAGCTTGATTGGTTTTTATTCTTAGTTTATTTATTGCCTGGCACCTGTCCTGGTTTTGAGAGGGAAGTAAGGATGGAGAGGAGAGGCTTTAAGAAAGGCATCTCAAAAAGGTTACTCTAAAGAGTTGTTGATGTTGTTAGTTGTCATTGAGACAGCTCCGACTTACGTTGTTCTTATTAAGTGCCATGAAGTTAGTTGTGACTCATAGCGACCCTATCTATGTACAACAGAAGGAACACTGCCCGGTCCTGAGCCACCCTCATAATTGTTGCTATGTTTGAGCCCATTGTTGTAGCCACTGTGTCAATCCATCTCGTTGAGGTCTTTCTTCTTTTTAGCTGACATTGACAAGCCGACCATGGACTGGAACAATGGCCATTCTCACAACCGATTGAGGTCTAGCTTATCTCTTAGGGCTTTTGGCTGGCAGGAATTTACTTAGTGGATATATTTTTGTTGAGCAGCTATTATGTGCCTACCTCAGTTCTGAACACCAGATATAGTGGAGAATAAGATGAATAAGCTCCTTGCTCTTGGAGCTTATATTTAATGAGTTTCTTTTATTCCAATGCTCATGAAGATGGCACAAGACTGAGCAACATTTCGTTCTGTTATATATAAGATTGCTATGAGTCAGAGCCTCATTACACCTCAACATAAAGAAAATAAAAATCCTTACAATTGGACCAATAAGCAACATCATGATAAACAGAGAAAAGATTGATGTCAAGGATTTCATTTTACTTGGATCTATAATCAACACCCAAGGAAGCAGCAGTCAAGAAATTGAACAATGTATTGCATTGGGAAAATCTGTTGAAGAAAGACCTCTTTAAAGTGTTAAAAAGCAAAGATATAACTTTGAGGACTAGGGTGGGCCTGACCCAAGCCATGGCATTTTCAAGTCGGAATCGACTGGATGGCAATGGGTTTTTGATTTGGTTTCATATACATGCATGACAGTTTGTCTCTCTGGGGTTCTCTTATGCCTAAGCCTCACTGTCTGGATAACTGGGAAGTGACTGTTTAAGGAAGTGCTTTGCTTCCATTCAGGGCTCTCTTTCTGATCTGCCAACTCTGCTGCTCCCTGGAAACTCACGTAGTTGGCACTCAGTTGGTTTTGATTGACTTGGCAGTGAAGTGCTCTCCCCAGTCTTGTTTTGCCTCCAGGCTTGAGGGGAAGTTGAGACCCTGCCCAAAAGTTTAGAAACAATCTGGAAAAGTGGAAATATACAAAAGCCATGCATTTGCTAGCAAGGTTATAGCTTTTCTGCACATCCTCCTGAGGGACATTAAATTAAAACTGTTTAGCTTAAGCAAGGAGTCCCTGGGCGACACACATGGTTACACACTTGACTACTAGCTGGAAAGTTGATGGTTTGAACCCATCCAGAGATGTGACAGAAATCAGACCTGGTGATCTGCTTCTGAAAGATCACAGCCTTGAAAACCCTATGGAGAAGTTCTACTCTGTACACATGGGGTCCCCATGAGTAGTAATCAATTTGATGGCAACTAATAACAGCAGCCTTAAGCAAGTGTGTGTCTTCAGTGATTGGGACTCCAGATGAACAAATCAATGAGAGAACACAGGTAAACCAGGGTATTTTAAAAGTCATTCATGTCCTGTGCTTCTGATTGAATCACCAATGAAATCTCCATAGCTCCAGTCATCCAGTGATGTGGGAAACGGCAGCCCTTCCTCTCTGTGAGGGCTGTTTTTGAAAGGTAGAAATAAAAACCCCTTACATTTGAATAGCACGTTGCAGTTTACAAGCACGTCTCCCTATATTATATCATTTGCTTGAGGAAAGGGTAAATCATCTGGTGAACTTTAAGTCCCTCTTAAAGCTGAAGAACCTTCTGGAAGTTCAGTAAATAAATGAATGCTAGTTTGCGTGAAATGTGGACACAGAGTCATCATCACATGTTTCTTTTTGAGTTAGGATTACAAATCAAGTTGACCTTGAATGATGGATCACATAAAAAAATCAGTTAAGTCTGTTTTGGGAATTAACGGCTCTTAGCATTAAAAGGTCTAATTGAGTCCACACCTACCATTTGTGGGACCCAGGTTGGGCGTATCTACAAACGGAAGCCCATTACTTATGTATGAATGTTTAAAATGTATGAATCCTGCCAGCCACTGTTAAATAAAATGTACTCCACCCTCCTGCCTTGAAAATAAACGTTCATGATATCTTGGAAGGCCAGGGCTGAACTGAGAATTCCCAGATGTCCTGGAGTTCCCTGCGGGAACATAGTAGGGTAAAGGGAGTCTGACCCCGGTGTTCTCCTTTGTTGTTCCACTCTCAGCTCCATCCTTTGCCACAGGGGGCCTGAGTGTGGCATGTATATACCCCAGCCCTCCCCATATCCAATCTCTGTCCATAACTGCTCAGGAGGGTGGACCCTGCACAGTCCCCAGAAGGAATCTCAGGGCCATTTAGACAGGAAACGCCTGCAAAGGAGGTGGGTGCAGGCTCTGAGTGGACATGTTCCCATGGCCCCGGGGACTCCTCACTCTATGGAGACAGGTGTAGTCAGAGGAGGAAGTGAGCAGGGCTCTCTAGAATGCAGGGACCTGGGGAAGACTCCTCTTGCCTGGATCCAAGGGAGGTACTAAATCCAGTGACAGTTGGACTTTAACTGAGTGCTGTTAACTAGCCTTTCCTCTAACATAATACAAATATTCTACGGTGAAACCTGTGAGAGCCAAAACTCGACAGGACTGTCTTGTTTTTCCCGGGCTCATAAATTTTCCACCTTTGACAGGGTGCAGTCTTACCACTTTTCTATCGCTTGTTTTAGTGGAAAATATTTGAGTTTTCTTTCTCTTACAGGTTTCTGCCTTACACAGATTCCAGCTTTTGCAGGTTTTACTTAGTACCTAAGGCTGCACTAAGGAGCCCTGGGGGCACTGGGGTTAAGCCCTTGGCTGCTAACCAAAAGGTTGGCGGTTTGAACTCACCCAGAGGCTCCGCAGGAGAAAGACCTGTCTGTCTATCTGCTCCCATAAAGATCATGGCCTAGAAAACCCTATGGGGCAGTTCTACTCTGTCACACGGGGTCGCTGTGAGTTGGAATAGTACAACAAGCTGTACTAATTGAAGGCCTACTGAAAATGAAACCTAATTCACTATTTAAAAATTTATTTGAGACCACTTGCGATGGAGCATCCAATCGTTAAAACCACAAATCGACCAAAATTAGAAATTGTAAGTAGGAAGAAAAAAACATACCCTCTCTCCTCTAGACAGATGAATACCGAATAAGCAATAATCACAATATAATGGCTTTAATAGTGTAATTCCTTATTGTTTCCATAGCTCTTTCACCTTATCCATATATCATGGAATTCTTATTAAAATAAGCATCCATTCTTTGAAGGCTGAAAGATGTATATTTCAGGCAAAGAAAAAGGAAAACCTGTCTGACACTGTAGGAGTAGATGTATAGATTCCGTTAGCTTCAGAGATGGCGGGGACTAGAAGCAAAGAGATATAGAAGGGGGAATCAAAGATAGCAAACAGGTTTCAACTTTGGGCCAACTCTGATCTGTCCATCGTGGCTGCCTGAAGCGCTTGGTAGAGAAAGTGTCAGGCCATGTCCAGACTCAGTGGGACGTAATGAATTACAGGCAGTCCCCAGGTTATGAATGTCTGAGTTATGGACAAGTCATACTTGCTTTTTAATGTTATGTGAATTTGCCTTCACTTTGAAATGATTGAACCAACCCTTACTCGTAACAAATTCTGTATCACAAGCACCTTCCTTGCTTCACGTGAAGCTTTTAAATAATTGAAAAGGCTTTGAGCCTTTTCTTGCACTAATCCAAACCAATCCCCCTGCCCTCGAGTCGATTCTGACTCACAGGGACCCCATAGGATTTCCAAGGCTATAAATCTCTATGGAAGCAGACCGTCACATCTTTCTCCAGGGGAGCCATTGGTGATTTTGAACTGCTGACCTTTCGGCTAGCAGCTGATTGCTTTAACCACTGCACCACCACGGCTCCTTTTTCTTGTACTAAAGTAAGGCTAAATAAGAACTGTATGCACCCTTTCTGACTTACCTACAAATTCAACTTAAAGACATGGTTAGGACGGATCTTGTTCATAATCTAAGGACTGCCTGTAGTCATGTCTGTCATGATCAAGTAAGTGGTATGATAGCATGTGTGCCATGAATGTGCTGTCTCTGGGCTGGAAGAATGTATGTGGCAGGCAGTAAGGGCAAGAGCATACTTGGGGTAATCGTTCATCTTCTGAAGTAGTTAGCAAGGAGGACAATCAGACCAAGTTCTTAAGGACAATGCTTATGTTCTTATATTTCTGTGTTGCCCCAGCAAAAATGAACCATTTCAGGTCTCTGCGGGAAAGATGTTGTTTTTGACTTAACTTGCTGTCCCAGTGTGGGAAAAGATTGTACAGATGTTTGCTAAGGTTTTAATTGGTGATAACAGGATTAATACGAGACCTAGACTCTCTTTTCATCTCATTACTAACTAGCTGTGTGACCTTAAGCAAATCCCTTAACCTCTCTGGACCTCCATATCCTTATCTCCAAAATAGGGATACTATCTGAGTGATCTTTCAGAGTTTTGTAAGGCTTAAAGGAAATAGTAGCCAAGCAAACATTTGAAATATAAAATATTATAATGATGTAAATCATTATGATTCCACTGAAGTATGAGCAAATTGGTCTAGGGCAGCATTTCCTTGGAACATTAGTTCCACAGGATGTCAGTAGGTATTACACTAAAACCATCAAACAAATTAAAAAAGTGTTCTCTGGCCAAATGCGTTTAGAAAATGCTGGGTTAAACAAACTTAAATAGCCATCTTTACTACAGGAATTATTAGAGCCTTTATGTTTTAATGTGCTTTGTAAATCTTTAAAATTGGGAAATAATATGCAGTGCTTCACATGATTACTTGAACACAAAACTCTTTCTTCTCAAGGTATTAGTTCCCCAGAACACAGCTCTTTGGAAATCATTGAACAATCTGCTGTCTAAGGTCCCTTCCAACTCAAATGCCCTCTGATTCATTCATTTATTCAACAAATATTTATACAGCCCCATATTATGTGCCAGGTACTGTTCTAAGTGTTGGAATACATTTACCAAATACACACATACACACAAAATTGAAAAAAAAAAAAAAAAAAAAGCCCTGCCTTCATAGAGCTTACATTCTAATGGGATCTGATGTTATTCGTCCAAAGGATGCTTGTGCTCAGAAAAGTCACTGCTATTTATTTATTTATTTTTTATATTTTATTGTACTTCAGGTGAAGGCTTACAGAACAAATAGTTTCTCATGAAACA
>NW_004443947.1:22619277-22656297 GCF_000243295.1 Trichechus manatus latirostris | reverse complement strand
GCTATTTAAAAAGAGAGAAAAAGGCCAGTGGGGAATGATAGTTTGAGGGCAAGTAGGGAGGACTACTCTAAATTCTGCCTTTTTATCACTCAATCTCTGAGTTGAGGTTAAACTCAGATGTGAAGAATCATCATGAGGGCACGGGGATTTCATTCATCCATTCACTGATGCACTCATTTGTTCAACAAATGCTTATGGGCACAGATATATGTGATATTCAGTGGTGCATGAGACCCAATCTGTACCCCAAGAGCTGACTTTCAGGTGGCCAGGTAGATAAGGACATGATCCATTGCATTGTACGTGCCATGATATGGGAGTACAGGCTGTTGTAGGGGCACACAGCAGGGGCATCCAAGCCCACACATCAGAGAAGGCATCTCAACAGAAGTGGCATTTAGACTGAATTGTCTAGAGGTGAATAGGAATTTGTTCAGCAAACTGGCTTGTTGTAAGTAGGGGAAAATGGTGAGTAGGAAAAGTGTTCTAGGCAGTGGAAACAGCATGTGCAAAGGCCTAATATTACGCCAATTATACCGATGTAGTGAGGTACTTATGTCACTGGAATCTGGCAGGAAAAGATATTTATACATTAGAGTTCTGTGTATGATTTTCTTTGATAAAGGGTTCTGGTGTTGGAATAAAACTTGAAAACTACTGATGGTTTCCTAAGGGAAATTTGTAAGACCACTGCCATCTTCATAATTCTAAAATTTTACCCTTTATATCAGTTTTCGTCTCCCAAGTATTTGCATTTTCATGAGGGAATTTTTGCAGATTGAGAATTCTTTCAAACTCAAAGGAACACATTGCCACTAGCAGATGTGTCTGTTAGAACTATTTTGGTGATAAATGACAGAAAATTCAACTCAAGATGTCGTTAGCAGAATAGGGAATTAATTATCTTACATAACAGAAAAATCCAGAGAAAGTTTGATCCAGTGGTTGCAGGCCAAGTCTTTTTCCATCACTTAGTTCCTCTGGTCTTCAGGAAATCTTCATTCTCAGGCTCAGTATGGTGGCAAGAAGTCTGCCAACATCTCCAGGTCTACATATTCCACATTCAAGTTTAGTGGAAAAGAGATTTGTCTTCCTGAAGCTACCACACGGGTCCCTGTATTCACACATCTTAAGTCATGTGTCCACCCCAGAACTGATTGCTCTAGCCAGGGGGATGAAATTACAATGATTGGACAGGTCTGGGTCATATGAGCCAATCCTGGAGGAGGAAGTGGAGTCCTACCTGAACCACATGACTGAGAATGAGTGAGGGGTGCTTACCCGAAGGAAATCTGGAGGGCTGTTAGCAGAAGAATAGGGAATGGTTACTGAGGAGGTAAAACCCACAAACGTCCATTGCAGTAGGTTTTCAGATTGAGATGGTTAGTAGGGGAAGATATTTTTGGTCAGGGCTGCCCTTTCTTTTGTCACTCCCATCATGCCATGGGGAAAATTGCAAATAACATGTATTTGCAAACCTTGCCTCTTAACTATTCTCAGTAGCATCAGTCACATATTTAGTACTCTAGGGTCACAGGTGGTGTCCCAAAATGTGTGATTGGCTAGCTGGTTACAAACTCTCAGCAGCCAAAGCAGAGTTTCCCAGCTGTGAGTTTAACTCTCCTTAAGTGTCTCCAAGTATCTTAGAAGGCATCACAAGATTTCCTATTGAGTTTTCTAGAAGGTAAAACTTTTTTACAAAGGAAGAAAGGAAGGTAGAGAGGCTGGGGGCGGGGGAGGGAGGAAGGAAAGAAGCAAGGGAGAGGAAGAAAGAGATCTTTTATTTTCCTTTGTTATTGTTGTTAGGTGCCATGAGTTAATTCTGACTTATAGCAACCCCATGTGACAGAGTAGAACTGCCCCATAGGGTTTTCTTGGTTGTATTCTTTACAGAAGCAGATTGCCGTGTCTTTCTCCTGATGAGCTGCTTGGTGGGTTCGAACCACCAACTTTTTGGTTAGCAGTTGAGTGCTTAACCATTGCACCACCAGTGCTCTTTTATTTCCCTTTAACAGATATAAAAAAATAAATCTATGCCATAAAGCACTTTAGGTTTTTGGAACTGGAGTGGGACACAAGGAGAAAAGAGGAAAGACTGAAAATCTAACACTGGATGGATATGGTTAGAGTCCCTGGGTGGTGCAAACAGTTAACACACCCAGAGGCTCCTTGGAAGCAAGCCTTGGTGATCTCCTTCCAAAAAATCAATCACTGAAAACCCTATAGATCACAGTTCTACTCTGACATACATGGGATCACCATGAGTTGGAATTGACTTGACGGCATCTAGTTAGATGTGAATATTACCATAAGTCTGCCAGTCACCGGTCACATACTGTGATGGTTAAGATTGTATGTCAACTTGGCTAGGCCATTATTCTCAGTGTTTTAGCAGTTGTATAATGTTGTGATCACTTCCCTGTAGAAATCTGATACTTGATCACCCCCATGATGGAATCTGCTGAGTGGTACTGGCGGAGGCAGGACATGTGGCAGCTCACCGCCCCCTCAGTTTCATCTCTCTGCCTTCCGCCAGTTACTTTCTGCCTGCTCGCCTTGCCAAGGTTTTTGTCTTGTTCCAGACTCAGCAGCTGCCTCTTGTTGTCTCATCTTGGATTCTTGGGACTTGAGCTAGCAGCTTACCTGTTGATCTTGGAATTTGTCAATCTTCTCAGCCTGCAAGAGTCTGGTTCCCCAATGTACTGCTCTTGGGTTCGCCAGCCCCTGCAGCTACGTGAATCAGGAGAAACCTTGCGGTCTTGTCTGCTGATCTTGGAATTTATTGACCTTCACAGCCTGTAAGCGGGGGCCCCTCTCTGACCTCCCGACCTTGGGTTCACCAGCTTCTGTGGCTCCGTGAATTGGGAGAGGACTCTACCCTGATCCATGGACTTGGGGGACGTTCTAGCCTCTACAATTGCATGAGCTGTTTCCTTGATATAAATCTCTCTCTATATATATTTACAGGTTTTACTGGTTTTGCCTCTCTAGAGAACCCAGCCTAAGACACATACTCATCAAATCTCTAGGTAGAAGAGGAATTTAGAGGTCATCAATTCCAAGTGACCACCAAATGCTTCAATCTTCTTCAGCCACATAGCAAGCATATAATCAATTAGCATTCTTGAATGCCTCCCAGCTGCAGGAAACTCATTCCTCCTGTAGCTTATCATTGTTCACCATAGCTCATTATTAGCATTTTAGTTCTTGTAGTGACCTGAAATCCTTCTGCTTGTAACTTTCTGTTGACTTTAGTGTTTTTTTGCCCAGAAAGAGAAAACTTAATTCAGTGGAGGTAAACTGGTGTGCTGTGGCCAAATCTGGCCCTAGATAAGACCACTGGCCAGCACAGTGTTCTAAATACCGTTGAGTGTGGGTACCCTCAGGTGGGCAGGCACTGTCCTTTTCCCATGGCCCACAACCCCCTGTTGTATTACTCTCTGGCAGCTTCATATGTTTACTTCACCTCTCCTTTCGGGACTGAGAAGGGATTTTGCAATTCCTGGTCTAATTGTACTTTCATGTGATAGTTGGTCAGGCACTTGAAGACCATAATGTGACTAATAAAAAAAGAATAGAACTTGAACTTATAAGCACAGTGAATTCTGTACCCTTCAAAGCGTCACCTTGGCGGCAGAGTGGACCCTGTACACTTTCTATAAAGACATTACTTTTGATCAAAAGGATTTTTAAACTTCTCTTGGAATTTTTTTCAGAGCCTGAAGCACATTCTTTGAATATCCTCAGTGATGGCAATTCCTCATTCTTTGATAATGGTTCCAACTTTTGGAAAAAGCCAGAAATTATTGAGAGCTGAGTATTGATGAACAGGATGGCAAATATAGCTACCTAAACTTTTTTCCCTGGAAAAGATAAAAAAAACTTTGTGTCCAAAACGAAGTGTGATTATACAATCACAAGTCTCCTTTAAAATCCTTGTAGGCTTAAAAAAAATTTTATTATTACTTTATTTTTTATTATATTAACTTAATAACCAATGGTTCAAATTTCAAAAGACACCAAAGGATACATGGTGGAAAGTCCTTTTCCCATCCTTGTCTGCCAGCCACCCAGTTTTCTTTCCAGGTTTTGTATGTGTCTTTCCAGAGAGAGACCATGCATATTCCTTAAGAACCTTGAAGAAGGTCGAGAGAGGCTGTAGATAAATGATTAAAGCACCTACAGCATTGCTTGATTGCTGGCCTTTTGAGATGGCTATGCTATGGTTAAGTTTTGGTGTGTGTTATGGATTGAATTGTGTCCCCCAAAAATGTGTGTGAACTTGGGTAGGCCTTGATTCCCAGTATTGTGTTATTGTCCACCATTTTGTCATCTGATGTGATTTTCCTCCGTGTTGTAAATCCTACCTCTATGATGTTAATGAGGCAGGATTAGAAGCAGTTATGTTAATGAGGCAGAACTCAATCTACAAGATTAAGTTGTATCTTGAGTCAATCTCTTTTGAGATATAAAAGAGAGAAGCGAGCAGAGAGACAGGGGGATCGCCTACCACCAAGAATGAAGAACCAGGAAGGGAGCATGTCCTTTGGACCTAGGGTCCCTGCACTAAGAAGCTCCTAGACCAGGGGAAGATTGATGATAAGGACCTTCCCTCAGAGCCGACAGAGAGAGAAATCCTTCCCCTGGAGCTGGCACCCTGAATTCAGACTTCTAGCCTCCTAGACTGTGAGAGAATAAATTTATCTTTGTTAAAGCCATCCATTTGTGGTATTTCTGTTATAGCAGCACTAGATGACTAAGACAGTATGTTTATGCCAAACACCAATTTTATTACATTATCGTTACTTGACATTAGGGATAAATCTCTACCTTACAGCCACAGAATTGGGACACTAAGAAGCCTTTGTAATGGGAGGCAGTCTCCTGGCTCAGCTACCTTGTAACTGTGTGAGAGATCTGGTAAATTACTTTATCTCTTTGGGCCTTGGTTTCCTCATCTCTGAAATGGGATCATGTGGGCAGCCCCCTCACAGGTTGCTGTGATGATTAAATAAGGTAAAGCATGAAAATGTCCCAAGGACATTCCCAAGGAGGGAAAAAGCTCTCGATTTTCTCTTTTCTTTTTTTGATAGGTGGATGTCAGAAAGCCTAGGCTTTAGACCTAGCTCTTCAATGACCAGCTGAGCGGCCTTGGGCAAGAACATTAATGCCACAGAGCTCTGGTTTCCTCACCTGTTTAATGCCTCTCAAGGTTGTGGGGAAGATAGACACTTTGCAAATGATTTGCCAATGTCATATATTTGCAAGTTATCATTACTTAGGCCCGTCTTCTTTTGTGTGCACACATATCCCCAGGGTCACTTCGGTGGCCCCCAGACCTGCACCTCTCTGGAGATGTCTCATTCTCAGGCATCCAGTCTTGGCTCTGTCTCTGGCTGTCAAGCCCATAGCCTGGAAATCCAATCTTGCAGTGAGTAGTTGTGTGTGTGGAGTGAAGGGTCTTACCCCAGGGCTCCCACTGCTCTGCACCCACAGGCCTGGGGAAGTAGAGGGAGGAGGGTAGCATGAAGTAGTGGGAGGAACTGGTAGCAGCGGAGTGGGGCAGGGGGTGGGTGTGGTGGGAGAGGAAGGGGAAGTTGCTCCAGGATGGGTCCCCAGGGGTCTAGTGCTGATTTACAGGTTAGTTGGGTCACGGAGCAGTGGATGGAAGGCTGATTGCAGCGGATTAGTTGGAACCTAAAAGGAGCCTCATCAGCGCATAAGAATACAGTGCTGAGTGCTCTGCTATTTCTCTCATCCCAGGGATGGAGCCAATCAAAGCGGAGAGGGTCAGAGGAAGCAGCACTATGGATAACCTGCCTCCTTTCACCATCACAATGCTTCAAAACAGCACTTGGCCCCATTTCGACCTTTTTTTTTCCCCTCTGCCAGGGACTCAAGGGCCGGCACTTGAGAGAAATGAGATGCCCCCATGTTGCTACCTATCCCATCCAGTCTATTCCTTTCATACAACTTATTACAAGATGAAACTATTTGATAAATAATTACTTACCAGAACCCACTTCATCCACTAGAGTGAGCTAACCTGCTCACTCCAGTGGTCCCAGCTCCCAGCAGAGAGGTACCAGATAATGCCTCTGTTATGGATTGAATTGTGTCCCCCAAAAATGTGTGTCAACTTGGCTAGGCCATGATTCCTAGAATTTTGTGGTTGTCCACCATTTTGTCATCTGATGCGATTATCCTATGTGTTGTCAATCCTAACCTCTATAATATTAATGAGGCAGGATTACAGGCAGTTATGTTAATAAGGCAAGACTCAATCTACAGGATTAAGTTGTATTGTTGAGTCAATCTCTTTTGAGATATAAAAGAGAGAAGTAAGCAGATCAGAGAGGGACCTCATGCCACCAAGAAAGAAGCTCCGGAGGCAGAGCGTGTCCTTTGGACTCAGGGTCCCTGTGCTGATAAGCTCCTAGAACAGGGGAAGATTGATAACAAGGACTTTCCCCCAGAACTGACAGAGAGAGAAAACCTTCCCTGGGAGCTGATGTCCTGAATTTGGACTTCTAGCCTCCTAGACTGTGAAAGAATAAATTTCTCTTTGTTAAAGACTTGTAAAATTTCAATTATAGCAGCACTAGATAACTAAGACAGATCCCAAATGTTCATGAATGAATGGGATGGATGATTACCATTTATGAAGGACCTCTGTGTGCCAGGCAAGGAGCCCAGAGTTGTGCAGATATTTCTCACTTACTCTTTACAAGAGCTCTGTAAAATAGGTATGAAAATCCTTATATTACTGATAAGAAAACTGAAGCTCAGAGAGGTTAAGTAACATGCCCAAGTTCACACAGCTAGAGCTGAGAGTCTAATCTAGGTTTGACTGACTCCAATGCATAAGCTCTTAACCACTATGACAGGGATCAAACATGCTTTATCTACAGGGTTAGCACCAAATTGATGGGCAATTGCTGCCAGGAGCTCTAAGCCCTGAAGTAGTGTCCTAGTTTAGTGGAGAAGAGTACTGAGATCAATTAGTAATGTCTGCAAGGGGTAGAGTAGGGTATCTATAGGTACATTTGCCGTTCTTGCACTATATTATATTGCCTTCCGGACTAGGACAGACTAGATAGAAAGGCCTGGTGATCCACTTCTGAAAATCAGCCCATGAAAACCCTATGGATCACAACATTCTGATCCGCTGCTGATCATGGTGGTGGCGCAGGACGTGGCAGAGTTTCATTCTATTGTGCATGAGGTCTCCAGGGGTGGGGTTTCTGCTTGACAGCAGCTAGCAACAACAACAACAACAAAAGATGTGCTTGGTTTCTTTTCTCTTGATACTCTTATCTTTCCTTTGCAATGGGAACACATCTATCTACAGGGTTGTTTGGAGGATAGAATGCAATCGGAGGTAGGAACTGGCTTTGAAGAGTCTTGTAAGCAAAGGCTGCTTCTTAAACTGACTTCATGATGGTTGGGGGTCTTCAAGCCATCTATTTCTGTGGGACTCCAACATTTCTATGCGCAGGTGCTGTCATTGTTTCCCAAAAGCCCTGCAGTGAAAAAGGAACAGGGAGTGGGGGTAGGTGACAGTGAGGTTGCAGAGCTGGATTTTGGAGATTGGAGTCTAGTTGCAACCCATTGCAAGCCTTTGCAATCCACTGGTTATGGGATATCACAATGTATTTCCCCTGCCCAACTGAAACCTAGGAGGTGGTTACAACGGAGGGTTGTAGAGGTTAGGTCCTAATAGTGCCACTTACTGTGTCATCTTGGATAAGTCACTTCACCTCTAAACTTTGGATTCTTACTTCAAATAGCATTTATCTTGGGGCACTGTTTTGAGAATTAAATGAGACAACATATGGAAGGAAACCATTTAGCCTGGGTATACAGTAAGCACTCAATGAGTGTTAGTTACTGTCTGTGAAGAATCTAATACACATGTGGAAACTGGAAAATCAGGCCAATTAACTACATCTATCTGTGTTGTCCCAAACCAGATAATTGGTGGTGTTTTTTTCTTTTTCCTACCTTGCATATGATTGTTTGAATACCCAGGCTCAGTGTCTTCAAAACCGGAAAAGAGAAGGACAGAGTTGGTCAGAGCTGTGCATCCTCTTGAGATACACATCCTGCCCTGTGACCCTGGTCACTGCGAGAAAGATTAGGCCTCCCTCTAATTAAACCCACCCACTGCCACCAAGTCTATTCCAACTTACAGCTGCCCCATAGGGTTTCCAAGGCTGTAAATCTCTATGGAAGCTGACTGCCACATCTTTCTCCTGTACAGCTGCTGATGGTTTCAAATCACAGACCTTTCAGTTAGCAGTTGATCGATTTGACCACTGCGCCACCAGGGCTCCTTTCCTCTAACTAAACAAGGGGGCAAATCCATCCCCACTGTGGGTTGAAAAACTGGGTTTTGAGAAAGTAAAGCTGAGAATTTCTCCACTTGCCTGATGGAAATGCACGGACCCAGGATAGCTCTTCTGCCCCTGGTCTTTTGTTAAAATACCTCAGATCCTGGCTGCCCAGGGCGATGGGGGCCATGTACGGAGCACAAACTACGTGCCAGGAACTGTATGCTCTTGGCAACCTTATAAGGTGGATAATATTACCACTCCCACTTTGTAGTTGAGGAAATTGCAGCCCAGTGAGACCTAGGTTCAATTCCTGACCAATGCACCTCATGTGCAGCCACCACCAGTCTTTCAGTGGAGGCTTGTGTGTTGCTATGATGCTAAATAGTTTTCACAAGAGCTTCCAGGCTAAGATGGACTAGGAAAAAAGATCTGGCAATCTACTTCCAAAAATCAGCCAATGAAAATGCTATGGATCAAATGGTCCCATCTGCAACTGATCATGTGGATGGCACAGGACCGGGCAGCGTTTTGTTCCTTTGTGAACGGGGTCTCCATAAGTCGAGGGTTGACTCAATGGCAGCTCACAACAACAACGTTTAATTTTCTTCTTCAAAGTCTCACAGCCAGAAAGTAGCAGAACTGGGTTCAAATCCAGGTCAATAGTGCCTCAATATCCTCATGCTAACTGCTTAACTATATCATCTACCGGGAACTGACCTAATGAGGAAGTCTGTTTGGCAGAGGGGATGAAATGCCTGATGTATAATGACAGGGCCTGCGAGGGACTGTGGAGAAGTCAGAGTACTGGTTCTCGTGCCCAGCTGAGGAGCATTCTTGAAAATCAGATACCTGGGGCCTGCCCCCAAAGATTTTGCTACAGTTGATCTGGAATGAGGAGGGAGCTTCCCCAGTGATTCTGATAGGCAGCCAAGCTTGAGAATCGCTGGAGTAGAGAAGGAAGGTCGAGAAGGATTTAGCAAATATCTCGTGGTTAGGAGCTTTTCCGTTCCCTCCTTAGAAGTGGCTGATTCACATTCCAGGTGGTGTACCTTTATCTCGGTATCCCCATTTGCAGTGTGTGGGCAATGGAGCTTATCCACACTGCAGGTTGTGGGGTGGATAAACTGCTTGTAATATGCCATTTAAGTAGGAAGCACTGGGATGAAGTGTTCCTGGGACTTTGAAGTAACCCCATTTCAGTTTCGGTGTGGGGGTGCTCTGGGCTACATCCTAAGCAACTCCAAATCATCATTGACAACCACTGGGCAGCAAAATGGTTAGTGCCCTTCCCCTTGTCCCCAGGCCTGGCTATGAGGCATCTACTTGAACAGCCTGGGGTAACTGGGGAACTCTGATTGCCGTGTGCCTTGGCTCAGGAACAGTGTGGGCTGGTGCATAATTAGAACCATTAACTGGCTCTCAATACAGAGAATGAGATTTGTGGCTCCATCTCATGAAGCAAATATGAAACAGTAAACACACTTCCAGTTATGGATGGGGCTAAACACACCATTAGACTGAATGCTAATGGCTGCCTCCTGTTCCCTTCCAACATTTTGCCGTGGCAACCAGCAGGTGCTCTTTTCTTGCCTTCTCTTTCATCTTCCCATAATTCTTTCCTGCCATGGCTTTTATGGATGATAATGGGCACATGCCTGAAATAGTAGTTATAAAGAGAATTGAAATAAAAAAAGAGGCAAATTGGGTTGAGGTAGATTTCCAGCTCCTCACACTATTTGTAGGATGTTGCAATCTTAGGTACTGAGAATAGGCTGTGTTAAAAGGATGTGAACATCTTTAATTGATACATCTTTAATAATAAACTGAATAGTAAAGGCTGAAACTCAGTCACTAAGCTGGGGCAGCAGCATCATTTAGGACTGCAGAATAGGGGCCCAAGAGTTTGACTCATTTGGATATAAATGCTTACCCGTTGCCTAAATGCTGTGTGACCTTGGTGAGTAACTTACTCTCTCTGTGCCTAAGATGCTTCATCTGTAAATTGGGGATGATAGTGATAACCACTACCTAAGAAAGCTGTTTTGTATTTTATTGACTATGCAAAGGCATTTGCCCGTGTGGATCATAATGAATTATGGATAGCACTGAGAAGAATGGGAATTTCAGAACACTTAATTGTGCTCGTGAGGAACCTGTATGTGGACCAAGAGGCAGTCATTCAAACAGAACGAGGGGATACTGTGTGGTTTAAAACCATGTAAGGTGTGTGTCAGGGCTGTATCCTTTCACCATACTTATTCAATCTGTATGCTGAACAAATAATCTGAGAAGCTGGACTGTATGAAGAAGAGCATGGCATCAGGATTGGAGGAAGACTCCTTAACAACCTTTGCTATGCAGATGATACAACCTTGCTTGCTGAAAGTGAAGAGGACTTGAAGCACTTACTGATGAAGATCAAAGACCACAACCTTCAGTGTGGATTACATCTCAACATAAAGAAAACAAAAATCCTCACAACTGGACCAATAGGCAATATCATGATAAATGGAGACAATATTGAAGTTGTCAAGGATTTCATTTTACTTGGATTCACAATCAATGCCCATGGAAGCAGCAGTCAAGAAATCAAAGGACATATTGCACTGGGCAAATCTGCTGCAAAAAACCTGTTTAAAGTGTTAAAAAGCAGAGGACTAAAGTGTGCCTGACCCAAGCCATGGTATTTTTCAATCACCTCATATGCATGCAAAAGCCGGACAATGAATAAGGAAGACTGAAGAAGAATTAATACATTTGAATTATGGTGTTGGCAAAGAATATTGAATATACCATGGACTGCCAGAAGAACAAATAAATCTGTCTTGGAAGAAGTACAGCCAAAATGTTCCTTAGAAGCAAGGATGGCAAAACTTCGTCTCACATACTTTGGACATGTTATAAGGAGGGACCAGTCCCTAAAGAAGGACATCATGTTTGGTAAAGTAGAGGATCACTGAAAGAGAGGAAGACCTTCAACGGGATGGATTGACACAGTGGCTGCAGTGATGGACGTAAGCATAGCAACAACTGTGAGGATGGTGCAGGACAAGGCAGTGTTTTGTTCCGTTGGACATAGGGTCACTGTGCGTTGGAACTGACTCAATGGCACCTAACAGCAACAAGAAGAAAGCTATTCTGGGGAGGATTAATGAAAAATGGATAAAAGGCTCTTAGTACAGTGCTGGCCATAAGTAGGTGCTCAGTAAGTGGTAGTCATTCCGTTGGTAATAGTCAACAACTTACTGAGTGACTTTGGGCCAATAACCTCCCTGAGCTTCAAATCCTTCATCTATAAAAGGCAAGTTAATAACAGTATCTGAGTCACTTGTTTAAGGTGCTAGATAAGAATTAAATGATGAAAAGTACTTGGCAGAGTCCTTGACGTAATAAGAGCTCAGTATTTGCTGAATGAATGGAAAAATGTAAGTAAATGCTACGCCAGCTGAAGAAGCTCCACCATCAGACCCAAAGCATTCCATGGGAGACATGGAGGGAGAAAAATGCAAACAGCCCTGAACTCTGCCAGTTACATTTTTTAAGCAGCCCAGGACTTTTATTTTGCTTTCTTTTCTCCTTGTCGCCCCTGCTTCTCCCAGCCTTCATCAAGAGTGTGGGCTGGAAAACAGAGAGGCTGAGGCTGACACACGCAAATGAAATCCCAGTATCACAGCAGGCATCAGGCAAGTTGGCAGGTGGGAAGGCCATAAATAACAGAACTGCCTGCATACAACTGCTTACCTGGTGAAGCCTGGCTGTGGGTTCCCTTTGGTTCCCTGCCCTGGCCCTTCAAGGGTCTACATCCTCACCTAGGGCCCTGCACTTTTCTTCCCCCTCCCAGGTCTGTTCTCCAGGGGAGTAACTCGCATGCCCAAATTACCTCGCACTCCTCTGCCAAACTCCAGCTTCCCTCCTTCCCCTTTCTAAGCTCTCCCCGGGAGAAAATAATTTGGTAAACTGGCAACTGCTTCGTCAGCTACTCTCATGGGGGTAATTGAAAATGTCTTTAAAATAACATTTATGGTTTTAATTTCTAATTATAAAAGTGATACATGTTTATTTTAGAAAATTTTGAGGGAGAAAACAAGCACACAGAAGAAAATAATGATCCTGACGCCCAGGCCACATCCCAGGCCAATTAAATCAGAATTTCTAGGGATGGGGCCAGACATCAGGATTTTTTTTTAAGTTTCTGAGGTGATTCTAATGTGCAGGCAAGCTTGAACAACTTTGAGATATCTGTCAATAACACTTTAAAGTATTCACTTTTTATTTTTATATTCAGATCATACTGTATATCCTATTTGAAACCTGATTTGATTTTGCCTAAAAATATATTATGAACATCTTCCCACATCATTAAATAGTCTTCTAAATCATGAGTTTGATGTCCCAGGGTGGTGCAGATGGTTAAAACTCAGCTGCTAAACAAAAGGCTGGAGGTTTGAATCCACCAAAGGCACCTTGGAAGAAAGTCCTGGTGATCTACTTCCCAAAAATCAGCCATTGAAAACCCTGTGGAGCACAGAATAACTCCACGGCAACTGGAAAGAAAGAAAACTATGATTTAAACAAATAGCTATGTAGTTGTCTATATTAAGGTTGCACCATAACTTTTGAGGCAATTACCTATTATTAAGCATTTTTCTAAAGTGTTGCCAATTAAAATAATATTGCTATGTATTTTTATTCCTATCTCTGATCACCTACTTAGCTAACACTTATGTAGCACTATTCTAAGGCATTGCATATATTTCATTAAATCCTCATAACAACCCTGTGAGGTGGGTACTATTATCATCCCCATTTTAGAGATAAGAAAACTGAGGCTCAGAGAGGCTAAATCACATGGCTGGTAACTGATAGAATCAGTTTGGCTCTAGAGTCCATGCCCTGGAATTAAAATTGCTGGGTTGAAAAATATAAGCATTTTCAAGGCTTTTGAAACACGTTACCAAATGGACCCCAGAAAGGTTGTACCAATTCACTTGGTCAGCAGTGAGACAGTTGCAAGAAAGTTTGGGGTCCTTGAATTTAAAAAGAATTCTATAATCCAATTGAATCCATTAATTTAAAGGCTCTCCTTACTACAGATGTACTACGAATATAAAAAACCTTTTTACAGTGGGATTTTAAAAAGTGGTATCTAATAATTGTATTGTATAGGAGTCCTGGTGGTTCAGTGAAGTGCTGGGCTGCTAACCGAAAGATCAGCAGTTCAAAACCACCAGCCTCTCCGTGGGAGAAAGATGCGGCAGTCTGCTTCCGTAAAGATTTGCAACCTTGGAAACCCTGTGGGGCAGTTCTACTCTGTGTTGCTTTATACTTTGTAAGTGCTGTGCCAAGCATAAGGCAGGTTATTGTTTTTGCGAAGGTAGGGAAGGGGGAAGGCCTCGAATTCTTCAGTTTGTACTACGCTGAGGCCTGCTCACTGGGCTAACTTCTAAGACTGTTAGTGTGTATCCATCACTCTGCAACTTTCTTCTCATTTACACCTTTCTTTCCTGGGAGGATGTTTTTGGAGAGACAGAGAAGAGATAGAGACCGTTTATGCAGTAGCCCACCGAAGAGGTGCTGTAAGAGGAGAGATGGCATTATCAATTAGAGAAAGGTTTGTTATTCTTCTGGATGTTTTAATGAAGGGCCCAAGCCTCCTCCCTTGTAGGAACCTGACTCAGCTGTCTCCAGCTGCTCACAGTAATGAATGGAACTGGTTTACTGGGAGGGCAGAGGGCCCAGAAGGCCAAGAGGACAAGAGAATTCCAGGAAAGAGGCAGAGAATATAGGAAAGAGAAGGGACTTCTGAAAGCCCATCTACGAAGGGCTCTGTGTGGACTGATGTGTCTCAGTGGGAAAAACGCTATGCTCTATGCACCATTCCCTGGTTCCCGTGTGTTTTTGTGTATTTGTCAAGTCTAATATTCCTTTTAAGGAGCCCTGGTGGCTCAATGGTTAAGCGTTTTGCTGTTAACCAAAAGGTTGATGGTTCAAATCCAACAGCTGCTCTGGAGACAGACCTGGCAATCTGCTCCCATAAAGATTACAGCCTAGAAAACCCTGTGGGGCAGCTCTACTCTGTAGCATGGGGACACTATGAGTCGAAATCGACTCGATGGCACCGAATAGCAGCAACAATGGTCCTTTTACGGAGGACTGTAAGTAAACAAAATTCTTTCCATCACCCCTTCCTACACATGCGCATACAGTGTAACTGATATTACCAACATTTCTGAGGGATTTCCTAATTACAGCAGGAAAGCAAAAGAACTTTCCATAACTTTGAATACCTTGACGACAGAGACCCATGTCTTTTTATTATTATCATTTTCATTATTATTAGATTTATTCTCAGTGACTCTGGCAGGTCACAATTTTCATTCTCTCCTGCCTGTAAATAGGCTACCTTTCTGTGGCCAGAGGAAATGGCTGTCAGTCCTAGGATTACATCATTCCAGCTTAACAACCTAGTGAATATAGAAGACTGCTTTTCCTAACGTACATATGTCAATTCCAAAGGACCTGTAGCTTTTTTGAGTTGCATTGTGTCAACCTACTACAGTGTCCGGTAGCATGATATATCTTGAGTGGCCAGGCCATATTTACATGTCACTCCATGTGGTCAGGAGGGCGCATCTGTAATTAGAAAAAAGGGGTAGGAAACTAGCGTGTCAGGAAGACAAAACCAACCAAGAATGGTGGTGTAGTTCAAGCTCATATTTTTCTCTTTCTTTGCAGTACTTTTCTATCAGTAAACAGTACAAACACTCATTTTCATGAAAGTCTGATTTTTTAACCCTTTCTCTTCAATTGTTACATGCCTGTCACTTTAAAACATGCAGCTATCTTCACATTTATTGGCAAACTTCTTGAATGAATAGGTCTACCTTTGAAGCCTCCATTCCCCAACAAGCCACTTGCTGTAAACCCTTGAAATATCAGGTTTGGACACACTCTCCCTTCAAAGCAGGCTCTGGCTGGCCACTAATGACCTCTGGGTTGCTGAATCCATTGCCCTTTCTTGGCCACATTCTTCTGGCCACTGCAGTGTTCTGTAATGTGCAGTCTTCCTTCCCGGCATTGGCTCCATTTCAGGATCAAAGAGTGTCCTCGAGAAGGACCCAAAAAAACTGTTTCCCTTCTTGGCACTTCTGCCGTTTTTGGCTGTCTGGTTTTGTTCTCTGTCTATAAATAGAGGAGGGACTCATTGTTCGCCCCTCCACCTTTCAGCTGGGCTATATTTTGCCTTTGGCATGCAGGATGGACTTATGGAGAGAGCACAAGACTTGGAATCAAACAAACTTGGGTTCGCATTCCAGATTCACTACTTATTGCCCATGGGACCTTGGGAGGTTTTTTTTTTAGCCTCTCTGAATATTGGCTCCCTCTCTTGTAAATAGAGAGGAACAATACTGCCTGTCTCATAGGATGAATAACACGAAGGCACAAGACCCAGCACCCAATAAATGTTCAATGCATGTGAATTCTCTTCCTCTCCCCAAAGATAATCTGATTTATCCTTTTTCACCTTGGGTACTAGCTCTGTGCTGACTGACCATATCTATATATCCTATAAAAGTTGCCAGTCCATGAAATATTTTTAAATATATTCATGTTTTCCTTATTTAAAGAAGCTGACTATTAAAAACGATCCTAAAACTAACTACTCTTTGGTAAAGACATTCCCTACTTTTTTTTTAATATAGCAGTAGCTTTTTCTTTTATTCTTGTGGTGCAATAGATATCTCTTTCCTGCCCCCTCTCCCTTCCATCCTCTTCAGCATCCATTCCTTTCTTACTGGGAATAGCATACTCTCTCCTTTGGGGAATTAGTCCTCTTTTACCATCATGTGGTTCCGGTGGGCTAAGAGGTGTCATGTGATCAAGGCCGGGCCAATCATGGTACCTCATGCATCCTGCCACAGTGATTGGCTCAGTGATGGGCACATGACCTCAGTTTGGTTTTTTTTTTTTTTTTTTTTTTTTTTTTTTTTTTTTTTTTGTCATCATCCTTTCCTTGAATTTTATGTGTGGGGACCTGGAGATCTTCTTTTTCCTTCAGAGTCGCTGATGAAGACTGGGACTGTGTATGCCATACTTCCTGCTGTTTGGTTGAAACTCTTCTGTTAGGAAAGGAGTCCCTGGGTGGTGTAAACGGTTAATGCACTCAACTGCTAACAAACAGATTGGAGGTTCTAGTCCACCCAGAAACGCCTTCCAAGAAAAGTGCTTCTGAAAAATCAGCCATTAAAAAACCATATATAGAGTACAGTTCTACTCTGACACACATGGGGTTGCCATGAGTTGGAATTGACTTGATGGCAACTGGTTATGTTAGAAAAGAAAAGTCCAACACATGGAGAGAGCAGAGAGCTAAGATATGGGGTGAGGAGGGAGGAAGAGAGAGAGATGATATCATATTTGATTTCCGGAGGACAGCCCTAGTCCTGGCCTCCCTAGATATGAGCCAGTAAATTCCAATTTTCCTTAAGCTCAGTTGGATTAGGTTTCTGTTCCTTGAAGTCAGGGTCCCAATAAATTCTTTGGTTTATTTGAAGTAATGGCTGCCATATAAATGAGAGTTGTATATATGTTACAACAAAATCCTGACAGCCAGGCTAAATTGCTAATAAGGAACAGAGTCATGTGTTAAGTTCCTTTTAAGAGCGAGGAGATCATAAGTTACAAAACCTGTTCTACATTTGTATGCCTGGAACTTAGACGATGCCCAGTATGTACGGGAGGGATCAAGCAGTGCATGAGAGAGAGAGGATCTGATTGGTTCAGTTGGTCAGTCACTATCCCTTATAGGAGAGTCTCATTGGTTAGGCTATCCAGTATAGGAGAGGCCCACTGGCTAAATTGCTTCCACCTGGGCTTTTGGGCTGTTCACAGTCTGGTGGTTGAGTGAGATACCTCGTTCCTGGTTAGGTCAGCTGTGGCGACGGAACCACGGTACAGAAAATAACCTCTTTTGCATAGGGGATGCTTTACATTTGTGCGTATGCTAAGCACTCGGAGTCTCACGAAGAGGGCAGAATAGCAGACAGGTATTTTGCTTGGCTTGTCCAAACCGGTCGAGTCCCTTCCATTAGATCCCTCAGTGGAGGGTTTGGAGAGGTATTGTGGGAGTTCCAGAAGAAAGCGTACTTGTCTATCCTGCTGAGGGGTTTCCCCTTGAGCTTCCCTTCCAGAGGAGAGCCATGACCCACGATAAAGGAGGAATTCTGGGAAACAGCGGGAGCCTGAAGCAACTGCCAAAGAAGGGGCTGACTCCTGCTGGTGGGAAACATCACTCCTGCTCTGGGGAGGCCTGCTGCCGTGCGACTCGCTGCCTCCACTGGGGATGAGAGGCTGGAAAAGCAATAACATTCCTGGGGTCAGCTGCGCAGGCCTTGTTCCCAGTGTAAGCCGATGCTGGCTGAGAGGGACCTCTCACCTCCTCCTAGCAGGGTCAGGAGGGTCCCTGGCAGCGTCTGTTCTCAGATGAGAGCAGTAGGCTGTGGAGGCTACAGAGAGAGGGTGAGGAAACAAGCCAAGCCCCGCAGGCCTGGTGGGAGGGCAGGGCCCTGGCTTTGAGTCCTCCAAGGACTTAGCTTTGGGAGGTTAGCATTGGAAGTTGATTTTAA
Source organism: Trichechus manatus latirostris (assembly GCF_000243295.1). Classification (NCBI taxonomy): domain Eukaryota; kingdom Metazoa; phylum Chordata; class Mammalia; order Sirenia; family Trichechidae; genus Trichechus; species Trichechus manatus. The sequence continues at coordinate 22,638,335 of NW_004443947.1, read as the reverse complement.
TCTCTGAACTGACTACATGATAGCAGAATTAACCAGGAGGCAGTGAACTGTAGCTGAAGGGGAACTGGACTAGGAGTCTGCAGACTTCAGGATTAGCCCCAATTCTCTAAGCAGTTGTGGGATCAGAAGCAAGCCTTTAGTTTCTCTGGACGTCAGTCTCCTCAATGTTTAATTGAGGGGGGTTGATATATGAAATATCTAGAATAGGCAAATGTATAGAGATCAAAGTTTATTAGCTATGGGGGCATGCAAGAGGGAGGGGGAAAGGAAGACACAATGCTTAGGACACACTGAGCTTCTATTAAGGGTGATGGGTGATGGTACCTGTGAAGATTGTTGAAACAGCCAATGTTTTGTTACTTATATATTTACCACTATAAAAAATGTTAAAAAGAAAAATTGAGGAGGGTTGAACCACATGATCTTGAAGGTTCCTTCCAACTCAAGTAATCCATACTTCCCATCAAATGTATTATCCAAATTACTCTATTGAGATAACCGATACGAAAAAAGTAGGCCTCAAAGTTAGTTTTTTTTAATAGGTAGTAGGAAATGGGTAAAAAGGAACATTATTCCAAATAGAATGACATTAGTAATAATAATATTTACTTGGATCCACAGTCAACGTCCATGGAAGCAGCAGTCAAAAAATCAAATGATGAATTGTATTGGGCAAATTTGCTGCAAAAGACTTCTTTAAAGTGTTAAAAAGCAAAGATGTCACCTTGAAGACTAAGATGTGCCTGATCCAAGCCATGGTGTTTTAAATCGCCTCATACACATAAGAAGGCTGGACAATGAATAAGGAAATCTGAAGAAAAATGGATACCTTTGAATTATGGTGTTGGCAAAGAATATTGAATATACCATGGACTGCCAGAAGAACAAACAAATCTTTCTTGGAAGAAGTACAAGCAGAATCCTCATTAGAAGCGAGGATGGCGAGACTACATCTTTGATACTTTGGACATGTTATTAGGAGGGACCAGTCCCTGGAGAAGGACATCATGCTTGGTAGAGTAGAGGGTCATCGAAAAAGAGGAAGACCCTCAATGAGATAGATTGACACAGTGGTTGCAACCATGGGCTCAAGCCTAACAATGATTGTGAAGGTGGCACAGGACCAGGCAGTGTTTCGTTCTGCTGTGCACAGGGTCACTATGAGTCGGAACTGACTTGATGGCACCTAACAACAAGCAATGATAACTATTATAATAATGGCAATAACACAACAGCCATATTTTAATCCTCACTATGAGCTAAGAACCCTCTTAAGGATTTTATGTTCACTATCTTAATCCTTTAAGGACCTCTGGTGGCACAGTGGTTAAGCACTTGGCTGCTAACCAAAAACCACTCACAGCCACTCCTCAGGAGAGAGACGTGGTGGTCTGCTTCCATAAAGATTACAGCCTTGGAAATCCTATGGGGCACTTCTACTCTGTCCTAAGGATCCATATGAGTTGGAATTGACTCGATGGTAGTAGGTTTGATTTATCTTAATCTTTCACAACACTCTCCTGGGGTGGATATTATTATTCCTGTTTTGGGGTTGAAACTGTTGAGGCTCATTGAGGTTAAGTTACTTGCCCAACATCTCACTGTTAAAAAGTGGCAAAGCTGGGATTTGAACCCAGGGTCTTCTTGATTCCAAACCACATGTTCTTGTCTACTCTGCTGTCAGGTGGGTGAGTGGTGCCTTTCAGTCTCTACTGTGAAAGTGTAGTTACTTAGGGGCAGCAGTTGCTGACCTACCAGCCTACCTAGAAGACAGGGATGATTGTTTCTGAACTTTAAATGTTATATGAAGCCCAGACTTATTTTTCCAACCTTATTGCTCACCATTCCTCATCACCTCCACCGAATCTGTGTCCACTCAACACACTATTTCTCTACTCACTATGTCTCCAATAGGCCATTCCCTTCCAAGCCTCAGAGCCTTTGCACGTGCTGTTCCTTATTCTTGAAATTCTAGCCCTCCCTCTTATCTCTGGCAGACTCCTGCTTAGACAGGTGCAGATGCCATCATATTTTGGAAGTTGTTCTCTGATTTCCAAGCCATTAGCCACAATACCCTCTTGTTTCTCTCATAGCATGTATCATATTCCATAATCTACATTCATTTAATAAATATTTATTGAACGTCTCTACATGCTTGACACTGTGCTAGGTGCTTGTAAATTTCCTCCTCCTGGCCACTTCCCCTCCCCTCCACACACCCAACACACAATCAAACTTACAAGGTTCGACATTTTTTACAGAGGTATGTCTAATTTTATTCCCAAATCTCTGTTAATTGACACAATGCCTGGTACAGAGAAGATGTTCCGTAGCTATTTGATGAGTGGATGCATGACTCAGAATTTATCCCACTTTTGAATAACAACTGCACGTTTCTTCCCTACATTCTCTACTAGATTCTTAGACTCTTGTGGATAGGGACTAGGTATTACTTGGCTTTTATCCACATTGCTTGGCACAGAGAAGGGATTTAGTACATACTTTTTGAATGACTGATCAGTGAGGAGTATGATCTCTGGGGAATGATTATTCTAATTCTACAAGTGTCAATCCACCACCAGCCTGTCAGTTTATTGTACTGTGGTGGCTTGCATGTTGCTGTGTTGCTGGAAGCTATGCCACTGGTATTTCAAATGCCAGCAGGGCCACCGATGGTGCAGAGGTTTCAGCAGAGCTTCCAGACTAAGACTAGGAAGAAAGGTCTGGTGGTTTACTTCCAAAAATTAGCCATTGAAAATCCTATAGATCACAACAGAATATTTTCTAATATAGTGCTGGAAGATGAACCTCTAGGTTGGAAGGCACTCAATACACAGTGGCTGCAGCAGTGAATTCAGGCATTCCAATGATGACTGAAGATTGCACAGAACTGGGCAATGTTTCGTTCTTTAGAACATGGGGTTGCCATGAGTCAGGAGCTGACTCCACAGCAACTAACAACAAGTGTCAATCAAGGACCCACTTTGTGTGTATCACTGAGATCAGTGCTCTGATGGGCACCAGGAATTGGTAAATACAACGTAGATCTCCTGTCCTCAAGATCCAGAGTGTTCAATGGCCGGGCTTATGCCATAAAATAATAAGGTAAAGGCACAGGAGAGGGACAACTCAGGCAACCAACTCGACACCCATCCTGTCCAGAATCACTCTGATCCACGACTAATTCCTCAGCCCATTGGTGCTCTGCAGTTCCCACAGCTTCCTTCCCTTACAGGGCTTTCTGCCTCTGGGGAGAAATGAGAATGGCCTGCGGAAAAAGCCCGGAGTTCTGGCAGAGAGCATCCCCATCTAACAAAACGTAAATTAAAATGAAAAGAAAGAGTGTGACCCTTCTTGTGCCCAGAGTCATTGTTCTTAGGCCTGGAAGGGCCAACAGATCATTTGGTCTAGTTCTAATTGTCTGTCTGCGGCAGTCATTGTAGCGGGGTGGAAAGTATATTTTAATCACCCTTGGCTCCAGAATTCTCTGTAGGGGAGAACTATCTTGAGATCTTGAGGGCAAAGTAGGCAGGAGACAAAGTGGTAAAGAAAGAACTGGTGTTTTTGCCTACAAATAAATATGGAATTTGGGGTGAGAGGATTTGAAGGAACAGTGGAAATAGGAGAAGAGGACCTAGCAAGAAAAAGCTGGAAGTTGAGTTGGTGAAACTTTTTAAGAACAAAGATGTCTAATTTTTGATTGTACATTTTTCTGTTGCTCTTCAGTAAAGATTGTCCCCCTCTGCCACTCTCCCCACCCCAGACACATGATTAATGCTTGGCCACTGTCAATGGAAAGGCCTGCCTCCCCAGGCTCAGAGCCCCTGAGGACAGAGCCTCCTTGTTTGCCCCTGTCACCAGGGACTAGGACAGTCCAGCTCCCTGCACAAGTCCAGCAACAGATGGCTGAGAGCCATCTTCCAGAAGGGAGAAGTGGGAGGGGAGGGGGACCGGCTCCGTCTGAGATCACTGGTGCCTGCTCTGTGATCTACGAGTTGCTTTTAATTTCCTGTGCTCGGCGCTTGGCAGCCTGATGAAATGACACCGATAGCAAGGCTTCAGATCTGGTCCTGGCTGGGCTGGGACTCATGTGTTTGCTGCAGGGTCATGATCCCCGGGCCCTGACAAGCTGAGTGTCTCCATCCCCCCCTAGCCTTCATGTGGGCAAGAGGGAGCAGGCTGCCTTGTGACCCTGCAGTTCACCACTTGGGCTTGGGGTCAGAGTCTGACCTCAGACGAAGGTGGTTTGGGGCCTGGCTGTGTCGCCTCCTGGCTATATGAGTTTGGGGCAAGTTGGCTCCGTTCTCTGAACCTCAGTTTCCTCAGCTGTAAATGAGGGATAATAATAGAACTTACCTCATAGAGTTCATATGAGGAGTCAAAGAAATAATGAATTTGATGTGGGGGGTGATGTGCCAGGACCTGAAAAATGCTGACTTGGTGGCTGGTATCATTGTTCTCTGTGTTTGGCCCATAGTTATAAGGATCAGCCCTCAGCGAGATGGTCCATTTGATGACTTTTGTCTTCCATCTCCTCTCCTTTTAGCAGTCTTTTCCCTCCCAGGTACTGTGTGGTCTCAGCTTTCCTCATCTCTCCTGGTATGGACAGCAGTAACTCTTCCTACTACTGCTATTATCGCTGCCACCTCCAATTAATTCAGAGTCGACTTTGTGCCAGGCATTGTGCCCTTAACATGGGTTGTGCCATCTAATCTTTACAACACTCATTATCCCCATTTTGTTATGGATTGAATTGTGTCCCTGCAAAATGTGTGTTGAATTCCTGGACCTTATACGTATGGATGTGATCCTGTTTGGAATTTGGGTGTTTCTTTTGTTATGTTAAGGAGCACATACTAAAGTAGGGATGGTCCTAAATCTAATCACTTTTAAGTTACAAAATGAGTGGAATAGACGCAGAGACACACATGGAAAAGACAGACACCAGGAACACCAAGGATGGCCAGCAGACACCACAAACTAAGAGAGAGGCTCACGGAAAAAATCACACCTAAGACCCTATTTGGACTTTTATTCTCCAGAACTGTGAGAAAATAAATTTCTGTTCTTTATGCCCACCCTCTTGTGGTAATTCTGTTATTGCAGAACTAGGTAACTAAGACACACTTCCTAACTGAGAAAACAGTCATGGAGAGTCCCGGTGATGGCCCCCAGGTGACAGAGGGAATGATTAAAACCAACAGCCTGATGGTCATTCATATTAGGGTGTAGAGACTTAATGGATGTCTCCATTGTTGGGTTTGAATTTTCAAAGTGGTCTTCCAAAAGAAGTCAGAGCTTAGTCCACAGGAATTAATTGCTAATGAGGGCAAGTGAAGTCTCCTAACAGGTGTGTGGAAAAGAAAATTTTGTTGGGGGATAAGGAATGCCTCCCTGTTGTTGTTTTGTGCCCTTGAGTTGATTCTGACTCACAGCGATTTTATAGGAAAGAGTAGAACTGCCCCACAGGGTTTTCTGGGCAGAAATCTTTACCGCAGCAGATCCCCAGGTCTTTTCTCCAGTGGAGCAGCGGGTGGGTTCAAACCACCGACTTTTTGGTTAGCAACTGAGCTCATAAACATTGGGCCACCAGGGCTCCTTGAACACCTCCCTCATATCTTTAAAGTAATCAACAAAGGTAACTGTCCACTCCATATGTAGTTAAGATCAGCCCTGAACGTGTGAGAGAACAGTGGAAAATTCCTTTCTGTTTTTTGCAAAACAGGTAACAAAGTGGACATTCCCTGGGAATTCTACTCCCTGTTGGATGACACTGTTTATAAAACACAAACTCTACCCCCAAACTTAAGATCTGAAGAAAATTAAAGACCTTGCCTCAACTTCAGTGAAGCACTGCCAACGGTGCTGAGACTTCATCCTGAGGAGTCGCAGGGCTTCCCACCACCTACAGGGGTCGCTGGTGATCACTGGCCTACCTGTGGCTTGGCCAGCAGAGGGGCAGGTGACAGGGACAGAAGAAAGGAAGGTGAGTCAAGAGAGGAGGGACCAGACCATGACCCCAAACACAATACATTCTGTAGCTCTTTGAGCTCCTTAGGAGTCACCAGCCTTGCTTGCTCTTCTTACAGAGAAGAAACCCAGGACTGGGAAGCTACCAGGGTTAGGTTTCTTACCCACAGTCAGTAGACTGACTTGCCCAGAATTCAGCGCACCTGAAGAAGAGTCTTTGGCGGGAATAGTCAGAATGCAGGACATTTATATAGCTCATATCACAGTTAATTAATGGCTTTCACCTTCTTCTTTCTTTTCCCTTCGCCCTCTCCCCTTTTCCTCCTTTTCTTTCTCCTTCCTTCACTCCTCCTTCTCCCATTTGGTCTTCACATTTTAAAGATAAGTAGGGTTTCCAACCCTGCAACCCTGTGGGTTTCCAACATTTTAAAGATGAGTAGCTGAGGTTTAGAGAAAGAACATCACATGCCCAAAGTCACACCAGGGTGAGTGGTGGAGGAGATATTGAAATGCCAAATGCCTCTCCTGAATGCTCCACCCACCTTAGCCATGGGGCCAAATCCTGGCTCTGTTACTGATTAGCTATAAGGCTTGGGGAGAGTCACTTTATCTATTTCTCTGTTTCCTTGTCTGTAAAACAGGACAATCATAGTAGCTACCTCACAGGGTGGTTGTGAGGACTAACTGAAGTCTATAAAATGCTTTTCACAGCCCCTGATACTCAGCAAGTGCTCAATAAATGTCACCTTTATTATCTGCATCCTGACAATCCTAAATATCATCATCGTGTTGATTGTGTGCACTTGAACTGACTTTGTGGATTGGACTTGAGCTTATATTTGCTTTGCAGTTTAAAAGATTTATTTTGCAACGCAATTAGAAGGTAATCCACTTTTCAACTGGCAAAGATTTTTTAAATGATAACACACACTGTTGGTGAGCTTGTGGGGAAATGGGAGACAGGCAGTCTCACCAAGGCTGTGGTATTCACCCAGTGCCAGGGGCACCATTATACCCCAGGAGTCATATAACAGGTGGGCCTGGAACTCACACACCCCTGGGGGAAGAGTGTGGTGCCAACCTTGGAAAAGACCACCTTTGGTGTTGTGCATTAGATGCTCTAGAACATCCAGCTGAGGCAAACCAGAATAAGCAAAATCTCAGGAGTTTGAAGAACGCAAGAAGTGACCTGCAGGAACTTGGGAGTAGCATTAAGACAGGCAGAAGAACAGGGAAATGACTCATCCCTGCAAGGTCAAGTGGACAGGGAGGGGCTCAGACTACTGTTATTTGAGTATTACAGGGAGGAGTGACCCTCTGAAAACTGAAACCTTAAAAACAACCTACCAACCCCACTTGGATGACATGCACACTTAGCCTGTCCAAACCTGCACTCTTGATTACATCCCCCTCCTTTAAACTTATTCCCCCACCCCACTGAACCCATTTCAGCAAATGGCTCCAATGGACTAAATTTAAAAAAACCCATAAGGCATCACTGATTTCTCCATTTTCCTCACCCCTGACCAGCTGGTCAGAAAGTCCTGTGTGTTCAGCATCCCTGATCTGTCTGCTTTTCATCCTCCCTGCTGCTCACCTAGGGAGCTCTGGCAGTGCAGTGGTTAAGTGCTTGGCTGCTAACTGGAAGGTCAGTGGTTTGAATCCACCAGCCGCTCCAGGAGGAGAAAGATGTGGCAGGCTGCTTCTGTAAAGATTACAGGCCTGGAAACTGTATGGGGCAGTTCTACTCTGTCCTATAGGTTTGCTACGAGTCAGAATTGACTCGATGGCAATGGGTTTGGTTTGGTTTGGGCTGCTCATCTTGTCACTTAGACAGGTAAACACCCTTGTGATCATTCTTCTTGCTTCTATTTCTTCTCCGAGCATCCATTCTCCACACAGTGGGAAGTCACTTTAGGATTTGGGCAAAGACCTGGAGAGGGCCTTTAAAAATATAAATCAGGTCAGCTCACTTCCTTGTTGAAAATGTTCATCAGTAAGATGAAGATGAAGATCATACCTTCCTTATAGGGCTGATGTGAGCAGTAAACTGAGACCTCATCTTAAAGGCTCAGGACATAGTAAATGCTCTTCTTATGGGGGGCATGGTGGCTGCTGCCCTCTGGGAACAGATTCCTTTGATCTTCCTTTGATACTGACTAGGAGAGACACCTGTTCTTATTCACTCATTAGTCACCTGTCCTCATTAGCCTTGTAGTCCTGGATAAGTAACTTAATGACGTTTGAGCCTCAGCTTTTTCATCTGTGAAATGGGAGTGATAATGGCCTTATAAGGTTGTGATGAGTATTAATTGAGATAGTGTACCTAAAGCACTTAGCATGACGCCTGTCACATGGTTAAGTGCTGACTAAATGATAGCTATAGCAGTCCGTGGTTGGTGCAAATAGTTAAGCACTTGGCTAATAACTGACAGGTTGGTGGTTTGAATATACCTAGAGGTGCATTGGAAGAAATAACTTGTGATCTACCTCTGAAAGATCACAGCCATTGAAAACCCTACAGAACGCAGTTCTACTCTGACACACATGGGGGCACTATAAGTTGTGATTGACTTGATGGCAACTGGTCTTTTATGAGATCCTGTTTTAATTGTTACATCTTGTTGCCTCTCTAGCAAGTGAAAGGCCCCCACCAACCACTGTCTCTAGTGCCATCCACTGGCATTGTTGCTGCTGTCCTCACCTAGGGTAAGGACTAGACTCCAACACCCTCTATCTATTTCCCTTGGGTCCGCATTGGCTTGTTGCTATTTTGTAGTCCATTGCCAGAGCAGGAATGGAATGCTATGCACAAGGTGACTTGCTCTAGGTTCTCCCCCAATTGTTGACTTTGGCAGAGGGCATTGAGGAAGGCTGCCATGGTTGCATTCTTCAGAGCAGCAAAGAGAAGATAAAACAGTGCAGCTCTTGCCAATTTCCTTGAGCTCCAAGGGAAAGAAATAGAAACAAGTAACATGAGTAACAACACGAAAATGAGACTGGAGGTGTGTTAGAATGAGCTGAAAGCCTTAGGGGCATGCTTCAGGAACAATCAACTGATCCTGCTAGGCTGCCTAGGGGATTTTTATTTTGCTGGGTGGAGTATGCTAGCTGAAGAGAATAGAATTTCAGTGTTGGAGGGGAAGAGCCCTGGTGACAGGGCACCTGGGGGGTAGGGTGGGGTGGTAAATAGTGGGAAGACTTGAAAGAGAAAATAGAGATGTCTATAAGAATCAGAATCAACTCGATGGCAATGGGGTTTTGGTTTTGGTTATAATAGATTCTAGTGAGCCCTGTTGGTTCAGTGGTTAAGCACTTGGCTGCCAACCAAAAGTCAACAGTTTGAACCACCAGCTAGCTGCTCCACGGGAGAAAGATGTGACAGTTGGCTTCCTTAAAGATTACAGCCTTGGAAACCCTATGGGGCTGTTCTACTTTGTCCTATAGGGTCACTGTAAGTTGGAATTGACTTGATGGCAATGAGTTTTTTATAATAGCCTCTAAAGTTTTTCTACATAGCATATGACGTAACCTTCTCTCCATCCCCTAATTCAACATTCATTGATATCTACACGAATCTCCAAAGCTTTGGGAACTGGATTTGTTTTGTTTGGATGTGACAGAGTGCTGAATGTAACTTCAAGGTTGGCATTAAGCAAGAGCAGAGGCTGCTGAAGGTGACCAAGCACATATTGATCATCATTGCATAAAAATACAGTAACTCATGTGCTTATAGAGATATCACCCCTCACCTGAAGTAAGAAGTTGGTCAATAGAAGAGCTCTCAAACTGCTGTACTAGTGTGAGTTGATAGGGAAAAAAACGGTTGGTATAAACATCCTCTTCTCCCACCCTTGTCACCTGGAAAGAAGCTGACATTGTGTATCTAAAGACCAATTGGAAGGAGAAAGGAAGTATTCCTAAGGTTAGAAAGAGGTAGAAGCATTGGTATCTCAAGACTAGTGTTCCTTCTACCTATTGCTGCTTTAAAAACCACCCCAAAATTTAGTGGCTTAAAACAACAACATATATTTTAACATTTATTGCTGGCAGTTTGGTCAGGGCTCTACAGGAATAGCGTGTCTCTCTCCACTCAGCATCAGCTGGGGTGGCTCAAAGGCTGGGGGCTGAAATTCTCTGTCGGCTTACTCACATGTCTGGCAATTAATGTTGGCTGTCAACTGGGACTTTAACAGGGGTTACAGGCCAGAACACCTATACCTTTCCATGTTGCTTGGTCTTCCTCACAACATGGTGGCTAGGTTTCAAGAGTGAGCATCTTGGAAGACAGGGCCAGGCAGAAGTTGTATCATCTTTTCTAACCTAGCCTCAGAAGTCATATAGCATCACTTCAATGCCATTGTTGTTAGGTGCTATTGAGTCAGTTCTGACTCATAGTGACCCTGTGTACTACAGACAGAACACTGCCTGGTCCTGTACCATCTTTACAGTTGTTGTTATGCTTAAGCCCGTTGTTGCAGCCACTGTGTCAGTCCATCTCTTTGAGGGTCTTCCTCATTTTCACTCGCTTCTACTTTACCAACCATGATATCTTTCTCCAGGGGCTGCTCCCTCCTGATAACATGTCCAAAGTATGTGAAACAAAGTCTTGCCATCCTTGCTTCTAAGGAGCATTCTGGCTATACTTCTTCCAAGACAGATTTGTCCATTCTTCTGGCAGTCCACGGTATATTCAATATTCTCTGCCAACACCATAATTCAAAGGCATCAATTCTTCTTTGGTCTTCTTTATTCATTGTCCAGCTGTCACATGCATATGAGACAACTAAAAACACCATGGTTTGGGTCAGGAGCATCTTAGTCCTCAAAGTGACATCTTTGCTTTTTAACACTTTAAAGAGGTCCTTTGCAGCAGATTTGCTCAATGAAATTCCTTGTTTGATTTCTTGACTGCTGCTTTCACGGGTGTTGATTGTGGATCCAAGTAAAATGAAATCCTTGACAACTTCAATCTTTTTTCCATGTATCATGATGCTGCTTATTGGGCCAGTTGTGAGGATTTTTGTTTTCTTTACGTTAAGGTGTAATCCATACTGAAGGCTGTAGTCTTTAATCACTTCAACGCATTCTATTAATTAAAAATGGGTTACTAGAGTTAGCTCCCATTCAAAGCGAGGGGAGTTAGACTCCAATTATGATGGGAGGAATATACAAGAATTTGCAGACATATCATAAAACACCCACAACTGTGTAAATGGCAGGGGTTTTTGGCAGGTCTTGTCATTGGTGGAGGCCCCATGCTCCACCCCTGTCAGCACCCTGAAAAAGCGTGGAATCTCAGAGACAGATCATTGCTTTCAGACCCCAGTCTCAGAAAAGACCCAGTACCCACAGGTGTGAGTAACATGGCAGAAAGACTCATCATCCAAAGGGCCATGGGCTTGAAAAATCAGCATTTCAGGAGTAAGCCTAGTATAGAAGACTCTTCTTCCATTATTAGACCTCCAAATGAGATCCTAGATTCTTGTATGATCTCAGGGAGTGAAAGGGCTCTCAAAACCGCAACTGAGATTGAATTTCCCACCAGCCTGATGAGTGAGGGCTTACAGTAAGATTTAATTTGACTCGAAGTAATGGGTTTCTTTTACCTGAGCTATGAAGCAAAATTCATACCCATTCTTCAGGGACCAGGCACATATGGGTTGCAGTAGGGTATGAATTACATAAGCTTTTCACTGTAAATAGATCTTTGTATAGGTGCCCCTACCCCATCCACCCAAAACAGCATAGCAGAGAGAATTCTCAACTCACCAGTTCCATTCTGACAACTCATCTGTGGTCCCAAACAGCAGTGGTGACTGCTGCTTTTCCCTCCTGACAGCTATTGTCATGAGCATGATTAGAAAAATAAAATTAACATGGCATTATTCGAGTAGGGGTGGGATAGGGAGTGGAGAACGGCTGAGAAAAGCTGACCCTGTGCAGACCCTGGACAGGGTGAATATGGTTAAGCATCACCAACCTCCCTTCTGCCCTGCCCACAGGTATCCTTTCCCATTGGACCTGAATGCTTTTTACCTCCCTTTTTACACTTCTTGAAATGCCACCAATAAGAGATACAATTAAGCTGACATACCCCTCTAGAAGATTTAAAGGGTGATCAGTTGGTTCATTAATTTTGTAACAGGACAGTCTGGTTGAATCAGGGACTCATTACTCACCCCTCCGTTAGTAAGAGGAGGTCTTGGTTACTGCTGAGGAGAAATGGATGAGATATTTGCAGCTATATATTTATATAGGAGCACAGTGGTCCCGTGGGAGGAAAGAGGCAAAAACTCTAACTTAATCTCTTGGAGGTTCAGAGTTATGAAATTTTGCCTATTGGCCTGTGGTGACCTCATCAGGTAAGAATGTAGAAGGGGTGATGAGGCCTCAGAAAGAGAATTCTCCATGAGGGGTAAAGGAAATTGAACCAATGCACTGGGTTTTGCACCAAAGGTGAGAAGTGAAAAGGCGTGTTGGTTCCAGGTCTGTGGGGGTGGCTGCCCTACCACCAATCACAGCAACAAGAGCAATTCAACCCATATACCTTCCATCCACCCTTATTTCAGCCTTGTGTCAACTCTAAGCTTCAGAGGTGACAAACTGGGCAAGCAAAGACCACCTGAAGTGAGTGACCTCATCACACCAGACTCCAAAAAGCAAAATAAAATAAATTCAACTACATAAAAATTAAAATGTCTATATGGAAGAAAATTCTACAAAGTGAAGAGACTAATGATAAAGTGATGCAGAATGTTTGCAGCACATACAACAGACGAAGAGATAATTTCCTTATTTTACAAAAAGCTCACAAAAATCAATAAGAATAAATATGAACAGACCAACCAAAAAATGAGCAAAGGATATGAAAGGCAGTTTTTGGAAAAACAAATGCAAATAGGCAATAAATGGATGAAAAGATGTTCACCTTGCCTCAAATTAAAAGCAAGCAAATCCAAACAACAGTGAAATGCCATTTTTCGCCCATCAGATTAGCAAAAATTAAAAAAGTTTGATAATACTCAGTGTTGATGAAACAGAGAGTCTCATTCAAAGTTGGTGTGCATAAAACTGGATATAATATTTTGGTAGGGTATTTTGGCAATATCAGTCATAATTGTAAATGCATATACCTTTTGATCCATTGGCAAGAATTTAGTCTACATATATATTCACAAAAATTCACCAGGTTGTAGGTACAGGAATGTTCATTGCAACATTGTAAAATGGAAAAAAATGGGAGAATGGGGGTTGGTTATCCTAATTATGACACATCCAGATGATGTAATATCATGCAGTCATTAAAAGGAATGTGATAAACATTTCCAAGCTATTAAAGGAAAAAAGGAAAGTGCAGAACAGTATGCATAAAATGGTCCCATTTACATGAATAAAAAAGAATATACATGCCAGTGTATGCATAAGATATTTCTAGAAAGTTTCACATACACACAGGAAACGTGAATGGGGAGTCAGGAGTGGGAGAAAACAATTTTTCTTTTTATTTCATGTGTATCCTTTATATTTGTGTTTTTTCCAACCATTTGTATATCTTTTTTTTTTTTTTCCCTTATGGGCCTGTCTAATCTTTGGCTGAAGGGTGAACCTCAGGAGTGACTTCATTACTGAGCTAAAAGGGTATCCAGGGGCCATACTCTCGGGGTTTCTCCAGTCTCTGTCAAACCAGCCATTTGCATACCTTGCTTGTATTTTTTTTTTAAGATTTACAGAAACTCCCCCTGTGTTACTATAGCCTATTTATATGTCTGTGTTCCATATGAGGGGAGTCCCTGCGTAGTTCAAATGGTTAACGAGCTGGCTGCTGCTAGCTGAAAGATTGGAGGTTCCAGTCTACCCAAAGGCACCTTGGAAGAAGGTCTTGGCAATCTACTTCCAAAAAATCAGCCACTGAAAACCCTGTGGAGCACAGATCTACCCTGACACGCATGAGGTCCCAGTGAATCAGAATTGACTTGATGGCAACCGGTTTTTGGTTCCATATGAATCTGAACCTACTGGATAGGTCAATACTCAGCAGAAGGCATCCCTGTGTGGGGCAGATGACTGGTAATTGCCTGATTTATGAGCATCACATGAGATACTGGAAGGGGCTTGGAAATTTGAGATCCTCCACGAACAAGGGAAAGCTAAAACAGTGAGATATATGGGCTAATACTGAAATTTCTCTGTACTTAAAGACTAGTGGGATCTAGGAAAACTTGAGTCCCAAGAGTATGTGATTTCTCTCTAGCCCTCCAGCCTCTGCCCTAAATCTAGTTAAAGTTTTAGGTGGTATTATTATCTGGGGCAGAAATTAAATGTGCCATCCATTATTGAATGAAAATAGAATTTTGAAAACATTAATTCTTGAACAAAACTCCCACGAATGAAGGACTGGTCCTTTGACTTTATAAATATCTTGTGATTTATTTTCCAAGCAGCAGTGCTGGCCTGCCCGGGGACAAGAAAACAGAAGTCTTGACGGGTAACTCTGGATAAGAGCAAGGCAATATCTCAGAATGAAGACACCTGACATCACAGCACTCTTCATGCAATGAATCCCAGTAAGAAGAGTGTAACGCTAGCATGACAGTGATCCACATCTTCCAGTCTTAGAGTCTAAGTGTTGTAGCCAAAGAAAGAGTACAGTAGTTTCAAATAAATTCAAACCCATTACCTCCAATTCTCATTCACTGTGGAAATAATACATAGTCTATAATGACAGTTCTCAAACTTTAGTGGGCATTAGAATCACCTGGAATGCACGTTAAAGTAGATTGCTGGGTCCCATCCCCAGAGTACCTGATGCATGGGTCTGGGTTGGGGCCTGAGAATTTGCATTCTAACAAGTTCCCAGGTGAAGCTGATGCTGCTGATCTTGGGACCACACTCTGAGAGTCACTGGTTTATAAGAATCCATCATTCCCCCCTTCCTCCCGTCAGTAACCGTTATATCCTTCAGCTATTCTCATGCTTTTTCTCCTTAAAACTCTCCTAAAAAGAACCTTCCTTTCACAATCCCCAAATTCTGGATTTCTTTTCCCCTTTCCCTTTTCCTGCCATATCCACATTCCAAAAAGCCCATGTGGCAATGGCAGGGCCTCCCTGAATGCTGGGGAAGAGGAGGAAACTCAGCAGGCAAAATCTGAATCTTCTTTCACAGATAGGCAAAGACTTGTCATGAGACAAGCGGTCACTAATCTTCCACTGGGATCTGGGCACACCAGCAGGATACTGCAGGGATGGGTTTGATCTCTGAATCTCCCCCGTGGCTGCCTGAGTATGGGGACGAACTGGGGAAGAATGATCCAGAATGTTTGTATCAGTGGGGCCTGACTCCTTTCAGAGCCGTCTCATCACTCACCTTTTCTGCTCCTCATCCCCCGCCCCGCACCACTTCCAGGGCCTCTCATCCCCTTTTCAGCTGAATGGCCCTGAGGGGCTGAGTTCTCAGGCTGGTGTCAGGCCAACTCACATGGATCACCTCAGAGGGGAGTAGGGCCCCTGGGGAAACAAGCAGGGCAAGTCTTTTGCTGGAAAATGGTAGGGTCTCTCCTGCCCCTCACCTGTCCATGTTGCTAGAGGAAAAGAAAAGAAGGAAGGAAAGAGGGGAGGAAGGAAGGAAGGCAAGACAAAAGGAAGGATGACAAGAGGGATGGAGGAAGGAAGGAGTGAGGGAGCGAAGGCAATAATCTGGTTTAGAGTTTACATAGGTAGCATGAGCTGAACAAACCCTCTTCAAAAAGCTATGCTTTGTCCTTCTCTGGGTGGTATTAATCTTCTAGGTAGAAGCAGCTCTTGTTGAAACTCGAAAGTACTTTTCTGGAAGGAGGGAGCTACAGTCCAACAGTTAAATGGCTATTCTCTTAGGGCAGTAGTTCTTAAACTTTGATGTGTATAGGAATCCCTGTGTTATGGATTGAAATGTGTCTCCTCAAAATGTGTATCAACTTGGCAAGGCCATGATTGCCAGTATTGTGTGATTGTCCACCATTTTGTCATCTGATGTGGTTTTCCTATGTATTGTAAATCCTACCTCTATGATGTTAACAAGGCAAGATTACAGGCAGTTAGGTTATTGAGAAAGGACTCAATCTACAAGATTGGATTGTCTTTTAAGACAATATCTTTTGAGATATAAAAAAGAGAAGCAAGCAGAGAGACGGGGACCTCATCCACCAAAAAAGTAGAGCCAGGAGAAGAGTGCATCCTTTGGATCTGAGGTCCCTGCGCAGAGAAGCTCCTAGTCCAGGGGGAGCTTGATGACAAGGACCTTCCTTCAGAACTGACAGAGAGAGAAAGCCTTCCCCTGGAGCTATGCCCTGCATTTGGACTTCTAGCCTACTACACTGTGAGAGATTAAACTTCTGTTTGTTGAAGCCATCCACTTGTGGTATTTCTGTTATAGCAGCACTAGATAACTAAGACACCCTGGGAAGTCTTGGTAAAATGCAGATTCTAATTCAGTTGGTCTGGGGTGGGGCCTGAGAGTCTGCATTTCTAACAAGCTCCCTGGTGATCCCATGCTGCTAGTCCAGGGACCACACTTTGTGTAGCGAGGTCATAGAGTATTTAGAACTAGAGGCAACCTTAGAGATAATAAATTTGAATCCAATCATTTTATAAATAATAAAATAGGGTCCCTGAATGGTTCTGTGACCCCAAGGCCATACACCTGGTTAGTAGCAGAACCAGGTCTAGAAGTGGGTCCCCGTACCTCTGGTCCAGGTGCTCTTTCTACTTCCCCAGGAAGGAAACTTACTGTGGCCCAAAGCCAAGGCAGTAATATAAAAACAAGTGCTGGACATACATTTAATTTATTTTTTATTGCGCTTTAAGTGAAAGTTTACAGCTCAAGTTAGTTTCTCATACAAAAATTTATACACACATTATTATGTGACCCTAGTTACTTTCTCTATAATGTGACAGCACACTCCTCCTTTCCACCCCAGATTTCCCGTGTCCATTCAACCGGCTTCTGTCTGTTTCCGTCTTCTCATCTTGCCTCTGGACAGGAGCTGCCCATTTAGTTTCATGTACCTACTTAAACTAAGAAGCACAGTCTTCACAAGTATCATTTTATGTTTTATAGTCCAGTCTAATCTTTGTCTGAAGAGTTGGCTTTGGGAATGGTTTTAGTTCTGGGTTAAGAGAGAGCCTGGGGGCCATGTCTTCCAGTGTTCCTCCAGTCTTGGTCAGACCATTATGTCTTTTTACTAGAATTTGAGTTCTGCACCCCACTTTTCTCCTGCTCCATCAGGGACTGTTGTGTTCCCTGTCAGGGCGGTCATTAGTGCTATCCAGGCACCATCTAGTTCTTCTGGTCTCAGGCTGATGCAGCCTCTGGTTTATGTGGCCCTTTCTGTGTCTTGGGCTAATATTTTCCTTGTGTCTTTGGTGTTCTTCATTCTCCTTTGCTCCAGGTGGGTTGGGACCAATTGATGCATCTTAGATGGCCACTGGCTAGCTTTTAAGACCCCAGACACCACTCACCAAAGTGGGATGCAGAACATTTTCTTAATAAACTTTTTTATGCCAATTGACCTAGATGTCCCCTGCAACCATGGTCCCCAAACCACTGCCCCTGCTACTCTGTCCCTCGAAGTGTTTGGTTCTATTCAGGAAACTTGTTAGCTTTTGGTTTAGTCCAGTTGTGCTGACTTCCCCTGTATTGTGTTGTCCTTCCCTTTACCTAAGATAATTCTTGTCTACTATCTAATTAGTAAATACTCCTCTCCCTCCCTCCCCACCCTGGTGACCATCAAAGAATGTTTTCTTCTGTTTAAACCTTTTCTTGAGTTCTTATAATAGTGGTCTCATACAATATTTGTCCTTTTGTGACTGACTAATTTCACTCAGCATAATGCCTTCCAGATTCATCCATGTTATGAGATGTTTTGCGGATTCGTCGTTGTTCTTTATGGGCACACATTTTAAAAGGAGTATGTGGACCATGGGAAATCAGCATCCAAGTTCACTCTGCCAGTGGTCCCAAAATTGGAGACCCTGGACTGTGAACCTTTTCAGTGAGGAACTGGTTTCTACTGACCAATCACCCTGGAAGGCACAGATTTGAGAAAAGCAAAAATGCTGGTGTTTTCTGAGTCTTGGTTGGACCTGGTAATTTATGGTGGTTGTCAACGTTGAGTTAGAATCTTAAGTGGGTGCCTTTTTTGGTCCTTCAGACAGTTCCCAGGAAGACAGCATTGCCCAAAATAATGGGGCCAGGGTGGGACACCGGGATCTTGGCAGGACAAACCCTCAGGAGAAAATCTAAAATGGTGTACTGGAAACCGAGCGGCTGTTCAATTCCTGAGAGCCCCACCACTTCCTAGGCTCTCTCATTTTTTATATTGGTATTCCTTTTTGTTTTGAAAGTAGCCCTTTGTTCAAGATAGCTGGGAATTTTGGAATTGGTGGTAAAACTCTGAAGGAAGGAGAACATTTATTCTGTAGTGTTGACCAGAGCAAACCATTGTCATCCTGTGGTAAGCTGGGCTGCTACAGGAAGACACCAGGATTGGATGCTGAAAGAGTTAATTTTGGGCCTGGTTTTACTGCTTACCGGCTCTTGAGAGGGTTTCTAGAAAAGTGGTACCACTCATTCATTTATTCACTCACTCATTTTATCAATCAAAGATTTATTGATCACCAACTGTTTTTGTTGTTGTTGTTGTTGCACTTTAGATGAAGGTTTATGAACAAGCCAGTTTCTCATTAAACAGTTAGTACATATATTGTTTTATGACATTGGTTAACAACACCACAACATGTCAACACTCTCCTTTCTCAACCTTGGGTTCTGTATTACCAGCTTTCCTGTCCACTCCTGCCTTCTAGTCCTTCCTCCTGGGCTAGGGTGCCCCTTTAGTCTCATTTTGTTTTATGGGCCTGTCTAATTTTTGGCTGAAGGGTGAACCTTGGGAGTGACTTCGTTGCTGAGCTAAAAGGAAGTCTGGGGTCCATAATCTCAGGGTTTCTCCAGTCTCTGTAAGTCTGATCTTTTTTTGTGAGTTAGAATTTTGTTCTACATTTTTCTCCAGCTCTGTCCAGGACCCTCTATTGTGATCCCTGTCAGAGCAGTC
>NW_004443947.1:22607687-22619177 GCF_000243295.1 Trichechus manatus latirostris | reverse complement strand
AGTTAGAATTTTGTTCTACATTTTTCTCCAGCTCTGTCCAGGACCCTCTATTGTGATCCCTGTCAGAGCAGTCAGTGGTGGTAGCCGGGTACCATCTAGTTGTACTGGACTCAGTCTGGTGGAGGCCATGGTAGTTGTGGTCCATTAGTCCTTTGGATTAATCTTTCCCTTGTATCTTTAGTTTTCTTCATTCTCTCTTGCTCCAAAGGGGTGAGACCAGTGGAGTATCTTAGATGGCTGCTCACAAGTTTTTAAGACCCCAGACACTACTCACCAAAGTAGAATGTAGAATGTTTTCTTTATAAACTATGTTATGCCAATTGAGCTAGATGTTCCCCGAGACCATGGTCCCCACAGCCCTCATCCCAGCAATTCAGTCCCTCAGGGAGTTTGGATATATCTATGGAGCTTCAATGACCTTGCCTTGTACAAGTTGTACTGGCTTTCCAAGTATTGTGTGCTCTTACTCTTCACCAAAGTTTCCACTTATCTATTGTTTATTTAGTGTTTTTCTATCCCTACCCCTGCCCTCCTTCTTAACCATCAAAGATTGTTTCTTTTTGTGTGTAAACCTTTTTATGAGTTTTTATACTAGTGGTCTCATACAATATTTGTTCTTTTGTGATTGACTTATTTCACTCAGCATAATGCCCTCCAGATTCATCCATGTTATGAGATGCTTCACAGATTCATCATTATTCTTTATTGTTGCATAATACTCCATTGTGTGTATGTACCACAGTTTGTTTATCCATTCATCTGTTGATGGGCATCTACGTTGTTTCCATTTTTTGCTATTGTGAACAATGCTGCAATGAACATGTGTATACATATGTCTATTCCTGTGACGACTCTTATTTATCTAGGATATATTCCTAGGAGTGGGGTTGCTGTATCATATGGTATTTCTATTTCTAGCTTTCTAAGGAAGCACTATATCATTTTCCAAAATGGCTGTATCATTTTGCATTCCCACCAGCAGTTGAGCACCAACTCTTGTGCCAGAATTCATAGACATGAAAAATTCCCTTTACGCTCCCAGGGGATTCACAGACTATTACGAGAGATGGATCAACTAACTAATAATTATAATACAGCTGAGAGAAGTACAGAGCTGCTGGGAGGTGAAAAAAGTTAACTCACTTGGCTATTAGCCAAAAGGTTGGAGGTCTGAGTCCACCCAGAGGCACCTTGGAAGAAAGGCCTGATAATCTACTACCAAAAAATCAGCCATTGAAAACCCGATGGAGCACAGTTCTACTCCGGCA
The DNA here is from genome assembly GCF_000243295.1 of Trichechus manatus latirostris. Lineage (NCBI taxonomy): Eukaryota > Metazoa > Chordata > Mammalia > Sirenia > Trichechidae > Trichechus > Trichechus manatus. The sequence goes on along the minus strand of NW_004443947.1, from coordinate 22,617,909 downwards.
CACATTGAGTTGTCATGAGTTGGAGTCGACTCCATGGCAGCTGGTTAGGTTAGGTTGGGTTATGAGAGAGACAGGAGCAGAAAGGAGGGGCAGTGACATCAGATGGGTTAACGGAAGATGGCTTCCTGGAAGTTGTGAACAGAGTCTTGATGGAAGAGTGGGAGTAGGGTTGGGAACACAGAAAGAACCTCCTCTGCACAGAGAACAACATGCACATGGCCTTGAAGCTGCACAAATCGCTCAGAGAATTGCAAGTCCTTCAGTGTGGTTGGCTCACAGGGTCCCTGTTGGTGTGATGTGGGTGAGGTCAGGTCACAAAGGACCTTGTGCACTGAGCTGAGGCAAGTTTCAATTAGACAAAGCTGTGAAGGGAAATTTTATGTAATTAGTTATAATCACAGCTGTAATCATTATAATAATCACTGCATTCAGGAAGCCCTTCAATATCATTTAATCCTTACAACAGCCCTGTGAGGTCAGTACTGATGTTATACCGGTAGTACAGATGTGGACTTTGAGGCTCAGAGAGAATGAATAACTCACAGCTGGGCAACTGAGGTTCCTAACAGCAGTGCTCTCAACCCCATCAGATCCAAAGCACCCTTTTGTAGTAACTATTTTAAACTCCCCTTGTTGTGGTTGTTAGGTGCCATCTGAAAGAACTGCCCCATAGCATTTTCTTGACTGTAATCTTTATGGGAGCAGATTGACCAGTCTTTCTCTTGCAGTGCCGATGGGTGGGTTCGAATTGCCAATCTTTGGATAGCAGCTGAGCGCTTAACCATTGTGCTACCAGGGCTCCTTAAACCTCTCTGGTTATTTGGAAATGAAATTCAAACATAATATAATCAGGTAGACACATAATTAAAAAAATGAATATAATGCCTATCTGTAACATAATTAAAAAATAAGAGAAAAATACTCGATAATAAAATAATATGCATTTCAATATGCAAATGTTCATACCTGACTACTCTCAAAACATAATCAATGCACTTATATGTAGGATCCCCTTGAATTTAAGAGCTACAGAGGCAGACTGACACCGGGGTGTTGGAGCAATGAAGTAAATACTATGAGCAGGGGTGCCAATGGTGACCCAATTTTCTGAACTGGTGAAAAATCCTTGGTAAAGTTCTGAATAACAAAATAGAATATTCTCTCTAAGACTGATGGCTGAAATGGGATTTGGATCCTGATCAGCTAATTCCAGAGCTTAAGCAAATAATCCCTACATGGGATGATTGTACCCCATGGAGGTGACCTCCTATCTCAGGGCACGAGGGGCAGGCTGGAGGGCCTGGAAAGACCCCCGGGAGAGCTGGTGTAGTTTGGCTGAGCCCCAGATGTCTTAGTTGTCTAGTGTTGCCTTAACACAAATATTACAACTGAGTGGCTTTAAAGAGCAGAAATTTATTTTCTCAGAGTTCAGGAGGCTAGAAGTCTGATTTCAGGGCATGGCTGTAGGTGGAGGTCCTTCCCTGTCTCTCTCAGCCCCTAAAAGCTGCCAGCAGTCATTGTAGATGCATCTATCTCCATCATCTGCCTTGCTCTTCTCCCTGTATGTGTCTCTGCATCTATCCTGCTCTTTTTGTAACTCGGAAGTGATTAGATTCAGAACCGCCCCCTCCAACGTGGGCATGACCCAACCAACACAACAAAGAAAATTCCATTTCCAAATTAGGATCACATCCACAGGGGCCAAGACTTCAGTATATATCCTTGGGAGACACAATTCAATCCATAACACCAGTTTTCCCCATAGAACTTTGGGATAATAAGTTAGGCTGCTTTGCCTGCTTACCATTGTTTTCCCAGTGGTTGGGGTCCCTTCAGTTCTCAGCTTTTGACTGAGAGGTTCTCCCAGTTTTTCAGTGGAGGCTTCCAAGTGTTTTGACTAGGATATAACAGAACTCTAACCTCATCTATAAGTTCCACAGTTTCCCATCAGACTTACTTAAAAAATAAGACTCAGAGAACAAAAGACTATTCATGGATTTTACAAATATTCGTTGAACCCTAATTTTTTGGCAATAAATTGTTGTTAACAAACCACCCCAAATCTTAGTGACCTAAAAACAACAATAATCAATTATTTCTCAAGATCTAATGAATTGATTGCGAGGTTCTTCTGCTTCACATGGTGTTGGTTGGGGCACATTGATGGCAGTTTGTCAATCAGGGACCTTGTTTCTCCATTACATGAGCTCCTCCATACGACTGCTTTGGCCTCCTCACAGCATGGCCACTAGATTCCTAAATGAAGTCTCCTGAACAGCGAAGACAGGGTGCAGATCTTTAAAGGCAGAGCCTCACAAGTCACACAGTATAATTTTCGCAGTATTCTAGTGGTCAAAACAAGTTGTGGGACCAGCCCCGATTCTCGGAGAGGCAAAATAGACTCCATATATCTATGGAGTGTGGCAAAAATTTATGGTCATCTTTAATCCATCAAAACATACTATGTGCCAGGCACAGTGCTAGATTCTTGGGGATATAATGGTGAGCAAAATCAGACACACTCTCCACTGTAATGGAGCTTATAGTCTGGTAGTCAAGGAAAGCAAACAGTTAACTCCAAAAGTAAATGTATAAGTAGAAGGGCTATGATGGGAGGTGTCTGATGCCATAAGAGAATAAAACAGGGTCCAGGAAAGTCAGAGAAGACTTCCTTGATAAATTCACACTCAAGCTGAGATCTGAAGAATCAGTGGAGTTATTTAAGTTGCATGTATGCCTGGCATATGGTAAATCCTCAACTACTTGTTGAATGAATAAATGCATGAATGAAATATGAGTATGTGCAAAATCCCTCTGGTGGGAAGGTTAGTGTAGCTGGAGAGCAGAAGGTGGACAGTTGTGGCATGAGATAAGGACCATGTAGATGTGTGTGTGTGTACGTATGTATGTGTGTTTGGCGAAAGCTTACACAGGAAATTAGGTTCTCATTTAGCAATTTCTATACATATTATTCAGTGACATTGGTTACATTCTTCACAATGTATTAGCATTCTTGTTATTTCCATTTTGGTTGTCCTGTTTCCATTAATCCAACTTCGCTGCCTCCCCTTGCCTTTTCATCTTTGGTCTAGGGTAAATGTTAACCATTTAGTTTCATCTAGATGATTGTTTTGAGGAGAACAGTGCTCATGGGTGATATTATTTATTTTATGGGCCAATCTGTCATTTGGCTGAAAGGTGACCCGTGGGAGTGGTTTGAGTTCCAGATTTAAAGAGTATCTCAGGGCAATAGTCTCAGGGGTTCGTCTAGTCTCTGCTGGTCCAGTAAGTCTGGCCTTCTTAAGGAATTTGTTTAGTTCTACATTTTTCTCCCATTCTATCCGGGACCATCTACTGAGTCCCTAGACCATATAGATTCTTGAAGGCCATGTTGAGGATTTAAGTCTTCAGCCTCAGAGCCAAAAACAAACAAAACCCAAAACCAAACAAACCAAAACAACAACAAAAAAACCAGTTGCCACAGTGTCAATTCCAACTCATGGCAACCTCATGTGTTTCAGGGTAGAACTGCGCTCCGCAGGGTTTTCAGTGGCTAATTTTTTGGAAGTAGATCATTAGGCCTTTCTTCAGAGGCACTTCTTGGTGGACTTGAACTGCTAACTTTTTGGTTAGCAGCCGAGCATGTCAACTGTTTCTACCACTCAGAGACTCAGAGCTATCGGTGTTAATCCAAAGAACATTGGCATAATAAGATTTGGGCTCTGAGAAGTTCACCTTGACTGTAATGTGGAGAATAAAATGATTTAGAGAGAGAGCCGGTGGGCAGGAGTTGCAGATGTGGAGGGAGGAGGGAGATCGGTTAGGATGCTATGCAGTAATCCAGGAAAATGAAGGTAGTACTGAAGCCAGGTGATGGATATAGAGTTAGAGAGAACCCTGAGGAATTCTGTGAAGACTCTGGGAAAGAAAGGTTCTGAATGAGTGGCCAATTCCCCTTCCATCAGCTCCCACTGCCCTGGGAGCCTGTGGAAATCTATAGGTAGCCGGGACTAGCTGGAGGGGATCTGAGCCCCTGGAGGGCAAATTGTGGCCCTATCCAGGGAAGGTAGAGAGGGTGAGGCAAAGCTGACTTGCTGTCACCCCTAAAAGCTGAAGTACAGGCTAGGTGCCAGGCCCTCTGCCCCCCTCAGGCTCTGAAAAGGAATATTGATTTCCACAGCTGAGAATATAATTTTGGCACTTGCTTTCAAGCCTCTTACCTTGCACTGCTCTTACCCCGGGGAGGAGTGAGAGCACAGTGCCGAAGATCAATGACTGTGAACAGGCTAGGGGAGAGGTGAGCAGGGTTTCTTTACTCAGCTTGTACTGTTCCACGGTGGTGCACGAATGAATCGCTGTCAACTCTGAGACACACAAGCCCACAGAGACAGGGGCCGAGCCATCAAGGATTCGCCAGCAGCAGCACTGCTCAATTGTTATTTTTAACTTTAATGAATCTCTAGTACCCACCATCCAGGTCCGACAATGACCAGCTCATGGCCAAGCTTGTTTCATCTATACCCCTAGCTTCTCTCCCTGTTTGAAGCAAATCCTAGACAGCATATAATTTCATCTGTAAATATTTTATTTAGTATGGTTCTCTAAAATGAAATGGCTCTTTAATTAAAAAATCAACACAATAATACCATTACCACACTTAAAAATACTAACAACAACACAGTACCATTATCACACTTAAACAATCAACGGAAATTACAAAATATCGTCAAATAATCAGTACACGTTTGTGCACTTCTCCCTAGTTGTCTTATAAAAAGTTGTTGTTGTTTTTCCTTTGAATTGGAATCAAATAAAGTCCATACATTGCAATTGATTGCTATGCCTCTTAGTTCTCTTATGATCCATGGGTTCTCTCTCTATCTCTTTTTAAAAATTTTCCTTGCAATTATTTTATGGAAGAAACTGGGTGGCTTGTCTTGTAGAGCTTCCTACACATCACTCTTGCCAATGACGTCTCTGTGGTGACATTCAACAGCTACTCCTGCCCTTTGGGTTTCCTGTAAATTGGTAGTTGGATGTAGAAGTTTGATTAAATTCACCATCAAGTGTTTCTGCAAGACCCCTTCAGTGGTGGTACTCTGTTCTTCTATCAGGAGGCACACAGTGCCTATGTGTCCGTCTCTGCAATGTGGGCAGCATCGATCATTGCTTAGATCCATTAACTCATTAGGACTGCAACATGGTGATGGATTAATTCTGTATTCTTTCTTCTTTTATTCTCTAGAATACTTCCACACAGAGAAACTTTCCCGCACCAACGATTTGATTATCCTGACGCATAGTTCTTATAGAAAAACATGATAAATGCTTAATACTTTCCTGTTTCTTATCAGTTTTCTAAATACTGTGTGGGTTCTGCAGTAATCTCTAAAGGTGACTAATGAATGTTTTGTAAACATCGTGGATTCAAACAAATTGGAAATGTTTTGCGGGTTATTGATGTGCAAACTGTCCATCTTTGGCCAATGAAAGCCTCTTCAGGTTGGCTCCTGAGTCCTTTGGATATATTCTTAGTCATCTTTGATCACTTTCTTGCTTTCTGGTGTAACAAATGCGCCAGCTCATTTTGTACATTTCCTGCCCCAGACCTGAAGTCAGCCTTTTCTCCAAAGAGTCCTGGTTTCTTTTAGTGAAAAATGGTACTGAGAGATAACAATCTAGGCATAAGGCTGTTCAGTGCTTCTGGATTGTTGTTTCTAGGCCTTTCCAGTGGATAAACTTGAACATATGTATCATACTGATATGTCTCAGACTGATCATTTTTACTCAAATTCAGAATTACAAGGTTTGTTCTTACCGTCATCTATCTTACATTTGTATTTCCTTTTTCTGATGTTGAAACCCTGGTTTTCAATGATACCCACAAAGTTACTCATTCGATTTATTCCACTTGACATTCACAATAGTCTAAGGATGACAATACCAACATTACCGCCACCAATATGATCACTTAAAACAGGTTTGTTTACTTGTTATTATTTTCCAGTTCTTTTTGTCCTTAAGACATATCTTAGTAGGGCTGTATGGTCAAATTACTGTGCTTTAAAGCCACTTTGAATAGTTCTGCTTCATACGGTATGTCAAAAACTGGTTACACATTTAAGTTGCTTTTCTTCATTTTACTTTTAATTTTTAGAGGGTGCTTTTTAAAACAAGATAAATTAAAAGAAGTTTTTACTACCTTCACCTTACTCCCTCCCTCTTTAAGTAACCACTTAAAATGTTATGGTTTAGATTTCTATTGTTTATATACATATTTAATGTATTTGTGTGTGTGCGCAGTTTGTATCTGCCACCTTCCCTTTCTTAGATAAATCGTAGCATGAAAAAACCAGTTGCCCTCGAGTTGATTCTGTCTCATGGAGACCCCGACTCATGGTGACCTCATGTGTCTCAGAGTATAACTGTGCTTGATAGGGTTGTCAATGACTGATTTTTCAAAAGTAGATTACCAGGCCTTTCTTCTGAGGTGATTCTAGGTGGACTCAAACTGCCAACCTTTCAGTTAGCAGCCAAAAATGTTAACTGTTTGCACTACCGAGGGACTCCAAACTGTAGCACATTATGCATACACAGGAACCTTGGTAGTGCAGTGGTTAAGCACTCAGCTGCTAACCAAAGATCAACGATTTGAACCCATCGGCCGCTTCGTGGGAGAAAGATGTGGCAGTCTGCTTCTGTGAAGATTACAGCCTTGGAAGCTCTATGGGGCAGCTCTACTCTGTCCTATAGGGTTGCTATGAGTTGGAATCAATTCTATGGCAACAGGTTTATACATACACACATACATATTTTACCATTTTGCTTTAAGAAAACATAATAATATAAAAAACTGGGTTCAAATGTGAGCTATGCCACTTACTAGTTATATGACCTTGGGCATGTATCTTAATCTCTCTGAGCCTCAGTTTCCTCATCTGTAAAATGGGAGCAATAATACCCACCTTGCAGGGTTGTTGTGAAAGTTATATGTACAAGCACTAGTAGGTTCTCAATGTATAGTAGCTCTAATGATTTTGTAGGTATAATAATTAATGATCATTTTTATGCATTTCACATCTGATGAGACCCTGTCATTCCCCATTCAATGTCCCATAAAAAGCCAAAACAAATCCGTTGCTGTTAAGTCAATTCTGACTTATAGTGACCCTATAGGACGGAGTAGAACTCCCTCATAAGGTTTCCAAGGAGCGGCTGATAGATGCGAACTGCCGACCTTTTGGTTAGCAGCCTGAGCTCTTAAGCACTGTGAAGCTTAGAAAGGGTGGGTGAGGAATTTGACTCATTAAATAAGGACTCTGAGAATTAAAACCCTAATACTAGCAGGAGCCCTTAGAGACCTGGGCAGCTATCCTGCTTATTTTACAGGGAGAGAAATAGAGACCCAAAGAGATGGAGGGACTTGCCCAATGTCACAAATAGGAAGGGAAAAGCCTGCCTCGTGACGCCCAGTGCAATAATTTTTCACGGTAACTATTCTCTAAGAGAAAGCTCATCATTTGCAATTGGTAAAAGGTTCTCTGCACATTCCCGGGTTCTGGCTGTAAAAGGAGAAACTTGGTGAGGGATGGCTCAGGGGAACTATGCCTTGAAGAAGAGTTTCTTCTCTTACTTGGTATGTAAACATAGTAACAAGGACCGGAGCTGGTCTTTATCAGTGAGCGACAACAACAACAAAAAAACCCAAACCCGGTGTTGCCCTGGAGTCGATTCCAACTTACAGCGACCCCGCAGGGCGCAGTAGAACTGCCCCATAGGGTTTCCAAGGAGCAGCTGCTGGATTAAAACTGCTGACCTTTTGGTTAGCAGCTGAGCTCTTAACCACTGCGCCACCAGGGCTCCATCGGTGAGCAAGGGCTCCTTAATACATCCAGTTGGGGATTGTGATGACAAGGAAGTTCAAGTCACAGTCGCTTACCCTCTAACCCAAGACCAAACCCACTGCCAGTAAGTTGACTCGGACTCATAGCGACCCTATAGAACAGAGTAGAACTGCCCCATAGGGTTTCCAAGGCTGTAATCTTTATGGAAACAGACTGCCACATCTTTCTCCCGTGAAGTGGCTGGTGGGTTTGAACTGCTGACATTTCAGTTAGCAGCTGAGTGCTTAACCACTGTGCCACCAAGTCTCCTTCCCTTGCCCTCAAAGAGCTTTAAAACAATTAAAACAATTCCAAGCTCATTTAAAAACCAAACATGGCTGTAAAAATGTGTGTCAGGGCTTAAATTACCTATAAATAATAATTCATTTTAAAGACATTATTTTATTTCATTACAACAGCCTTACAAAATGGCTACTATTATTGCTTCTATTTTACATGTAAGGAAACTCAGGCTGAAGTAGGCTTTGTGACGTTCCCTAAATTACATAGCTAACACCTGTTTGAATTCAGAGCTGTCGGCCCCAACTCCCCTGCTCTCAGATGCTAACAGGAGTATGGTGCTTTTTTCAATTTAACCCATTTCCACACTAACTTGATTTGGACAAAGAGAGAAGGGAAAGAGAGAGTGGGTATTCCAGAATAATTGCAATCTTTTGATATTTAGTTAGTTAGTTAGTTCATTCACTCACTTATTCATTCATTTATTCTTTGCTTACTAAGTGCCTTAAGAATCTGAACTTTAAAGCCAGACTTAGCTTCCTCATCAGTAAAATGGGGATAATAGTACTTCCTCCTGAGTCATCAAAAATTTAATGAGTTAATATGTGAAAGCACTTAGACCTGTGCCTGGTCTATGCTAAGAGCTTTATAGTCGTCAGTTGCAAAGTTGCTGCTGCTGATCAGCTTTGTGTTCAGTGATCTGTGTGTTAGCAGAAAGGATCAAGAGTCCTGGGCTCTGGTTTAGCTCTGCAACCAGTGAGTCACATGATCATGGACAAGTTATCTGTCACCTTTGAACCTCAGTTTTCTCTTCCGTAAAAGAGAGTGGTTTGCCACACAATGATCTCTCCACCTCCATGTTCCAATGTTTTGAGGGGCCTGCCCTTTGTTCTCCTCACACAGAAACTGATCTTAAAAGCAGTGGTTATAGCTAGAAGCTAAACAAACAAACAAAAATTCTATTTCACCTCTCACAGATCAGTGAGGCCAATGCTTATTCTATATGCGCTTCTCAAAGTGTGATTCTCAGACCATCCACATCAGAACCACTGGCTGCTAGCTGAAAATACAGATTCCTGGGTCTCAGGCCAGACCTGCTGAATCAGAGCTTCTGGAGGTGGGGCCTGGTGGAGGTGGAGCATCCCAGGGGATTCCTGTGGGAACTGCTGTTTGAGAACCACTGGAGAAGAGAACAGAGCAGGCTCCTCAAACTTGAACGTGCACATTAGTCAGCTGAGGCTCTCGTTAAAACGCAGGTTCAGATTTAGAAGATCTAAGGTAGGGCCCCAGGTTTGCAGTTCTAACAAGCTCCCAGATGATGCTGATATTGCTGGTCCAGGGGCCACAGTTAGAGTAGCTAAGCTTCCTGCTTTACTCCTGAGCTGCTTGGTCTTGGAAAAAATACTTAATTTCTTTGAGCCCCAGACTTTGATCTATTAAGAGGGATAAAAGAAGTGCCTACATCATGGGATTGTTAGTCAGATTAAACCATATAATGTATGTAAAACCTTTCATGCAGCACCCAGCACATCCAAAACCAGTTACTGTTGAGTCAGTTCCGACTCATGGTGACCCCGTGTATGTCAGAGTAGAACTGTACTCCATAGGGTTTTCAACGGCTGGTTTTTCAGAAGTAGATCACCAGGACTGTCTTCCGTGGCACCTCTGAGTGGACTTGAACCTCCACCTGTTCAGTTAGCAGCTGAGTACTTTAACTGTTCACACCACCCAGGGATTCCACTCAGCACGTGTTATTATTGTTGGGTGCTGTCCAGTCCATTCCAACTCATAGTGGCCCCATGTGACAGAGCAGAACTGCCCCATGGGATTTTCTAGGCTGTGATCTTTATGGAAGCCAATTGCCGGTTTTTTCTCCTGTGGAGCCGCTGGGTGGGTTCCAACAGCCAGCCTTTCGGATAGCAGCTGAGTGCTTAACCATTGCATCACCAGGGCTCCCAGCACATAGGCACTTAAAAAAGATACTTCTGAATAAATATTACTATAGCGAAAGTTCTGTTGACTCAGATGCCCAGGGGGTGAGGTGCTGGGAATGTGCATTTTTTTTTTTTTTTTTTTTTTTTTTTGGTGTGACACTGAGT
>NW_004443947.1:22520688-22604925 GCF_000243295.1 Trichechus manatus latirostris | reverse complement strand
GCTGCTCGCAGGATTCTTTGTTTGTCTTTAATTTTGGTGAGTGTGAATATGATATGTCTTGGTGATTTTCTTTTGGGGTCTCTTCTATATGGGGTTCGTTGAGCTTCTTGGATGGCGGAATGTGCATTTTTTAACTAAGATCTGTAGGTGACTCTTATGTACAAGTAAGCTGAGAACCCAGCACTCTGTCTCTGTCAAGGACAGGAAAATCCCCAGCCTCATTCATGTCCCTCAAATCCCTCAGGCATCCAGTTTGAAAATGTTTGATGCAGGAAGCACTGTTGTGATGCCTTCAGTAAACTGTTGCTCCCAAATAGCACAGGTAATGAGAACTTCGTGAGGCAGCTTTTATTGCTTTCTAAGCAAATGTACATTGGAAGGCTCCTATTTCCCCTCAGGGCATCAGGAATGGCACAAGTCATCAAATACATGGGCATAAACATCTAACTCTCTGATCAGGGCATGTGTGCTAGGAGATGAATGGGAAGGGGTGTCTGGGTGGAATGATGAGCCACTGGCTCAGAGCCCTTGATGGTGACTGAGGTTCCTGTGGGAGGGAAAACCATTTGCTCGACATACTGTTTCCCTTTCCATTGTGGGGCCTCTGGCTGTAACCTGACCTGGATTTAGATTCTGAAGTTTTCATTTATTGCATCGGGAAATGCAATGTCAACAAATCTTTATTGAGCATTCATCACGCTCCACGCTGTGCTGGGTGCAGGGACATGGAAATCAAGAGGACAGTTTACATACCAGGGGTGGTAGAGGCGGGTAATAGGTACATAAACTAACAAATGATTAAGAATGTTTTAGATTCTGATGAGGGCTAAGAAGGCTAAGAAGGAAATAAGCAAAGAATTATAATCAAAAGAAATAGAAAGAGGTTGTCTTTTAAAGCAGGTCAGGGAAGGCCTTTCTGAGGAGGTGATCATTTAGCTGAGGCTTGAAGTATGAGCATAAACCAGCCATTCCAAGGGGGAAGAAGCACATCCCAGGAAACAGGAACAGCACATGTGAAGACTCTGAAGAGGTCACAAGCTTGGCTTGTTGGAAAAACTGAAAGAAAACTGTTGTAGGGGAAAAAATCACAAAGTTTAGTAAAGTAAAAACGAAAGTTTTATTTGGCATATATACAAAAGGACAAAAGTGGGAAGCGGACAAGCAAGCTGCCAGAGCTAGAATGTCTGCCTGAATCCAAGGAAGGTTACAGAATCATCAGTATATATCAACATCACAAAATAGGTAGAATCATTGAAAGCGTCACGTTTTCACTGATTGGCTAGAAATTGTGATCTTACATTTGGAATCATCTTTCTTAACAATCATTGGCACAGGTTTCAGTTACGAAAGTCAGGAGGGTCTTCATTGGCCCAACAAATTCCTGGTCACTAAATGTTAATAGAAAAAGACAAAAGGTGAGAAGTCCTTTGGGTTAGGTTTTATTGCCCTTTTGTGAAAACTTCCTTAAAATAATTTCTGAGATTATCCCATCTGTTGTCTTATCTCAGGGCCCAGTTGATGTGTCTTTGTGAGTCTGTGAGGGCCCAGCTCCTCCTGGGTCACATTCTCTATGCTCAAGGAGAGGGAATAATAACTCCAATATTATATCCTAAATCAAAACCAATATGATGGGAGTGTGTAGGGGAGGTGGGTGGGGACAGTGACCCAAAATGAGGCTGGAGAGTTGATTAATAACAGGAGGTTATACTTCTTTTTTTTTTTGAAAAAAAATTTTTTTTTTAAAATTTTACTTTAAATGAAGGTTTACAGAGCAGACTAGTTTCTCATTAAACAATTGTTACACACATTGTTTTGTGATGTTGGTTGCCAACCCCACGACATGTCAACACTCTCTCCTTCTCGACGTTGGTTCCCCATTACCAGCTTTCCTGTCCCCTCCTGCCTTCTCGTCCTTGCCCCTGGGCTGGTGTGCCCATTTAGTCTTGTTTTGTTTTATGGGCCTGTCTAATCTTTGGCTGAAGGGTGAACCTCAGGAGTGACTTCAGTACTGAGCTATAAGTGTGTCTGGGGACCATACTCTCAGGGTTTCTCCAGTCTCTGTCAGGCCAGTAAGTCTGGTCTTTTTTTGTGTGTTTGAATTTTGTTCTACAATTTTCTCCAGCTCTGTCTGGGAGTCTCTGTTGTGGTCCCTGTCAGAGCAGTCAGTGGTGGTAGCCGGGCACCATCTAGCTGTACTGGACTCAGTCCGGTGGTGGCTGTGGTAGTTGTGGTCCGTTAGTCCTTTGAACTAATCTTTTCCTTTTATCTTGTTCTCTTCATTCTCCCTTGCTCCAGACAGTGTGGCACCAGTGGAGTGTCTTAGATGGCCGCTCACAAGCTTTTAAGGCCCCAGGCTCTACTCACCCAAGTAGGATATAGAATATTTTCTTTAAAATCTATGTTATGCCAATTGAGCTAGATGTCCCCTGAGACCATGGTCCCCCAAGCCCTCAGCCCAGTAATTTGGTCCCTCAGGGAATTTGCATGTGTCTGTGGAGCTTCCATGACAATAAGAGGTTATACTTCTTGAGGACTTACAGAGTGCTAGGCACTGTTTAAATGCTTCGTCTGTAATAATCATTTGTAATCACTGTAATGCTCTCAACAACAATTCGAATCATACCTATTTTACAAATAATGAGTCCGAGTCACAGTCAGAGTCAGGTAGGACATAATCTACTTATAATTTGCAATGTCTGTTTCTTGTAAATGTGAGATCAGAAAACTGAATTGGGGGTGGCGCAGTAGTTAAGAGATCTGTTGCTAACCGAAAGTTCAGCAGTTCGAATCCACCAGCTGCTCCTTGGAAACCCTATGGGGCGTTCTGTGAGTCAGAATCAACTTGATTCTTTTTCTGGTTCCTTCTTCTCACACTTTTGGTGCTGTTATCTTCCCTTCCTCCACCCTCATCCCCTTCATTGTCACCCCTGTCTGTTAGAATATTTGAAAGGAGGAACTAAAGTGCAGAAAATTACAGAGGAGGGGATTTCTCTACTTATCAAACCACCATGCACAGCCAACTAAGTTTTGCTAATATTTTTTCTCTTTATTTATAAGCACATTTAATAAGCATTCATTAAGCACAGTATAACACAGTGGTTCAGGGCAAGGAATCAGACAGAACTGGGTTGAATGTGAGCTCTGCCATTAATCATATGTCCTGGAGCCTAAGAAGCAATCAGGTGGAAGACGTTCCATTGAAGTAATAAAAAATGGATTGGGGGAGAAATACTACACTAAAAATGTACATCAGTTGTGAGATTATCTTCTTTCTAGAAATGTTGAAATGTCAGGGGGAGCAACATGGTGTTTTAGAATCAAGGAAATAGGGTGTCATTGGGGTTCTTGGGTGGGACAAATGGTTTGCGCTTGACTACTAACCTAAAGGCTGGGTTAAACCCACCCAACAGCACTGCAGAAGGAAGGCCTGGCAATCTTCTTCCATAAAGATTACGGCCAAGAAAACTCTACCGGGCAGTTCTACTCTGTAACACATGGGGTCACCATGAGTCAGAATCAACTTGCTTTTGTATTTTTTGGGGGTGATTTCTCTAAGCCCAGGTATTTCATCTGTAAAATGGATATAATAACACACACCTCACTGAGGTACTGTGAGCAACACTAGATTTGTGAGCACAGGCAGATCAAACATGTGCTTTAGGTACCAGCAAGGAAGACACACCAAGGGAAAAAATGGGGAAAGTTCAACTTTGATGAGGGAATTCAGAATTTTGTAATGACCCATCTAGAAAGAAGCTATTTTAATTTCAAAATGCATGTAGGCTTTTAAAATCTGACTTCCCACGTATAGTTGTTTATATGTTGAATTACATATATTTGAGGGGGCACATGGTCATGTTTCTCTGCCCATGTCCCCAGAAGTCTTCTCTGAGCGCTGATGGGAGGAATGAATGAAATAATACGTGGTAAGTGTTCTGCACAGTGCCCAGCACGAAGCCACGGCTCTGCAAAGGTAGCTTTCATCATTATTAACTCATGTTGGGTCTTGGGTTCTCCACTGGAGAGACACTAAGAGCTGTGAGTAGGGTGACCATATAATTTATCATCCAAACTGGGGCAATTTTGAGAGTGCAAGAAAGTGCTATTATTAATTAAACAGCAATGACAGGCATACATTGAGACTGTCCCAGGCAAGCCAGGACATGTTGTTCCCATAGCCGCAAGGCGCAGGACCTATTGTCCAGGATTTTAACAGCTAATGAAGAGTTGTTGTGTGTTGTCGAGTTGATGCCGACTCATCCAAAACCCAAAACCCACTGCTGCAGAGTCAAGGACAGGTTAACCAGTAAGCACGAATACACCAGCTTACGGTAAGCAAGGCTGGCATGGGCTTACTTGTGCTTAGTTACTAATCTGTAGTGTGCAGTACACATTAGTAAGTGCACACTACAAATTAGTAGGCACAGTTAAGCCCCTGCGTACCTTGCTTGTTGGGTAATCTATCCCTGCATCGAGTCAATTCCGACTATAGCAACCCTGTAGGACAGAGTAGAACTGGCCCATAGGGTTTCCAAGGCTGAAAATGTTTACAGAAGTAAACAGCCACATCTTTCTCCCACAGAGCAGCTGGTGGGTTCGAACAGCTGACCTTTTGGTTAATAGCCACGCTCTTAACCAATGCACCACCAAGGCTCCTGAAGAGTTATTAGCAAACCCCATTGCCTCTAAATTTCACTGAACTCCAAGGCATGGATAATAATCTACCAATATAATGCTGGGGTGTTTTTGTTTGTTTATTTGTTTTTATCTAAAACCAAAGTTTCACATAACAAAAGATCTTGGTTTGAACATGAGATTTTGTTATATAGAATTTTTCTTTGTAAAGCTGTAGCAAGCCAGGGGTGTACTGTTCTGTGTGTTGCAACAGTGAAATTCTCCCTTCTAGGAAGAAAAGATTTTCGTTCTAAATTACAATGTCACAGAGAGAAGAAAGCCAATTACTTTCAGACTCCACTAACCTGAAATTTATATTAAGTTGAGCAGAGGCTAGGACTGATATTCCCTTTTGCATTAGCTATTGGTAAATAAATTTTTAAAATGCTTTTTTCCCCCATATGCATTGTCATAGATTGAATTGTATCCCCCCAAAAATGTGTGTAGCAACTTGGCGAGGTCATGATTCCCAGTATAGTATGATTGTGTTATCTGTTGTGATTTTCTTATGTGTTGTAAACTCTATCACTATGATGAGATTGTATGTGATCTCCTTATGTGTTGTAAATTCTGTCACTGTGTTGAGGTTATACTGATGAGGTTGACAAGATTAGATAGTGTCTTAATGCAATCTCTTTTGAGATATAAAAGAGAGAAGCGAGCAGAGACACATGGGAACCTCATACCACCAAGAAAGCAGTGCCGGGAGCAGAGCGCATCCTTTGGACCTGAGGTTCCTGCGCAGAGAAGCTCCCAGACTGAGGGAAGACTGATGCATCACAAGGACCTTCCTCCAGAGGAAAAAGAAAGAAAAAAGAAAGCCTTCTCCTGGAGCTGATGCCCTGAATTCGGACTTGTAGCCTACTAGACTGTGAGAGAATAAACTTCTCTTTGTTGAAGCCATCCACTTGTGGCATTTCTGTTAGAGCAGCACTAGATGACTAAGACATGCATGAAGTGGAAACACTGGTGGCGCAGTGGTTAAGTGCTACGGCTGCTAACCAAAAGGTCAACAGTTCGAATCCACCAGGTGCTCCTTGGAAACTCTATGGGGCTATTCTGCTCTGTCCTATAGGGTCACTATGAGTTGGAATTGACTCAATGGCAATGAGTTTGGTTTGGTTTTTTTGGTATGCATGAAGTGGGGCTAGATAAGAGATTTATCAAAACCAAACTAAACCCTTTGCCATTGAGTTGATTCTCACTCATAGCTACACCATAGGACAGAGTAGAACTTCCCCGTAGAGTTTCCAAAGAGCAGCTGGTGGATTTGAGCTGCTGACCTTTTGATTAGCAGCCAAGTTCTTAACCACTGAACCACCAGGGCTTCAGATGTGAGATTTAGAGGGTGTTGATTTAGGAAATAATATTGGAGTTATTATTCCCTGTCCTTGAGCATAGAGAATGTGACCCAGCTGGAGCTGGGCTCACAAGGACTCACAAGGACACATCAACTGGGCCCTGTGGTGTAAAGACAATAGCTAAAATAATCTTGGAAAATATCTTTTAGGGAACTTTTCACATAAAGCCAATCAAACAGAACACAAAGGACTTTCTACTCTTACCTTTTTCTATTAGCATTTAGTGAGTAGAAATTTGTTGGACCAATGAAGCCCCTCCTGACTGTCGTTACTGAATCCTGTACCAATGATTGTTAAGAAAGATAAGTCAAAATGTAAGATCACAGTTTCTAGCCAATCTGTGAAAAGGTGAAGCTTTTAATGGTTTTGCCCATTTGTAATGTTAATATATCCTGATGACTCTATAATGGTCTTTGGACTCTGGTAGACCTGGCTGTGGCACCATGCTTGTCCATTTTCTCACTCTTGCCTATTCTGTAATACTCTCTGGACTCCGGCAGACATGGCTCTGGCAGCATGGTTGTCCGTTTTCCACTTTTGCCTTTTTGAATATACGCCGGATAAAACTTTCTTTTTGCTTTACTAGACTTTGTGATGTTCTTCCCCTACGACAGTGTTAATGCTACTTGATAATGATAGCTAGTGTTTTTTGAGTATTTACTGTGTCTTAGGGACTGGGCTAAACTTTTCACATGTATTAATTTATCTAATTCTCGCTTCAGCCCCATGTTGTTGGTACACTTATATTATCCCCGTTTCACAGAGGAGGAAACTGAGGCCTAGAGAAATTAAACATCAGACTTATCTAAGGGATGCAGAAGAAATAAAATAACTTGTAGCTCAAATTTTACCTTCACTATGAAGCCCACAGGTCCCTGGGTGGTACAAACAACGTGCGCTCGACTACTAACGTAAAGAGGGGCAGTTGGAATCCACCTGTGGCACCATGGAATAAAGGTCTGCAATTCACTCCCGTTAAGATTACAGCCAAGAAAACTCTATAGAGTAGTCTATTCTGTAAAACATAGGGTTGCCATGAGTTGGAATCGACTAGACAGCAACGAGTTTGGTTTGGTTTTTGGTATGAAACCCATAGCACCTTGTACAGTTAGCTTGCATTCTAATTATACATTTTCACTTTTGTCTTCTTACTAGCCTGTAAAATCCTTGTAGTTATTGGGCAGTGTTTCGTTCTGTTGTACATAGGGTAGCTATTAGTTGGAACTGACTTGATGGCACCTAAAACCACCAACATACGACTATCTGTCATATTTTGTGTCTAACGTGTTACCTGGGACACATACAAGTACTCATTAATTTATTGATTGATTTAGCAAATATTTGTTGGGGTCACTCTGCTAAGTACTAGGGAGAAAGCAGTGAACAAGATTCATGTGGTTCTTGTTTTGTTGAGCTCTTTATTTCGTGCTCCTAACACACCATTGTTCAATGAAGAGTTGCAGGAAGCACAAACTGAGCCACCAAGCTGGAGGGGCATTAAATTCCCTCTAATCTACCTCATAGTTTAAGATAGGACATAGCCTTTAAGTTGAGAGTAAGAGGGAAAGGTGAGCTGTTGACTAAGCAGATAAAAAATAGCACAATTATTCTCAAACTCCAACATGCATAAAAGTCATCTGGGCATTTGTGAAAAATAAAGATTCTAGGTGCTGCTCCTAGAGATGATGATTTAGTGGGTCTGGGGACTCCAGATATTTGACTCACTCATGCAACAAATATGTATTGAGATCCTGCTATATGCCATAAACTGTTTTAGGCGCTGGGGCTCAGTAGTTAAGAAGGTAGACATGTCCTTACCTTCAAGGAGTTTACATTCAAGTAGAGAAGATAAAGAAGAAACAAATGGTTCCAAATCATAGTGACCCTGTGTACTACAGAACAAAATGCCATCCTCACGATTGTTGCTATGTTTGAGCCCATTGTTGCAGTCGCTGTGTCAGTCTATCTCATTGAGGGTCTTCCTCTTTTTCCCTGACCCTTTACTTTACCAAACACGATGTCCTTCTCCAGGGACTGGTCCCTCCTAATAACATGTCCGAAGTATGTGAGACAAAGTCTCATCATCCTCACTTCTAAGGAGCATTCTGGCTGTACTTCTTCCAAGACAGATTTGTTCCTTCTTCTGACAGTCCATAGTATATTCAATATTCTTCACCAACACCATAATTCAAAGGCATCAATTGTTCTTCCTTCTTCCTTATTCATTGTCCAGCTTTCATATGCATATGAGGTGATTGAAAATGGCTTTGGTCAGGCGCACCTTAGTCTTCAAGGTGACATCTTTGCTTTTCAACACTTTAAAGAGGGCTTTTGCAGCAGATTTGCCCAATGCAATGCATTGTTTGATTTCTTGACTGCTGCTTCCATGTGCATTGATTGTGAATCCAAATAAAATGAAATCCTTGACAACTTCTATCTTTTCTCCATTTATCATGATGTTGCTTACTAGTCCAGTTGTGAGGATTCTGGTTTTTCTTTATGTTGAGGTGTAATTGGTACTGAAGGCTGTAGTCTTTGATTTTCAGTAAAAACTTCAAGTCTTCTTAGCTTTCAGCAAGCAATGTTGTGTCATCTGCATATCAGAGGCTGTTAAGGAGTCTTCCTCCAATTCTGATGCTGTGTTCTTCTTCTTATAGTCCAGCAGATAAATAAACAAGATCATTACAGATTGAAATGAGTGCTTTAAAGTAGGTGAGGGGTTGAAGAGTGGCCAGCAGGGGAAAGAGAACACTTTATTATGGGGCCAGGGGAGGCCTCTGTAAAGAGATGAGTTGACCCTTGAACTGTGAGAATGAAGCAGCCATCCAAAGAGCTGTAGAAGAGGGTTCTAGGCAAAGGTTCCGAGGGTTTGCCATATTCAACGAATAGAGAGGAGACCAGTATTCTTGGAATGAAGTGAGCTATGAGATGAGATCACAGAGACTGGCACGGGCCAGACTATATAAGGCCTTGTAGACCATGGTAAAAGTATGGGTTTTATCCAAAAGGCAGTGAGAAGCCTTAGAAGGAATTAAAGCAGCAGAAAGCCATGATTCTTACATTGTACTTTCAGAAACACTAACAGAACGGCTTGGCCTCAAAGAAATAGGCTCCCAGGAATCTCACCTTCTCACCTTCCTTCTCAATTTGCTCTCCTCTGAGTAGCCATCAAGTGCAGTGGTGGCCATCTTGCTCTGTCATTGTCATTACCTGAGGGCTAAGTGGGAATATGTGGGTGAGGACCCTAGACAGACCACTGATGTGACCACCTCATAAAATATTTGTGGCTAAGTAAGGGGCACAATGCTCCTTCAGAGGCCCTGGTGTCCTGAGGAGAGAAAGAACAGCTGTTTCCTCTGCTCTCATGAAAACGCTTAAACCTTCTTCATATTGAAGAGCTTCCATAAACAAAGCCAGACATTAATGGATATTCCCACAAAAATTGTTTGTGTAACTGGAAGGCGTCTGTATAAAGGGGAGCTCTTTGTGTTGGCGAATGGCATGAAAAATGTTCAATCCTGAGGCCTGGGGGCCAGAGGGCCAGGGCAGTTTCCCAAACTGCATGGGATTGCCCTTCCTGGATTAATTTTGTTCTGGGAGATGAGTCCTGAGCTTGAGGAAGTGACCATGATAATGGCTGTTTCCCAGCCTCTGCCTCAGACTGCTGATACAGCACTGAGTTAATCTTGCATGGCATCTTCTCTCTCGGCAGCTGTGGGACTCTCTTGAATTAAATGCTTGCTTGGCTTAGCTCCCCCATGTGGCAGCAAGCAATTCTGCTTGGGTTATTCTTCTTGCTTCATGGGCTTCTCTGTCTTATATCCCTTAAATGCAAGATTATTGTGAACTCCTGGAATCTTCCAGAGAATTCAGGTGACACTAGGAGATTCTTCCCACCAATTTCTCTGTAAACATTGTGTTATATACTTTGGGGACCAGGCTAGGCCTCCATCCTCTACTCAGAACCGCCTTCCCCTCTGGCTGTGATGTTTGTAGAATGTAACCTTGCCCTCCTAGCCAAGGCTGATTGGATGAGGTATGGACACCTGACTCAGTGTGAGCCAATCATAGTCTCTGTCCTGAAAGTCTGAAATGAAGTTTCAGAGATGCTAGTCAGTTCTTACTGGCTGCTAGAATCAAGGACACATGAACTCTAGATCTGTGTTGTTCCATTTGGTAGCTGCTAATCGTTGGCCACTTGAAATGTGGTCAGTCCAAATTGAGATATGCTGTAAGTATAAACTACATGTTGGACTTCAAAGACTTAAGATGAAGAAAGAATTCAAAATATTCCATTTATACATTTTTATATTGATTACATGTTAAATGGTATTTTGGATATATTGACTAAAATATATTTAAAAAATAAACTTATCTTTTTATTTTACCTTTTTAATGTGGCTACTAGAAAACTTAAAATTACGTTTGTGCGGACTTGGGTAGACATGGCTATTGCAGCATGCTTGTCTGTTCTCCCACTTTTGTCTATTCTGTAATATTTCCTTGGATTCGGGCAGACATTAGCTCTGGCAGCATGGTTGTCTGCTTCTCACTTTTGCCTTTTTGAATATATGCCAAATAAAACTTTCTTTTTGCTTTACTAAACTTTGTGATGTTATTTCCCTACAACAGTTAATGGCATAGTCAGCAGGATGCTTCTGAAGCTATGAATCCAGCTGACCTCGAGGAGACCTGGACTGTGGAGCAGAAGAGAGGTCCTATCTTCCAGACCCACATGTTCATACTCCATGTCCCTTCGACACCAACAGGGTAAGTGCTCTTGGAAAACGAGCCTTTGCTTATCCTTTTTTTGTTCTCTTTCGCATGTTTTCTTAAGTTTTGTTTGGCATATTTGTTTGAAAAACCAGTTGTTTAATTAAGGACAATCTTTCTTAGATTTTTGCTTGATCATTTGGTTAAGAGTGACATTCAGTAACTCTTTTGGTAAACTGTACTTTAGGTCCAGATTTGGACGTTTGAAACATTAAAGAGGTAATTCTGTTTTCAAAGTGCTCTGAGCCACTGTAAGCCACAAAAATTCAGGCACAGGTCAACCAGTAAAAGCCATTAGGGTGGTCACTGGCGTTCATCATGAGCGTTAAAGTCTCCCCTGACAGGACAAGATGGTCGCAAGACAGGCTAGAGCACTAGGCTGTCTGCCACCTGCAAGAAAACTCTTGCACAGTGCAGGTACACATGGTGTAAGCAAAACCCTGTTCAAACCCCGCGGCATTCCTCATTAGGTTTCTTTTTATGGCTCAGAGAAAACCTGTAAAACAGTGCTCTGTTTTGCCAAATTCTCAGGGGGAGGCGGCAGCTCCTGACTGTGTTATGAAATTTGAGCGAGAAGTAGTAGTTCCGTACCTTTTTTTATGATATAGTTTCTTAAAAAAGCATCACAATGTGAAAATTAAAATCATCAGTAGCTATTGTAAAGTACTTTCCAAATCAGAGGAACTAGTATATTTAAGGTCTAAAATAAGAGACTAGCTCTATAGCCAGCAGAATGAATTAAGTTCAAAAAGAAGGAAACCGAAGCTTGAACCTTATCGCTTAACATGTTTGATAAGTAAGCCTGGATTTCCCGCCTGCTACCAAGACACTGGTTTGGGGTTCATATTTAAAAACACTATAAACTGAGTATACTAGAAGTATTTTGGGAAAATGAGCTTTCATTTGTGTTGTCCTTCCTCTTTGGGAACTTTTCTTGATGATCAGGTTTTGTTGAAAGGTCTAATATTCCTCCATCTAAGCCTCTGGCAAGTTTGTAAGTTTTATCTAGAGCCTGTTTTTTCTGTTGAATTGAGTCAGTCTTACAAAAAAATTGCTATATACACTTTAAGAAACTAGAATTCCCATATTGTTGTTTTGTGTGGTATTGTTTGGTGAGTTTACGTGGTCTTTCTGTCTCCTTCTGTTCTGAGAGCTTGCTTCTGGTCTAGAACATTGTGTCTAAGTTTCTGTCTTGTGTTAGATTGGTGGCTATGGCTGAGAATTGCTGTTTTTTGTAAGGCTGTATTAGAACCTCAGTTATTTCCTCCTCCTCATCCAAGAAAAACTGCATCTTGTGTCTGTCTTATAATTTAGATTTTTAGTAGCTACTTGGAGAAAATTTGATGTAAATTGACGTGTTTGAAAAGTACACTGAGGTCTTTATGTTCTGTACTATGTCAATCTTAAAAGTGAAACCTTTCTAAGTAGATATTATATGAAATGTGTTTTATTTAAGGAAAAAGAATAATTTTGTCTTAAAATAAAACTAACTGTTCCAGGGTATGAAAAAGGAGGCATAGGACAAGCCTAGAAAAAAATTGCTAAAGACCTTTGGTATTTACTGGGTAGATAAAGAGAAAGCAAAACTGCTTACCAAGAGAACAGTAAAAGGGAAAGAAATTAATGATCTTTTCCATTTCAAAATGCCTAGGTCTACTTAAACATATGTAAATGAATCGGGATGACTTAATCTTGCCTTCTACCATGAGTCAAAACAGGGAGGGTAGGGCAGGATCAGGCCTCCCCAGCCTCTAGTCTCTGAGGTCATGTAGCTCCAGGAAAGCTTTTGAAAGACCCCCTTCCAACTAGGTGGAGACCCTTTTAAGACAAAAGATAAGAAATATTGCTGCTTTGCTATAGTTAAAATTGGGTAGATTCCAATCATAAAAGAACAGTAAACAAGTTCTCTCTATTGTGGGGGAACTCTAAGAAGCCAAAAAATAAGAATCACAATGAGACACATCCAAAATGGCCTGGGAAAATGTTTCCAACCCTGAGCCAAACACTTAAGGTTATATCGATATCAATGAATTCGTCAATTGAGCAGAGACTTTGTGATTTCCAAAGCCAGTTGATAAAACCTTTAAGGGCTAGAGTTAGATTGGGAAAAATATGAGAAATAGTAAAAGTTGAATGAAAGCTTGGAATGTTTAAACAAACTTGATTTCAGTTACAGTTATGTTTTATGATATACAGGCTTAAAATATTTCCCAAGACATTTTAGGTAACTTATTGATGTTAAATTGAGTTAATAGATATTCATCATAATTTAAGTTTACATGCTTTTGCTATTTATGCTACAAGAGAAAGGATAGATATGGATATATATATTTAAGTCTGCAAATGAGTGTGTTCATTTTTGCCATTTAAAGGGATACGCTATAAGAGATACGCAACAAAGAACATTTAAGAGGTTTATTAAAAAAATATTTGATATGGTCAAAATTTTACCTGACTAAAGTTTAATGGTTTAATTTATGAGATTTTTTAGAGCTTTAATGTTAAATAGCATATAAAACAAAGAATTCAGCTTCTTGCTGTTAAAATAACAAAATTTTCTTTGATTTCTGAGTTGAAGAGTTAATTTATTCTTTGTAATCTGCCTCTAAGACAAAAGTTCGGTCTCTCGTTAGAATAACACGCCTGAGTCTGAATACCAAGCCATATGGCTTTAGGAAAAAAAAAGCTGAGGTTTTTACCTTTAATATCTTTGGTTAAATAATTTAAGTATTGTTTCTTGATGACCTATAAGCAACTCGCGACAACTTTGAAACTTCATGGAAAGCCACGAAAATTTTTTATAAAGGAAAGGTGCTAAAAAGGTTTATTTAAATATGTTATAAATTGCATGCTGTCAGAATCAAGAGAAGCGCCCGATTCTCTTTGGGTTAAACAGCATTTCCACTTATGTTTTTTTGCCTAATATTAGGCAGCAAACACATAATATTATGTCATAATTTTATTATTATTTCTTTATTGCTAACTTGGTCACAACTTTATTTTTTCTAATCTAGCATCATCGAACCCAATGGTTTGATTGGGGAATTCAAATTGTTTACCTATGAAGCCTTTTTTATGACTATTCAGGTGTTTAAAGACTTGATGATCTTGGTATATTCTGACTATATGGTATTTTGTTTCAATATTATTGTGTATTATATATGAAGTTCTTTAAAAATACGGTTAATGGTTATATCTAGAAATACTTTTATCTAAAATTTTTCTTACCTGATTTTATTTGGTCTTTACAGGTGCTTGTAATTAATTTCTATCAGGTCTTTCACTGTAAGAGTATTATTTTTATAAATTAATCATGGCCATATTAAGTTTTGTCATCTGCAGATAAGTTTTTACTTTGCTGATTTGCTGAAAACTTTTGACCAAAATATCTCATCGAAAGAATGTACTATATTTGACTTATGAAAAGGAGTGTGACTAGACTCAACTGAGATTTCCAGAACTCTTATGCAGAAGCTAATGGGTTCACAGACTGTGCTGATCCAGAATCACATGGAAGAGAAATTAACTACATAAGACTGAGTAAACTAAAGAAAACTATGGGTTTTATGTGGGAATATTGCTGATGTTTTAAGGTCCTACTTTCTGGATATAAGAAATCATTTTCCTTTCTCCCAAATTATCTAACTAATGGGTTTAGACATTGTAACTCTTGAATTAGAAGTTCCTGTTGGTAAACTTAGCAAAGTTGTAAATATCATAACCTGAGAAGCGTCTGAAGTTCGAGCTATGATTTTACAAAATAGAACAGCATTAGATTTCTTAGTCTCTCAAGGAGCATTTTTGTGCCTTAATAACTAAATGTTGCTGTGTTTATATTAATGTGCAATCTGAGGTTTTGCAGAATGTAGCTGCTGCTGAAGCACATGAAAAGCCATTACTGATGCTGCTTCTGTATAAACAAATACCTCATGAGATTTGTTTCCTTAGTTCAAAGACCTTAGGGTTATGGTTTCATTGGTTATTGTAGATAATTGGCCTAATATTATTGTTAGTGTTTCTATTCTACTTTGTAGTATGGTGCCTGGGATCTTAAAAACCAGATGGTGCCCAATTACCATTTACTGAGCATTTTTTGATCAAAGATTCCATAGCAAGATCATGATCCAAAAGAGGGAACCATGAAAGAGAATTTCACATAATTTTCCTGGAATCCAGATTTCTGGCTTTCATGGAGGCTAGGGTAACCCACACAGGCGATTGCCTTTGAGTGTCCTTTTGGACTCGAGCTTTGAGAAAAAACTGGTTCCTGAAGCCACTTTGAGTCAAACAACGGTCCAGATAAACTAGTAAGACCATTTTGCTCTGGGTGTTGTGCTTTTTTTTTTCTTGTTGAATAATTCAGTTTGTTTTGTGAAACTGACTCCAAAGATCAGACTGAGAGCTATGTTTGTGGTAAATCAGTAACTAGTTTAATTAGTCATCAAGACAATATTGTATGACATACCTGTCTAATGTTTGTAATCAAACTGTCACCCCCTTACTATGCAGAAAATTGTATATATTAAAGAAACCAGGTTCTCAGAAGAGATCAACCTCATGACTCAGACTCCGTTTTGTCTCAGGTTCTACTTCTGTTTCTGAGAAAGTGCCCATGACAGTTAATAGGTAAATCAAGGAGGGGCAGCTTGTCCTTGGGAAGAACCTTAGTATGTTTTAAACAGATTAACTGGAGACCTCCAACAGGAGAGGTCCATCCTGTATTATCTTGCTAATCATGAATTCTCTAATGGAAACTTGGTTGTCACATGTACATTTTTCTATACCTTCTGTTTTCTCTAGACAACTTTGGGCGCTCCTTATGGATATATGTTTTTGGGTGGTAAAACCAACTGTACTAGCTGAGATGATCACTTTCCAACGGACAGTGAATTTACGTGGGCAATCTCTTGTTTAGATTGGTGGTGCATGCGTGGACAATACACTTTGGGAACTTTAGGATTACCTTAGATATTCATAGTAACGATGCTAGTAAATACTGGAAAGGTAATGGTAAATTGTTACACATTGTAAAATGAAAGTCAGAAGAAAGCCCGTTGGTCGAACACTCAGGGTATGGTTGGTAGCTTTAATTCCTACTTACGGTATAGTTGAATTGGACAAATCTTTAAGAAAATTTGTCAATCACTATGGGACAAATAACAGATGAAGTTGCTGGTGAGACGGAAGCACAACAGTGATCCCTGTTCTCATAAGCCAAGGTGACATGAGATAACAGAATATCCTTAGATTTTCTTATTAGCCCAAGAAAGTGTAGTCTGTGCTGTAGCAAGATACGCATAGAATTGGACAGCAAGCTACTTTGTTACACAATATAACACCCTTATAAACACCAGATTTATTTGATTGATTCCCATCAGGAGTAAGTACATGTGATAGATCACTACTACAAGGAATAGTAAGATTCTTAGTCTACATCCTGTTAGTATGAGGCATAATAAAACTTATCTTTTATTGTCTTACACACTTAAAAGGCCAAAGAAAAGCCTTGGGGTGAAATGTTGGTGTACATTGAATCTGCCCACTTCGGCAATGTAATTGATGAGAACATTGCTCTTACTTAATAGCCTGCTGAAGAACCAGATGGTATCCCGTGGAAAACCAGCACTGTGAGTTTAAAGAGCTTGCAACGGCTGCCATTTAGGAGCTTGACTAAGTCCAGGTATTGATCATTGATGTGTTATCTCCAATCTCTGATCCACAGGAGGGAATGATTTAGAAAATAATATTGGAATCATTATTCCCTGTCCTTGAGCATAGAGAATGTGACCCAGCTGGAGCTGGACTCACAAGAAGTCACAAGGACACATCAACTGGGCCCTGAGGTATAAAGACAATAGCTAAGATAATCTTGGAAAATATCTTTTAGGGAACATTTCACATAAACCATTCAACCAGAACACAAAAGATTTTCCACTTTTATCTTTTTCTATTAGCATTTAGTGAATAGAAAATTTGTTGGACCAATGAAGACCCTTTTGACTGTACCAAAGATTTTAAGAAAGACAATTCAAAATGTAGGATCTCACTTTCTAGCCAATCTGTGAAAAGGTGAAGCTTTCAATAGTTTTGCCCATCTGTAATGTCAATATGTACTGATGATTCTGTAATGTTCCTAGGACGGGCAGACATGGCTGTGGCAGCACGCTTGTCCGTTTTCCCACTTTTGTCTATTCTGTAATATTTCCTTGGATTCGGGCAGACATTAGCTCTGGTAGCATGGTTGTCCTTTTCTCACTTTCGCCTTTTGAATACATGTCAAATAAAACTTTCTTTTTGCTTAAAAAAAAAAAAAAGAACATTTGTGGCTCACATTGTACTGGTAGTCCCCAACTTACAACGTCTCGGAGTTATGACGAACTGTACTTAAGACAGGCGTTTTTTTTTTTTTTTTTTTTGTACATCTTATAGTTAATAATATGTACTACATACAATGTTGCAACACATAATTTGCTGATGTTATAATTCTCAACTGTTCACTCGCAGATGTTCAAAGATCAGATTTATAAAGATACTGATAAAAAAAGGCAATAATAATAAAAACTAGAAAAAAAAAGGGAAAGTATTTGACTTACATCAGAACTGACTTACTTAGGAGTCATTGGAATGGAAGCTTGTCGTACGTCAGGAAATGCCTATACTTCTATTGGAAAACGCTGCTGTAAATCTCGCATGTGCCTGGAGAAAGAGAGAAGCTGATCCACAGAGAAAGAAGAATGAAGCAAATACTCAGAAGAAGGAACATGTTACTCCTTAGAGAGAGAGAGAAAGAGAAGGAGGTAGGGGAGTGGGGCGAGTAGAAGGGGAGGGTCAGAAAGAAGAGAGAGAAAGTCGTACAGCAACAAAGAAAGTGACAGAGAGAGCCTGCTGCAGTTCTTAATGACATTTCAGTACTTCCTTCTGGTCCATTGAGAGGCTTGCAACATTTCCTACTGTTGGGTTCCATGAGACCCCCTCATATTCTTATAATAAATTATTATTATTATTATTTTTGGCTTAGTGTACTTGAGCTTAGAGTCCCGGTGGCACAGTGGTTAAGAGCTCTGCCACTAACCAAACGGTTGGCAGTTCAAATCCACCAGTAGCTCCTTGAAAACCCTATGGAACAGTTCTATCCTGTCCTATAGGGTCACTATGAGTCGAAATCCACTCAATGGCAATGAGTTTGGTTTTTTTTGTACTTGAGCTTACTTAAAACTAAAAAAGTTATGTCTGAGACATAATGATATATACCAAAACCAAAAACCATACTCGTTGCTGTTGAGTCAATTCCATCTCCAAAATACAGGGATAAGGTTAGAGTATAGACATGATGATACAGCATGTTGTTGTTAGCAGCCGACAAGTTGGCCTCTGACTCACGGTGACCCCATGTACAACGAAACGAAATGCTCCCCAGTCCTGTGCCATCCCCATGATCAGTTGCTGATTGGACTGTTGTGATCCATAGGATTTTCGCTGGGTTATTTTCTGAAGTAGATCGCCATGCCTTTCTTCCTAGTTTGGCTTAGTCTGGAAGCTCCACTAAAACCTATTCAGCATCATAGCAAGATGCAAGCCTCCACTAACAGATGGGTGGTGGCTGTGCATGAAGTGCATTGGCCTGAGAATTCTACCACTGAATCATCAATGCCTCCATGATATAGCATAAAAAACCCAAACCCATTTCCGTTGAGTCGATTCTGACTCGTAGTGACCCTATAGGACAGAGGAGAACTGCTTCATAGGGTTTCCAAGGCTGTAATCTTTATGGAAGCAGATGCCACATCTTTCTCTCATGGAGTGGCTGATGGGTTCGAATGCTGACTTCTGGTTAGCAGCCAAGCACTTAACCACTGCATCACCAGGTCTCCATGATATGGCTTAAAAAACCAAAACCAAACTCATTGCCTTTGAGTCAATTCTGATTCATAGCTACCCTGTAGGATAGAGTAGAACTGCCCCATAGGATTTTCAAGGAGCAGCTGATGGATTCGAACTGCTGACCTTTTGGTTAGCAGCCCAGCTCTTAATCACTGCACCACCAAGGCTCTGGTACATATGCTACCCCTTTCTTATCCCATGCCAGACATTGCTAATCAATCATGACCCTAGGCATGGCCTCAGACTCTTTTTCAATGGTAAATCTCTGATCAGCCACCACCAATAGACTAGAACTGGTATATGAGGAAAATCCTATTTGCCATTCCTGGGAAAAATCATGGAAGTAGAAATTAGAGGAGAAATGGATTTTTGGTCCATTTAAAACATGGACTTGTTTTGTCCTTAGTCAAATCATTTCCTTTCTCAGAGCCTCAGTTGCCTTGTCTTTAAAATGGTCATAATATCTACCTACAGGGTTGTTGTGAGAAATGGTATAGTAATAGAAATGAAAGCCCTTGGGAAACATAAAAGCAGATGAATTGCTTTTTGATCCAGGCCCTCAGTATTCAAGGCCCAGGAGGTCACTCCTCCTTTGCCCTTGGCCTCCAGTCGACTTTATAGCAGAGAACCATAAAAGACTGGGTTTTGGAACTACTTCCCCCAAATAACTTTATTGTAGTAAATGAAATGGTGCTGTTTCTACACGCCAGCGTGTATTTTATTTTTCATTTTATTTTCTCCACAGAGGAGGCTGACACTAAAAGATAATACTGACAAGGGAGATTTTGGAAAATGCCTCACTTGGAATTTGCTGGAGGAGTCTGAAATTTGTGGAACTTTGGTTTTTGAAAGAAAAAAAGAAGGGGTGTGTGTGCGTGTGTGTGGTGTTTTGTGTCCCTCAGTGCTGTTCTGTCCCTGCAGCACATAGAAGCCCATTCTCACGGAGAGCATAACTGGGTCTGGGTCTAATGCAATTGGTGTCTCTTCTTGGGCTGTTAAGGTGTTTGTTAATGGGACAGGATTGTGGATTCAGGAAAATGAAATCTACCCATAATTATGGCAAGAAATCAGGACAATTTTCATTTCAAATCATCTTTCCCACTTGCCTAGTAAGTCTGCTCAGACTTGTGAAATCATATGCCTGATTTGGGGTTCTGAAAATATGGCCACCATACCCATAATGCACTGCTTTGCTTCTTCATGCCCAAAGGAGACTGTTATCATGGCCACTTCTGAAATATGTGCATGACCAACAGGATGTATCTGTCAAATGCTGCCCATTTTCTCATGTCCCAGGCTTCAAGAGCACTTCATCCTAAGAGAAGTCAGGGAACACAGTGAATAATTCTAATAATAGCTAACAGTTATATTGCACTTACAATCTGCCCCACACTGTCCTAAGCACTTTACATTTAGTTTAATCCTCACAACAACCCAAATGAGGTAGGGACAATTATTATCCCCATTTTATAGATGAGGAAACTGAGGCAATGAGAGATTAGGTCATTTGCCCAAGATCCCACAGCTGGTAAGCAAAAGAGGCCACACTCTTAATGAGTGAAGTCCTCAGCCATTAAGGCAGGGAGAAGTGAACGCCAGAGCTATTATGAAGGAAGGATTAGTTATACTCATCTCCAGAAATAGCCGTGCAGAATGTTAGAGCGGAAAAGGAAGTCGGTGACCACACAGCCCTCCCAGCTTATTTTAGAAATGAGGAAACTGAGATCCAGAAAGGTTAAGTGATTTGCCCAAGGTCATGAGTGAGTTAGTGGCAGAGTCAGGGAGATGTTTCTGGACTCCGTTTCTGCTGTTGGTCCTAGATGACCTCACTGCTTTGTAGGCCTGAGGGTAAGTCCTATCCAAAGGCAGGCCCACAGCCTTTCATTTTTGGTCTCCTGTAATGCTTTCTGGAGTCCCTGGATGGTACAGATGGTTAATGTGCTTGGTTGCTAACAGAAAGTTTGGAGGTTCAATCCCACCCAGAGGTGCCTAGGAAAAAGACCAGGTGGCCTATTTCCAAAAAATCAGCCATCGAAAATCCTATGGAACACAGTTCTACTTTGACACACATGAGGTTGCCATGTGCTGGGGCTGACTTGACAGCAATTTGTTTGGTTTTTTATTTTTTGGTACAATGCTCTCTGCTCCTCTGCTTTGGCTGCTCTTTCCTGCAAAGAAGGAATTTTTTTCCGAGTCTTGGAGTTCCAATGTCATTTCTGGTTCCCCTCTATAATCTGTGATTGTCAGTAAAAGGCTGTCCTTTGTCACCCGAAGCCAAGTCATTGAAATAATCTCCTATCTGGTCTCCAGACTCCAGACTTTCTCCTCTCCGGTTCATCCTTTACGCTTCCATCAGGCTGACACTTCCATCAGGTTGCTTTCCTAGTAGTGCTGTTTACGAATTTGTCCCTCCCTTGCTTAAGATCCTCACTGCTCCTCCACCTCCTCCAGGATATAGTGGTGCAGAGTGATTGGTCCAGGGTTGTGCATGTGACCTCAGCTCAGTCAGTGACACTCAATCCTGGAATTCAGTGAAGAATTACTCTCTTTCCTGCAGGATTGCAAAGCTCAGAGGATATAAACCTGGTGGCCAGCCTGTAAACCTGAGAACAAGCCAACACAGCACCAAGCAGCACCGACAGCGGCGGGGGGTGGTTCCTGATGACTCTGAACAACCCGTGGACTTCTCCACAACCACCAAAAAAAAGAAAAAAAAAACAACCCAAACTCGTTGCCATGGAGTCGATTCTGACTCATAGTGACCCTATAGGACAGAGTAGAACTGCCCCATAGAGTTTCCAAGGAGCTCCTGGTGGATTCGAACTGCTGACCTTTTGATTAGCAACAGTAGCCAGTATATTCCATTTTTTGCTGAAGCCAGTGTGAGTGGGATTTCTGAGAACTTATAACCAAAACACTACCATCACCATCACCAGTTGCAGTCTCATCAGCTCTGACTCCTGGCTGCCCCACGTATGGCAGAGTAGAACTGTGCCTCCAGGAATTTCAATGACTGATTTTTTTTGGAAGTAGATTGCCAGACCTTTCTTCCAAGACAACCCTGGGTGGACTCAAACCACCAACCTTTCAGTAAGCAGCCTAGCACCTTAATTGTTTGCACCACCCGTGGACTCCATAACTAAAATAGTCTTGCTAATATTCCCTGTTTCAAAACAGAGGAACATATAAATAGACCTCCTTTTTTTTTTTTTAATGGAAATTTCTCAGACACCTGTCTCAGGTGTGGATCCTGTAAGATAATTTATTTGCCCAAACTTCCAGGACATTTCTACTCAGCATTCTGTCTGAGCCCCACTCCTTCTTGTTGCTAGTTCCATTTAGATCTCTTAGGAAAGAGTGCTGGTCCGTGGGAGATGAGGATGCAAATACTCATTGCTCAGCACCTGGCAGATCAAACAGCAGCAAAGATGAAGAAAACTATAAACCCCACGTGCCTGTGAGGTAGGGGAGGAGCCGTTCTCACATCTTTTGCTTGCAACAAGGCCGGGTCATGTTCTCCCAGGGCCCAGAGCGAGCATGGCAAATCTGTTGTGGTTTTAGTTGGGGTGGCTCAGGCTAGGAGAGAAAAGGGCGTGGGGGTTGGCTTTGCAAACAACAGAATGAATGAGAATGAGGGTGTGTTTTAATTTAAAAATTTCCATGCAAGCCATGCTTGTTAGTTTTTTTGTTTTTAATTCAAACTAATGAAAAATTGAAGGAAAATTAGATGGTCCGTGAGATTTATCCAAACACTGACTAGGTTTTGTGGAATCTGACTGAAAAATTAGTTAGGGATGGCTTTTGGTGAAAGCCATTACTGAGATTAAAATACTGCCTGTGTGTTTCTAAAAGGTGGTGGCGCCAACTGTGAGGCCCCTGGTGGGCTATTGGAAGGGGAGCCATGGTTGTCCTGTTCATAATTACCTAGGAGATGAAATTAAAAAAAAAAGAGTTAACTGTAGCATGCATATGAGCTGTGCTCAGTTGGGGATTTTCAGCCAAGCCACCAATGACCAGACAGCAAAGGCAGAAAACTTTTAAATTAGATTGATCCTGAAATTATTTGTATATGTGTGTGTGTGTATAGTATATGTGTATGCATGGGTGTTATACAGATATGGAAATGTAGAGTTGCAACAATTTGTGAATTGATAACCATAAGAAAAGCAATGATTGAGTGGTTGTACTATTTTTTGTGTAGTTGAGTATCTCACATGAATTTGTCTGTCTTCAACATCTTAAAATATTTTGGGCAATAAACTATGAATCCCTGGCTGTTTGGGCTTAACCTTACCTTGGCCCCTCTGCATGGGTGGGAGGGAGACATTTGAGTTCAATATTCTCCTCCGTCTAGCTGATTGGTAGTTAAGTAGAATTTCATGTTAATACAGCAAGAGGCTATGAGTTACAGCTAGTTAGTTTTGTTTTGTTGGGTACATTTCATACATTGTTCTGGGTGACAAGCAATCTTGACAACTGGGTGGAAAGATGTACACAAATTTACTCCTCATTGCTAGAAAGCCTTGCAGTGTTAGTGTACCACGCTCCAGCCACACTGACATTCTCTCAGTTCCTCTGAGCTCTTTCCAGGCTCAGGGCCTTTGCAGGGCTTTTCTCTTTTCCACTCTCTTTTCCTGGCTAACTTCTCCAGTCTCAATTCAAATGTCCTTTCTACACAGAAGACTTCCCTAACCCTCCATACTCCTTCCCATTCCATCTAAACTGCGTTCCTCCTCCGTTACACTTTCTCATAGCACCCTGCTCTTTCTACCACTTATAGTTCTGTATTTGTTTATTTGGTTGTTTAATATTAATTCCTACCACACTGTAAGAGCAGAGAGAGTTATCTATTTTATTCACCATTGCTTCCTTAGCACCTAGCAGAGTGCCTGGCATATGCTAGATGCTCAATAAGTGGTTGTTGAATGAATAAATGTTCCTAGGATTGGTTCACTTTAGAGATGGAAAGATCTTAGTGGTCCTGTGTACTTAACCCTTTGGGACACTGAATCCATGTTGATGGACAGCACTTTAGTCATTTTCATTATGTACAACCACTCATTTATTTTTCAGGCAATAAGCATTTGATTGGTTTCCAGTTGTTTGCTATAATAAACAATGCAATTATGAACAGTCTTACATAAGTTTCTTTGTGCACATGTGCAACAGTTTCCCTTGAGATTATGCTCAGGAATGGAATAGCTAGGTAATAAGATGTTGTTTGATTTTGTTAGGGGCCATTGAGTCGGTTCCAACTCATAATGACCCTATGTACAACAGAACGAAATACTGTCTGGTCCTGCACCATCCTCACAACCATCGCTATGTTTGAGCCCATTGTTGCAGCCACTGTGTCAATACATATCATTGAGGGTCTTCATCTTTTTCACTGACCTTTTACTTTACCAAGCTTGATGTCCTTCTCCAGGGACTGGTCCCTCTCGATAACATGTCCAAGGTATGTGAGAAGAAGTCTCGTCATCCTAGCTTCTAAGGAACATTCTGGCTGTACTTCTTCCAAGACAGATTTGTTCTTTCTTCTGACAGTCCATGGTATATGCAATATTTTTGGCCAACATCATAATTCAGAGACATCAATTCTTCTTTGGTCTTCCTTATTTGTTGTCTAGCTTTCACATGCATATGAGGTGATTGAAAAATACCAGGGCTTGGGTCAGGTGCACCTTAGTCCTCAAGGTGACATCTTTGCTTTTTAACACTTTA
This sequence comes from Trichechus manatus latirostris, assembly GCF_000243295.1. NCBI lineage: Eukaryota > Metazoa > Chordata > Mammalia > Sirenia > Trichechidae > Trichechus > Trichechus manatus. The sequence goes on along the minus strand of NW_004443947.1, from coordinate 22,580,512 downwards.
AAGAGGTGTTTTGCAGAAGATTTGCCCAATGCAATTCGTAATTTGATTTCTTGACTGCTGCTTCCATGGGTGTTGACTGTGGATCCAAGTGAAATGAAATCCTTGACAACTTCAATCTTTTCTCCATTTATCATGATGTTGCTTATCGGTCCAGTTGTGAGGATTTTTGTTTTCTTTCTGTTGAGGTGTAATCCATACTGAAGGCTGTAGTTTTTGATCTTCATCAGTAAGTACTTCAAGTCCTCTTGGCTTTCAGCAAGCAAGGTTGTGTCATCTGCATATCACAGGCTATTAATTCTTCCTCAAATCCTGATGCCGCGTTCTTCTTATAGAGTTCAGCTTCTCGGATTATTTGTTCAGCCTACAGATTGAACAAGTATGATGAAAGGATACAACCCAGACGCATACCTTTCCTGATTTTAAATCACACAATATCCCCTTGTTCTGTTTGAACAACTGCCTCTTGGTCTAAGTACAGGTTCCTCATGAGCACAATTAAGTGTTCTGAAATTCCTATTCTTTGCAATGTTATTCATAATTTGTTATGATCCACACAGTCGAATGCCTTTGCTTAGTCAATAAAATACAGGTAAACATCTTTTTGATATTCTTTGCTTTCCGCCAAGATCTATCTGACATCAGCAATAATGTACCTCGTTCCACATACTCATGTGAATCCAGCTTGAATTTCTGGCAGTTCTCTGTCAATGGACTGCTGCAACAGCTTTTGAATGATCTTCAGCAAAATTTTACTTGTGTGTGATATTAATGATACTGTTTGATAATTTCTGCATTCTGTTGGATCACCTTTCTTTGGACTGGGCAGGAATATGGATCTCTTCTAGTTGGTTGGCCAGGTAGCTGTCTTCAAATTTCTTTGTATAGACGAGTGAGTGCTTCCAGTGTTGCATTTGTTTGTTGAAACATCTCGGTTGGTATTCTGTCAATTCCTGGAGCCTTATCTTCTGCCCATGTCTTCAGTGCAGGTTGGACTTCGTCCTTCAATACCATCGAGTCTTGATGGTTGAACATTGGCTAAATCTTTTTGGTACAGATTCTATGTATTTCTTCCATTTTGTTTGAATGCTTCCTGCAACGTTAGATATTTAGCCCATAAATCCTTCAATATTGCAACTTAAGGCTTGAATTTTTTCTTCAGTTCTTTAAGCTTGAGAAATGCCATGTGTGTTCTTCCTCTTTGGTAGGCCTGGAGTAAGGTAATTAAAAAAAAAAAAAAAAGAACATCTCATGGTTATCTTAGTTAGGTAATAGGATATGCATATCCTTATCTTTACAAGATAATGGCAACTTGTTTTCCAGAATGGCTGTTCTAATCATCACTCCAATCAGCAGTGTATACATGTTCCTGTTGCTTTCTTCCTTGGAATCAAAAAAATGTTTTTGATGTTATCAGATTTCTTAACATTTGTCAATCTGGTGGGTGCAAATGGAGGTTTTAATTTTCATGAGTTCAATCCATTTAGGCAAGAGGTTGCAAACCAGCTGTTCATGACTGAATAAGGCCTACGGTCTGGATGCTGTCTATAGATTTGTTTTGCATGGCCTCAAGGGTGTTTTTGAACTGAAAATTAATTAGTTGCCAACTTTTGAAAATTAGAGGATTTCAATTAAGAATCTAGATTTCTATATTGGGAAAAAAGATGGGAAGATGTGGCCACCCAGGGCCCACATCCATACGGGATGACTGACAGCAGTTGAGAAGCAGCTGCCTCTGCTGGTCAGGCAGGCAATGTACTCTGAGATTGGCTGTGGTCCTACAGCCAACCTGAATCTCTTGGTTAGCTTAGTTTTCTGGCCTTTGCAGGCTTTTAAATTGTCTGCCCTGCTTTGAGCCTCCATGAAACAGAAAAAGGATTTGGAAGCAGGTTGGTAGTAGATGGGCACCTCACTTACCCAAGTTTGGCCCAGGAAGCTCCCTACACAAAAGGCACTAGATACATGGCTTCCAGATAAAGGCTGGAACAGCTACAGACTCAGAGCCACTTCCTCCCTAAAACCTTTCCCTGTGCTGTGCTTGCCCTCCTGCCAGCCCCAGTCTGCCCCCTGTCCTTTCTCAGATAATGATCTTCCCTTACTCTGAGCTTCCTTAGCCCCTTTGTCTGCACTCCTCCCCTGCCACTTACTTCTTTCCACCACATGTCATGGTTATTTGTGTACTTGTTCCCTTTCCTCTATTTTGTTAAAAGCTCTTTGAGGTTTGGGACTGCATATTCACATGTCTGGCTTTTTGTTTGTTTGTTTTTTGGTCCTTCACAGCACCTTAAAGAGGTGACTTGTATATGGGAGTTTCATTCATTCACTCAACAAACACCAAGTTCTCACATACCAAGCATTATGCTAACACTAGGAACATGAGACACCATCATTATCTCCAAGAAGCTGACCATATTTTCTCATTCATTCATTCTTTGGAACAACAAATATATACTGAATGCTTACTATGGGCCAGGCACCATGCTAAATCGTGGGGAGCAAAAACAGACGAGGGCCCTGTCTCATGGTGCTTACAGAATAGTGAGGAGACAGATGTTCAGTTGAGTATGACTCAAGAGGCTGACCTCGTCTGGGAGTTGGGCTTGGGAAAGAAAGCAAGGTGAGACTTCAGCTGAGATTTGAAGGATGAGTAGAAGCTAGCCAGATGAAGGAGGAAGGTGGAAGAGAATATTTGCTCCATGTGTAGAGGAGTTATGGAGGGAGGGAGGAGGCCAGCTCACAGAGCTGGAAGGAGAGTTAATGTGGTAGTGGGAGATGAGACTGGAGATGTAGGTAAGGGCCAGATGCCAAATAGAAATAAGTGAGAGCAATAAAGTGTGTCAGGTGCTAAAATAAAGTACATACCATTGAGACACTCAGTTGTTGATTGAATTAATGCTTTAAAAAAAAAAAAAGTTGTTGTAGAGTCGATTACAATTCATTGTGACCCTATAAGACAGGGTAGAACTGCCCCATAGGGTTTCCAAAGAGTGGCTGGTGGATTCAGACTGCTGACCTTTTGGCTAGCAGCAGAGCTCTTAACCATTGTGCCACCAGGGCTCCAATTAATGCATAGGTAAGTGAATATACAAAGACCCCTGGTGGTGCAATGGTTAAGCACGTGGCTGCTAACTTAAAGGTTGGTGGTTTGAACCCACCAGCAGCTCTGTGGGAGAAAAGACCTGGAGATCTGCTCTCAAAGAATCCCTATGAGGCAGTTCTATTCTGTACTATAGGGTTGCTATGAGTTGGAATCAACTCAGCTGCACACAAAAACAACCACAAGTGAATATATGGATGGCCATTCTAGAAACCAGGTCCCAGGGTGGCACAAATGGTTTGTGCTTGACTGCTAACCTAAAAGTTGGTGGTTCAAACACACCCAGTGGCACTGCAGAAGAAAGGCCTAGCAATCTAATTCTGTAAAGATTATAGCCAAGAAAACCCTAGCAGTTCTGCTCTGTAACACATGGGGTCGCCATGAGTTGGAATCAACTCGATGGCAACAGGTATTCCAGAAACTTACTATATAATAAAGAAGATGACGTAGGATGGGGATTTCCCTCACTGCTGTTGCTTAATCAGGAAAGGGCAGAATGGATGCTTTCAGAGACCTGCCAGCCCTGCCTTGGTCAGCACTAACTATAACGAGAAGACTCCCTGAGCCTGGAGATTTATTAAAGATGAATGACTCTTCCCCCTCAAACCTGACTGGAAAAGGAATGGCCTTCCCCAGGCTCTCTAGTCCCTGAAAAAAGGAGGATTGTTGCCTCCTGAGGATTAACCGAAATTGCTCCATAATGAGCCAGCCCCAAGTCATTGACAGCACTTTGCACTTCACTGTAAGGAGCAAGTCTTATTTCCTAAGCTCTTTCCTTGCTAGTGTACCTTGGGCTTCTGAGGCACACAATCCTAATAAGTTGATTTCTTTTTTCCCTCACCTTCTGTTGCTTTGAAGCTGACTGAAAGCTTCCTGCCCTTGAGTTGATATTCTAGGCCAGGCTGATTACAAAGCTTTCCCAGGCCCACAACTGAAATCTAAAGCTTCCTTGAGGAAAGCTCCCCTTTGACCCAACGTCACTCTTAAGAGTGGAGACATTTTTTCCCCATAGAGTTTATTATAGTTGATTTCTGAAAATTAGAGTTAAGAAGGGTAAGACCCTGCTGACCTGTGGCTATGTTTTTGTTTTTGTTTTTCATTGTGAATTTATCAGGTATTAAGAAAAAGAGTCTCCCGTCACTGGTGCTTTGTCCTGCCTCTGTCCCTTTGCTCACACTGCGTGTTTGCTTGGAATGCCCTCCCTGCTTTCCAGGGCCATGTCTTCCACGAAGCTTCCCCAATAATGCCAGATCACAATGCTACATCTCTGTTATGGATTGAATTGTGTCCCTCCAAAAATATGGGTTGAAATCCTAACCCTTATACCTGTGGATGTAATCCTGTTTGGAAATAGGGTTTTTTTGTTACATTAACTAGATCATACCTGAGTAGGGTGGGTTCTAATTCTGATCATTTCTGGGTAGACACAGAGGCTCATGCTCATAGGGGGAAGACAGATGCCATGTGAGGATCATCTACAAGGAATGCCAAGGAACCAAGGAACGACAGGGGCTACCAACAAGGGAAGAACCCCTGGTGGCACAATACTTTAGCGCTTGGCTGCTAATCGAAAGGTCGGCAGTTTGAACCCACCAGCAGATTGGAGGGAGAAAAGACCTGGTGGTCTGCTCTTGTAAAGATTATATTACATCCTAGGAAACCCTGTGGGGCAGTTCTCCTCTGTTCTAGAGGATCGTTATGAGTTGGAATCAACTCAGCGGCACACAACAACAACAACCAATGTAACCTAACCCTACGAATGCCAGTAAATTTCCATTAGTCCTTGGCCTGCTCGACACTTGCAGAAGGGCCAGTTGTGACCATTAGTTGATCTCAACAGAAGATGCAGCAACAGGTGGAATGAATCAGAAGGAAAATCATCACCTGGACCCTATTCCGAAGCGAGAGGTCTGACAAGAACCACATCACCCTGTTTCCTGGCTGCCATAATTCCTGCAATGTCTTCCTTCTAGAATTTTCCCTCCCCAGTGCGCCTGTGTGGCCACCATCTTGCTGCCCAAATCTCATAGAAACCCTGCTTCCCCATAGCTCGGGGAGTCGGATCTGAGGAACTTCCTCCCTGCCCTTTGCTCTGCCCATTGCAATAAAATTACTTTCTCTTTCTCAAAGGCCAGCCTTCAGATCATTGGCAAGTCTGAGTGTGCCGGACAAGGACCCACCTGCCAGGGTTCGGCAACACCAACAAGGAAGGAATCCGCATGGCCAAGACCCTAATTTGAACTTTTAGCCTCCAGAACTATGATAAATAAATTTTTGTTCTTTAAAGTCACACACTTGTGGTATTTGTGTCAGCAGCACTAGGAAATTAAGACACTCTCTCCTTCCTGACCTGCCCATACTCTCACCAACTGTACTGTACATTTTGGTATTTGATTAGGTTTAGTCTTAAAAAAAAAAATGTATATGTCTTGAACAAGATTGGAACTTAGTAGTAAACAGTAAGAATTTGTTGAATGTATTAATTAGGGACTTATATAAAACTCAAGGACAAGGACTGAGTTATAACTTTCTTTACCTGTCCTACTGTACTGAGCCCATTGATGAGATAATAAGCAATATTTAGTAAATATTTTTTGAAGCAAATGGAATAAACTGAAGTTAGACTGGAAAGCAGAATCACAGTGATTAAAAGTGAAGAATCTGGAATCAGGAGGCTCAAGTCTACCAGCTAAGATTTTGGACAAGTTCAATAATTTTCCCTGTGCCTCAGTTTTCCCATTTGTAGTTCTCCAAAGCACTATTGTGTACTTAAAAAAGGATTGCTGATGATTGGCTAGCATATGCACAAGACTAAAGAGCAGCTAATATTAGCTTCAGACTAGACTGTGAACTGTTTAACTGCACAGGAATGTTAAGGGTTTGAATAGGGCTTCCAGATTGTAAAAGGAACAAAGACGTACTTGACAGCTTTGTTGGAGCTTAGAATCAACCTGAAAACACAAGTCCTCCAGGTGATAATTCTAAGAATAGTTGACAGGTAAAAACATAGTGTGAGGGAGAAGAGGAAGTAAAACAAAGCAGGGTGGAATAGGCTGGCGTTTTCCAAACTGATATCCCTGATAGCAAGCCAAGGAAATTACTCCTTTTTCATTCTTGTTTTTGAATCCTCATTTAAGAAAGTCTTAGTTTAGTGGTTGTCTGCCCATGGTCAGCCCCTCTTGAACCCTGGATAATTTTTTTTTTTTTTGGAGGGGAAGCGTTCTCACCTCAGGTTCTGATCCTTTGAGGATATGGCTGTTGTAGTTGTTGTTAGCTGCTGGCAAGTTGGTCTCCTGACTCGTGGCAACCCCATACACACAGAAAGAAATGCTGCCAGTCCTGTGCCATCGTCATAATCGGTTACAGATTGGATCACGGTGAGCCATAGGGTTTTTAGTGGCCAATTTTCAGAAGTAGATCAGCAGGCCTTTCTTCTAGCGTGTCTTAGTCTGGAAACTCCACAGAAACCTGTCCATCATAGCAACATGCAAGCTTTCACTGACAGACAGACATGAGGTGCATTGGCCAGGAATCAAACCTGTGTCTTGATCCACCACCACCACTCATTGTCACTGAGTCAATTCAGACTGACAGCGACCCCATATGACACAGTAGAACTGCCTCATGGGGTTTCCGAGGCTGTAATCTTTTTGGTAGCAGACTGCCACATCTTTCTCCTGCAGAGCGGCTGGTGGGTTTGAACCGCCGACCTTATGGGTCGCAGCCGAGCGCTTAATCACTGCACCACCAAGGCTCCTTTGGGTCTTGATAGACCACTATATATTTTAGCTAGAATTGAATACCACCATTTTGCTATTTATTTTTATGACCTTCTTCTATTTGAGTAATACTGGTTTTTCCATTATTAGCTAGTAAAATTCTTTCCAATTACATTTATTTGTAGTAAAAAAAAAAAAAAGCAAGATAATTAAAAATTAAGTAAATAATAGTATAGAGGTTTATGGTTAAATAAAATATCATGCAGGTGGAATACAATCGACTGATAAGAAATTCCAGGTGCTGTGGTCTGATGGTTAGAAGTGGCCAGGTTCGAACCTAGTTCTGCCCTTAAGTAGTTACGCAACCTTGGGCATTAATTTCACCTACTTGTCTGATCTTCCATTTTCGGATCCGTAAAGTGAATTAGTTGACCAACAGATCATTTCTATGGTTCTGTCTAGCTTGCATGTCCTAGCATTTGGCTGGGGAAGGTGTCAGAAAATCCTCCATGGTGGTGGTGGTGTTGGTGGTGGAGAAGAGTTGACTCGTCTTGGAAGGACTTGCTTTGCAGGGAGGCAGGAAATGGTGTGACTGAACAGATGTGCTGTGCCGGGCACACAGAGGGTGTATTCATTCTCTGGATATATTTATTCATGTTCACCAGCCCCAAGTTGCATCTTTATTTTAGGATGGAAAACGTTTCAGACACCCAGACGTGGAGTTGGCAAGTAGATTGATACTAACATGTGGCCAATTCAGATTTTTCTTTCATTTCCTAGATTTTCTTCCCTGTGACCTTAGAAAAAGAATGTTTTCACCCCTCTTAAAGAAAATGCTGTAGGTGGGGCCTATTCTCTATTTTCTGTCTATTATGCTGATAGCTATTGCCTACCAAGATTTTAGTATGTACTAGGCACTCTGCAAAGCACTTTAACAATATTATACTGCTTAAATCTTGGCAATAATTTGAAGAGGGAGATATTGCTATTGTCCCTGCTTTACAAAAAGGAAACTGGTGTTCAGAGAGTTTAAGTGACTTGCCCAAGGTTACATAGCTTGTAAGAGGCAGAAATGAGATTCAAATACAGGTCTGTTGAACTCCAAAGCCTATGCTTTGAAACCGTTAAGTTATACAATGTTAGCATTTACGTGTATATATATATATATACTTAACCTTCCAAGCAAAAATCCAAAATTAAGTTGTGGAGTGTGTGTTTCAATGCATTCAAAATATGTTCACAGATTGGAATCCTATCAGGTTATTAAAATGACAAGCACTTGGGGCATGCCAACGTGTGAAAATGCTTATGTGAAATACTATTTGTGAAAAACCAGTGCAAGGGGGAATGTACACATTGATTGCAACTCTGCAAAAGCATTCTTAACATGCACTGCCCAAGACTGTAGAGAATTTGAAGGATGTAAATAGTTCAGAGTTGAATGCGCTTTACACTCTTTTTTTTCCTGCAAGGTTATTTACTTCTAAATATGCAAATTTATATTGCCGCATAAGGAAGTTTTTGTAAAGTGAGTCTATCAGGAGTAATTCTTAAAGGAGTCCAGCTCTGGCTAGAACGCTGGGCTATGAACATGACAGACCCACCTGAACTATTTGATGAGCAGGTGATTTCTAATTGGAACCAGACTGAATGAAAAATCTCTGCTGAATAACCAGCCTTTTATCGTCCTGAATCAGCTTCATTGGATCACATTTTGAAGAGAAGAGTCCTCTTCCCAGAAGTTCAAGAATATTTTGTGTAACCAATTCAAAAAAAAATTGCTCATATGCACATACACATACTATTTTGCAAACCATTTAAGTTGGCCCTGGGCCCCAGGCGAAGCACCCTGCCGAGAAAATACCTCCTGAAGTCCTGGCTTGGATGGTTGGAATACCTTCAGAGAGAAGCTGAAAGGGTCTGGGTTTCATTGCAGGAAAGCAGAGATGTTGATCATAATGGCCTCTTCTATTGGTGTGGGTTTCACAAAGGACTATCACAACTGTTTCGTCTTCACAATTACCTTCCAGGCTGGACTGGGCAAATGATGGAGTTATTTAAGAGTGTGTATTCTGTAGCCAGCTGCTGGGGTTCAAATGCCAACTGTGTTATTTATTAACTATGTAAAATTGGGCATGTTACTTAATTTTTCTCAGCTTCTGCCTCTTCATCTGTAAAATGGAAATGTTGATGATGATGATGACGATAACAATGATGATGAGGAGGACGGTGACATTGGATAGCTCACTGCATAGTTGTGAAAATTCAATGATATGTGTCATGGAAGCACTTCGCACAGTGTCTGGCATGGAGCAAACCCTAAGTAAACTCGCTCTAGGGAACACCAAGAGTAAGGAGCGGGGTTGAGCCTCTATCCCAGATCATTCATCAACTTCTAGTCTACTTACAATTTATTATAAATTATAATTTATTCATTCATTCGTTTCCTATTATCTACCTATCTATATTATGTAACCATATAGCTATGTTGTTGGCAGGTGCCGTCAAGTCGGTTTCGACTCATAGGGATCTCATGTGACAGGGTAGAACTGCCCTGTAGGGTTTTTTAGGCTGTAATCTTTACAGGAGCAGATGGCCAGGTGTTTCTCCCTCAGAGCTGCTGGATGGGTTCAAACTGCCAACCTTAACGGTTGTGCCACCAGGCCCCCTTATATAGCTATAACCAAAAAAACCAAGCCCGTTGCCGTCAAGTCAATTCCGACTCATAGCGACCCTATAGAACAGAGTCCCAGAAGGTTTCCAAGGAGTGGCTAGTGGATTCAAACTGCCAACCTTTTTGGTTAGCAGCCGAGCTCTTAACTACTGCACCACCAAAAAAACCCAAAAAACAAAACAAAACAAAACCTGCTGCCATCAAGTTGATTCCAACTCATAGCAACCCTATAGGACAGGGTAGAGCTTCCCCATAGAGTTTCCAAGGAGCGCCTGGTGGATTCAAACTGCTGACCTTCTGGTTAGCAGCCGTGGCTCTTAACCACTACACCACCCAGAGTTTCCACTGTACCACCAGGGCTCCTCTATAGCTATACATTACATGTAACTATATATATATCTGTATCTGATCTTGCCCCCCGACAGTGCCTTGGCTACCGTTCCTTCTGCCTAATTGTGGCTTCCTCCCTCATCCCTTCTCATCTTTTAAATCTTGTTCAAATATTACTTCCTCAATCTTCCATAACCCCTAGACCTGACCCCCTTCCCCTCCTCCCACTCTGCTGTAATTCTCATGGAATCACATCCCTTTCCTTTATTGTACTTATCTCCCTTTTTAATTAATGCGTGTGATTATTTGAGTCATATCTGTTTTCCCCACCAGACTCTAACTGCCAAGAAGGCAGGGCCTGTCTATTTTATGCTCACGTTTGTGCTGAACTTTTGATTGCGTAAACAAATAAGCAATTTTGTTTAGGCACCAACTCGGTGCTGGTACCCGCACCAGCTGTGTTTCTCATCCTCACAGCAAACGTTCAGGCTAGGTAGCTGTCTTAGTTAGCTAGTGCTGCTGTAACAGAAATGCCACAAGTGAGTGGCTTTAAAGAACAGAAATTTATTTTTTCATAATTCAGGAGGTTAGAAGTCCGAATTCAGGGCGTAGGCTCTAGGGGAAGGCTTTCTCTCTGTCGGCTCTGGGTGAAGGTCCTTGTTTCTTTCAGCTTCTGTATCCCTGGCGTTTCTCAGTTCCCTCTGTCTTCTCCCGTTTGTGCTTGCTTCTGTGTCTAATCTGCTCCTTATAACTCAGAAGTGATTAGGTTTAAGTCACACCCTACAGCGATATGGCCCTATTAACATAACAAAGAAAATGCTGTTCTCAAAGGTGATTATATCCACAGGTAGAGGGGTCAGGACTCCAGCACATATTTTTGGGGGACACAATTAAATCCGTAACAGTAACATTTTATTCATTTTACATCCCCAGGAAGTGGTTGGTCAGAGGGGATAAAAAACTTGCTTCAGATTATAGGGTAAAGTTTATTAGTGGGTACCAGGGGTGGGTGGGAGGTGGAAAAGGGGGGCTGTTAAGGATGATGAAAAATTTTGGAAACAGACAGTGGCTATTTTTCACAACATAATGAATACAATTAATATCACTGAATTGTGCAGATAAAAATGGTTGAAATGGCAAATTTTTTGGTATATTTATATTTCACCTTAAAAAAAAATGCTTGGGGGGCACTGAATTTCTGTTACTGGTGGTGAAATAATTAGGAAAAAGACAGGGATAGGGGTTGGGCAACATGAACAGTGTAATCAATGTCATTGAATTTTACATGTAGAAACTGTTGAATTGATGAGTTTTGTTGTGTATATTTTCACCACACACACAAAAAAATGTTAAAAAAAAGAAAAAAAAGATTACAGGATAGGTGAATGACAGAGCCTCATGACTTCTGGAGGCCCAGGGACCCTCAGGCAGTGAGAGTGGGGAGCCTCTGTGAGACCCTGGAGGGCTGGAACCAGTTCTCCCTCACCCCAGAGAGCACCGGGCTGCCTGCCAGTCAATTAGAAGAGCTATCATCGGAATTCAAGTTGCCCTGACTAATGAGGAGCCTAAAATTGAGATGTCACTAATCATCTCTTTCCTCCCAGACTATCTTGATCAAACTTCCAGGGTGTTAAGAAATCACATTTATTTTTCCCAGGGAAATCAAACACTTGGACATTAAAAAAACTTGTCATCAGGGAAAAGTGAAATGGGTTTCAGAATTAACTTATTAATGAATTTTGAAATATGCACATCTTGCTGGAGCAGATGCACCACAAATGGATGGTTTCCAATGTCCTGTTAAAACCTGGGATGCCTCCGAGGCTGTAAAAATAAAATTCAAAACACAATTTCATTCTGGCAAAGACTGGGTAACTATTGGGGATAGGACTAAAATATCTCATTGGTTCAGGCACAGAGGATCAATGCAGCTCTCCAACTCGTGAGCTTCTTATGTGGAGATTAAATGGAATCATGGGATTGTAATTGGTAATAATTATAGAAATAGTTTCTTTGGTTTTGTCTCTTTGCTGAAGCAATAGCCTGTGATCACTTTGGAAAAATTTGTTCCCAAGGTTGAGAAGGGCTTTGAAACGAAAGTTTTCCATTCAACTCTCAACTATCCTACTTACTTCTTAAGGCAATAATGAGTTGCTTTTAGAGTTACTCATTTCAAAGGTTTTTCTTTATTTATTCTTCCTCAAACTGAAGTCTTCTGGCTCTGTTGGGGTTTGGGGAAGCACTCAGACCAGCTAGATCCAAGCTGGAGATTCCTCTCACAAAGTGCAACTTTGTTGCTGATGGAGGAATGCCCTGCCTAAAATGGGAACGTTGATGATGACCAATCAGACTGGGCGGAGGTTCATTCCCTTGGGAAGACCAGGAGTAAGAAGCCACTGCTAACTGTGTCACTATTAGTCAGAATTGACTTGATGGCAGTGGGTTTGGTTTTTGGTTTGGCTAACTGTGTCTATGTTAGTGGCTGTTGTTGTTTTTTAACTGTACTTTAAATGAAGGCTTACAGAACAAACTAGCTTCTTATTAAACGGTACACATATTGTTTTGTGCCATTGGTTGCCGACCTCACGACATGTCAACACTCTCCTCTTCTTGACCTTGGGTTCCTCATTACCAGCTTTCCTGTCCCCTCCTGCCTTCTCGTCCTTACCCCTGGGCTGGTGTGGCCATTTAGTCTCATTTTGTTTTATGGGCCTGTCTAATCTTTGACTGAAGGGTGAACCTCAGAAGTGACTTAAATAGTGAGTTGAAAGGGTGTTCGGGAGCCACGCTCTCGGGGTATCTTCAGTCTCTGTCAGACCAGTAAGTCTGGTCTTTTTTTGTGAGTTAGAATTTTGTTCTACATTTTTTTCCAGCTCTGTCTGGGACCCTCTATTGTGATCCCTATCAGAGCAATCGGTGGTGGTAGCGGTGGTTAACCAAAAGATCAGCAGTTTGAATCCACAAGCTGCTCCTTGGAAACCGTAGGGGGCAGTTCTACTCTGTCCTATAGTGTGGCTATGAGTCAGAACCGACTCGACAGCAACAGGTTTGTTTTGTTTTTTGTTTTTTCGGATATGGTTAGGCCAGTGGTTCTTAAGTGTGATTCTGGGAACTTGTTCCATGTGCAAATTCTCAGACCCCACCCTAGACCTAAAAACCAAATCCGTGTGGTAGAGTCGATGCCAACTCATGGCAGCCCCACGTGTTACATAACAGAACTACTGCATAGTGTTTTCTTGGCTGTAATTATTACGGAAGCAGATCACCAGGCCTTTCTTCCGCAGTGCTACTTGGTGAGTTCCACCACTCTGGATTAGTAGTTGAGTGCAAACTATTTGCATCACCCAGTCAGAAACAGGACTTACTGCATCAGAAATTCTGGACGTTGGACCCAGCAAGCTGTAATTTCACAAATCCACACTAATTCTGATATGCACTAAAGTTTGAGAACCACTGGATTCAACGTAAGGACAAATACTCTACTCAGTGGAGTTTTCCAGCAGCAAACTGTACCAACACTTCTGGTGGTATAGAGTTCTCCATCACTGGATGTACGCAAACAAAATGCTTTGAAGAACAATTTGGATTTCAGTGTTTCCCAAGCTTATTTAACAAGGAAATACTCTTATAAGGTACTGAAGGAGACCAATGGGAGCATGTAAAATACAATGCACAGTTGCGTTATTAAATAGGTTGCATACAATGCTCCCAAATGAAATAACTGCTGCAAAAAATTACCTCAAGTTGCCTTTTATACTTTATAATGTACAAACAGAACAGATTAGAGTAGTAAGATCATTTTATTCATTTATTACTACAAATGTTGCTAACATAGACACCTCCCAAAATATAATCCCTATATCACAGATGGGAAATCAGATGTTCTGATGTTCCTTCCGATACTGGATACACACTAGGGGAAAAAAAAAAAACAAAAAAACTGGGGGTTGGCAGAACTCTCCTTCATCACCGACATTCTTTCTCGCTTTTTCCTGGCGATGCTCTCTCCTTGCCTCCAAACTCCCTAGGACCTAGGTGCTCAGAGTCCACTCTGCATCCCCACCCCCAATCTTCCCAATCTTTCTCTGTGTTCTTTCACTCAGGAGCCCATGTTCGGGCCTTTCTAATCTATTAACCCCTCTCAGTCCTGTGCTTTTACCTTTCTGCACTTAAATCCATGCTGATGGGATAATGGTATCTAAGGAGTCATTGGTTTATCTCTTGGATGACCTATTTTCTTTAAAAATTTTTTTAAAAATTTTATTGTGGTAAAATATATACAACAACAACAAAAAAACTTACCATTTAAACCATTTTCAGTGTGCAATTCATTGGCTTTAATTACATTGACCATGTTGTGTAACCATCATCACTATCTGTTTCCCAAACTTTTTCATCGCCCCAAACAGAAACTTGGTACCCATTAAGCAATTAGTGGTAACTGCTGATAAGCTTTTGTCTTATGCATTTGCCTATTCTACATGTTTCATACAAGTGGGATCATACAATATTTGTCCTGTTGTGACTGACCTATTTCACTCAGCATAATATTTTCAAGTTTCATCCATGTTATAGCATGTATCAGAACTTTATGGCTGAATAATATTCTATTATGTGTATGTACCACATTTTGTTTATCCATTCATCTGTTGATGAATATGTAGGCTGTTTCCATCTTTTGGCTATTGTGAATAATGCTGCAATGAACATTATACAAATCTGTTCGTGTCCCTGCTTTCAAGCCTTTTGGATATGTACCTAGAAGTGGAATTGCTGAGTCATAACCTATTTGCTTTTTAACTTCTAGAGTCAATGCCTGTCAGGGAGAGAGTTTTAGAAGGTCAGTCTTTCTAACAAGAGGACAGTTTCTCAAGGTAGGCCCCCAGTTACCTGCATCAGAATTATCAAAGGTTTTGTTAAAGTGAATCCTCTGCTGCCATCGTAGATGCATTGAATTGTGTCTCTGGAAATGGGCCCTCGGATCTGTTTTTTGACAGTGTCCTGGAGGAGTCATGTGCTCACTCAAGTTTGGAAGCCACTGGTGCCCAGTCCTCCCCTGACTGCTGTAGAATCATCCTTCCATGCTCAGTCAAATCCCAGCTTGGTCCATCTAGTTCTTTGCAGAGAGGTTTTTCTCTGGAGTTCTGTCTGCCTCAGAGAAATTGAAATTGAAGGTGAAATATAACCACTGACTTGGCCTGAATTTGATATGGGCTATGGAACAGACAGGATGTTCTTGCTTCATTCCTGCTGTTCAAGCAAAGTCCCAGTCAGGGGACTCCTTGGGGTTATAAGTCTAATTGATTTTTTTCACAGAGAGTCCAAGGAGGCAAGATGAAGACAGGAAGACAGGAACATTTTACTCTTCTTTTCTCATAACTACTGCATGTAAATGGAGACCTGTTGATGGTCATTTATTGTCCCCTACGATATTTTGGCCTCATTTACAGTGGGGATTGACATCATCTAGAGGCAGCCTGCTGGGTTCCTTTGCGATAACCTAAAAATAAACAAAGCCTAAAGGATCCATTCCTTCTTCCCATTAATTTGAAGGAAGGCAGATGGTGCCCAATAACCTGATTTGAATTGCCAATAAAGCTCGTCATCTTTTTGCTAAGCACTTGCTGTTAAATTTTAACGGATGGTGTCAGGTGGTGTAGAATGAGCTCAGAGAAAGGTTACTTTGGGCCCATGGGGCGGGGGAGCAGGAAGAAGGAGTCAATCTGTCTCCATACAACCTGTCTAACAAGCAGGGGATTTAGAGGGGCTTTCGAGAAAGGCTGGTGAGGGCTTTATACATAGAGATTGTCTAAGGCTGGGTTCTCTAGAGAAGAAAACCAGTGAAGCATACATATACACACACACACACACACACACACACATATACATACATACATACATACATACATACATACATACATACATATATATATATATATATATATATATATATATATACATAGAGATTTATCTCAAGGAAATGGCTCATCTGGTTGTAAAAACTGACAAGTCTCAAATCCATGGGTCAGGCATCAAGCTGGAGGATTCTTTTGACTCATGTGGCTACAGGGCTGACGAATCCAAGATCAGCAGGTCAGACAGCAGGCTGCTGGCTCACAGGCTGCGGAGGCCAACGAATCCCAAGATCAGCAGTAAGCTGCTAGCTCAAGTCCCAAGAACCAGAGGTCAGATAATGGCGAGCTGGATGAAGGATCCAGAGCGAGAGCCTTGCTGGATTATCCATTTATATACTGAAGGCAGGCCATACCCCCAAGGAAACTCCCTTTCAACTGATTGGCAGCTTATAGCAGATCTCACATAACTGCCAAACTATATTGTAACTACCAAACCACTGAGAATCAGGCCCGGCCAAGTTGACACAGAACTTTAACCATAACAGAGATTAAGACTGGAGATTCTAGAGTCATTCTAGAGTCACCTAAATCAAATTCCGGTTCTGCGACTTACCAGCTGTGACCTCCTACTTGACTGCTTTGTGCCTAAGTTTTCTTATCTATAAAATGAGATTAATATTGGTACTTAACTCACACCTTTTTTGGTAATGACAAATAAGACAATGAATGTAAATCACAGACAATACATATTTGTTTTCTCATTCATTGGTGCTGTAGTTAGTTGCTGCTGAGTCAAGTTTTATCATTACCATTTCCTTTTTTTCCAATTACAGCAAGGGTGTTCCTTCATGTTTCATACCCATATAGCCTTATCCTATGAAATCTTCTCCCACTGGGCCCTGCCCTTATTGAGTGAAGAAATTACATTCAGAGAGATGGCTCTGTTCTCTCTACCCCCCAGCTCTTGCCTTGGACTGAATCCCCCTAGTGAGGCCCCAGGTCTGGGCATGGTGTGCTATAGGGCCCTAGTTCTTGTGCTGAGAGCCGACGTTCTGGAAGAAATGTCTGAAACTTCAAGTTGACATTTGAAAAGTGTCAAAGCCCCAAACATTTTCTTTCTAATAGGCCCTGGAAACCTCAGGGCCCAATGTATTAAGCAAATGAAGAAAAAGCTGCTGGCTTTGGGCTGTAAGTCACTCTGAAGGATGTAGCTCTGTGGTCCTGCCTGCTAGATCTATGTGGGTATTGAACACTCAGTGATCTGTTCAATATAACTTCCTAAATTAAAAAAAAAAAAAAAAATGGCAAACTACATCCTGAGAAAATGACTGCAGGATCGAATTGACTGTGTTTGAAAGGTTTGAAGAAAGGACTAAACCTAGAACAAAAAATACAAGGTAAGCTTCATTTTCCTCATCTACTAAATTAGAAGATAATCTTTAATGTTTCCTTTAACCTTGATTATTTCAGGTTCTTAGATTGTAAATTCCATAATGCCATCCAAAGCTACTTCTCTAAGTGAATCTCTCTATACCCTCTGAATTTCCAACAGTGGAAAAAAGGATGGGTGACATCTGCATTTTAAATTAGTCCAGGTTGTTGAGCACTTGGCAAATCCAAGTGATTCTCTTCTCACTCACAATGGGTGCAGGGTTGCATATTAATTTACAATTACTGATAAACTAGACAGCAAAGCCTTCTCTTTTGTCAATACTTGGACATACAAATTAGGTAATATAGAATGGGCAATGAATATTTCATTTCCACCTTCCCTCCTGGTACCAATCACCGTACATGAGACTAGATTAACATCACAAGTGACTCACACTTGGTTAGGTGCCCAAGTACAGGCTCCCTCAGACCTCCTGTATTTTGGCCTCAGTTTGTCAGCAAATTCTCTTACTGACGATCCAAGAGCAGCAGCAGCAGAACCACATAACCAATCTCAAGTTTATGGTGGGTATGAACTTTTAGTGTTTCAAAGTGACCTTTGGTTTGACAATGTAGTAGATTAAACTCATAGAAAGCGTGAAGGAAAAAAATAGAAATAGAATTAAGAAAATAAATAAATATTCTGACATGAAAGAAAGAAAAATCTCCACGTGTGAGAAATGAAGTGAGAAAACAAAGCCAGGACAGTAACAGCTGGCATTTCAGTAAAATTTCCAAGTTCGTTATAGCCCCTAAGAGCTGAAGGATGGGGATTTAACAACCAATGGAGAATAGGAGATGCGGTCTTAAGCTCTGGCTAGGTAGGGAAACAAGAATTGAGCTTCAGCATCAAGCCGCGAGCCTGGAAAAGTTGCACTGTCCATGGAATGGAGACTAGAAAAAACTCATATTTCAATCCAGGAAAGAAGCAAGAAAGTTTGCCACCTATCTAGGGCCATGGTTTAACAACAAAAATAGAAGTCATGTTCCAGAAACCAAAACTCCAGGCCTGTGCCACATCTGGGCATGGTACCCACATGTATACTACTGATAAATTGGCACAAACTGCTAGGTCTATTGAATCTCTAGGGTGTAATAGAAGCAATCGCCAAACTGCTTTGCAGAAAGGGATATTTTCACAACCCAGGGTGCAAGAGACTCACACAGGGGAAGAAAATTTACACACTGCAAGGAAGTTAACCACAATGAGGGAGAATCAGCAGGTACTGCAAAAGGATAATTACCGCCCACAAGAATCAGAAATAATAGAAGTGTCTGTAAGAGAAAATTAAATAAGAATATTTGAAATTATTAAAGATATAAAAGAAAGAATAGTATGATAAAAGAACCAGCAGATTTGGAAAAAAAAAATGCACTTGTAACATAGCTTGACCAACTGTCCTGGTTTGTCTGGACTGAGGAATTTTTCAGGCAACAAGTCTTTCTATGCTAAAACTAGGAAAGTCTCAGGCAAATCAGGATGGTGGGTCACCCTACTTCAACTGTGTAGTTGCAGATACTTTAATAAAGGGGCTATTTACAAAGTGTGGTTAGTGTTTGGGGAGACCAACAAAGAATGATGTAGCAATCTGGACCTAACAATAGTGGGGAGCCGTTACCAACCCTAAACCTAAATCTGAAGGGGCAAGGAGGGGATGTAATTACTGAAGCCCAGAGAAATAAGCTCTACAGAGTGGGCTGCCTGACAGGAGCTATGGTCTTCAGTGGGAGGAAAGAAGAAAGAAGCAGGGAGAATAAACACACCAATTTCATTCTTCTCCTTAAGGAGGTATCTTCCCTCTGGTCTCCTGTTGGGGCCTCCTGTGGACTAAACTCAATTGAGAACCAGAGGACAAGGGAGTCATTTGACTTAATCCATGCAGGTCAGCCTCTTGTGACACAAAGCAGGGAAAAGAAGGGTGCAGAACGGATCTTGAGAGGAAAATGAAAAATAACTAGGACACAACCAAATCGATTATCTGAATTCCTGTACATGAAACCTCACAAGTTAGAGAAGTTACACAATTATTAGAATTAGGAGAAAGAATACGGGGGTGACAGTTAGGAGAACTAAGCCCTGCTCTCACCTCTGGTACTCACCATCATCGTAACTTTGAGAAAGTTTCTTTCTTTACCTCAAACTTGGTGTCTATTAAATAAAGGGATTGCTCTAGAACGGATGTTTCAAACTGGAGGCCCAGGGACCAAATCTTACGGCAGATGTGTTTCATTTGGCCTATACAGTGTTTTTAAATAAATTTGAGTGGCCCTATAACATTTTTAAAAAATCAGGAGAAATCACTTAAGAAGCTGGATTTCTGGCTTTGTGTTTCTGTGTGGCAACAAATACTTAAAGGACACTTTTTAGGCAGAACCTGCTCTCCCAGTTCTGCACAGCCCCACCTGGGGCCCACTGCACTCATTATATTACCTGTCTGGTCTCTATAGGAATTTGAATTTACAACCCTGGAATGATCTCTTTCAGCTTTAACAATCTGTGAAATCGAGGGCATCGCTGCATTTTTTTTTGCATATGAACATAGGCTTTTTGAATTTTCTAATCTAGGTGGATTGGAAAGTTGGCAGATGGTTATTTTTGCATCTTTGCCTTTATATCTTGAACACAGCACATGTGCAGTTTTATGAAGCATAGGGTTTTCCATGTGCATAGCTACACTTTGTTGATTCTTTCTTTTCCTAAGTTCTCCAAAAGCCCAGTAGAATAAATACAAGCTGCCACTTGAAAAACAGCTCTGAGAAGAAACTCAGCCAGGGAGAAAAATGGAGGGGATCCAAAAAGCTACTGAGTTAATATATTTTGGATAAAGTTAGTACAGTTCATTAAGACCGTTCTTCCTTTTCTCATCCTCTACACAGCATGGGAACCCTGGTGGTGTAGTGGTTAAGTGCTATGGCTGCTAACCAAAAGGTCGACAGTTTGAATCCACCAGACGCTCCTTGGAAACTCTATGGGGCAGTTCTACTCTGTCCTATAAGGTCACTATGAGTTGGAACCGATTCGACGGCAACAGATTTGGCTTTTTGGTTTTTCTACATGGTGTATGGCGAGCAAGGGTGTGGCATGGCTCATGGGTGGGGCTGCCTTTGCCTTCAGGCTTGTGGTAGGGTTTTTTTTTTTTTTTTTTTAATAGAAGCCTTGGAGCCCTGTGGGGCGATTCTACTCTGTCCTATAGGATCACTATGTCAGAATTGGCTCAGTGGCAACAGGTTTGGTTTTTTTGGATAGCAGATCTTAAAGAGCCCTGGTGGTACAGTGGTTGAAATACTCAGCTGCTAACCAAAAAGTCGGCGGTTTCAACTCATCAGCCACTCTTTGGGAGAAAGACTTAGCAATCTACCTCCGTAAAGATTACGACCTAGGAAACCCTATGGGGCAGTTCTACTCTGTCCTATAGGGTTGCCATGAGTTGAAATCAACTCTATGGTAACAAAGGTGGGGAGAGGGTATAGCAGATCTTGCTTGGAAACACACAGAAACATTTCTCTGGGTGAGATGGGCCCTGGGTTTTGCATTTCCTGCCAACAATCAAGGCAGGAGGTGGCAGCAAGAAGGAGAATCTTTTCCAGGCTCAAGAGACAGATCAGTCTGAAAAGGAGTTCTTCTCCTTAAACAAACCCTCCTTAAGAGATGCTAGCAATGAGTCTGTCAAGTCGGGGAACCTTGAGGTCAGCATTAATGGGAATTGCATTAACTTTCCCAGAGGGACCCAGAGACTGGAGCTCTCTAGCCAGAATTTTGTACTGAGGCTCTCTGCCACGGGATTCCACAAAGGATTTCCCCTCAGCCCAATGTTAGTACTCACCCATACACTGCTTCAGCCACTGCTGGAAAATGATTAGGCCAAAGGATTAAAGTGCTGAAAGTGAAGCTCCTAGTTCCTTTTCTAGAATAAACAAGGATTGTGGGTAGAATATAAGTTGTTAAAATGCATTAATCTTCCTCCGGACAAGTCTGGCACTAATCACTTTCACTCCGAGGAAAGGTAACCATTTGACTGTTGCAGGCAGAACCAGCACCTGAAAAAATCATTTAAGGAGAAAAGTTTGTCTTGACGTCTCATCTCCTGTTCCCTTCCTATGGCTTCTCTTGTCACTCACCATTTGCCATTCCTGTGCCTTCCTGCATATCTGGCACTTCCTGTGGTCTGTAGGTACCTGCCTCACCACCTAGCCTAGTGGCCCCTCAACCATGCCAACTCATGGGGACGCCATGAGTGTCAGAGTAGAACTGTGTCCCTTAAAACCTGTTGCCATCGAGTTGATTCTGAATCATAGCGATCCTATAGGACAAAGCAGAACTGCCCCAATGGGTTTCCAATACTGTAAATCTTTACGGAAGCAGACTGCCATATCTTTCTCACGAGGAGCAGCTAGTGGGTTTGAACTGCCAACCTTTTGGTTAGCAGCTGAGCACTTAACCACTGTGCAGCCAGGGCTCCTCCCATAGAGTTTTCAATAACTGATTTTTCAAAAGTAGATTGCCAGGCCTTTCTTTAGAGGTGCATCTGGGTGGACTCGAACCTTCAACCTTTCGGTTAGCAGCCAAGTGCGTTAACTGTTTGCATCACCCAGTGTGATGGTTAAGATTGTGTGTCAGCTTGGCTGGGCCATGATTCTCCATGTTTTAATGTAATCACTCCCATGATTGAATATAGCGTGAGTAGTCAATCAGATGAAAGGGAGTCTCCTTGGGGGTGTGGCCCGCATCTGTGCATAAGCAGACGTTCTGGCTTTTTGCTGTCTCTTGATCCTGGGGCTGCTTCCTGTTGTCTCATCTCCCGTTCTTGGGACTTGAGCTGTCAGCTTATCTGCTGAACCTGGGATTCGTCCATCTGCGCAGCCTGTGAGTGGGAGCCCTGCTCTCGACCTTCCCTTGGGCTTGCCAGCTTCTGCAGCTGTGTGACTTGGGAGAGGGCTCTACCCTGATCCACAGACTTGGGACATTCTAGCCTCTACAATCGTGTGAGCTGTTTCCTTGATATAATCTCTCTGTATATATATATTTATACACTTTACTGGTTTTGCTTCTCTAGAGAACCCAGCCTAAGACACCCAGGAACTCCATCTGCCCCTCAGCCCCAACCTAAACTTAACTTCTCCTCCATGCCATGGTGAGGTTTCCTGATGGGTAGAGAGACCATACAATTTAATGTCCAAACCAGGACACTATTGAGAGTAAAAAGAGAATGCTTTTAATAACTATGCCTGCATGGCAGAATATTTTATCCGCACCAGAGAATATATTTATGTTTACACAGGGGACTTATAGTGATATTTTGTCTTGACCAAAACAGGGCCACTAAGGTTGATGATTCTGACATAGTAGCAGGTAGGCCTTTTGTAGCAGACTGAATCAAGCCAAGTAAGTGTCTAGGGAATCCCATTTGTATATACATAAATCTGACTCTTATTCTTAGAAACTTGTAATTTAGAAAGTCAGGACTGACAGGGATAGAAAAAGTGCTTCAGGCAGGTTTAGAGAATAAAAGTGATGTGTGTTACTTTTTAATAAAAACAAATTTCAACCCTTCATCCTCATCTCCTGTTATGGATTAAATTGTGTCCCCCAAAATATGTGCTGTAAATCCTAACCCCTATACATGTGGATAAAGGAGCGCTGGTGGTGCAGTGGTTAAAGTGCTTGGCTGCTAACCAAAAGATCCATAGTTAGAACCCACCAGTCGCTCCATGGAAGAAAGATGTAGCAGTCTGCTTCCAAAAAGATTCAGCCTTGGAAACTTTATGGGTTTCTTAACCATTATGTCACCAGGGTTTCCACAACAACAATAAACAGATGGATATAATCCCATCTGGGAGTAGAGTTTTGTTACGTTAATGAGGCTATGTTAGTGTGGGCTGTGTCTTAAACCAATCACTTTTGAGATATAAAGGGAGCACCTTAGGCACAAAAGCAAGCAAGGACAAACTGGGAAAGATCGATGCCAGGTGGAGATCACCAACAAACCAAAGAACAGACACTGAAAAGAGACAAGGACTTTCCCCAAGAGCCAGCAGAGAGAAAAAGCCTTCCTCTAGAGCCGGTGCCCTGAATTTGGACCTCTAGCCTCCTTACTTTGAGAAAATAAATTTCTGTTCATCAAAGCCACCCACTCATAGTATTTCTGTTATAGCAGCTCTCGATAATGAAGACATCCCTCAACAAAGAAAAACAACACGGAACTACTGCTGACAGAGTTGGGAACTTATGTTCTTTGAGTACTCAAAAAGGAAATACATAGACTATAAAATAACAAGAATTATTAATAAGAGCTATGAGTGAAACAAAGTAGGGGCAGAGGCAAACAAACTAGGGGGGTAACTTTGGGTGTGGCTAAGGAAGGTGTCTCAGAGGCAGGAGCATTTATTCCAGACCTGAAGTATGAGAATGACCCAGCCTTGTCAACAGTAGGGAGAGAGCAGCCAGGCAGAAGAGACAACACCCACAAAGGCCTTGATTAATAAAGAACTGGGGTGTGCTTGAAGTCCTGAAAGGAGCTAATGTGCTTGGAGGGTGGGGAGGGAGGGGCAGTGTGGAAAGAGGTAGGTTGGAGAGGTGGGCTAGGGTCTTGAAGAACGCTATAACAAAACAAAACAAAACCCTCTGCTATTGAGTCAATTCTGAATCACAGTGACCCTATAGGACAGAGTACCCCACAGGGTTTCCTAGGAGAGCCTGGTGGATTCAAACTTTTGGTTAGCAGCTGTAGCTCTTAACCACTACACCACCAGTGTTTCCAAACACTATAAAGAGTTTGGATTTTATTCTGACTTCAGAAAGCCCTTGAAGGTCAGCCAGAGGTGAGAGCTTAGGGCTTTCTAAGGTCTTTCCTGTGCATGCGCACATACACACTATGTATGTACATGGCCTTCTAGATTGCAAGACTATATTAGAGCTTTTCAAAGCTCTATGGACATCTAATTCCCCAGCTTTTCCTTTTAAGTTTTTTGGTTAGTCTATCGCTTACTGCAACTCTTTTCCACTACCTCAGGCAGCCACGAAGTTAAGCAATTGCCTGTAATTGCTTTTGGTAAATGTCAGTGGGAAGGGAAAGGCTTTTTGCACTGGGTGAGCTTTAACTCAGGTCAAATAAATACAATCTTGCAAGTAAGTTCTTCCAGGGAACCATTGTTGTTGTTAGTTGCCATGGAGTAGATTCCAACTGATGGCAACCCCAAGAGTACAGAGAACTGCTCCATAAAGTTTTTGAGGCTGTGACCTTTCAGAAGTTGATTGTCAGGCCTGTCTTCCAAGGCGACTTTCAGTGGGTTTGAACTGCCAACCTTTCAGCTAGTAGATGAGTGCTTAACAATTTGTACCATTCCAGGAACCATCCGAAACCAAACCTACTGCCGTTAAGTTGATTCTGACTCATGGCAACCCTATAGGATGGAGTAGAACTGCCGCATAGGGTTTCCAAGGAGCGGCTGGTGGATTTCAACTATCAGACCTTTTGGTTAGCAACCAATCTCTTAACCACTGTGCCACCAGGGCTCCCAGGGAACCATAAAACAGGTCAAATAATGACAATTATCAGGGGCTGCCAGGTTGCTGGTTTTCACCGTGATTTTGGGCTGTTAGTTTTCACGTCTACTGTAGAGCTGGAGAATGGGGGATGGAACTAGGCACGTGAAAATCCCACAAAGCTCATTGTTCTTACCAAGATTCAGCCATTTTTTTCTTGAACAAATGGTCCCCAGATTGCTGCAAGACTTAATTTTCAGAGTTCTGAAAAAGTTGATTTTGGCAATTTTTGCCAGTTTTCTCATTGCATTTATGGAGGGGAGAATTTTTGGTGATCCTTACTGTGCCATTTTCATCCATCCTTTGATTTTAATTTGCGTTTCCCTAATGACTAATAATGTTGAGCATCTTTTCATGTGCTTATGTGCCATTCATATAACTTCTTTGGTGAAATGCCTGCTTAAATCTTTTCTTTCTTTCTTTTTTTAAATAGGTTATTTTCTTATTAGAGAGTTTTGGGAGTTATTTATATACTCTAGGTGTAAATCTTCTATCAATATATGTTTGCCCAACATTTTCTCCCAGTCTGTGCCATGAATTTTCATTTCTTTAACAGAATCTTTCAAAAAGCACTTTTTTTTTATTTTGAAGAAGCACAATTTATCAATTTTTTTTTGTTTTAAGGCTCATTCTTTGTGTCCTTTCTAAGAAATCTTTGCCTAATCCATATTCACAAGGTTTTATTCGAGCAGTCTTATAATTTTAGT
This sequence comes from Trichechus manatus latirostris, assembly GCF_000243295.1. Lineage (NCBI taxonomy): Eukaryota > Metazoa > Chordata > Mammalia > Sirenia > Trichechidae > Trichechus > Trichechus manatus. The sequence goes on along the minus strand of NW_004443947.1, from coordinate 22,555,159 downwards.
CTTATGTTTGGGTTTATGATCCATTTTGAGTTAATTTTTTGTATATTAAATGAGGTGAGAGCCAAGGTTCATTTTTTTGTATATGTATATCCAATTGTTCTTGTACCATTTGGTGAAAAGACTATCCTTGCCCCCATTCAATTACCATGGCACATTTGTCAAAAATCAATGTACCATATACTGTGGGTGTATTTCTGAATTGTCTGTTCTGTCCCATTGTTATATATGTCTGTCCTTGCACCACAATCAAACACTGTTTGGATTACTATAGTTTTATAGTAAGTCTTGAAGTTGTACTGTAAGTCCTCCAATTTTCTTCTTCTTTGGGTAAGAGTATATTTAAATTTATAAGAAACTGCCCATAGCAGTTGTGTCACCTTATCATCCAGACAGCAATGTATTAGATAGAATTTACAGTTGCTCCACAAACTTGTCAATATTTGGGTTGTAGTCCTGGTGACACAGTTGTTAAAGCAATGGACTGCTAACCGAAAGGTCTGCAGTTTGATACTAACAACCTCTCCTCGGGAAAAAGATGTGGTAGTCTGCTTCCACAGAGATTTGCAGCCTAGGAAACCCTATAGGGTCACTGTGAGTCGGAATCAACTTGACGGCAGTGGATTTTTTTTTAGGTCCTTTTTAATTTTAGCTATTCTAAATGGGCACAAAATAATATCTCATTGTAATTTTAATTTGCCTTTACTTGATAACTAATGATTTTTAGCATCTGCGCCTGACCCAAGTCTTGATGTTTTTAATCGCCTCATATGCATGCGAAAGCTGGACAATGAATAAAGAAGACCAAAGAAGAATTGATGCCTTTGAGTTATGGTGTTGGTGAAGAATATTGAATATACCATGGACTGCCAGAAAAACAAATCTGTCTTGGAAGAAGTACAGCCTTTTGATGATCGTAACTTAAATCTTGATGAAGTCCACTCAATCTTTTTTTTTTTCTTTTATAGTTAGCGCTTTTTGTTTTTGTATCTAAGAAATAATTGCCTTCTCCAAGGTTGTGAATGATTTTCCTATGTTTTCTTCTAGAACAACAGTTTTGGCTTTTATGTTTAAATCTATGATCCACCTTGAATTATATTTTGACCACATTGGAGTTGAACTTCTTTTTTTTTTTTTCCTTCCTCCAAATGTCTATCCAGTTGTTTTATTGACAGTTATTTTCCCCCTTTCATCTGCCTTGGTGCTTCTTTGAAGGGCTTTAAGCAGCGAAGTAATGTGATATATTTGTTGATGTGAGGAAAATGGATTGGAGAGTTTAGAGAAATCAGTTAGGAGGCTACTGCAGCACTCCAGGCTTGATATGATAGTGCCACAACCAAGGCAGCAGCAGTGGAGATGAAGAGAAGAGGAAGTAGAATTGCTTGTCTAGATTGTTGGAGATACTGAGTCAGGTTGATCCTGCATGCTTCCCACTTTTACCCATTTACACAGTTCCAGCACAGACAAAGGGGAGGCTTGATACAATAGACAATTCCGTGGATGAGTCAGGTGTTGTGAGTTTCAGTCCAGCTTCTGCCACTGAGTTTTAACTAATCTTGCAAAGACTGTTTCTCATAAAAAAATAGGTGATCAATGACATCCTTTTCCACCCTAAATTTTGATTCTATGTTGTTCTCTGAATGCTCCAAGGAAGATGGACAATTAATTTTTGTGTCAACAAACTCTTTGATCCTTACCTTATTTGAGCTCTCTGTAACACTATAGACTTTATTAACCACTTCTTTCTTCTTGAAACTTCCTCTTCCCTGGGCTTCTATGCCTCCACTCTCTCCTGATTCTCCACTTTCTTCTCAGGCAATTCTTTCCCAAGCTTTATCACTACTTCCTTTCCCTTTGCACAGCCTCTAAACACCGGCTTCATTAGGATTATTACAACAGACATCTACTTATTCTGCATCTTTCCTTGACCATCTTATCAATATTCATAAATTCATGTATCTAGATTCTATCGACTCATAAACTTCTGTCTCCTGCAAGGTCTTTCTCTCTTGAATTCTAAACTTACATAGGTAACTTTTACTTGGTTATCTGTACCTGGCTGTCTTTCAAGTCCAAAACTTAAATCATTAATATCTGTCTTAGTTGTCTAGTGCTGCTATAATAGGAATGCCACAAGTGGATGGCTTTAACAAATAGAATTTATTCTCTCACAGTTTTGGATGCTCAAAGTCCAAATTCAGGGCACCAGCTCTAGGGGAAGTCTTTTTCTCTCTGTCTGCTCTGGGGGAAGTTTTCAACATCTGTGGGCCCAGAGTTTCTTGGAGATCTCCATGTCTCTTGGCATCAATCTTCCCTTGTATCTAGGGGTTCTCAGTGCAGGTACCCCAGGTCCAAAGGACCTCCTACTCTTGGTGGCAGGAGGTCTTTCTCTCTCTGCTCACTTCTCTCTCCTTTTATCTATAGTAAGATAAAAGGTGATGCAGGCCACACCCCAGGAAAACTCCCGTTACGTGGAATCAGGGCTGTGACTTGAGTAAGGGTGCTGCATCCCACCCTAATCTTCTTTAACGTGACCTAATGTTGCCTAATAACCACAGGGAGAGACTAGGATTTACAACACATAGGACAATTACATCAGATCACAAAATGGAGCACAACCCCACAGTCCTGGGAACTGTGGCCTAGTCAAGTTGACACGTATTTTGGGGGGACACAATTCAATCCATGACAACATCTCTACCAAATCATCTCTCCTTCTTGACTCCCTGTTTTGGTGACTAGTACCATCACCTTCCCAGTCTACCAAGTCAGATGCCTGAGAGTAGTTCTAGATCTCTCTGCCTCCTTGACTCTCCACACTCAGTCCCCAAAATCTTTCTCTTCTCTTTCCTTCATATTTTTTATGCTGTTGTCCAAAGTGGGACACTTTTGATAGTGAGGAGGGTACTATTAGTAATTCTGTCAGGTGTAAACCAGGACTGTTCTGGGCAAATAGAGGTGTATGATTACCCTAGAGCTGAGAAACAGAAAGAATTGCAGAGTGGTTAGAGAAATCACATTGCTTTTGAAGAACTGAGAGAATTGCAGTCTTGTTAGTCTAGGGTGTGTGTGTGTGTGTGTGTGTGTGTGTGTGTGTGGTTGGGTGAGGGAGTAGTGAGAGATGAATAAGGAAAGGTAATTGCAATCTCAGGTTCTTTAGGTATAAAAGTGTTTCTTAACTTTGGGATTAGCCATGAGTGGTAGATGTTACTGGTTGTCTGCTTAGCATTTGTTTCCATCTACTTCCTAATAATAGCCATCCTACATGTAGCCAATTGCTTAAGGAGAATCTGACCTTACACTCAGCTCCAGTGGTGGGTCTAAATTGGTCCAAGGGTCATTTCTGTCCATTTTCCAGGGATTGGCTCATGGGGCACATGACTCAATTCCAGCCAATGGTACATCAAGGGAAACTGCTGGAGAGTTTCCAAGGAAACTTTCTTCATTTCTAACAGAAAGCTACAGGAAGGTATTGTCATGTCTAGATGTCATGCCTGTATTGTTTCAGCCATTTTAATTCCAAGACTGCAGCTGAAGCAAACACTGATAGCGTAGTGAAGAGATAAAAATACAGGATCCCAGATGCCTTTGTGAGCTGCTAAAACAATCATCCCCAGAGCCTCTAAGCTTCATCAACTATAAGATGATACTTGCTTTCTAACTTAAGTTCATTTGAGTTGGAATTTTCTGTTACTTGCAGCCAAAAACATTCTGATATACCATGAAATTTAAGACCGGTCTTGACTCTAGGAGAATCAGGGAAAATGTGACCTCCTATCGTTTACTGTCACTATCACAGCTGCTATATTTTATCTTGTGCTGTTACTTATCTTTGTATGCATTTGTTTTGAATATCCAACTAGTCTGGAAACTATCTGAATCAGGGACAGGGCTGAGCTTTACTTCTTTGTAGCCCCACAACCTTTCATAATCCACAGGCTTTGTAAATTATTGAGCCTCCTCCTTACCCCTGTCACACGGGATGACCAAATGCTATCTCTATTTAGAGGTAATTATTAGTCTCCTCTTCACTGGCTTTCTCTTGAATGTGGAGAGAATTACTGGATGAGTGAACAGGAACATGTTGGTCATGTGGCCTGTTGCCCCCAAGTACTACTTGGAGACCAGCCTGGCATGGAAATGACCAGATGTTTGAAGCTGAGCCACTGGTGAATGAAATAAATAAGTTAGCTGTCACACTTCCCATCTGCGTGGATAGTGTCTGCATTGCAAAACCACTGGTGCCTATAATCTCACATGGTTGCAATCGATCACTTAACCCCTTCCTACACTTGGAGTTGGGAGGCGATGAAAGGTCAGGAAGACTGTGTGGGTGTGTGCCCACTAGTGTCATCTGTTATAGGCATTCCTGGAAGTGGTGGCCTACTCAAGTCACTGCCCAGGTATACATTGCTGCTGTTGCTCTCCTGGGCTGATGGAGTTACCTGTAGAGCATGAGGAATGACCAGGTGAAGCCAACAAGAAGGGAAGTAAAGGAGTTTATTAGGCAGCTCTGAATAAGTGAAGAAGAGAAAGATGATGATCCAAAATGATGTGGAGTGTGCCCAAAATGGGTTAGTGTTACAAGTTATTTAAAGGTGGGAGCAGGGCCTCTTTCTCTCTTTCAACATTAATTCTTTTCTGAGTATACTAGTATGTTAGTATGCTATAGGTCATAGGCTCTTTGTGGAAAATTTGAGAAAAGGGGAAAATATGAAAAGAAAAGATAAAAAGCTGTACACTTATCTCCTAACATTTCTGCATACATCTTTGCAGGCTTTTTCCTAGGCATAGGATCATTTATTCAATCAAAAACATTTCAATAATTATTTACTGCATTCTGTGCGTATCAGGCACCATGCCAGGTACTGGGAATACAGTTGTGATCGACAATGGGCATAATTATTTATCTCATGAAACTTTGGGTCTGGCAAAAGTGACATATAAACACACAACTGCACTAATAATTATTTAATCTCAAATTTGGTAAGCTTTGTGAAGGACAACCACTGAGACTTCTGAGAGGATAGGGGATCCTAACCTAGCCTGGGCGCCTCAGGAGATGCACCTAAAGAAAGGACCCAGCAGCTGGGACCAGAATGGTGAGGAATAGCTGGTCAGGGATGAAGAGTGTGTGTTAGGCTGAGAGGAGGGGCAGGCAGGGAACAGAGGAGATGGGAGAATTCCTGGTGGAGGAAACGTCTTGCCTGAATGTGGCTAGATGGGAGCAAAGCAGTTTTGTGAAAGTTTGAGAGGAAAATAGGTGCCAGATTCTATAGTGCAGGGGTTTGCAAACTCTGGCCCTTGGGCCAAATCCAGCTCACTACCTGTTTTTGTAAATAAAGTTTTATTGAAGCAGAGCCACACCCATTCATTTTTGTATTGTCTATGAGTATTTTCACCTTAAAACGGCAGAGATGAGTAGTTGTTCCAGAGACTGGATGGCTGTGCTAACAAATTGAGTGGGGGATGGTAAGTCAGGTGCAACTTGGGAAAGTGGAGTCAGGGAGACTGGGAAAAATAACTAGGTTTATCATACTCACAGTTACCAGAGACAGGGAGGCACAGCAGGCCATGACTCAGGGCCACATGGGATTGCACCAGGGACAAAGTAACAACAAGATGGAATTGTGTGAGAGGGCTTATGTATGGCAAACAGGGTGGGGTTAGTTGGGATTCACAGGCTCCCTGGGGATTGGCTATTTTAAACAATTCTGCAGGCTTAGGGGGCAAAGGGGCTGTCCCTAGTTGTCAGGTACCTGGCCCTGGGGCAATTAGGACAGGTGCATAGTGGCCCAGGAGTGTGGGAAGCTGATAAGGGGAGTGGTTGGAGAGTAGACTTAATCAGCTGCTCAAGAAGGGGAACAGACTGGCCTCCAGACAGGGCTTCATAACAGTCAAGACAACATACAACAAAACGGTACTGCAATGGCCCACATAGCAAACTACTCCAAACTGGGTGGCTTCAAACAACAGAAATTTATTCTCTACAGTTCAGGAGGCCAGGAGGCCAGAAGTCCAGAATCAAGGTGTCAGCCGGTTTGATTCCTTTTGGAGGCTCCAAGGGAGGAACCATCCCATGCCTCTGTCCCAGTTTCGGTGTTTGCTGACAATCCTTGATGTTCCTTGGCTGATAGATGTATCACTCCAACACTGCCTCCATCCTCACATCTCCCCTCCTCTGTATCTGTATGTCCTTTTCCGTCTCTTATAAGGACACTATCACTGAATTTAGGGACCACCCTAACCCTGCATGATCTTATCCCAATCCTTAATTACATCTGCAAAGATCCTGTTTGCAAATAATGTCACATTCTGAGATTCCAGGTGGACATGAATTTGGGGGAGGGCACTATTCAACCCACTATATCTGAAAAGCCTAAAATATTTACTATCTTGTTCTTTACAGAAAAATTTGCTGAGCCCTGTTATAAGGTCTTGCGGCTGGTCATGTGGTAAAATTATTTTATCACAAGTACAATCGGAAGGAACCTAATCAGGTTTCCATTTCAAAGGAGAACTCTGGCCACAGTGGGGAGGACAGATTAGAAATGGAGAATCTATGTGGATATGGATGGAAGCCTAAGAGTATCCAGGGGTCTCTGGGAGGTGCAAACAGTTAACTTGCTTGGCTGCTGACTGAAAGTTTGTAGGTTTGAGCCCACCCTGAGGAGTTTTGCAAGAAAGCCTGGTGACCTACTTCTGAAAAATCAGACATTGAAAACCCTTTGGGCACAGTTCTCTTCTGACACCATGGGGTCCTCATGATTTGGAAATGACTTGACAAAAACTGATTTTTTAAGAATATTCAGGAAAGAGAGGTTGGTGGTTTGGACTAGGATTGCATCATGCGGACATGAGAGAAACAGATGGAGTTAAGATCTCTTTAGGAGTTTATGGGACAACACGTGGTAACTGATGGAGGGGGAGGTAAAGAGAGAGAAGCATCCAGGACCCCTCCTTGGTTTCCGCCTGGTGCACCTGGATGGGTGAGGATGTCATTGACTGGATGAGGAGTCATGGAGGACAAGCAGGTTTGACAGGGAAAGTCATGAGTTTATAACATCTGCCTAATTTACCGAAGTGGATTAATATAGCCTGTTCCTAGTATTTGACATTTAGATTGTTTCTATTATTTTTCTTTTAAAAATATGTTGTGATGAATTTGCTTGTGCATCTCTCTAGTTGTTTCCCTAAGATACTATCCTAGAAGCAGAACTGCTTGGTAAAAGGCCATGTACATTTTTAAGCTCTTGGATCTGTATCACTAAATTGCCCTCCAGAAATATTATTCTAATTTATATTTCCACCAATATGAGCTGCTATGGCAATTTTTGGTTCAATAGACACTAAATTGCCCTAGAATTGGATTTCAGAATCTTTCCTATGTCTTTTTTTTTTTTAAACTCTCTATGGCTTCCAGCTCAAGATATTACTGCTTGAAAGATTTTCTGTGTTTGAAGGGATTTTTATGGTGTTGGCCTATAAGCTGAACTTTTTTGGTGGAAAAAGAACATTCTTCAAAACTGTGGTTGACATCCAAGGTAGGAATCTTGGCACACGAGCTTTTCCAGTTCTACCTGTCCTCCGTGTGACCAAAGTTAACTTACAGCCCAAGTCACATTCTACCCCTAATATATGTGAGCTGGTATTCTGGGCCACATCTCCTCTCTGTCTCTAAAAAGACTTGTTTTATATGTCACATCTATCTCTTGCCACATTCAACAGCCTTTCATTCAGCCTGGCAGTTTAAGCTGCCACCCGTTAACAGTCAGACTAATGAAATCTTTAGGCACACAGAGCAGAGTTCTAGCTTCAAGGAAGCCTTCTGAGGGTGCAGTGGGGTGAAGGCGGAGGTCTGGCTTTGGAGCCAGGCAGCCCTGGACACAAATCCTGGATCCGTCTATTACTAGTTGTCGGTCTTGGGAGGTCACATGACCACTAGGACCTCATTTTCTCATCTAATAAATTGGAATGTTAGCAGCTAGCTTGCAAACTATTGTGAGGAATAATGATATGGCCTGTTAGGTGCTAAGTCCCAGTCTCTGGAACTGAGTAGGTGTTTGATAAATGGTATTTTATTATAAGTATGAAGCACTAGGGTGGGCGACTGTGGAGTTTGGGGCTTGTTGCCTTCTACACCTCAGTTCCCTAAGCTCTGAGACACTGAAGTCCCTTAACACACCAAACTGATAAACAGTTTGCTACTTAAGATTGAGGAAGGCTATCTGAGAAGGCAAAAATGATGAGTGAGGTTAACTTTCCAATCCCTGTTTCAGGTGGCCAGCTCTTAAATGGACATAGGATAGTCAAGGATGAGGCACGATGCTGGGCCTGTGTTCCCCAGACATTTCTCTCCCAGCTTGATGTACCGTCTGAAATTTCTACTACATCTGAATGGTTGTCTTCAAGATACCCTTGTTAAAATTTAGATATCTTTGAGGGGAGGGAGAAGACATCGGCACAGGCTCTGAAGTCAGATGACCCATTGCCGGTGAGTTGATTCTGACTCATAGTGACCTTATAGGACAGAGTAGAACTGCTCCACAGGGTTTCCAAGGCTGTAATCTTTCCGAAAGCAGACTGCCACATCTTTCTCCCATAGAGTGGCTGGTGTGTTTGAACCACCAAACTTTAAGTTAGCAGCTGAGCCCTTAACAACTATGCCATCAGGCTCCTAGAGTCAGATGACCTGGGGATAAATCCCAGCACTCTGCCACTTATTATCTGTGTGACCTTGGGCAAGTTACTTCATGTCTCTGTGCCTCAGTTTCTTCATCTGTACAATGGAGATAACAATAGTACCCACCTCCCAGGGTTTAGGGAAGAGTAGATGAGATAATGTCCCCAGGTGGTGCCAATGGTTAAAGCTCTCAGTTGCTGAAAGGTTGGAGCTTTGAGTCTACCCGGAGCCTTGGAAGAAAGGCCTGGCAATTTACTTGTAAAAAATCAGTCACTGAAAACCCTATGGAACACAGTTCTACTCTGACACACGTGGGGTCACCATGAGTCAGATTCGATTCCAAGGCAACTGGAACTAGTAGGTGAGACAATGAATGGGACATAATTAGTGCTCAATAAATGTTAGCTATTGTTAATAGCTATTATTAAACCTTGAGAAGAAGGGGTAGGTGGTGGTATGAATCCACCAGGAATCCATTTAAGTTACTTTCTCTTCCACCTGTGTGAGTCCCCATAAGGTTTTGCAAAATAGGTGCTGTTTAACCATTCTTATTTCACAGATGAGGACAGGATGAGTCTCAGGATGCCCCCAAGAAACAGGATATAATGCCCCCTAACTTCACCTGTGGCTCTAATAACCCTCCTGAATAATCTTTTTTGCCTTCCCAAGAGAGGTCTAATGGTAAAAGCCCTTGAAATCCATGGGCTCCCCCTCCCAAGACAGTCTGTATTGGAGAGCTCCCAAACGCTCTCCATTTCAGGGGAAAACAGAGTCCTCAGCTTGGAGAGCAATTTGCAAAGACAAGGTCAGATTGAAAACCCAGAGGCAATATGGATGTTACACCTCAACTCCTATGGCGATGACTTGGCATTTAAAGATGAAAAATCATCTCCAAAACAATGTAGGAGACTTATTTACAGATGACTGATCCTGTTGTGTACTATGGCCAAATCCATTTCTGGCCTCATGCCTAGTGATGTGGGGAAAATACCACAGCTGCCATGTCTAGGGTACATTTCCATCTGCCGGGTATTCTCTGGGTTTCTGGGGGACGTGAGTCAACGATCTGTCAATACTATGGATTTAGTGTCTTGTTGTGGGTTCTGGTGTGACAGTTTTTATATACTTTACACACACACCCCCACCAGCCATAATTATGATATCAAGCCCAGAAGCCAGGCACAGAGGTCTTTGTCGTCCTTCTACTCTAGACTGTCCACCTGATGGTCAGAGAATCCTTAGTTCATTCAATATGTAATTAATTAATTAATGTATGTATGTACGTAATTAATGAGTGCCTACTCTGGAGCCCTGGTAGCACAGTGGTTAAGTGTTTGGCTGTTAACCAAAAGGTTGGCAGTTTGAATCCACCAGCCAACTCAACAGCAACAGGTTTACTCTGTACCTAGCTGTCCCAGGATAGAAACTTCTAGAAAATTTGGTCTAATCTAGATGAAACTGAGCTTAGACAATGATCACAGTTATATCTCCTATTTATTAGACATTTGCTATGTGGTAGTCTCCCTGCTGGGGATGTTGCTGTTTATTTTCCTCATTTATTATTCCCATTTTATTCTTAATGCAAGTAAAACACAGAGAGGTTAAGTAACTTATCCAGGCTGGCACAGCTGGGCAATGGTGGAACAGAGTTTCAAAACTCAAGTGTCTTATTTCAGAGTTCATACTCTTCATACTTGACACTGCTGTGGTCAGTGGCCTCTAAGATGGCTGCCAGTGATCGCCACCTTCTAGCATTCATACCCTTGGTAATCTCCTCCCCTTGAATGTGGGTTGGACCTAGTGACTCATTTCTAGTGAATAAAATGTGGCATGAGGTGATAGGGTGCTACTTTCAAGATTATAAAATGACTGTGGCTTCCATCTTGGACCCTATCTCTTGGTCACTTGTTTGCTCTGAGAGAAGCCAGGTGCCATAGTGTGAGCTGCTATCTTGGAGATGCCTACATGACTTGGAACTAAGCGAAGTCTCTGGCTAACAACTAGCAAGGAACTGAGACCCTCAGTCCAACAGGCCATGAGGAACTGAATCCTGCCAACAACCCCAAGAGTGAGCTTGGAAGTGGATCCACCCCCAGTTGCAACTGCAGATGAGACTGCAGCCCTGGCCAATACCTTGATGGTAGCCTTGTGGGAGACCTATGACTAAAGGCACCTAGCTAAGTCATGCAAAAATTCTTGAAAGAAACTATGAAATAATAAATGTTTGTTGATTTAAGCTGTTGAGTTTTGAAATAATTTGTTATACAACAGAAGACAACAAATGCAACTGCCTTCTCACAAGCTACATTGTTATATTACATGGCATTATCTACTATGAGCTAGGTTCTTTACATGCCCTCTTGCACGTAATCTTCACAATGACTCTGTGATGTTATTCTTGTTTTGTAGGTAAAGGAAATGCCCATCAGAATGATTGGGTGACTTGGCCAAGGTCACACAGCTAGAGGTGGAACTGTTTTTTTCAAACTTCCAGTGTGATCAATCCCTAAACCCAAGCTAGATCTGATTTACATAGCACTGTGCAGCTGAGAGTGGAATGCAGACCTTCTGATTTCAAGGTCCATTTTTTTTTCATAAAAATAGTCATAAAATTAACCACCAGGTCCACCAACCCACAGGCTAAAGAAAGTTGAGATGAAACTGAAAGATTGGAAGTGAACCACAGTGATACTCAGTGTCTGCCATTACTCCTTCCTAGTCCTCATCTGCTGGGAAGCCTTTTAAGCAAAGAATTGCATCAGCCTTACTCCTTCCAAAGTCACCCAGCCAGGGTGAATCTGTCAACATCATTTATTGACCATATACCCGAGGTCATGTAGAGGTTAAGGAGCCTGAAACTTGGAGCTGAGAGGAACCAAGAACAAGTCCGACTTCCTCATTTTACAGATGGAACCCTGAGACTCAGAAAGATAAAATGGCCTTCCCAAGGACTTACACCTGGTTAGTGGCAGAACGCAGACTGGGTTTAACTGTCTTGGCTCCCAACCTTGGGCACTTTTCCCTGGCCAGGCTAGGGGATGGTTATCCTGGGAAGCCCTCAGAAGGAGAACATTGAACAAATCCTTGAAGACTGCTGGGTGTGTGTGGGTTCAGGTATGTGTGTGGGGGTGTAGTGTGTATGTGTGGTATGTAGCATGTGTTGGCTATCTATATATCGTGTCAGGGGATATGTGGCCACATCTAGGCATATGGGGGGAAGGGTGTTTTTTGAGGAATGTGTGATGTGTGGGATATGTATCAGGCATAGTGTATGTATAGGGTGTCTGTGAGGTGTGTAGGATGTGTAGGAATAGGGGGGATTGTGGGAGTGTCTAGGGGTATACTGAGTTTGTATGTGTCATGTGTACTGGATGTGGGAGGTATAGTATGTGTGTGTGTGTGAGTGAGTGTGTGACTGTGGTGTTTGTTGAGTGTTGTCAGGCAGCACAAGACCGACATCATAACTGGCACTTTATTGTCCTCATTACTCAATTTCTTCTCTTGGGATCCCCTCTTCCTGTATAGTAGCCCCTCTTTACAGCCCACTAGGGCAGTGGTGGGCAAACTTTTTCTGAAAAGGTAGTAAACATTTTAAGCTTTGCAGACCATAAGATCTCTGTTGGCAACTACTCAACTCTGCCCTTGTAGCTTAAAGTAACCATAGACAACATGTCAATGAATATATACGGCTGTTCCAATAAAACCTATTCACAAAATAGGCAGCGGGCTGGATTTGGCCCTCAGGTGGTAGTTTGCCAACCACCTGAACTAGGGTGTTCCTTTGTTCCTGACGTATGTCTTCACATGAATTTACTTACTCCCTTTTTATCTCACTTTCCCCTTTTTTGAATTCCAAAGATCATGACTCCCAATCTTAGGCTTGGGGTCTAGAGCTGTGATCACTAGGCCTGTGATCAAAGGAAGGGTAAATATCAGAATCTCCTGGGGAGATGGTTAATATGCACACTCCTGGGCCCATATTTAGAGATTCTAATTCAATAGACATTGAGTGGGGCCTAGGAATCTTCATTTCACCCAGCATCCTGGGTGATTCTGGCTTAGGTGGTCTGACCTTTGAGGTCTTAATGGGAAACCCTGCAACAGACTTGGTGGTTGCTTTGAAAAGCCCACCTCTCATCTCCAGTCCTGTTAATTGACTGAGAGGCACCATAGCTCTTGTTGATTCAGTGCTGATAATGACCCAGCTGGGAAAGCCTAAGTGCGCCACTGGAAGTCTCTCCCCAGGAGGGAGAGCGCTCTGGGGTTTGTTTGCTTTTCCGTTTCTGTGTTCTCCAGTCAATTCCGGGCATGTCAATGTATACTAATGAGTGAATTTTTAGAATTTTATTAGAAACTTCTAATATCTTAATGTGGACACTTCTAGCCCCGCTGGGACTTTGTGGGGAAAGAGGAGGCTCATTTGAAGTTGTAACTTCGATAACCTCACCAGTACAAGTAAGTAAGGGTTGACTTGACTTTGCACACAAAGAAGTGGCATTTATGTAAATGTAGAGGTTCATGGAGATTTTGCACAAGTAATTTTCTTCTATGTGGCCCTTTAGATGCTAACACATCTTCCCCTTGCAGCAGCATCTTAGCTGCAGTGTGGGAAGCAGCGAGAACTCTATTTTGGAAGGTGGTCTTGTCCTTTCAAGTCAATAACTTGCTTGCTTTCTGGCCAATACCCAGTCACCTGCCCCGGGCCCATTCTTTCGAGGGGTGTCCCTTCCCACATGAATGAGAAATGAATGCACTGTTGCAGGTTTTTCAGGTACAATGCATCATTCTGAGCTTGCGCCTGGCTCTTCAGCTACACAGAAGCATGACATGAATGTTCAGTTGCCACCACTGGGTCTCTCCAACCTGACTTTCCATCTCATGCGATTGTCGGTGTGGGGGTGGTGGGAAGTGAGTGATGCCATGTAGTTTCACAAAAGTACTTGTTCTAATCAAATATTCAAGGTCCAGTGTTCCAAACTTCATTACAATATGTGCTATAGGAAGAAATTGTGTGTGTTTGTGTGTGTGCGTGTGCATGCATGTGTGTGTTTGCAGAGAACAGATCAAGTTTATCTCCTAATCTGTTAGAATACCAGAAAACACAGCTCAGGCAAAGAAAAAATAGAGGTCAAGATATCCTGTCTGTGACATAGATTAACCCGTGGTTTAGGATATTTCTTGTAATGACTTTAAACCACAGTAAAATGCCAGTACTTAGGAACACAGACCCTGGAGTGAGATTACTGAGTCCGAATCTTGCCTCCACCACCCACTGGCTCTGTGGCCTTGGGAACCTTCTATAACCTCTCTAAGTCTCAGCCTTCTCATCTGTAAAATGAGAGTAACAATAGTATTCACTATTCTCATAGGGTTGTTGCAAGGATTAAATGAAATAGTATATGTGAAAGTGCTTACATGCTTGGTATGCAGTAGGTACTTAATAAATGTGAGCTTTCCACTCATCAGATATTCACTTAAAACACATCTATGGAGTGCCTCTTATGCATCAAGTACCATTTTTATGCACCAAGGATAAAACAGTGAACAAACAGGCAGGAATCCTTGCCTTTATGCCTAAAGGCAGATAAACGCATAAAGTGCTACTTACATTAGATGGTGATAAGTGCTATGGGAAAAAATACAGCAAGGATAGGGGACTGGGTAAGGATAGGGCTGCACAGAGGTGGTTTTCCTGGTGGCCCACCGAGCTGTATGACAATTGCAGTCTGGGGTATAAGGAGCGACAGGGAGTCCTAGGCAACTTGTGATGATTGAAGAAAATGGGGTAAGAAGATAAAGACATGAGTGCTGACCTGATGGTGTCAAGGCAGAGAGTGTTTGGGGATGAGGTAGGGATGATGGTCTTGCCAGGAGAACACAGAATTCTGGGAGCCCCCCTTTTTATCCCTGCTATTAGTGGAGGCTAGGGAAGGGCTGGTTTTATAGACCATTATTATTATCTTTGCTATAAAAGGTTTCCTAGATTGAGATCTATGGATGGGCCAAAGGGAGGTTCTGGAACCCCTTAAGTTTTATGCAAATTAATGTGTATACGTGCAGTTTTCTGGGACGAAGGGTCGTAGAATTCATCCCATTCTCAAAGGAACCCATGACCAAAACAGGGTTAGGACCACTTGTCTCCATGATCCGATGTGACCACAAGGAACAGTGCCAACTTATGCTTGCTGTCCTCACACCATTATGAACTGTGCTCCCTTTCACTCTCCAAACTGACTCGATGATTTTATGGTCTCCCAAGCTGTAAGGCCCCTACCGGCTCTTCATGATGAACAACTACGCCTCTTAGATGACCATCAGCCTTGTGTTGAGAAGAAGGGTCTAGAACACCATTCAAGGGGAGACCACTGATTGTACCACTCACTAACTGCCAAGGCTCATGACCCCAGGTATCGTCTGACTGATGAGGAAGGGCCAGGGGTGGCTCCATTTTAGGAATCAGGGGTAAGTTTTCAGAGGATTCCTCCCAACATGCCAGAGAGCATGTTTCTGTTTTTTCACTAGTAAACACTTAAGTCCCCTTTTCCTCATCCCTTCATTCCCCAAACAGAAATTGTGACATTGTGCCAACTCTGGCTGTGGCAGGATAAAGCAGGAAAACAAAGCACCTGGATAATAAACAGAATAGATTATTAGAGTTGACATCTCTAACACAGGGGACTTAGATGGTGAAAATCCCTGATCTTTTCCCACTGAACCAAGCTTGAGGTATGTGTCTGCATGTCCAATGGGCTTATCTCAAATGGTGGCTGGAATATCCCTCTCTTCCGGACACTTAAAGTATCTAAATTTTGCTTCCTTATCAGCAAAACAAACAGAGGTAAATGCAAAGTAAATGTCAAGCTGCATGAAGAATCAACAGAATTAAATATAGATAGGTGACTTAATTTTAGAATGCCCACCCCCTACCTTTTTACCTTTTCTTTTGGTCTCCTTATGAATCTACCACTTTTTCTGAGCAAGAGAGACTTTGGTTAATGACTTTGAACTCCTTTGGGTCTTCTGACCTTGGAGCAGTCAGGAAATGGAGTTGAGTTCAGGATAAACCGAGAAAAAGAAGAAAAGAGCAATAAACTGGGAACTGAAGTGCTCCTTGAGACATGCACCCCAGCCTCAGTTCTCTTTGTCTTTTTTTTTTTTTTTTTGGGCAAGGGGTGAGGTTTCTTTTTAGGTTTAGAGGTCTGAGACCTTCAGCAAACCATGGAACATTCACTCTATGACTTTGACGTAATAAGTGGAAACCTGCTAGAGGTAGGTTTTTCAAACGATGGATATTTATTATAAAATTATTCAGCATAACAAAAGGCTATCCAATATAAAACTATCTAATCTGTCTAAAACAAACCTTCCTATTAAGATATACTGCATAAATACATGCACATTCCTTAGAGGCAGGGGGAGGCCACAGTACCCCAACCCGTGGACAGGGCATTGCGATAGCCCATGTGAATGTGGATTGAAACTATGGCTGTTCTCTCTTCCCAGAGGCCACCTACGCCAGCACTGAAGACTGGATCCAGAGTGAAGTCCAGGGTCTTCAGCGAGAGACAGTACCTTCAAGTACCAGGAGAGCACTAGGACAGCATGAACCCAGCATTGAGAGCAACTGTCGTCCAGCTAAAGTCTCAGAGTCTGCGTACTTGGTGGGCCCTAGTGCACATACTGGCTTTGCAGCCTCCATCAACAATGTATATACACTGTTTGTATATACAAATCAGGCAACCCTAATACGTTGATTGTGATACCATGTGGGGGCTCTTACGGGGACATAGACAGCACTAATGGGTTAGTATGATAAGGTATTATGAGACTTAGGGTCATAATTTAATATATGCACCATACTCTGCAGAGCACATGAATCAAATTGGGTCTGCAGGCATGGTTTTTTGTTGTTACTGTGTTGTTTTTGCCCTCACAAGGGAGTTTTTGTTGGTTTGTTTGTTTTTGACACTCATTTTAAAACACTGAGATTTCACATAACAATCTGGATTTCTGTTTTTGTTTGTTTCTTTTATTAGAAGATCTCAGTTCCCTAGGTTCTCACTGTTACCCGCCACACAGGAATAGACATGTGTTCTCCACTTGGCCCCCATTTCTTCCTGGCACAGTTCTCTGTCCCTGTAGGCATGTCACTCTGCAACCTTAATTTGGAAGCCCAGGTTCTCCTCTTCGGTAATCCTGATGGCTCCCAAGTCCCCTCCTTTGGTCTCTGGTCCAGAATGATGATGTCCAAGGCTCCATCTGAGGAAGGACCTTCCAATGACCTGCGTCAATGCCTGTCACCTGCAGGACTTTATACACGGCAGTGAGATTGCGATAGCCTCCTAAAAGCCTTTCAGATGAGGGTACCAGTATAAGAGCACTTCACGAGTAAAGAGGCAGGGAAGCCCACCTTTTACATCTCAAACAGCTCTTAGCAATTTTCTAGTCTAACCTCCTCATTTGATAGATGAGGAGACACAAGCCCCAAGAAGTTCATGATCATTCCAAAGTCTCACACCTCATCAGTAGCAGATCCAGGATGAAAGGCCTCCGACCTTGGCCAGGACTATTTCTGCTCCTTTCTCCCTTGCCAGTGTATGTTATTCTGGGATGAAGCCGTCACTGTGTATGCTCTCGCCCTCCCAGCAGAGGCCCCTTCATTTGTTTTTGCCCTTCCTGCTGGTCAGTGGGCTTGAGCTTCACAAGTACTGCATGTATGAATTGCCTTGGGTTACATCTGCTGGTTGGAATCTATAGCAAGCAATCAATACTTTCCCAGACTGCCATCTCTCACCAAGATGTAAACCAGTAGATGGCAAGCAGGCAATCAACAAGTACTCATTAATCCCACACGCATCTTTGTTCAGCCCTACAGGGCTTTCCGAAGGAGTGTTACATTTAAACCCTCCAATAGCAAGTGACACATCCCTGTCAAATCTTTTAAGCAAAGATGAAATTTATTGGCTCCCTGAATACAAGAAAGGAGTCAATATCAAGTCAGGGGAAGAGCAGGGTCACAGCTGGGCCTTTGGAAACAACTCGAAGTAGAAACTCCTGCACTATCAGGACTCTGTTTGGTTTTCACATTCGCTTCTCCTTTCGTCTTGGCCTTGTTCTCCACATGGTAGAAAAATGACCGACAATATTTCCTGTTTACTCCATTTGCTTTAGCCACTGGAGAGAGAAGGTCTTGCTCAGTTTGTGTCCTCCAACCAGTATCACCAGTAGCCAGTGAGTTGACTCTGACTCATGGCAACCCCACGTGTGTCAGAGTAGAATTTGCTCCGCAGGGTTTTCAATGGCTGATTTTTTGAAAGTAGCTCACCAGGACTTTCTTCTGAGGTGCCTCTGGGTGGACTCAAACCTCCAACCTTTCTGTTAGCAGCCAAGCATGTTAACTATTTGCACCATCCGGGGACTCTGGTGTCCTCCAAAGTCTATGGAAATTCTCTGGTTGATCTGATCTGGGTCTAGAGCCTGTCTCTGGACTAATCAACCGTGGCACAATGGAAATGGGGGAGGTACTCAGCCAACATGGACCAATCAGCAGTGAGTGACCCAGGGTGGCTCATGTACCAAGAAAACCGCTGCTTCTTTAACGTTGTGGAAGGAGATGAAGTTACAGAAGGCAGTCCCAGAAAAGGAAGGGAGAGGATGCCTAGGAAGACTAAATATTGCATCCAGTATATCTGCCCACAAGATTTTACAATTGAATGAGATGTTAAGAATTACATATAGTTGGATTCCTGTGTGGATATGGGTTTCTCCAAAAACACTGAAGATCTATGCACCCAGAGAAGTGGGCCATTTGAATCTGTTGTGAAATCTATAGTGTAACTAATACAGAGACTGGAGAACCAAAACTCCATGATTTTCTTAGAGAGGATGGACCTCAGCAGTCAAATGCAATGCTTAATGTAACATCTGTTGATGGAAAAATAGAGTCAGGAGCAAGTCATTATAAAAGAAGCTTCTTCCATGTGTCCAGACATGTGAATGGTTTACATCTGTTTTGTGTTATATGTTATGCCATTAGAAAACTATATGGCATATTAAAAAACCAGTTGCTGTCAAGTCAGCGCTGGGTCATAGAGACGCTATGTGTGTCAGAGTAGAACTGTGCTCCATAGGGTTTTCGATGGGTGATTTTTTGGAAGTAGACTGCCAAACTTTTCTTCTGAGGCACCTCCGGGTGGACTCAAACCTCCAATCTTTCAGTTAACAGCTGAGCGTGTTAACTGTTTGTACCACCCAGGGACTCCATAGCACATATTGTGATGGTTGTGTTTAGTTGCCGTTGAGTTGATTTTGATTTACGGTGACCCCATGTGTACAGATGGAACTGCTCCATAGGGTTTTTAAGGCTGTGAGCCTTTGGAAGCAGATCACCAGATCTCTCTTCCAAGGCACCACTGGGTGGGTTCGAACTGCTAACCTTTTGGTTATCGAGCACTTAACCATTTGTGCCACCCAGGAACTCTCATGGCACATACTAGTAATCCTGAAGAAAGTTATATATAGAAGCAGCAGTGATAAAAGACTGAACATCACCGAGGTGTCGCTGAAGTTCAGAGGAGATGCAAAGAGGGCTGGTATTATCAAGAACGACACTGCATGGGGCTGGTCTTCTCAAAATGGGAAATTGGGGCAGAAGAAGCTTGAATTGAGGCTCCTGGAGCCTCAGTTTTACTCAAAGATTGGGGAGAATGGTTCTGTTAAAACCAACACAGATATATATTATGGGGAATGATACAAAATTGGTATGACTTTTAAAATAAAGGTACAATTTAACAGACAAAAGAAATTGAGGCAATTTGGCCCGTCTCTTCAGTTCTTTCTCCAATTACAAGTTCACACTCTACTGCTGTTAATGATATTTTGGTGAAGAAATTTCAAAAGTCTACAAGGTTACTGGGAGTTCTTAAACGTTGCTTATCTAGAAGCTGTGTGGCCTTGGAGTACTTACTTACTCCTCTGGGCTAAAAGAATTTGAGGTGGGGAGGGAAGGGATGAGACATCTGTCCAATAGGATTCCTGAACTCTTTTCTGGCAATAAAAGTCTGTGAAGGTTTTTGATTTGTTACAGTTTTGTATTTTTACTTTGGAAAGCAGGATTTCAGTAATGGAACCACAAACCAGATGATACTTAATGACTTTGTTTATATACTTTAACCACAGTTCTGGGATCTATAGACTGTCATTGTGATCTGCATATCACCTTCAGTACTTTAAGTAATGCAAATGAGTAGAGCTATTTTTCTAGTTAGAGGGATTAGACTGAAGAGCACCAGGACTCAAACAAACAAGAAGGAAGAATAAAAACGGAAATGGAATTAGTCGGGATAAGGTCAAGGAAAGCAGGAGGTCTGTGGGTAGCTATTGGGTTGCTGCCTGAGGGGCAGTTTAGCCTCAAAAAGAAATTAGATTGGAAACATGAGGATGATCTTCTCCCTGGGATGGCTCAGCAGCACCTCCTTTGTTCCAGGCTTTTTTCACCTATTCCAACAGAAGCCACATCCTTCTTGTCTAAGACATATCTCTCCACTTGTATTGTAAATCACTCCCTCCCTTCTTTGTCTTAGATCAACTGATTTCCACTAATTGTCACCTGTCTTCTATATTTGCAACCCCTCATCCCTGTTAGCATCTTCTATCAGCATTAAAGAGGCTGAGCCCCCTCCCGTATTAAAAACCAGTATCAATTGCCATTGAGTCGATTCTAACTCATGGCAACCCCATGTGTGTCAGAGCAGAGCTGTGCTCCATCGGGTTTTCAGTGGCTAATTTTTCGCTAGGCCTTTTTTCCAAGATGCTTCACAGTGAACTCAAACCTCCAACCTTTGGGTTAGCAGCCGAGGGAATTACCGAACAAAACACCCCTCAGTTGATGTCCAGGTCCCTCTAAAAACCCATTGCTGTCGAGTCAATTTTGATTCATAGAGACCCTATATGACAGACTAGAACTGCCCATAGGGTTTCCAAGGCTGTAATCTTTATGGAAGCAGACATCTTTCTCCCATGGAGCAGCTGGTAGGTTTGAACCACTGACCTTTCAGTTAGTGGCTGAGTGCTTAACCACTGTGCCACTAGGTGTCCATCTTCTATTTACAGTCAAATTTCTTGAGTTGTCTATACTTTGTCTTCACTTCTTTACCCGTCACTCAGTAATCAACACATAACAATCCAGCAGCCACTCCACCATTCAATGGAAACTGCTCTCTCAGAAATCACCCAGGACATCCTTGTTTCTAGATCCAGTGGACATGTCTCATCCCTGATCTCACTTGACCTCTGACATCACTTAACTCCTTGGCGACTGACTCTCAACTCTTCTGGCATTCTCTTCTCCTATCTTCTGTCTTAGTTTGGCTCATCTCTGTACTCTGTCCTACATCATCAGTTTTTCTCTTTATCTTATGTTTACGAGTGTTTCTCCCATAGCTTGAGAACTCGTAGTGCAAACTGGATATAGCACACCCAGTTTTAACTGCAGAACGTTAGGTTCTAATAGAACCATAGGGAGAACTGGCACCACTTAAAGGAGAAAAGCTGGTTTCCCAAAGCAGAGGAGCTCACTGCTGCCTGTCAGAGTGATTGGCTGATCCATGTGGGTTTTCTTTTATTGACCATTGGTAGATGTGAGCCACTGGTCGTTGTGAACTGTGCTGCAGTTTATTTTTATTTTGTGCTAACAATGGATAGCTGATGAGTTGGCCCCCAACTCATGGGGACCCAATGCACAATGAAACATAACACTGCACAGTACTGTACTATCCTCATGTTTGGATGTAGATCTCACCGTTGTGATCTATAGGGTTTTCACTGGCTGATTTTCAGAAGTAGATTGCCAGGCCTTTCTTCCTAGTCTGTCTTGGTCTGGAAGCTCCACTGAAACCTGTTCAACATCATAGCAACATATAAACCTTCACTGACAGATGGGTGTTGGCTGCTCATGAGGTGCATTGGCCAGCAATCAAACCTGGTTCTCCCACATGGAAGGCAAGAATTCTACCATTGAACCACCACCGCCTTCCCGCAAAGGTGATAAAACTGTGTAAGACAAAACCTAACTCCTAATTTCTTTTTCTCCATTGAAACAATTTTCTTGTTTGTTTTTTCTTTAAATGGGAAGCAGTCAGGGATACTGATTAAGAAAAAGTATCGTGAATCAGACTTCTTAGGGTTGAATCATTTGTAAAATGAGGGTCATAGTCATAGTTATCCCATAGATTTATGAGGAGTCAATGAAATAATCTCGTGAGGCCTTAGCAGAGTGCCTAGTAGATAATTCCACCACCACAGCCCATTGCCATTGAATCGATTCCAACTCATAGTGACCCTACAGGACAGAGTAGAAGTGCTTTACAGGGTTTCCAAGGAGCAGCTGGTAGATTCGATCTGCCGAACTTTTGGTTAGCAGCCGAGCTCTTAACCACTGCACCACCAGGGCCCCAGCAGATAATGACCAAAACCAAACCCATTGCCATTGAGTTGATTCTGACTCATAGTGACCCTATAAGACAGAGTAGAACTGCCCCATAGAGTTTCCAAGGAGGACCTGGTGAATTTGAACTGCCGACCTTTTTGGTTAGCAGCCATAGCTCTTAACCACTATGCCACCAGGGTTTCCAGCAGGTAATTAGTAGATAATACATGGTAGATCTTACTATAGGGCAATTTTTGTTAGTGCAAGTTTTCTTGGGGAAGCTACTGTTCATGATAGCCAGACAGGCTGTGCTGTGGCATTTGCTTTGACCTTTTTACTATTGGGAAATAAATAAATAAATAAACTTGAGATCCAAACCATGATTAATTTTTATGCGCAGCTAAGCTTTCTCCACTTTGGTTCTCAGAGAGGAGTAACAGTCAATGACACAGAAAATTTGGACTCATCGCAAAATGAACACTTCCTAAAGCTTAATTTGGTTGAGATCAAACAGACTGGCCTCTCTGGAAATGAACCGTGGGCAGGGCTCCAGGTGAGCATGTAGTGCACTTGGATTCCTCCACACATCCCACTCTGGAGTGACAGTAACTGGGCTGCAGAGCAGCCAAGGTGAAATGTTTCTCCAGCAAATGTGCCAGGAAGATAAGAAGAACATTCCAACAGCTAATGTGTTGCCCAAATGGCAGGTTCACCTCCTCCTCAGATCGACTCATTTCCTTCCTGCAAAGAACAGCAGTGTGGATAGGCTGGGGATTATGGAAAATGTGGTTGCCAAGAAAACTGAATTCTCTTTGGGAACTGCAAGTTGATGTTGGTAATATTGGTTCTGATTTACAAGAAAGAAGTTGTTATAAGACATATCTGCCTGTTTACCTTGAAAGATCCTGCAGTGTGGGTGTGCGTGCGTGCAGGTGCCTCTTGTTTGAAATGAGCAAGCAATTATAACTTCCGAATTAGATGAATCAGCCATTTGAATTATGTCTCAAATTCCTCCCCTTGAGAATTACAGTATTTTCCCCACTAGTCTGGCTTTCTGTTTCCTAGTCCTTTTACTTTCTTCCAACCACTTCAAAATGCACTGAATTCAGGGGTGAAGCAAGGGAAGTTTACAAATTTATTTTCTGTGATATAGAGCTTGGAACTTCTCCCCATTCAAAAAATATATATACATTCTTGAGCTTACTTAGAAAAGAAACTACTAGTTTAAGTGCAATCCTAGAGCAAAAATCAATATGACTTAACATGAAAAAAATAACAGAGGGTCACATAGTAACAATCTATTTTATTTTTTTAAAAGAAAGATAATAAAACATGTTACTTCTCTCAGAAAAAAGAATAGGGACCATATACCACTATTTAATAAATACAATTAAAAACAAAAAAAAACATATCTCACAAACATACATTGTGGGAGACGGAGTAAAAAACAAAGCAAGAAAGAAGAACGGGAGAGAAAGAGCAGAGGGAGAAAAAACGAAAGTAAAAAAAAATGAGACAGGTGCAGAAATACAAATCCACAAACATATACTAGACATTCGCATTTTCAGAGTAAGTCACTACTGTCTATTACTCTTTTAAGGAGGCTTTTACGTTTTCTAACTCCAGGCCTACTTAGGGACATTTAGTTTGGGGCACATGCTCTGTGGCCTAATGAAATTTAGTAGGTGGTCAAACCCAGTTCATGAGCTAGGAGTTCTGCTCGAGGCAGAATCTGATCTATGGATCACATTTTTCTGCTTCTTTGCATATTGTAATTTTTTACCGCATGTTAGACATAGTGTGTAAAAGACCAGTAGACACTGAAGTAGATTATAATTTCCTCCAGAAAGGGCTCACCCTTGTTTCTGATATGTAGCCAGTGTCAGGGACTGAGCGCATCCATCTAAATAGCAGCTGAGCTGAATTAGGGCTGGATTTCCACTTGAGTTAGTTTCAGTTCACCCCTGACTTAAATTGTCTTGGAGTATATCAGGCCTCTCCCTCTAAGCACCACAAGACTGATTTCTGTCTGCTTTCTAGGCCTATCCTTGATTTTCTGATTATTCCACTTATTAAGTAAAATTCCCATGGGGGAGGATTGGTAGATGGGGAAGGCTAACTCTGAGTTTGGGGCTCCTGAAGATTCCAATCTGCCATGCTATTCCATGCTATTCCTTTAAAGGCTTATCTGAACTCTCCTTGTTCCCACAAAATTTCTCTGCCTGCAGCAGGCTTGCTTCTCCTCCAGACTCAGCAACTTCCGCTAAGGATTGGAATAGTCTCCTATCTGTGCTCACCTAAGAAAGGCCTTAACCCTCTCTGGATTTCAGTTTATTTGGCCACAATTTATTTCAGTTTATTTAAGCCACAGTCTTAAATGGCTCTAAAGAGAAATAAGAATTTTTTGGTTTTTATGTTTAGGTATATATGTTTCGATATTTATGTCGTTGTTCTGGAGTGATGGTTTTTTATGAACACCTATATCCTAACTGATAATAGAATGCTTGAATTTGATTCTGATGGGTTAATAGTAGATCCCTTCAACAACCCATTTTATTTTAAAAATAGGGTGATTCATGATTCATCAAATTATAATCTACTTGTAAATGATTTTTCTTTCTACACTGCCCAATGCCAACTAACTAAAGAAACCTTCAGAATTGCACTTCCCTGACTCCTTGAAAGGTTGAGATAGAGATGATATGAAAGACTTAATTTACAGGGGGAAGTGAAGGAAAACTAATATTTATTAAGTTGTAGGATATAGTATGTCCCTAAAAACTCTACTTGGCCCTTTATATACATCACTTTATTGTTTTTTTAATGCAAAAATATTTACTGGACGCTTACATTGGGTTGGAGAACACTGGGAGAAACAGAGATTGCATGGGAATCATGGCGCCAGGACCCCAACCAGGAGGTTCTGAGGGAGAAGGCGGGCTGAACAGCTTAGCTGTTGAACTTGGAAACTGATTTACTTTTTCTTTATTTGGTGTGCACCACAAACCAGGAAATGAGGCATCTAGACCCCATGTGTAAGCTACACACCCGACGCTTGGTTCTCCATTCAAATATAGGACCTTAGGTGCCACTACAGTGGGAATCACAAACACAGGACAATCTCACAAATGTGGGAGGCCTCGTTACCTTGAATTTCCCACTGTATTACAGCCATTTCAGTTCCTTTCCTGTTCCATTTCCTAAGAAAGATTTTGTTTGTCATGGAAATAATGACATCACATGGCCGTGCCCAGAGGTGAAGGGCCGGCTTCTGTGTTTTTAATGCAGCACGGGCACAACTAATGATTTTGTGAGAAAGCCACATTATACTCTGTGGGAAATGGTACACTTTGGATGATGGTTCCCCAAAGTTACAGTGATGCCTGCTGAAAAGAAAATGAGCAGTTTCTGCCTGTTGTTGTTACCTGGGCCTTATCTTCACCCTGTGCAGTTTTGCTTGCCATACATTTCCTCTCCTCTCCTCGTCCCTCCCCTCCACCTTCCTTTTCTCTTTTCTTCTCTTCCCTTCCCTTCCCTTTCCTTCCCTCCCCTCCTCTCTCTTCTCCTCTCCTCTCTTTTTTTTCCCTAAAATCATAAGTTCTGTTGTTTCACTAATATTCTTTCAATTCTAACTTAGGGTGGTCAGTGTTATCCCATAATTATCCTCTTATGCTTCTGTATAGTGCACTTACATTTTTAAAGCCCTTTCAGATGTAATAATTATAACAGTTAATATTTGTATAGTGCTTACTTTGCTGGCTGCTATTGTATTTTACATATAATAGCTCATTAAATCCTAACAAAATCCCTTAAAACAGGTACTATTTTCATTTCCATTTTGCAGATGAGGAAACTAAGGCACAGAGAAGCTAAGTAACTTGCTCAAGGTCGTTAAATTTACAAGTGGTAAAACCATGATTTTTAAACCAGGCGGTCTAACTCCAGGGTGTGCTGTTAAACACTATGCTAAATCATCTCTCATTTAATTCTCATTCTAAGCCCATGAGATACTTAAGGAAGATGTATTATTTTTATTTTACAGATGAAGAAAGTGAGGCTAGAACTGGCTAGAAAGCTTCAAAATGACGGGCTTACATACATTCCCATAAAATCCTCTTAGCCTATAAACTCCAAATTCTTATGTGCCTTATTCTCCCCAAATGCTCTTACATCTTATTCTTACAACCTTCCAAATTTTTCCACTGACAGGATTTTGGAAGAGGACAAAGCGTGCGTGGGGAGTGAGTGATAAATTAATTATTTGTGCCTCAGAGCAGGCTAAATTCCAAGGCTCAACTCTCACCTGGCAGGATGGAGCAGGAAAGCATAAGAAATTCTACACAAGGAGCCCTGGGGACTTGGGACCTCAAGTGCAGCTGGTCCCTGGTACCAGCCTTTTCTCAGTGGCTACATCATAATCGATTAATAAATCAAGACATCTCAGGTTCAACACCCAAAGTTAAAGAGCTCCTCTCCTCATTTCTATCACTGGTGAATACATTCTGGAAGTAGCAACATTGGGTGACAGGAAATTTCAAAATATCCAGAGAGTAGGAAGAACTTGAGTTCCCTAACTCTTTGAAGAGCATAGCTCTTCAACCTTAGGGATAGGGAGGTATGTGGTGTGTGTGTGTGTATGGCTTCTTAAGGTATCAAATATTTAGAAAAATCCTCCCCTTACATCTTTATTCTGGAGGGCACACGTGTCAGTTAGGATACTTTAGGGTGCAAACAATAGAAAACCTAACTAACAGTGACCAAAGCCACAGTTGTATTTATTTTTTATTGAAAAAGCACAGAAGTCCCAGAGATGGTTGTAACTCACCAAGGTCATCAGAACCCAGGCCTTTCTATCTGCCATCCTCAGCATTTTAGTTTTTCATTCTTAGCCCGGAGGCCTCATGATTGCAAGGTAGCTGCCTCAGCTACACATATCACATCTCCCGACCACACACAAAGACAGGAAACAAAGGTAACCAAGATGTTGAGAAATTACCTCATGTATTTCTTTTACCAGGGAGAAAAATATTTCTCAGCAGACTTCCCCTTCCATCTCTCATTGACATCAATTATATCGTTACCTATGACTGCAAGGAAGACGGGAAAAGTGAGTATCTGGCAAAAGGGGATTGAATTTGCCATGACTAAATTAATAGAAGCAATCACGATTCATCTCTCAGGGTTGTGTACTTAGTAACTCAAACAAAATCAGGATGCTGTTAGTGCTATATTGTATATGTGGTAATTTACTTTAAAATACTTCGCTAAAAGTGGCGTGATGTGTGTGCGTGCAAGTTAATACTAATCAACACTATAGGAATGAGTGGTTAATTTGTGTATAAAGAGTCCTTATCTGAATCAATACTTTTAAGTTAGTTAATTAGCATAAGGAATGTTAGGAATAATTTTTATTGGTGAAATTAGTTGTGTTTAAGAGTAGTTAAGAGTGGATGAATAAGGTAGACGAAAGTAGCATGCTTAGCCATCACTACCAGTGGAGAAAGTTCTGAAGCCCATTGGCCTTGAGTCCTCCCACTTCATGGAGGACCCATTAGTGGCCCAATGATGAGGCCTCTAATCACACTTTAAGGGAATCTGTTTCTCACGGAGCTACCCCTGCAAGGAGTTTGTCCGTGTTACCTGAAAGCAGAGAGAGAGGGGACTTCCCTCAAGTCACAGAGATGTTGTTTGTCTGCTTGCTAATAAACATTTGTAGGCTTGGTGGAATTTGATCTGAGACTCACTTTCACTTTAAGATACCATATTGGAATGAGGTTGCAGGAATAGGGATATATCACCTCCTCCTGCCTCTAACCATCGTAGACTACCAATATTCTCGAAAAATAACCTGATGTTTGCTAAATTAGCTTACTAATACTACTACTACCAGTTGCTGTCTAGTTAATTCTGACTCACGGTGACTCCATATGTGTCAGAGTAGAACTCCACTCCATAGGGTTTTCATGTCTGCGATCTTTCAGAAACAGGTTGCCAGACTTTCTTCTGAGGCATCTCTAGGCGAGTTTGAACTGCCAATCTTTCTGTTAGTAGCCCAGTGCTTAACATTTGCACAACCCAGGGACTCTTTAGGTCTATTCATTCCAGTTAGCCAAGGTGGAAAAGGGATTGATTGTTGGAAAGACCACCAGACTGATGATATCATGGAACAAGATGTTACATTGAATTGAAGCACCACAATACCCTAGATAAAAAATCACAAAATGACGTCAGAAACCAAAACACAATTTAAAAAAGCAACAGACAATTTCAAGGTATCAAATGGCAAAAACAAACAAACAAACAAAAAACATTGTCATCAAGTTGATTTCGACTCATAACATTGTTATAGGACAGAGTAGAACTGCTCCATAGGGTTTCTAAGACTAGTTTAAAATCAGGAAAGGTGTGCATCACGGTTGTATCCTTTCACCATACTTATTCAGTCTGTATACTGAACAAATAATCCAAGAAGCTGAACTATATGAGGAAGAATGCAGCATCAGGTTGGAAGAAGATTTATTAACAACCTGCAATATGCAGATGACACAACCGTGCTTGCTGAAAGTGAAGGGTACTTAAAGCACTTACTGATTAAGATTTAAGACTACAGGCTTCAGTATGGATTACACCTCAACATAAAGAAAAAAAAAATCCTCACAACTGGGCCAATAAGCAACATTATGATAAATGGAGAAAAGATTGAGTTGTCAAGGATTTCATTTACTTGGATCCACAATCAACACTCATGGAAGCAGCAGTCAAGAAATCAAACAACGCATTGCATTGGGCAAATCTGCTGCAAAAGACCTCTCTGACGTGTTAAAAACCTAAAATATCACTTTGAGGACTAAGGTGTGCCTGACCCAAGCCATGGTATTTTCAATCACCTCATATGCATGAGAAAGCTGGACAATGAATAAGGAAGACTGGAGAAGAATTGATGCATTTGAATTATGGTGTTGGAGAATAATATTGAATATTCAATGGACTGCCAGAAGAACGAACAAATCTGTCTTGGAAGAAGTACAGCCAGAATGCTTCTTAGAAGCAAGGATGGCGAGACTTCATCTCATGTACTTTGGATATGTTATCAGGAGGGACCAGTCCCTGGAGAAGGACATCATGCTTGGTAGAGGGTCAGTGAAAAAGAGGAAGACGCTCAACAAGATGGATTGACACGATGGCCACAACAATGGGCTTAAAAGTAGCAACAATTGTGAGGATGGCATAGGACCAGGCAGTATCTTGTTCTGTTGTACATAGGGTCACTATGAGTTGGAACCAACTCAGAGGTACCCAACAATAACAATCTGTAAGAGAACAGACTGCCACATCTTTATCCTGGAGAGAGGCTGGTGGGTTCGAACCACTGACCTTTCAGTTAGCAGCCAAGCGCTTCAGCACCACATATCATGAGCAAATTGCAAATTAAAACAATGAGATACCACAACATATCTAACAGAATGGCTAAAATCAAAACACTGACCACACAAAATGCTGGTGAGGATACGAAGCAACAAGAACCCTTATTCATTGCTGATGGGAAGGCAAAGTGGTACAACCACTTTGGAAGACAGTCTGGCAGTTTCTTAAGTTACAGGCTTACCATATAATGCAGCACTCATGCCCCTAGGTATTTACCCAAATGAATTACAAACATATGTCCATATAGAAATCTACACATAAATATTTATAGCAATTTATTCATAATTGTCCAAAATTGGAAGCAATCAGGAAGTCCTTCAATAGGTGAATGGATAAACAAACTATGGTACATCCATATAATGGAATATTGTTCTGTGGTAAAAAGAAACAGGTATCAAGCCACAAAAAGACATGGAGGAACTATAAATACAATTTCAAGGCATCAAACAGTCGTGAGTGGATTTTGAAAAAAAATTGTAATGATCTGCTTTTGGATTGATCTCCTGCTATTTGGTGAGTCTACCCCTGACTTCAAGTTTAGGGGGAAAGCTTTATCAGAAGATCACTTACCATGCTTGTATACATCCCCTGGCGATAGGGGTGAGCATGACAGACTAACGTTTGATACACGTTTGAGAAATCTCAAGGATTTCTACCGTAGATAGCAAGGCAGAAGGAAATGGAGTTGCTGCTATGCTGGGGAATAACTGTTCTCCCCTCCATTGGCAGTTGAAAGATGCATGAATACTGGGGACCAGATGTAGGATTCATGGTAGGTATGGTACCATGGGACTGTTTTAAAAGGAATCCTATCCAAGAGGACATCTGCCAGAAGGCAAGTTACCCCAACAGAGAGGGTCTATATGATGTGGCCCTTCAGAAAGCAAACTGAGGCTCAGGAGAACAATTGGGATAGCTTTTACCTGTATCCCAGGAATGATAGACAGAGGGACCCAACAGGAGAGTCCCTGAAGAGCCCCTAAACGCTCAAAATATAAAGAATCAGCTTTAAACACCTATCGGGCCCAGAGAGCCCAGTGTCATCTTACAATGGCTCCAGACAAGTAAACACATTCCTTACCCTCTTTCATTCATCTCATCTCATCTCCAACAGTGGAGAAACCAGAAGCCACAGTTAGCAAGCTGGGGAATAGGAAGTAGAGAAAGAATTAAAAGCTAATCTCATTCCCCTATTAGGAGGCAGGAAGCCAGCCTGTGGTTAGACTCCCTGAAGGAAAGGAGAAAGGGAAAACTTTTAGTTTATTTACAGCCAGATTTTGATTAATACAAAGCAAATGCATCAATTCTTCTTCTCTCTTCTTTTTTCATTGACCAGATTTCGCATGCATATGAGGCAAATGAAAAGATCATGGCTTGGGTCAGGCCCACCTTAGTCATCAAAACGACTGCTTTACTTGTTAGAACTTTAAAGAGGTCTTTTACAGCAGACTTGCCCAATCCAATACATCATTTGATTTCTTGATGGCTGTTTCCATGGACATTGATTGTTGATCTAAATAGAAAGAAATCCTTGACAACTTTAATTTTTCTCCATTTGATGTTGGCAAAGAATTCTAAATATACTGTGGACTGCCAGAAGAATGAACAAATCAGTCTTAGAAGAAATACAACTGCAATGCTTCTTAGAAGTGAGGATGGTGGAACTTCTCTTGCTTACTTTGGACACATCATCAGCAAAGACCAATCACTAGAAAAGGACATCATGTTTGTAAAGTAGAGGGTCAGTGAAAATGAGGAAAGCTCTCAATGTGATAGAATGACACAATAGCTTCAACAATGGGCTCAAACATATCAAAGATCATAGAGATGGCTCAGGACCAGGAAACATTTCATTCTGTTATACATAAGGTTGGAGCCTTGGTGGTGCAGTGGTTAAGGGCTATGGCTGCTAAACAAAAGGTAGGCAGTTCAAATCCACCAGCCACTCTTTGGAAACCCTATGGGACAATTCTACTCTTTCACTATGAGTCAGAATGGACTTGATGGCAACAGGTTTGGTTTTGGTTTTATACATAAGTTTGCCATGAGTCATAACTGACTTGATGGCAACTAACCTCAAGAACAGTCACTTTTATAACTACCAAAATGAAACTATGTTTGCTATTTAAGATGATGGTAGAACTTTCATTACCTAAGAGTGATCAAAAAGTCGTGAGGACTTCTGGGCAACATGGCGTTATAGGCAGAAGCACCATGCTGTCCCTCCACAGCAAAGATCTGAAAAACTAAGCCAAACAGAGAAAACGGCAATCCTGAAACCCTAAGCATTAAATAAAAAGATAAAGAACTCAGCCAAGCACCAAATGGAATAGAAACTGACAGAGAACAGAGAGCGAGGAGAGATACATGCAGAGGTCCTCTATCAGCTAACACAACACGGATCCGCCATCTTGGACTCCTATCAGAGATCAGCGAACAGGGGGTACTAGAAAGCAGCTTCATGGAGCTTCCAGCAGGAGACAGAACAACCGGTAACCAGCAATATACACTTTCCCACCCCCTCACCCTTCTTCATCCCCACTAGGCCTCCTGTGCTTCCTGCAGCAACAGTCTCTTGGCCAGGAAGCACAAGCTTCACCCTGGTGTTGCTTGGATTCCACCTGCCTGCACTGGTTGGCTCCCTAAGTGCCATTTATTGGCTGCTGGTGTTGCTTTTTTCTGCTTCTTTAGATTTCTTTCTTGCCTCTCACCCCCCCCCCTTCTCTCAAATACCTGTCTCTGTGCGCCATCTTTGCTTCTTCCTGAAAAGCTGTGAAATGCCGTTCAAATGTGAAACTGCTTCCTGGCCAGTGCTACCACACTGGTGGGATCCCAGGGCTTTTTGTTTGTTTGTTTTGAATTGTTTGTTTGTCTGTTTTCTCTTTCTTTTCTCGAATTGGGAGCCCATTCTGGCCAGGCAGTACTGCGTGGCTTGGGATCTACCCCTTCAGTTTGTGCAGACAAGCAGAGGGATCCCTGAGGGTATTTATTTTTTCTTTTCTGTTTTTTCTGGGGGATTTTTCTTGTTCTTTTTTTTTTTTTGTTTGTTTTGTTTTCTTTTCCCTCTTTTTACCATTTTGTTTTTCTTCATTACTCAGTTTCTTGTCTCTCTTTATCCTCCTTTTCTTCCAGTCCCCTGAATACCTGGTGCTGAATGACACCTCTACCCCTTCTAGCCAGGCTGTACTTCACAGCCTTGGAGCAACTTTGCCAGGCCTCGCAGCCGCACTGGGAGCTTTGATTTTCTTTTTTCTTTCTAATTTTTATTTATTCTTTTTTTCTTTCCTTTCTTTTTTTTTCTTCTCCTTTTTGTTTTTCTCCATTTCATAGTCTCTCATGTCTCCACTCCAATGTCAAGCTCCCCTATCACTCTTTTTGCTTGTTTGTGTTTTTTGCTCCTGTTCCTCTCTTGCCTCTTTCCCATACCCATCTTAGCTCCACACATCACAGTCCCGCCCCTCCATCCTGCCTACCTACACCATGTACTGAACATCACACCACCAAGCAGCCCAGACACAGCCTACTGGAACCTGCCTTGCACTGATTACTGGCCCGCCCTGGTGGTCATAGTAAGTGCCACAAACAACCCATCCCAGCAACTCTGCTTCAGCTAAACCTGCCTTGCTGTACCATATCTGAGTGACTGACCCTGCCAATTGGAGAAGGAGGTGAAAAGTATTGTGCCCACAGACAAGCAAACAACAAAAACACACAGCCTGCCTACTCAGACATAGCCAAATAAAACAAAAAAGCAGGAAGAAACAAACAAATCTACAATCAATAAATGAGGAAAATAACTACTGAATGCCCAGAAGACAGCAGACAATATCAAAACATTTACAAAAACAGGACAGGATGGTTCCAGTAGGTGTCTAAAATAAAACACCAGATGACTTTCCAGTAGAAGAAAAGGCTCTAGTACTACCTGATAGGGAATTCAAATCTCTAATATTCAGAGCTATCCAAGAGTCAAGCAAAAAGCAGACACAAATGAGGAAAAAATAGACAAATTCATGGAAAATGTAGACAAAAAAATGTAAGAATTCAGGAAAATAATGCAGGAAAAAAGTGCCAAAATAAATTCACAACTAGAAATCATACAAAAACAAGTACAAATACAAAAGATAGACAACAAGATTTCAGAAATGGACAGTGTCATAGAAGGGCTGAGGAGCAGGTCTGAAACAGTGAAAGACAGGATCAGTGAAATTGAAGACAAACACTTGGATAAAACACTGTTTCAGGAAAAATCAGAAAAAGAATGAAGAAAAATGAAGAGACCCTGAGAATTATGTGGGATACAATCAAAAGCAAAAATTTTCGAGTGATCGGAGTTCCAGAACAGGGGGAGAAAACAGAAAACACAGAGAGGATGATTGAAGAACTGCTGACAGAAAACTTCCCCAATATCATGAAAGATGAAAAGCTGGCTGTCCAAGAAGCTCAACGAACCCCATAAATGATAGACCCCAAAAGAAAATCACCAAGGCTTATCATAATCACTCTCGCCAAAACCAAAGACAAAGAATCCTGAGAGCAGCTCAAGAAAAATAAGAAGTCACATACAGAGGAGAAACAATAAGACTAAGCACAGATTATTCAGCAGAAACCATGCAGGCAAGAAGGCAATGGGATGACATATATAAAACCTTGAAAGAAAAAATTGTTAGCCAAGAGTAATATATCCTGCAAAACTCTCATTCACATATAATTGTGAAATTAGGACATTTCCAGATAAACAGAAATTAAGAGAATATGTAAACACAAAACTAAAATTACAAGAATTATTAAAGAGAGTCCTTTGATCAGAGAACAAACATCTGCTCACAGGCTGAATCTAGGATGCAAGATCATACCAGCCAGATACCTATCTAGGAAATGAACTCTCAAGGACTATCCAAAACCAAAAGAAATACAACAGGGAATCAGAGCAGTTAATC
>NW_004443947.1:22511562-22519245 GCF_000243295.1 Trichechus manatus latirostris | reverse complement strand
GGTTCCAAAGTCCATCAAATGGGGAAAAGACTGTCTTTTTAACAAATAGTGCTGGCAAAACTGGATGTCCATCTGCAAAAATGAAACAGGACCCATACCTCACACCATATACAAAAACTAATTCAAAATGGATCAAAGACCTAAATATAAAGCCAAAAACTATAAAGTTCATAGAATTAAAAATAGGATCAATGCTAGAAGCCCTAATACACGGCATTAACAGGATACAAACCGTAACCAACAACACACAAACTCCAGAAGATAAGCTAGATAACTGGGATCTTCTAAAAATCAAACACCTATGTGCTTCAAAAGACTTCATCAAAATATTAAAAAGAGAACCTACAGACTGGGAAAAAATTTTTGGACATTACAAGTCAGACAAGGTCTAATCTCTATAATCTACAAAAAAAATCCAACACCTCTACAACAAAAAAACAAATAATCCAAGTAAAAAATGTGCAAAGGAAATGAATAGACACTTCACCAAAGAAGACATTCAAGGAGCCAACAGACACATGAGGAAATGCTCGCAATCACTAGCCATTAAAGAAATGCAAATTAAAACCACAATGAGATACCATCTCACCCTGGCGTTACTGGCACAAATCAAAAACACTGTAAATAACAAATGTTGGAGAGGCTACGGGGAGATCGGAACTCTTATGAACTGCTGGTGAGAACGCAAATTCATACAACCATTTTGGAAAAAGATATGGCACTTCCTTAGAAAGCTAGAAATAGAAATACCATACAATCCAGTAATCCCACTCCTGGGAATATATCCTGGAGACTTAAGAGCCGACACTCGAATAGACATATGTACACCCATGTTCATGGCAGCATTGTCCATAATAGCAAAAAGATGGGAACAACCTATATCCATTCATCAACAGATGAACGGATAAACAAACTATGGTACATACACACAATGGAGTACTATGCAACGAGAAAGAACAATGATGAATCTGTGAAGCATCTCATAACTTGGATGAAACTGTAGGGCATTATGCTGAGTGAAATAAGTCAATCACAAAAGGACAAATATTGTATGAGACCTCTATTGTAAAAACTTATGAAAAAGTTTACACACAAAAAGTAACAATCTTTGTTGGTTACAAGGGATGGGAGGGGTAGTGGGGAAATACTAAACAGACAATAGATAAGTGGTAACTTTGGTGAAGGGTAAGACAGTACACCATACTGGGGAAGCCAGCACGACTTGTACAAGGAAAGGCATGGAAGCTCCATAGACACATACAAACTCCCTGAGGGACTGAATTGCTGGGCAGAGGGCTGTGGGGACCATGGTCTCTGGGAACATCTAGCTCAACTGGCATAACACAGTTTATAAAGACAATGTTCTACATTCTCCCTTGGTGAGTAGCATCTGGGGTCTTAAAAGCCTGTGAGCAGCCACCTAAGATACTCTACTGGTCTCACCCCTTTGGGAGCAAGGGAGAATGAAGAGAACAGGATACAAGGAGAAGATTAGTCCGAAGGACTAATGGACCACAGCTACCAAGGCCTCCAGCAGACTGAGTCCAGTACAGGTAGATGGTGCCCAGCTAGCACCACTGACTGCTCTGACCAGGATCACAACAGAGGGTCCTGGACAGAGCTAGAGAAGGTTGTAGAACAAACTTCTAACACAAAAAAAGAGACCAGATTTACTGGCCTGACAGAGACTGGAGACACCCCAAGAGTATGACCCCCAGGCACGCTTTTAGCTCAGTGGTGAAGTCACTCCCGAGGTTCACCGTTCAGCAGAGGACTGGACAGCCTCATAAAACAAAATGGGACTAATGAGGCACAGCAGTCCAGGGACAATGACTAGAAGGCAGGAGGGGACAGGAAAGCTGGTGATAGGGAACCCAAGGTTGAGACAGGACAGTGTTGACATGTCATGGGGTTGCTAACCATTGTCATAGGGCAATACATGTACTAACTGTTTAATAAGAAACTATTTTGTTCTGTAAACCTTCATCCAAAGTCCAAAAAAAAAAAAGAATTATCTATATGAGATCAAATTGACAACAGCAACTCAAAAGGTTTGATGGGAAGCCTAGGGGACAGTGAGTTGAAGACAATGGTTATGGAATAATTTGGAAAAGGGTAGTGAGAATAACAGCACAACTGGAAGAATGTAATCAATGTCACTTACTTGATCATGTAGAAATTTTTGAAATGGTGTATCTTTGGCTATGTATATTTTCACCAAAAAAAAAAAGTCCTCCAAGGTTGAGAACTGAGAGTGTTGACATGTTGTGGGTTTGTTAACCAATGTCATAAAACAATATGTGTACTGACTGTTTAATGAGAAACTATTTGTTCTGTAAATCTTCACCTAAAGTACAATTAGGAAAAAGAAAGTCATGAGTCTGCTAGAGTTTCACTTGGGTCAATGAGCATAATTACAAGGATAGGTGAGACACCTCAGGTAGGCATAGAGGGAGTCCCCTCCTTCTTAGTCCCCTATGTCTTTCACCCCCTTTGCTCTTCGCCCCAGTGTTCTGTGTCTTCTTCATTTTGGCTTCTGTATTAGTTATGTGTTTCTGCATTAGAAATTACCACAAACTTAGTGACTTAAAAAGGCGCATATTTATTATCTCACAGTTTCTTTGGGTCAGGAGTTCAGGATGGCATAGCTGGCTATCTGGTTCTAAGGTCTCTTATAAGCCTTCAATCAAGGCCTTGGCTGAGACAGTAGACTCATCTCAAATTTTCGCTGAGGAAGGATCTGCTTCCAGGTTCATGTGGTTGTTGGCAGAATTCAGTTCCTTGGGGCCTATTGGAATGAGAGCCTGTTTCTTGTTGGTTGTCAGGTGGAGGCTGAGCCCACTTCCTAGCTAGTTGTTGGCCAAAGATCACCCTCAGTTCCTTGTCTCATGGAACTCCCGAACACGGCTACTTGCTTCATAAATTCTGCAGAAGAGTCTTTTTACAAGACAAGTGTTGCAAACTGCAGAAGTAACATCCAATTGCCTTTGCCATATTCTGTTGGCTGAAGCTAGCCGCAGATTCCATCCATATTCAGGGGGAGGGGATTACAGAAGGGCATGAAGAGCAGAAGGCAGGGATAGTTGGAGGCCATCTTAGAGTAGATCTGCCACAGTTTTTAATCTCTTCCTTTTGTACCTCTTGCTTGGGGGATGAGGATGGGAGGAGCTGCTAAAGCAGCTTCAGTGTGAAATGTCTATTACACAAATATACTGTCTATTGCTAAGTTTAATCAACTCCTATGTTATAACTCCAGGGGATTGTGATAGACAGTGTCTGCCCCTTTACTTCATTTAATCCAAATCTCCACCTGCCGTTTCAGTCTGGAGTACAGTAAAGTCAAGGAAAGTGCTGTGGACGTGTTAACAGCCATCCCACCACATCTACCAGTATGAAGCATGCTCTACATGCCAGGTCTGTGCTAAGCACTCACTATGCATTATTTCAAATAGTGCTCACGACAACCTTATGAGGGAGGTACGGGTGGTTCCCAGCTTACAGTGTATTCGAGTTACTACGAACCGTACTTATGACCATCCATTTTTTGTTTTGTTTTTTTCCTGTACATCTTATCATTAGTAATATGTACTATGAGCCTATATTCACAAAGAGGCGGAGTCAGCGCCTGGTTTCAAGGCATTAAAAGACGGAGTCATGCTGCTGTTTGGAGGAGATGCTGCTGGATTTAAATTAAAATCTTTTCTTGTTTACCTTTCTGAAAACCCCCGAGCATTCAAAAACATTGACAAAAATAATCTGCCAGCCTATTACAGGAGTAACTCCAGGGCCTGAATGATGATTGTGTTATTCAAAGACCGGTTTTTAAATTGTTTCATCCCAGAAGTGCACACCTACTGCCTTAAAAAGAGCATTCCTTTCAAGATTCTGCTGCTACTTGATAATGCCCCCAGGGCGTCCTCCTCACATAGATGATCTAAATAAAAATGCAAAAGTGGCATATGTACCTCTAATACGACAGCTGTGATTCAGCCTATGGATCATGGTGCAATCGCCACCTTCAAGACATACTACCTAAGGACTACGTTTGCTCAGGCAATAGCTGCAACGGATGTAGGTACGGTAACATTATGTGATTTCTGGAAGAATTATAATATTCTTCAGTGTATCTGGAACATTGCATCTTCCTGGGAGGAAGTTACAGGAAAATGCATGCAGGGGATGTGGAAAAAATTGCTGAGTTATGTGAACACACTCCAGGCATTTGATCAGGATAATATGATGAAAGAGATAGGTGGGAAAGTCGTCCATATGGCAAGAATAACGAATTTAGGACTTGATATCACTGATGTGGAACAGCTCATAGATCACGAAGAAGGTGAATTGACAGATCAGGACTTAATGGATTTTGAAGAGGAAAGAAATGCTGAAGAAGAAAGAAATAATGAGGAAGAGGAAAGAGAGAAGTTGTCAAAAAATTTTACAGTGAGAGGATTAGCTGGAGTTTTTTCGGAACTAAATCAGG
Organism: Trichechus manatus latirostris; assembly: GCF_000243295.1. Taxonomy (NCBI): domain Eukaryota; kingdom Metazoa; phylum Chordata; class Mammalia; order Sirenia; family Trichechidae; genus Trichechus; species Trichechus manatus. The sequence continues at coordinate 22,514,762 of NW_004443947.1, read as the reverse complement.
GGCTTCAGTTGCTTGAAAATAGGGACTCAAATACTGATTGGTTCGCTAAAGTCGATAGGCTGATTGGGGAGGCAGTGAGATGTTACCGTGAAATATATGAAGAATAAAAGAAAAGGATCATACAGACAGCTCTCACTAATTATCTGACTAGAAATGCCATCCCCATTACCAGGGATAATCCAGATGATCCAGAACCTTCCACAAGTGGAGTTATTACCACAGATGACAAAATGCCAACATCGTCCAACTCTTCATCATCAAAGTAAATTTTCACGATTTGTGCATTTTTAAGTGTATATATGTATTAAAATATATCTGTAAATTTATATGTAATGTTTCCAACCCTCAAAGACAAATTAAAAAAAAAAAATGAGGTATTCAACTTACATCAGAAACGACTTACTATGGAGTCGTTGGAATGGAACCCCATTGTAAGGGGGGACTACCTGTACTCTTATTAGCCTCATTTCACTAATGAACAAAGAGAGGCTTATAAGGTCTAAATAACTTGCCCAAGGTAAGTGATGGAACCAGGACTTGAAATGAGGTTTGTCTGCTTCCAAGCCTGGCTCTTTCTACTACTTTAAAGAAAATGTCGGCACCTAGGCAGTAAAGGCGACATACAAACAGCACTTTATTTGGAATCAGAAGACTTGGGTTCAAGTGTGGCTCAACCATTTGGAAGTTGGGAGACTTTGGGCTTCTTACTCAGCCTCTTTGAGCCTCATTTTTTTTTATCTGTAAAGAGGGAATTGTAAACAACTGGTTATCCATATGCAAAACAATGAATCTTAACCCTTACCTTACACCATGCACAAAAATTAACTTAAAATGGATCATAGTCCTAAATATAAGAGCTAAAAGAATAAATTAAGCAAAGATTTCCTAGATATGACATCAAAAGCACAATCCATGAAAGAAAAAAAGTTGATAAATTGAACTTCATAAAAATTAAGAACTTTTACTCTTTGAAAGACAACATTAAGTAAATGAAAAGACAAGCCACAATCTGGGAAGATATTTGCAAAATATTTAACTGATAAACGACTTGCATCCAGAATATATAAAGATCTCTTACAGCTCAGTAATAAGACAAACAACCCAATCAAAAATTGCAAAAGTTTTGAATAGGCACTTCACCAAAAAAAAGATTTAAAAATGGCAAATAAGCACATAAAAAGATGCTTAACATAATTAGTCATTAGAGAAAAGCAAATTAGAACCACAATGAGATATCACCACACACCCAGTACACTGTATATTAATATATCTTTGAAACCTTAAGAAGTCTCTTTGAGTTACTTTATTCCCATGTTACAGATGAGGATACTTACTTGCCTTAAGCGTCACACAGCTGAGATGCAGTACAGCAGGCTTAAAATGCTGGTAGTCTGATTTTAGTTCCCATGTGCTTGCCAGAATTCTATCACACCATTCGAATGCCAGCTCCAGGAAAGCCATGACCTTCTCCGTCTTGTGCACCCCTGGAGCTCCAGCACCTACCACGCGGTAGGCACTCAGTAAATACTGGTTGAATGAAGTACTGTGCCCCACACAGTGGCAGTCAGTCAGCGCTTTTTACTACCATCACAGAACCTTTGTGTATGGGGGAGTCATACCCACTTATGGTGGGATGCCCTTTTATGATAGTATTATGAATTGAATTCTGTCTCCCCCAAATTTGCGTTGGAATCCTAACCCTTGTACCGGTGGATGTAATCCCATCCCGGTTGGGAATAGAGGTTTCTTTAATATTTTAATTGAGTCCCTGTCAGTGTAGGGTGTGTCTTAAATCTAATCACTTCTAAGTTATAAAAGGAGCAGATTAGACACAGAAGCAGGCACGTACAGGGGAAGACAGGCTCTATCTGATCACGACAGAGGCAGATGAGTCTACAAGCCCAGGAACTCCATGGATTTCTGGCTACTGGAAGCTGAAATAGACAAAGAAGGACCTCCCCCTACAGCCACACACTGAATTCAGATTTCTAGCTTCCTGAATTGTGAGAAAATAAATTTTTGTTCTTTAAAGCCATCCACTTGTGGTACTTTTGTTACAGCAGCACTAAGAAACTAAGACAAATACCTTATATTTGGTCTCAGAAAACTACACATAGTCTTGTGTGGATCCGGCCACCTTCCTCTTTTCCCTGACTCCCCTCCTTTTCCCATTCAACCTTCTTCCTTCTGTCTCTCCTTTTCCTTCTCTCCAGTGGGCTGACATGGCTTTTTCTTACCTTGTCCACTGGGAGAAGACACACGGCAATGCCGACTTCCAGGACCATCTGCCTTGTTTAGCAGGAGGCAACCTCAGGGACTGTGGTTGCCGAACCCTTAGCCTGTCTGGACCTCAGACCCTTGTTCCATCTCTGGCCAGCCTTCATGGGCCTTCACTGCTCTGCACAATGAGAGAGGCTGGACAGCCCATACCCTCCTGATCTGAGAAGGTTTGTCAGCTTGAAGCTCATCTGATGAGGAACACCAAATACTCCTCTCAAAGAGAGGGCCTAGGAAGGTCTAAGAATACCCCCTGCGGAGGAGGAGTCTGGGTGAGGTGGGGTCAGGCAAGACTGGGCACTGTGGGGCTCGCTGAGGCCTGCCTTCCTCAGGCTGACGGTAGGAGAGACAGGACAACAAAGTGTGCCTCCTCCCTTGTGAAGAGAGGATGTGGGATAAGCTGGATTTGCTTTCAACTCTTAACTCAACATTGAGTCCACCTCGTCTGCCAGGCCATATGGTTTACAGAGAAGCAGACTTGTGCTGGGTTCTGGCAGATGGAGGGAGCTATGCTGAAAATGACAGAGTCTAGCAACTGGGGCGGCAAGGGGGCTGGCTGGTGAAAACCTGAGAGGGAGGGTGGCTGGGAGCAGTAGGCAAACCTAAGAGGCAGGAGACAAAGAAGAAAGAAATACCGTGTGGCAGTAGAGAAGGAGGAAAAACATTATTTATCTTGTAGAGGAGAGTATATACCAAGGAGCCTTGAATATGAATGTTTGCAGGGTGCTACACAGTATTTCCCAAGCCTTATTTATTTATTTATTTTTTAATGATGGAACTTTTGTATTTTCAACTTCTCTCTTTCTCCACCTTTTTTTTTTTTAATTAATTTATTTTTTTTATTGTACTTCAGGTGAAGGCTTACAGAACAAATAGTTTCTCATGAAGCAGAAGTACACATGTTGTTTTATGACATTGGTTAA
>NW_004443947.1:22472801-22501714 GCF_000243295.1 Trichechus manatus latirostris | reverse complement strand
TTCTCACTCCATTTGGTGCTTGGCTGAGTTCTTTATCTTTTCATTTGATGTTTTAGGGTTTCAGGATTGTTGTACTCTCTGTTCAGCTTAGTTTTTCAGATCTTTGCTGTGGAGGGACGGTGTGGTGCTTCCGCCTAGAGCGCCATTTTGCCGGAACTCCTATTTATTTATTTTTGTTTCATTTTTCGATCGCATTTGTGTGCTACATATACTACTATTTAGCTAATATTTTCTTTATACTGACTTTAAAACCCAAACCCAAACCTGTTGTTGATTCTGACTCATAGCGACACTAGAGGACAGAGTAGGGCCCCATCTGGTTTCCAAGGAGTGCCTGGTGGATTCGAACTGACTACCTTTTGGTTAGCAGCTGTAGCTCTTAACCACTATGCCACCAGGATTTCCATACTGCCTTTAGCAACATTTAAATAAATTACTTTTAAAAGAAGATTTAATTACTACCACATGTGGTAAATGTGTCATAATTGGATAGGAATCTTAAGCATAAATAAAGGGAAAACAATATGGGGATGTACAATTCTAACTAGATATCATTGCCTACTGAAGATTCTGGATTTGAATCTACTCTTTCATTAACAAAAAAGAAGAATTGAAGTATTAAAGACCTCGTAGCATCAAACAGACTTTTTTCTTTGATGATCAGAAAGACTGAAAAACAAATGTTTTTTCTCACTATGTGAATCAATGTTGTCTAATGCAATGGTTTATCAATGATATGTTTCATTGGAACATTCTGGAAAACTCTGGGGTACAGGGCCAGAACAAACATGGCCCTAGGAATTAGATGAGGATTCTCCTTCTAGCTCTGCCAACATCACTGTGTCATCTTGGACACATTTCTTTACTCTGTCTGGGTCTCAGTTTCCTCATCTGTTGGGAGGAATGGGGTTGAACTTCCCAAGAAATAGAAAATTGTTTCCATCTTTTGTGCCAGTTCAGATCTCTTTGGAGCAGCTACTTGGAGTTATGTATTAAGAACAATTCTGAGACTGTATCCAAGCTCAGTAAGAAAGAACGTCAAGATAGATTAGTAATGTCTTCCAGTGGTTCAGTACTAGGAATGGTGAGTGTGTATGCTGGCTATTTGCCATTTATAGATTAGAAAATCTCCAGGATGCACCCAATTCTGACAACCTGTGATTATATGATTTACAGAATCACTAAGAGCATGTTTGGCTTGCTTATTTGCTCTTGACTGAGTAAAATATATAACAAGACAATTTTTTTAAGTGAGAGACAAAACAATTCGGTTCAGTGCAACAAACACTCATTGAGCATCTGTATCGTGCCAGGCCCTGAGTTAGGTCTGGGGAAACAAAGATGAATAATAGGACTTTGTCCCTGTCCAGGAGGAGCTCACAATCCTAGGGGTGACGGGTAGCGTGGGTGGAGGTGATGACAGACCCCGGAACACACTTTACACACATTTCACAGTTTAGTATAATACGAGAAGTAATATGTCAAAGGTACATGTGGTTTGCTGAGGGAGCTCAGGGCATGGACACTTGGTCAAAGGTATACTAGACTCATCTCTTGACCTGAGGGGTGATGAGGCCAGCACTCTGGACATTCTCAGGGATTCATGGAAAGTGACCCTTTCTCTTGACCCTTCTTTCTACCCCATTCCACCCCATCATAGCCTCTTTTTCTTCTCCTTTGGGAAATCTACTCATAAAAGAGATGACACAGGCTACTGAGATGAACACCATGTTTATTAGATGAGAATGTGAGGAGACTGTATCTACGAAACGCTGACCTATGGTTTTCCCTGGTATTTACTATAACCACTACCTCTCCTCCTCCTGCCTCCCACATTTGTACAGCTAGACAGACAGCTCTCAATGCTTCAGAAGAATACACAGGTCAGGCCTGGGTTTTAAGTGAACAGATCGAGGCCTTGTGATGGAAAGAAGAAGGCAAAGCAGCGGCCTGTGGGCAACCTACCAGAGAAGGTTGGAACAGGGCCCTCCCAGTGGGTGCCACCTGAGTGCTACCTGGGTGCCAGGTGATGGCACCAGGAATCAGCCTCCTCAGCTCCACTCTTGGAAACTGTAGGTCCCTGAAGCTCAGACACAATCCGGAGAAGACGGATGGAGGAGAGAGACAACAACCTGACTGGGTGTGTGTGAAGTGGGAGGCAGCGGGAGGAGAGGAACCCAGAATACAAATGAAGTTCTATTTAGAAAACTAAAAGTGACATATTTTTACACTCTACAGTTGAGCACAAAGATATGTACCTGTCACAAGCATATGGCTCTTTTTTCTTCCCCAGAGGGGAAATAAGCTCAGACTTGATCTGTATATTTGAGCATTTTCTTTTTTTTTTTAATTTATTGAAGTGTATCCAGAAAAGTACACAAATCAAAAGGGTACAGTTCAATTAATATTCACAAGGTAAGCTCACCATGTAACCAGCAGCCACAACAACAGAATGCTATCAGCATCTCAGAAGCCCTCGTGTGCTCCCTTCCAATCACCGATTCTCCTCAAAGGATAACCGCTATTCTGACTCCAACAGATTTGTTTTGACAGTTTTTAAACTTTATGTAAATGGAATCAATCAGGATGTACTCTTTTGTGTCTGATTTCTTTCGTTCAACATTATGTTTGTAAGATTCACCCATGGTGTCACGTGTGCTTGTATTTCATGTCCTTCTCATTACCATAGGGTGTTTCATTGTATGAATATGCCATGACTTATGTATCCATTCTATCGGATCTGGGCTGTTTCCAGTGTTGGGCTATTGCATATAGTGTTGCTCTGAACATGCTTGTACCTGTCTTTTGGTGTATATAGGTATGCCTTTCTGTTGGGGACAACGCTAGAAGTGGAATTACTGGGTCATAGAGTATGTGTATGGATGGTACAGCTTTAGCAGGCACTGCCAAATAGCTTTCCCATGTGGTTTCAGTAATCTACGCTCCCACTGGCAAAGTAATAGAGTACCAGTCTCTCCACATCCTTGCCAACACCTGGTATTGACGGTCTTTTTTGTATTCATCATCCTAGTTTATGTTAGGATTTTAGTCAGTTTATTTCTAGGGTGAACACAGATTACAAAAAAAAACCATTGCCATCGAGTCAACTCTGACTCATAGTGACGCTATAGGACAGAGGAGAACTGCCCCATAGAGTTTCCAAGGAGTTGCTGATGGATTTGAACTGCCAACCTTTTGGTTAGCAGCCAAGCTCTTAACCACTACGCCACCAGGGCTGCAAACACAGACCAGTGAGGAGCTAATTCCAAGACTGCGTGGCTTGGCCCTGGTGATTTCCTGTTTTAGGTGGCTCTCATCTCCTCCTTTACTCCCTCCTCTAGGAAATTTGGAAAATAGGGATAGCTATGTTTCCACCACCATAGTATATTGGAATTGAAGAGATGTATTTCAGGATCATCTATCCCACATCATTATACAGATGAGGAAATTAACCCAGCAAGGGGAAGTGGGTTTCCAGAATCCCCCAGCTAACTAGTGCCTGAGGCATGACCAGGACCACGAATCCACTGCTTTTTCTGCCTTCCTGTGCTGTCCCTCCAGCATAATTTCCAAATTTCTCTGCTAACCCTGAGAGTCGAGGATATTCTTTGGGGAGAGGAATTAGTACATATCAGCCTATGTCTAGACTGCTAAATGACCCATGCAGCCTGCCCGTTTAGTGCTGAACAACTCGAGTGAGGGTGCCTAAGTAGTGCAGATGAACTGCATGATCCAGCCTTGTCGTCTGCCTGGGGATTGAGGTCAGATTGCATTTTAAAGCCTCTGGAGGCCTCTCTAATCCTCATTTCGCATCATGTCTCCCTAATCCTTATGTCTCATCAGCCTTGGCATCTGCCCACTAACTCTGTGTCCCAGTTCCCAGATGGAGCCATGACATCAGGGAGGAGCATGGTGATTGTTCTGCTCTCTGTCTCATATTCTTGACACTTTATCTTATGTGAGGGTAAAAATAATACTTATTCAGTGCTTATTATATGCCAGGCATCGTTATCACTTAATCCTCACAGCAGCATTATGAGGCAGATACTATTTTATCCCTGTTTTATAGATGAAGCATGGGAGTCTTAGAGAAGTTTTGTTCAACAACTCAAATCAAGTGGCTGAGCAAGAACTTGGACCCAAACTTCCAGGCCACACTCTCAACCATGCCTCTGCAGTCTCCATTACTGTGAACCATTATGATGGGGTTGAGTAAGGAGAAAATGCTGGTTCAGGGCATGCCTTTCTTTGAGAAAACCATATAAAGGAAAATCGGAAGCCCTAAAGCAGACGTGTTTTCTCGCAGAAGGAACCCAGTGATGTTTAAACCCAGAGATCCACCAGAAGCACAGAAGTGTTTGTTTTCACAGAATTTACTACATGACTTGGGGGCTTGGCAGAGACAGAAAAACTCAACCAGACTTGTAGGAAACGTCTAACCTCCAGTGATCATTGGAAAATTAAGATAAAGTATCTCTTCACTGGAAGAAGGCCAGGAAGGCATTCTGGAATCATAGATTTTGGAGCCAGCTGTTTCAAGTTATTGTTGTTAGGTGCCGTCCAGTCGGTTCTGACACATAGTGACCCTGTGTACAACAGAATGAAACCCTGCCCGGTCCTGCACCATCCTCGCAAACATTGCTATGTTTGAACCCGTTGTGGCAACCACTGTGTTAATCCATCTTCTTGAAGGTCTTTCTTTTTTTTGCTGACCCTCTACTTTACCAAGCATGAGGTCCTTCTTCAGGGACTGGTTCCTCCTGATAACATGTCTGAAGTACATGAGAAGTCTCACCACCTTGCTCCTAAGGAACATTCTTACTGTACTTCTTCCAAGACAGATTTGTTTATTCTTCTGGCAGTCCATGACATAGATGAGTGAACACCTCCAGCACTGCATCCATTTATTGAAACATCTCAATTGGTTTTCTGTCAATTCCTGGAGCCTTGTTTTTCACCAATGTCTTCAGTGCAGCTTGGACTTATTCCTTCAGTACCATCAGTTCTTTTTTTTTTTTTAAAATATATATATATGTGTGTTTTATTGTTGTACTTTAAGTGAAAGTTTACAATTCAAGTTAGTCTCTCATAGAAAAATTTATACATACACTCTTATGTGACCAAATTTCTCTCCCTATACCATGACAGCACACTCCTCCTTTCCACCCCTGATTGCCCGTGTCCATTTAAGCAGCTCCTGACTCTCTCTGCCTTCTCATCTCACCTCCAGACAGAAGCTGCCCATTTAGTCTCACGTATCTACTTAAGCTAAGAAGCACGCTCTTCATGAGTATCATTTTATGTCCCATAGTCCAGTCTAATCTTTCTCTGAAGAGTTGGCCTCGGGAATTGTTTAAGTTCTGGGTTGACAGAGTCCGAGGGCCATGCTTTCCAGGGTTCCTCCAGTCTCAGTCAGACCACTAAATCTGGTCTTTTTACTAGAATTTAAGTTCTGCACCCCACCTTTCTCCTGCTCCATCAGGGACTCTCTTTTGTGTTCCCTGTCAGGGTGGTCATTGGTGGTATCTGGGCACCATCTAGTTCTTCTGGTCTCAGGCTGATGAAGTCTCTGGTTTATGTGGCCTTTTCTGTCTCTTGGGCTAATACTTTGCTTGTGTCTTTGGTGTTTTTCATCTCCTTTACTCCAGGTGGGTTGGGAGTAACTGATGCATCTTAGATGGCCATGCACTAGCTTTAAAGACCCCAGATGCCACTCACCAAAGTAGGATGCAGAACATTTTCTTAATAAACTTTGTTATGCCAGTTGACCTAGATGTCCCCGGAAAACATGGTCCGCAGACCCCCACCCCTGCTACTCTGTCCCTTGAAGTGTTTGGTTGTATTCAGGAAACTTCTTAGCTTTGGTTTAGTCCAGTTGTGCTGACTTCCCCTATAGTGTGTGCTGTCCTTTCCTTTATCTAAGATAATTCTTGTCTACTATCTAGTTAGTGAATAACTGTCTTCCTCCCTCCCCACCCTCGTAACCATCAAAGAATGTTTTCTTATGTGTTAGTACCATCAGTTCTTGATTATATGCTACCTCCTGAAATGATTGAACATCAACCAATTTTTTTTGGTACAGTGACTGTGTATTCCTTTCATCTTGTTTTGATGTTTCCTGCATCATTCAATATTTTCCCATAGAATCCTTCAGTATTGCAACTCAAGGCTTGAATTTTTTCTTCAGTTCTTTCTAACTCCAGGCCTTTGCAAATTTCAGTAAAATACTTTACTTTGTCTTCTCAAGCTACCCATTGAAATCTTATGTTGAGCTCTTTTACTTCATCATTTCTTCCTTTCGCTTTATTACTCTATGTTCAAGAGCAAGTTTCAGAATCTTTTCTGATATCCGTTTTGATCTTTTCCTCTTTTCTTTCTTTTTAATGACTAGCTTAGACTGGGTTCTCTAGAGAAGCAAAACTGGTGTATATGTAGAGAGAGAGTTGTTGCTGTTGTTGTTAGGTGCTGTTGAGTCAATTCTGACCCATAGTGACCCTATGTACCACAGAACGAAATACTGCCTGGTCATGTGCCAAGCTCACAATCATTATTATACTTGAGCCCGTTGTTGCAGCCACTGTGTCAGTCCATCTCATTGAAGGTCTTCCTCTTTTTCGCTGACCCTGTACTTTACCAAGCACGATGTCCTTCTCCGGGGAATGATTCCTCCTGACACTATGTCCAAAGTATGTAAGACATAGTCTTGCCATCCTTGCTTCTGAGGAGCATTCTGGTTGTACTTCTTCCGAGACAGATTTGTTCATTCTCTTGGCAGTCCATTGTAGGTTCAATATTCTTCACCAACACCACAATTCAAAGACGTCAATTCTTCAGTCTTCCTTATCCATTGTCCAGCTTTCACATGCATATGATGCTATTGAAAATACCATGGCTTTTGTCAGGTGCACTTTAGTCTTCAAGGTGACGTCTTTGCTTTTTAACACTTTAAAGAGGTCTTTTGCAGCAGATTTGCCCAATGCAATGCACCTTTTGATTTCTTGACTGCTGCTTCCATTGGTGTTGATTGTGGATCCAAGTAAAATGAAATCCTTGACAACTTCAGTCTTTTCTCTGTTTATCATGATGTTGCTTATTGGTCCAGTTGTGAGGATTTTTATTTTCTTTTGTTGAGGTGTAATCCATACTGAAGGCTGTGGTCTTTGTTCTTCATCAGTAAGTGCTTCAAGTCCTCTTCACTTTCAGCAAGCAAGGTTGTGTCATCTGCATAATGCAGGTTGTTAATGAGTCTTTCTCGAATCCTGATGCCCCGTTCTTCTTCGTATAGTCCAGCTTCTTGGATTATTTGCTCAGCATAAGATTGAATAGGTATGGTGAAAGGATACAACCCTGACACACACCTTTCCTGACTTTAAACCACACAGTATCCCCTTGTTCTGTCTGAACAACTGCCTCTTGATCTATGTACAGGTTCCTCATGAGCACAATTAAGTGTTCTAGAATTCCCATTCTTTGCGATGTTATCCCATAATTTGTTATGATCCACACAGTCGAATGCCTTTGCATAGTCAATAAAACACAGGTAAACATCTTTCTGGTGTTCTCTGCTTTCAGCCAAGATCCATCTGACATCAGCAATGATATCCCTGGCTCCACGTCCTCTTCTGAATCTGGCCTGAATTTCTAGCAGTTCCCTGTCAATATACTACTGCAGCCACTTTTGAATGATCTTCAGCAAAATTTTACTTGCATGTGCTATTAATGATATTGTTCGATACTTTCTGCATTTGGTGGGATACTTTTCTTGGGAATAGTCATAAATCTGGATCTCTTCCGGTCAGTTGGCCAGGTAGCTCTCTTCCAAATTTCTTGGCATAGATGGGTGAGCACTTCCAACGCTGCATCTGTTTGTTGAAACATCTCAGTTGATAGTCTGTCAATTCCTGGAGCTTTATTTTTTGCCAATTTCTTCAGTGCAGCTTGGACTTCTTCCTTCAGTACCATCGATTCCTGATCATATGCTACCTCTTGAAATGGTGGAACATCGACCAATTCTTTTTGGTATAATGACTCTGTATTCTTTCCATCTTCTTTTGATGCTTCCTGTGTGGTTTAATATTTTCCCCTTAGAATCCTTCACTATTGCAACTCGAGGCTTGAATTTTTTCTTCAGTTCTTTCAGCTTGAGAAATGCCGAGCCTGTTCTTCCCTTTTGGTTTTTTATCTCCAGCTCTTTACACATGTCATTATAATAGTTTACTTTGTCTTCTCAATCCGCCCTTTGAAATCTTCTGTTCAGTTCTTTTACGTCATCATTTCTTCCTTTCACTTTAGCTACTCTATGTTCAAGAGCAAGTTTCAGAGTCTCTTCTGACATCCATTTTGGTTTTTTCTTTCTTTCCTGTCTTTTTAAAGTCCTCTTGCTTTCCTCATGTATAATGTCCTTGATGTCATTCCGTAACTTGTCTGGTCTTCCATCATTAGTGTTCAGTGGGTCAAATCTATTCTTGAGATGGTCTCTAAATTCAGGTGGGATATACTCAAGGTTGTATTTTGGCTCTTATGGATTTGCTGTAATGTTCAGCTTCAACTCGAACTTGCTTATGAGCAATTGATGGTCTGTTCTGCAGTCGTCCCCTGGCCTTGTTCTGACTAATGATATTGAGCTTCTTTATCATCTCTTTCCACAGATGTAGTCGATTTGATTCCTGTGTATTCCATCTGGCAAGGTCCAAGTGTATAGTTACCATTTATGTTGTTGAAAAAAGGTGTTTCCAATGAATAGGTCGTTGGTTTTGCCAAATTCTGTCATGCTATCTCTGGTGTGGTTTCTATCACCAAGGCCATGTTTTAAAACTACTGATCCTTCTTCTTTGTTTCCAACTTTCCCATTCCAATCACCAATAATTATCAATGCATCTTGATTGCATGTTTGATCAATTTCAGACTGCAGAAGTTGGTAAAAATCTTTAGTTTGTTCATCTTTGGCCCTACTGGTTGGTGAGTAAATTTGAAAAATAGTCTTATTAACTGGTCTTCCTTGTAGGCATGTGGATATTATCCTATCGCTGACAGCATTGCACTTCAGGATAGATCTTGAAATGTTCTTTTTGATGATGAATGCAAACCTGTTCCTCTTCTTGTTGTCATTCCTGGCATAGTAGACCATATGATTGTCAGACTCATAGGTGCAAATATCTAAGGTTATAAAAGGTAATGGGGAAAAAGTATCAAATTACACAGAACAATTTAAAGAGGGCCTCCTTTACAAAGATTTCTGGTAGCACAAACAATTTGCATTCAACTACTAATCTAAAAGTTGGTGGTTTGAACTCACCTAGCAACACCACAGAAGAAAGGCCTGGCTATATGCTTCTGTGAAGATTACAGCCAAGAAAACCCTATGGAGCTCAGTTCTACTCTGTAACACATAGGGGTTGCCATGAGTTGGAATCAACTTGACAGCAACAGTTTTTTTGTTTTGCTTTTTGTTTTCCTTTACAAAAATGGAGGTACATCTGTGTTCTCTTCCAGAAAGTAGAGAGGAGCCTGTGGCAGAATTAAAGTAGGAGATTCAATGGGCAGAAGTCAAAAGTACATCTGGCCCTGATGATGGAATACAGAAATAGTTACTCTGAATAATTTACATGACTAAGGAGAAGGATTTTTAGGAAACAGAGTAAAGGACATGAAAAAATTTGTGTGGAATCTTGCCAGAGGATAGAGGTTAGGATTTAAAGTTTTGATTTTAAACATCTGCAGCCCATTTCCCAATGGTCAACAACGGTCATACCACTGTCCTCATTTGCCTGGCTAAAACCTTCCAAACTGCATGCTATGGCTTGCAAGTCTCTACCTCAACTGGTTCCTGTCTGCTTTCACAACCTCTTCCTGTTCTGATAGCCCCTTTACTCCTCCAGCCACGCTGGTCACACTTCTGCTCTTGAACATGCTGCACTCTCTCCTGACTCAGGCCTTTTGCAGCCACTGGTTCTTCTGCCAGCAATACTCTCCCAGGCTGTTTGCATGACTGGCTCAGCTACTAGGTCACCTCCCTTGGAAGCCTCACATTTACCAGGTCTTCCTGATTCCTTCATAACACTTCTCATAATCTCTCATTATCTTCTCTATGTATATCTGTACTTGTTTATTGCCTGTTTTCACCCAATAGATTGCCAGCTCCATGAGGGAAAGGAACTTACTGAGTCTTTTAAAACTCACTGTCATCAGCATCTAGAAAAGTGCTTGGATTGCTGGACACTCAGCATGAATTTATTGAACGAATGAATGAATGAATGAACTGCTGTCGTGCAAGGAATATATAGGCTCCTTGTTCCTATTAATTAATTAACACCAGTTTTAGAACAAAATAGAACCAGTCCCTCCTTGAAAACCAGTCTTTTCTACTGATCAGGAATACCACTGTGATCGGTAAGGTTGTGTGTCAAATTGGTTGGGCCATGATTCTCAGTGGTTTGGCAGTTATGATGTAGTCTGGCAGTCATATGCTGCTGTGATCACTTCCGTGATAAGATTTGATATAACGTGATCACTTCCATGATGGGATCTGCTGTGAATAGCTAATTAGTTGAAAAGGAGTTTCCTTGGGGGTATGGCCTGCATCCAGTATAGGTGGACTTTCTGGCAAGGCTCATGGGCTTTTGCTCACTCTGGATCCTGCAGCTGGCTCTTGTTCATCTGACATCTATTTCCTGGGACTTGAGCTAGCAGCTTACCTGCTGCCTTGCCTGACAGTCTTGGCATTCATCGGTCTTTACGGCCTGTGAGCAAGAGCCCTGCTGTCTGACCTGCTAATCTTGGGTTCAGTAGCCTTTGTGGCTACCTAAATCCAGAGAAGCCTCCAGCCTGACCCACAGACTTGGGAAGTTCCAACCTCTGCAACTGCATGAGCCATTTCTTTGATTTAAATCTCTCTGTATATAATTTTATACACTTTACTGATTTTTCTTCTCTGGAGAACCCAACCTAAGACAACCATGTTTCCCAGAACTAAACCCATCAAATACAAAGATCTGAAATACAGGCAATCCAATCTTTATAGTTTAAAAAAAAAAAAGCAGACTTCTAGAGTCTATGCAGTTCTGCCTCTACCTCTGATTCACAGATACACCTGCTAAGGAGGCCCCAATATGTGTACACCTCATGCCAGTCAGCTTAGAAGTCAGCTGCCTAGAAAAGGGCTAATGGAAATGAAAGTTTTCCTGAAAAATTAAGAGAAAAGGCAATTAGAATGCATGTGTTATTTTTGGCTTTGGCCTCAGAAAGTCATAGAGAACATAAGAGAATGTGGAGAAAAATGACACGGAGAAATACTTGAGATGCATTTTTCTTAGTTTTGAAACTTTCTTGGAAGATACAACATTTCTTTCCTCTTATCCTTGTACATGTTAAGTATTCCTAGGATTTCTCAAACACTATCAAGAATTCGAAATTGTCCAGCCTAAATGTGCAACACTCACAGTTGTAGCTTAATTAAAAAGAATTCCTAGAGCAAGTGATAATTATTAGCTCTCATATCAGTATTGTATCAGTTAGGATGCTTTGTTCCGTAAGTAATAGAATACCAGACCAACAGTGGCTGAGACAATACAGACATTTATTACCTCACCTAACAAGAAGTTACAGGTCGATGCTTCCTGAGCTAGGTCATCAGCTCCACAATGTCATTAAAGATTCAGTATCTTTCTATTTGTTTCATCATTCTTAACAGTTTGCTTTGTGTCCTCATGCTTGTTGCCTCACTATCACAAAATGGAAGCTATAGCTCTCGACATCACATCTGTGTTTAAGGCAGGAAGAAGGTGTAGTGCTAGCAAGCTCTCTTCATTCATTTATATCTTTTATTATAAGGCAAATTATTTTCCATCACCCCAGCAGACTTTTGCATATATATTGTTGGACAGAACTGGGTCTCATGGCCACCCATGGATGCAAGAGAAGCTGAGAAAAGACTGATTAGTAAAGGTGAAAGAGTGCCAAGACTGACTTATACCAACAATGATCCATTCCTGGAGGTGGGACAAAGTGCTTCCTTGAACAAAATCATGATTCTGTTAGCAGAAAAGAAGCTGAGATTGGGCTCCTCACAACATGTGCCAAAAATGCCATGTAATGTTCTTTTCCTGAACGCTTTCCCATTCATGTTCTGTCCTATCTCATCTGCACAACTTCCCAGGGAGCAGAAAAGTAAAGTTAGACTCTGCTAGGTGTGTAGCTCAGAGTGCTCGGCTTTTAACAATGTGTTCCATAAAATAAAAAGTAAATTCCTTGTCAAAATCTTTTTGGGAAATAATGTGCCTAAAAAAGTACTTATTAAGCACGTACTATATGACAAGACTCATCTGACCCATTGAGACCCTATAGGACAGGGTAGAACTGCAGCATAGGGTTTCCAAGGCCATCATCTTTATGGAAGCAGATTGCCATATCTTTCTCTCACCAAGTGGCTGGTGGGTTTGAACTGCCGACTTTTCAGTTAGCAGCTGAGCACTTAATCACTGCACCACAATCGACTCGACAGCAGTGGGTTTGGCTTTTTTTTTTTTTTTTAAATATATGACAAGAGCTGTGCTAGGTCCCTTAGACATAGGATCTCTTTTAATCCTCCCAGCAACTCTATGACATAGATATATAATGGTCATCACCTTTTCACAAGTGAGCAACCCAAACTTTCGACAGGTTAAGAATTTGTCAAATGTCATACAGCTGGTAAGTGATAGAACAAGGATTCAGATCAAGATGCTTGCTTTCCAAACCTGCGCTGTTTTATCAACTACACTGCAAAAGTTAAAAAGATTGCCTTGCCCCAGGATTTTTCCTCCACTCGTCTGTCAGTTTGTCATACTGTGGCACCTTGTGTGTTGTTATGATGCTGGAAGCTATGCCACCAGATTTCAAATACCAGGAGTGTCACCTATGGTGGACAGGTTTCAGCGGACTTTCCAGACTAAGACTAGGAAGAAAGGCTTGGCAACCTACTTCTGAAACTCCCTCTATTTTGCTTATGTTGGTTTGAAGCGGTTTCTGTTGACATAGAACCAGAGTCTTGATCAAGATGTGGGTCTGGATAGAGTCCAATTTTCTTAACCCTAAATACAAGGGTCTTCCCTCCCCAAAACAGAAGAGTTTGGAGGAAAAAAGAGATAATGCTACAGCGAGTCTATGAAGTGGACACTAGAAGGTATCTCTACCATTCCATTTTCAAGGTTCTAAAAATGGTAGCTAAAAAGGCCATCCCTATTTTTAGATGATTATCCATAAAAGGTGACTAATGCCTGGGGGGGTGGTGGCTTGCTTTAGACTCTAAACTATATAGTGTTATAGAAAGGCATGAGTTTTCTTCCATAAATGAAAGGCATTAACAATCTACTCCAGTTTCAACACATCAAAGGAGACTTGTGGAGACAATGATTTGCTGAAGGGGCACATGACCTGGTTGGACCTGACATTTACTGTATCTCCCTTTGAAAACAGTTAAAATTGCACAACTGATATTTTGCACTTCTAATCTTTTGCTTCTTGATGATTGCCACAAAGAAATAATAATAATAATATTAAAAAGATTAAATCTGTCTGTTGGCTTGGAATAGACTTTGGAATTTTTTCCCAGGAAAGGAAAACAAACAGAAACCTTCTCTGGCTGTACAAAGGATTAAGGGACATGACCATGCAAATGTGAAGTGCTCCTGTCCCCTCGAGCTGTGATGGCCTGGAGAAGCACAGGAAATAGCAGCAACCATTGCTGGTCTAAGCCCAAGCCATCCTCAAGTTTATGTTCTGTGGCAGCTTCAAGATTGGCTTATGAACAAATTCTGTCAATGGTGTGTTTCAAGTCCAGGGCTGGTGATTTCCCGGAAGTGGGCCTACCCTCCACTTGCTCCTTGACCTTCTCCCACAAATCTGGGATGGTTTTGTAGAGAAATAGCTGTTATATTCCTCCACCTGCTTTGTCCTTTAACCCAGCAGGAACACCAACTTACATTTACAGGATGGATTAGGGACCCTCTGAGATCATCACTGTCCTCCATGGTAGATTGTGTATTGCAAGAGCTTGACTAACAACCAGCCATTTGTTTGTTTCTTTACCTATCAAACCCACATTCTTTCCCCTGTAAAAAACACTTTTTTTTCCTTCCTGGGGCCTATTTATCATTGTTTCTAGATCTCACAATAATTTTTCCCTTAGCTGTTTTCTTTGATGGTCCTCAACTCCAAATACTTTTCTCCCTGATGCTTGTAGATCCCTGAGTGGCACAAACAGTTAAGCGCTCAACTACTAACCTAAAGGTTGGAGGTTCAAACTTATCCAGTAGTGCCATGGAAGAAAGTCCTGGCAATCTGCTTCCATAAAGATTACAGCCAAGACAACCCTATGGAGCACCATTCTACTCTGTAACACGTGGGGTCGCCATGAGTCAGAATCGACTCAACGGCAAGAGGTTTGGTTTTCTGGGTTTTGGTGCTAGGTGAATTGCTATTAAAAAAAAAAATCCTCTTTTATTAAGGCATTTATTTTAGGCAAAAGCTCTTTATTGATATAGAGCATGTGAGGAGAGCCCATGACTTGGCAAGTCTGCTTTCTGCTTCCTAACCCTCTGGTGTCAGGATTAAATGTAGAATAAAGAGTTTAAAATATTTTATTATCTTGGTAGGCAAACAATAATCTCATATTTTAAAAAATTTTCTATCAGCATGGAAGGAATCTGTGCGTTGATTTTTTTTTTTAATAGAAAGAAAAATAAGATGATTCCTTGGACGTAAGACCAATAATCAGACTCAGGATTTTTTGGCCTCTTCGGAGAAAAAACTCATGCTATCTCACTACTTTTTTCTTTTAACAGCCTGTATTAGAATGTGGAAAAGCAGCAGGGAAAAAAAAAAAAAAGCCTGTAATTTTAATGGTCCTGCAGAGACCACTCTGAAATATTGAACATCTCCATAAGAACAAATAGCTTCCACCTGATGTCATAGCCACCGGTTCTCATTAAGGATTCAAACACAGAGGCGAGTTTTCTTGAAGTAGACAATGACTGGGCTCTTCAGGGGATGGAATGGTGTCACTCTCAGGGCAAAGCCGTTCTCCTTGCTCTGTGACTCGTCCATAAGCCGTGGTTTTGATTTCAGTATTCTCTCTCTAAAGCCGCAGCCATTGCAGCCGGGCAGTGACTCAAGCAGATGGCTGACTGTGTCAAGCCTCTTCTGATTGGTAATAAAAATACCAGAAGCTACACTGCATTGTGTACCAATACGTGAGGCTATTGCTGATTCCTTTGTATCTCTGGATTCTATTTTGAGAAAGGGTTGATCTTTTCCATGCAGAACCCTCGCAGAATGAGCAATTGCACCAGGTGTGTGTTTGAAGCATCTACTGCAGTTTGTTAAAGTCAGGATTATTATTATTTTTTTTTAAATCAGCCTCAAAACCCTACCCTTACCCTCCGAGTTTTCTGACAGACTTTCATGATTTGGGGGCAAGGGATAGAAGAATTGTAGTCTTCTTTTCCAAAAACCATCAGAGGTACTCCCAAACTGAAAGATTAACTCAAATTGTGTTGCCTCTCTCTTCCCTTAAGAGATGATGCTAATGAACAAAGAAATGGAAAAATGTAGAATTGGGCATGGGGTGGGAGTGGCGGCAGACTCTAAACACTGAGTAACCCATTCGCTGGGTAATAAGTCCATGAATAATTGAGAATTGGTTTTGAACTAGGCAGTCTAAAGTGGTAGTTTTGCTTAGTTTATTGCACTGTTTTGGTTTCTGTTATGGATTGAATTGTGTCTCCCAAAATGATATGTTGAAGTCCTAACCCCTGTACCTGTGAATGTGAACTTGTTTGGAAATAGAGTTTTTCTTTGCAGATGTTATCAGTTAACAAGGTCATACCTGAGTAGGGAGGGTCTTAATCCTAATCCCTCCTGAGTAACCTAAAACCTAAACCCACTGCCATTGGGTCAATGCTGACTCACAGTGACCCTATAAGACAGAATAGAACTACCCCATAGGGTTTCCAAGACTATAATCTTTATGGAAGCAGACTGCTCCCTTGGAGCAGCTGGTGGATTCAAACTGCTGACCTTTCAGTTAGCAGCCAATCCCTTTAACCGCTGCTCCTTAATCCCTTCTGAGTAGTGTCTTACAAAAGAGGAGAACAGATAGCAAAACAAAATTATACACAGAGGGAAGACTCCATGTAAGGATCTGTCTACAAGCTAAGAAATGTCAAAAAATGCTCAGAGCTGCCGGAAGCTGAAGGAGACAAGGAAGGATCATCCCCTAGAGCAGATAGAGAGATAGCATAGCTCTGCTGACTCCCTGAATTTGGATGTCTAACCTCCAGAACT
This sequence comes from Trichechus manatus latirostris, assembly GCF_000243295.1. Taxonomy (NCBI): domain Eukaryota; kingdom Metazoa; phylum Chordata; class Mammalia; order Sirenia; family Trichechidae; genus Trichechus; species Trichechus manatus. The sequence goes on along the minus strand of NW_004443947.1, from coordinate 22,485,394 downwards.
ATGAGGCAATAAATTTCTGTTCTTAAAAGTCACCCACTGTGGTATTTTTTTATGGCAGCCCTAGGGAACTAAGGCAGTTCCCAAACCTTTCTGCATCAGAAAGACCCGAGGAACTTTTATAAATTGTAGATTCCTAGGCCCCACCTTCAGAGATTCTGATTTAGCACATTGAGACTAGAGACAGGGAATCTGTATTTTTAACAAGATTCCCAGGTGACTCTAACCTGCTACTACTGCATTAAAATGCAGTATTAGTAAGTTTAAAAGTCACGGGTCCAAATGGAACCCAAGTCAGTTAACTGCTAACCCTGTGGCCTCTGTCTGCCCACAGAAGGGTTCTGGTAAGTAAGGGTGAGAGGCAGTGGCTGGACAGAGAGAACAAGGGCTAGGGTTCAGAAGAACCTGTTTCCTGTCCTTACCTGATCTGCTAGTAGCTGTATGATCTTGGCAAATGTCTCTGGGAGCCTCAGTGCTTCATCTGTAAAACAGAGACCATAATTAATACCTGCTTACCTCACTGGGTCATGAGGATCAAATGAGAATAACTTTGAAAAACATTACATGCTAGAAGTCACACTATTTTTATAGAGAGGCAATGTTTTTTCCCTTCAATCTAATGATGGCGTATGCACACTCAGGATCCCCAGACCCCAAACGTCTTCATTAAATGAACTGGCCACTAAGCTGCTCCAAAGGAAGCCTGGTGTATTTTAAGGATAGTCATGGAGACCCAAAGGCGGTGGTTTGCACAGTCACCAGCTGCCCGGTTGAAAGGTGAAGGTTCTGGGGCTCCATCCTGAATCAACATCTCTAGGGTGTAGGTTGGAGTCTGTCAACAGGTCTATACTCTCTCTGTTGGCTCTAGGGGAAGATCCTTCATTGTCTCTTTCAACTTATGGTAGCCCTGGGTATTCCTTGGCTTGTAGACAGAGCCTCACATGGCATCTTCCCCTGTGTGTGATTCTTTCCATGTCTGTTCTTCTCTATTATAACACTTGTGATTCTTTCCATGTCTGTTCTCCTCTATTATAACACACTATTTAGAAGTTTTAATAGTGCCAGATACCACTCTCATGCATATCAAAAATGGGAGAGTCACAGTGCATGGTAATAATGAAGGCTGGAGGTCTGAGAATTGAACATAACTTTGAAGGTCTCTTTTATGCTTCCTTTGGCCCCAAAGAAATTTTCGTGGCACCGAGGCTGTCTTCTTTTCATGTCTTTCTCCTCTACCCCATCTACTCGTTATATCTCTGTCCTGGCCAGCCCAGCTACACACTCTTGAAGCCTTTACCCACAGCTCTGACCATATCAAAACACATTCTCTTCCTGCTGGCTCTCAAATCCAGGTCACATGAGGGTGCCTGGTACAGGTTTCTGGCCCTCTCAAGATTCAGCAGTTTTTTAAAACAGATATTTTGTCTTATCAAGACATTTCTTGAAAGCAAAACCTTAAGGAAAGAGATGGAATTTCAGTAGATGAATATCAGCCATCAGTACCAGGTCAGTGGGAATGGTATTTTGGGCCAGGACTAGACATTCCCCAGCCTGTGTAGGCTTCACAAGCCAGGCCAGCGGGTCTCCATGACTGTCAGTTTGATTCCAAACGCTGATTCTGGGACTCACTAGTTCTCTCCCCTGTTCCTTCCTCTCTCTACTTTCCAAACAAGGCAGCAAGGTGTTTCCTCTCTCTGCATATGGAAGGTCTCTTATCCCTGGCCTTTCATCATCTTGTTACCAAGCACAGAGAGCTTCAAGCGGGCTCTGATCTGAGATGGCGGCCATCTATTTCCTGATGCCTCCACAACAGTTTCCAGGGAGCTGGTTGGCTCCCGCTTGGGAAGGGCCTGGACCATGGAGCCCTATTTTTCTGTTTCCTCATTTCTGGTGTGACATTGGGTTCATTTTAGCAGAATTCTCAAGGACAATGCTTCCCCAAAGTAACACTAGTGAAAACTTGTTCCATGAGAACTGTGTTTTGATGACAGCAATGCATCTTCAGTCAACATTTTTAAGGGTTGTTTTGGCTTGGTTTAAAGGATGTTTTTTTAAAAACTTTATTTTAAATTGATAAGAAAAGTAAAATGGACAGTAGGTTAAAAGATAAATAGGGGCAAGGGGTGAGGAAAGGACCAATTTTAGCAGTCTCCAACGGGATGGGAGATGACAGGCACTCGAGTTGGAAAAACATCGAAGTCAGGCAGCTAAGGGTAAGAGAATACTGGGAACTAAGCTAGACTGAGGTGTCCCAGAACATAGTTACTCTTTTATGATATTTTGCATCTTACAGGGAAAACTTTCAGGAATAATAGGCTAAAAAAGTCCTGCTCTATCTCATCAGCATCTGGAAGAAGGATCAGCAAACTACATTCCACCTCTTATTTTTTTTAAATAAAGTTTTATTGAAACAGAGCCACATCTGTTCAAATTCTGTTTTCACACTACAATGGCAGAAGAATTCTGATAGAGACTGTATGGCGCTCAAAGCCAAAATATTTGCTATCTGATCCTCTACAGAAAACATTTGCCCACCCCTGGTCTAGAATGCTGTATCCTCTAGAGCACTAGTTTACAGACTCTTATCCTAAGCCACAGAATTTTTTTTTTCAAGAATATTTTAAATGTGGACACCAATGAGATAGACAAGCTCAGAGGTCTCTTTGTGGCAGGTGATATGGGGAGAGATAGATGTCATAGAGCCCACCAGCTTAGCCTTCCCTTTGGCCCCCCTCCTAAGGTGTCTCTAGAGCCCAGGGTTCCATGGAATATAGTTTGAAAATCTCTTCAAAGCACATGCTTCTTGAGGACAGGGCACGGCACTGATTTTTTCACGTGCCTGTATCAGTGACTAGCACATAAAATGCACTCAAAACATGCATATTAGTTTCCTGGGGCAGTGGTAACAAATTTCCACCAACTGGTGGCTTAAAACAACAGAAAACTATTCTCTCACAATTCTGGAAACCAAAGTCCTGAAATCAAGGTATTGACAGGGTTGGTTCCTTTTGGAGGCTGTGAGGGAGAAATTGTCCCATACCTCTCTCCTAGCTTCTGGTGGTTGCCAGCAGTCTTTGTGTTCCCTGGCTTATGGACTCATCACTCCCATCTCTGCCTCCATCTTCACCTGAACTCTCCCCCATGTGTTTCTGTGTGTCTTCTCTCCTTTTCTGTCTCTTACAAGGACACTCATCATTGGATTTAGGGCCTACCCTAATCCAGGATGATTTCATCTTAAAATCCTTATGTTAATTACATCTGCAAATGCCTTTATTCCAAAGAAGGTCACATTCTGAGATTTTGGGTGGACTGAGGAGACGCCATTCAACCCACTACAACTTGTATGATGGATGAAGACAGGTAGCCCTTGATTTATGATGTATTCAAGTTATGATGAATGGCATTTAAATGACCGTCTCTCTCTCTCTTTTTTTTTTTTTGGTACAGCTTATTGTTAGTACATCTCTTTGGAAGGAAGTTATGGGAAAATGCATGCAGGGGATGTGGAAAAAATTGCTGAGTTATGTGAACACACTCCAAGCATTTGATCAGGATAATGTGATGGAGGAGATTAGTGGGAAAATAGTCCATACGGCAAGAATGTTGAATTCAGAACTTGACATCACCAGTGTGGAACAGCTGATAGATCATAAAGAAGGGGAACTGACAAATCAGGACTTAAAGGATTTTGAAGAGGAAAGAATGCTGAAAAAGAAAGAAATAATGAGGAAGAAGAAGGAGAGAAGTTGTCAAAAATTTTATAGTGAAAGGATTAGCTGAAGTTTTTTCTAAACTTAATCAGGGGCTTAAATTGCTTGAAAACAGGGACCCAAAAGCTGATTGCTTTGTTAAAGTCAATAGGAAGATTGAGGAAGCAGTGAGATTTACTGTGAAATATATGAAGAAAAAAAGAAAAGGATCATATAGACAACTCTCACAAATTATCTGACCAGAAATACCATCACCATTCCCAGGGATAATCTAGATGATCTAGAATCTTCCACAAGTGGAGTTATTACCTCAGCTGACAAAATGCCAACATCATCCAACTCTTCTTCATCATTGGGGTAAATTTTTATGATTTGTGTATTTTTTAGGTATGTGTGTGTTAAAATATATCTGTAAGTTTATATGTAATGTTTCCAACCCCCAAAGACAAATAAAGATCAGACTTATAAAGATACTGATAATAAAAGGCAATAATTATGAAAACTTTAAAAAAAAATATCAGAACCGGCTTATGACAAAGTCATTGGAACAGAATCCTGTTGTAAGTCAGGGACTACTTGTAATGAAATGAAGTGCCTCCAGTCAAGACCTCAACTCCCTGTGGCCACTGCTGAATCCCTCACTCTGCTCTCTATAATCCAAACTCCTCACAAGAGTTACTTATACCCACTGTCTCCTCTTCCAACACCCTACCATCACTGGATTCTGACTTCATCCCCATCGTTTTTCTGGAACCATTCTCACCAATGATACCCTTAACTACCACAATCCGTGGATGTTTTTCAGTTTTTATCTTCATGTGGGGTGGGGGTGGGGGAGCAGTGGTGGTTTAGTGGTAGAATTCTCCCTTTCCATGCAGGAGATCCAGATTAGATTCCTGGTCAATGCACCTCATATGCAACCACTACTCATCTGTCAGTGGAGGCTTGGGTATTGCTATGATACTGAACAGGCTTCAGTGGAGCTTCCAGACTAAGAAAGACTAGGAAGAAATGCCTGACGATCCACTTCCAAAAATCAGCCAAATGAAAACGCTATGGATCACAATGGTCTGATCCCCAACTCATCATAGGGGTGGCACAGGACCAGACAGCATTTTGTTTTGTTGTGCATGGGGTTGCCATGAGTTGGGGTCAACTTGATGGCAGCTATCAACAATAACAGCAACAATCTTCAGGTGACATTTTGAGCATTTGACAATTCCTGAATCTGACCACCTCCTTGGCTTCTCATAACACCACAGTCTCTTGGTTATTTTCATCTCTTTATGATCTTTGCTTCCCTGTCTCTGAGGTATACCTCACTTTCTCAAACCCCTCTTCAAATGATGGTGTACTTGAAGCATTGATATTACTTCAAATCCCATCTAAATGTTGAGTGCTCCCAATTTTTTTTTTTAAATTCCAGCCTTCCTCCTAAGTTTTAGACTCATTTACCTAACGCCCTGCTAGACAACTCTACCCGGCACCTGAAACTCAACTTGTCCCAAAGTGAACTTGCCATGCTCCCTATGAACTGTTCCTTTTGATATTCTGTCTCACTTGATGGCATCACCACCTGGCTAGTGCTTGTCAATTTCTCCTCCATGACCTTGGCATCTCAAATCAAACACCAAATTCTGCCTATTTTATGATCTAAATATTTCTTGATGCTGCCCCTTTTATTCATCTCTTATCATCTCTCTTGGGATGACTGCAGCAGTCTCCTAACTAGCCTCCCAAAGTTTATACCATAATCCACTCTCCACTGTGCAGCCAGAGGGATTATATCACTTACCAACCCCCCAGCATTCACATCTTTGTGAGCTCTGTATGTCTTCCCAGTGTACATGGGATAAAGGCCAAAATCCACAAACATGGCTTACGAGGCCCTACAAGGGTTGGTCCTTGTTTGTATCTCTGATCTCATCTTGCATACTTTTCTTCACTCACTGCCTCTCAGCCATGCTGGTCTGTCTCTATTACTCAAACATGCACATTTCTTCTGACCAAAGAGCCTTTATCCATTCTGTTCCTCTATCTGGCACGTTGTTATTTTTGTTAGTTGCTGTTGAGCCTATTCCAACTCATGGTGACCCCATGTGTGCAAAGTAGAACTGCTCCATGGAGTTTTCAAGGCTGTGACCTCTTGGAAGCAGATCGTCAGGCCTTTCTTCCAAGGCACTCTGGGTGGGTTCAAATTGCCAACCTTTCAGTTAGTAGTCTAGTGCTTAACCATTTGCACCACCCAGGGACTCCTGCCTGGCATGGTCTTCACTAAATAACTCTCATTCATCATTTGAATCTTAGTCCAAACTCCATTTTCTCTGGGATGCCTCCTCTGACCAGATCGAATATAGCCATCATGGGCTCCTAATGGGCACCATGAGCCTCTCTTTCCAGCTCTTGTCACCGCTGTAATGTTGTGTTTGTTCAGGGGCTTATTACTTGATGTATATCTCCACTCACTCTTCCAAGTGCTGAGTATCTCTAGCCTCTAGCACAGGTTCACACTCACAAGTACAAATAATTGTTGAATGAATGAAACTGCTTCCCTTTCCTCCAGGCTTGCATCCCTCAAATCTGCCCTGAACACATGCTACTGAAAGGACTCATCAGACCTTGACAAGGTTCCCCACAGTCCTCAGGAAGTCCAGCTTTGGGCCACATAAGCCTGTCCTGATCTTTACACTCTCTAACTTCATCTCTTGCTCTCACTGTGGGCATTTTATGCCCAGACCTGTTTCTTGTTTTCGGCGCGCACCAAGCTATGTCATACTTAGGGGCCTTTGCTCCTTGTATATACTTCATTGGGATTTACCGATTATTAACATTTTTGCCACATTTGTGTGCTCTCTCTCACTTTCTCTCTCTTTCCATATATGTGTACAAGTGGGTGTGTGTACACTTGGGGGAGCATTGGAGAGTAAGTTGCAACCATCATGGCACTTCACCCCTGAATATTTTGGCATCTCCTAAAAATAAGGTCACTTTTCTCTAAAACTACAACATAATTATCACACTTGGGAAATTTAGTATTAATGTTATACCATTATACGGGCCATATTCATATTTCCCCAGTGGTCCCAGTAATGAACAGCTTTTCATTACAGCTTTTGTTTGGGTTTTGGTTTTGATTTTTCCTGTAATATCTCACCTCATTCTCCCCTGCCCTGCCCCCCATTCTGCATGCGCTTTGTCAACTCTACCTTCTTGTATCCTCTTTGATTTGGGAATATGCAGAGGCTGAGAGCTGTACCCCAAAACCTGCTTCCTCTTCTTCCTGAGCACACAGCTTGACTTCCTTTCTGAGTCTCCCTTGAAGCTGAGTGTGGGCATGTGGCCGAGTTCTAATAACAGCGATGGGTACAATTTCCAGGCCAAGGTTTTTAAGAAGTGCTTGGATCACTTCCACACTCTCCCCTTCTTCCTGCTGGATGTAGACATGAAGACAAGGCTAAAGGGGACTGTGGAGCCACAAGATAGAAGGAACCTCAGGTTGTCAAATCACTGGATAGGAGGAGAGTCTCATGCCAACCAGGAGTACCTGCCTCAGTTGTTAGGTGAACAAAAGATAGACTTTGATTATTTTTGAGCCATTACACATTTGGGGTTCCATTTGTTACAGCAGTTAGCAGAACCAAATGAGCTTAAGGATCTGCCTGTGGAAAAGGAAGGTCCCTGAGTGGTGCAATATTTTGCACTGAGCTGCTAATCAAAAGATTGGTTATTTGAACCCACCTAATGGCATCAAGGAAGAAAGGCCTGATGATCTGCTTCTGAAAAGATTACAGCCAAGAAAACCCTATGGAGTAGTTCTAGTCTGTACCACATAGGGTTGCCATAAGTTGGAATTGACTGGATGGCAATGGGGGTAAAAAAGGGAAAAGGGACTAGATGAACTTGTGAACCTCTTATCTCAGAGGAGAGTGAGAAGTTCAGGAGGAGCTTTAGACCTCAGAGGCTGGGAAATAGGCAGTCTCAGGAGCTGAAGCCCTGAGCCAGAGAAGGAGCCCCAATACCCAATAACGTAAGAACTCCAGCTCACGGAGACTCCGATCCCAGATCTCGATCTTCTGATGCATGAGTGTGCTTGTGTCTAATTTTGCCTTTGTGAAGTGAGGACTCAATTTTAATCTTAAGTAGCATCAGAGAAAGTAGTTAGCACAGAGGTTTTTTATAAACACAGAAGAGCTAACAAAATAAAAAGAGAAAAACCATAAAAGTTTGACAATATGAAAGTAATATGAATAAATAATTGCAGCCATTAAGTGAACTTCTCATTTTGTCTAATTACCATACAGCACAGTAATAAGATTTATCATTAAATATGTCAGATGTGCTTTGTTGTTCATTTATTTGATCACAGTTCCAAACTTCGTTCTTGAGTATACAAGTCTTCATTGTTGGTTGTTCATGTTGCTGCCCACAGCTTAAAAAAATTAGAGGGAAATTTACTCACCACACTTCTGTCATAAAAAGCTTTATGGCTGAGTACAATGGGAGAGCATTTCAAGGGTATCTAAATTTTATGGTTCTTTATCACTATTTTAATTTTCAACCATGTGGATTGAACTGGAAAGGTACTGAGTAGACAAAATATACCAGAGCCAGAGATCTGAGGCTCTTGATGAGTCCAAACCTGGATGCTTCTTGCCGTGCTCATGGTCAATTAGGTTCCGCTGGCATTTGCCAACCAGAGTCTGAGTTTGTTTCCAAGCCTTCAGCATCTCAGTACATTTAATTAGTTGCACAGTCACATGTAAATGACACTGAAGGGCTCTGGCAGAGTTACTCTATATGAGTAGAAAGAGGAAATCGTAGACTTCAACACCAGGTGCTAATAATAATAACAGTATCTGACATTTATTGGGAATGTATAATATGCCAGGCACCATGCTCACTGTTTTGTGTCCCACTGAGTCTTTACAACAATCCCATGAAGGAGGCAGAGTGGATTCCCACTTCCTCTGGTAAACTTGGATAGGATACAGAACTTGCCCAAGGTCACAAAGCCTGTGTAACTGGGGCTGACCGTTAGACAAGCTCAGAAGCCTTGTTTACCTCTTCCAACTTCTGCCCGTTAATCTCTCTCTTACTATCCTGAGATAATACCAGCCCTGGCTTAGGGAAACTGTAAGATAGGAGAATTTTGTGTTCACCTTCCCGCCATTAAGAAGCCCTGGTGCCACAGTGGTTAAAGTGCTCAGCTGTGAACCGAAAAGTCGGCAGTTGGAAACCACCAGTGGCTCCTCGGAGAAAGACATGGCAATCTGCTTCTGTAAAGACTTACAGCCTTGGAAATCCTATGGGGCACTTCTTCTCTGTCGTATAGGGTTGCTATGGGTTGGAATTGACTCAAAGGCAGTGGGTTTTTGGTCTTTGCATTAAGGAGCACTGGTGACACAATGGTTAGTGTTTGGCTGTTAGCCAAAAGGTCATCGGTTTGAACCCGCCAGCCACTGAACAGGAGAAAGATGTGGTAGTCTGCCTCCATAAAGATTACAGCCTTGGAAACCCTATAGTGCAATTCTACTCTGTCCTAGAGGGTCACTATGAGTAAGAATTGACTCAAAGGCAATGGGTTTGGTTTGGTCCATTCCCTCCGTTGCACCTTGCAGATTTGGGGAGAATTGACACCGATTTGTGGGTGGTGGGAGGACTCTCACTGCATCTGTTTCATTCATTCAGCAATTACATATTGAGAGTTTATCAAGTGCTGGGTGCTGAGGGCACTGCTGCTTCCCAAGCAGCCTATGATCTAGTTTAGGAAGGCAGAAGTCAACAGACAATTACAATACAGTGGGGAAAGTGCTGTGGTAAGACAACCACAGGGTTCTGCACAAATTTCTAGCCCAAATTTGGGGGCAATCAGGGAAGACATCCTGAAGGAAGAGACATCTACACTGAAGCCCGTAGGACAGGAGGGAGTAAACTAGGAGAAGGGGAGAATCGGGAGAGGGTGTCCCAGGCAGAAGCAGGATCAGCACAGAGTGACAGTGTGGTCGAGGAGAGTCTAACACTAAGTGGTCCTTTCCAGAAAGTTCTCCCCTGTCTGCTATAGGGTCTGATTTTCTCAACAAATATTTTCATTAACATATCATTAAGATTGGTTGAAATAAGTGTTTTCATCAATAAATCAATAAAAGTATTAAGTATTTACTAGGCATTGGGTGAGGCATTGAAAAGAATTCAAAGAACTCTGAGATCCTGCCTCCACCTTCAAAGGGTTTACTAAGTATGGGGTTGGAATATACTTAAAGAAAGCTTAAACAGTAACGCAGGCAGTTAAAAGGAAGAAGATAAATGCAATGATGAAACCCTCAGGCTCTGGAGTCAGACTTTAACTTCACCACTTAGTCGCTATATGACCTTGCACAGGTTTCTTACCATTTCTGAGGCTCAGTTCTCCATCTCTGCAATTGGAATAATAAAGCATTCTTTTCAGGACCACTGCAAGGATTAAACAGATAATGCATGCACAGCACTTAGCATGGTGCTCAGCAGAGAGCAAGCTCTCAATAAATGTTTGAGCCATTATGATACTATTACAATTAATTCACTCCATAAACATTGAGTGCTTGCTCCATGATTTCTTTCGGATTTTTTATTTCAGACCCTCTGGCTTCACACCACACCAGCCATTGCCCTAGCGCCTGACTTTCTTTCCTCCGTTGGATTCTATTCTCAAGCCAGCATCCTCTTGCCAAAAAAGCATGATCTAAGCACTCTGAGGAAGCTGATTTGCCTCCTCTCGCAAGCAGACCTCAGATTTTCTCGGCATCTCTCTGCATCTCCCTGGACAGTTGGTCTCACCGCATGGGAGAACATCTCTCTCTCTCCTGACCACCTGTGGCCTTCTGTTCCCCTTCACTTGGCAATTAATAATATACATCCAGTGACATCTTTTACTTTTTATAGACTGCCATAATATACTTTTATTTACTATTAACTCTGTTGTTGTTAGTAGCCGTCGAGTCAGCTCCAACTCATGGCAACTTTCTGTATAGATAAATAGATGGTTTGCTATCAAGTTTATTCCGACTCATAGCATCCCTATAGGACAGAGTAGAACTGTCCCATAGGGTTGCCAAGGAACAGCTGATGGATTCGCAGTCCTGACCTTTTGGTTAGCAGCCAAGCTGTTAACCACTGTGCCACCAGGGTTCATCTTCCAGTACTATACCAAAAAAAAAAAAAAAAAACCAAACCGGTTGCCGTCGAGTCAATTCTGACTTATAGCGACTCTACAGTACAGAGTAGAACTGCCCCATATGGTTTCCAAGGAGCAGCTGGTGGATTTGAACTGTTGACCTTTTGGTTAGCAGCTAAGCTGTTAACCACTGCACCACCAGGGCTCCTCCAGTACTATGTCAGACAATATTCTATTGTAATCCATACAGTTTTCATTTGCTGATTTTTTGGAAGTAGATTGCCAGGCCTTTCTTCCTAGTCTGTCTTAGTCTGGAAGCTCCACTGAAACCTGTCCCTCATGGGTAACCCTGCTGGTATTTGAAATACTGGTGCAAAACGACAGATGGCTGGTGGATTAATTTTATTACTATCTAACATTTACTGAGTACATATGATATGCTCGTAGGACATGGCAATCGACTTGTCTGGGGATAGAGAATTGTTAATTCAGGGTGAAACATCTAGCCCTAAATCATTATGTTTCTATGGAATGTACGCTGAAATAAAATCAGTAACTGAAGGTATATTTGTTTGTTTTTTTTTTAAAAAAAAAAAGATTATCTAAGATCTAGTCAACTTTACCCATTAAAGGACAAGTAAGGACATGTTGGAGCCCTGGTGGCACAGTGGTTAAGAGCTCGGCTGCTAACTAAAAGGTTGGCAGTTCGAATCTACCAGCTGCTCCTTGGAGACCCTATGGGGCAGTTCTAGTCTGTCCTACAGTGTTGTTATAAGTCTGAATCGACTCAACGGCAACGTATTTGGTTTGGTTTAAGGACATGTTAAAGAGCTTGGTGGTGCAGTGGTTAAGCTCTCAGCTGCTAACCAAAAGGTTGGCTGTTCAAACCCACCAGTTGCTCCATAAGAGAAAGATGTGGCAGTCTGCTTCCATAAAGATTACAGCCTTGGAAACCCTGTGTGGCAGTTCTACTCTGTCCTACAGGGTTGTTATGAGTGAGAATGGACTCAACAGCACACAACAACAATGAGAAGGATGTGTTATGTAGTAGTTTGAAAATAACAACATTAAAAACAACTTATTTATTTAAGGAAATGTTGAGGATGTCTCTTATGTTTCCGAACCCAGTGCCTGAGATAATTGGGGCACTGTTAAGGGAAGCTGGGAAATGACAAGGCAGAGTAGGTTTGATGGTGCTGGTGGGAAATGGTAGGAGTTGTGGACAAGTTCACAAAGACCCAAAGCAAAAAGTGCTCTGATCACCCAGCCCCAGGCATTCTCCCCTTCCTCCCACAGTGGTCCATAGGCACTGTCAAGCCCCTGCTCCCCTACACTTCTTTATATCTTTTTGGATACTTCTTTCCATCTTATAAGGCCCTAAGACCTACTATAACTAAGGCAAACCCCTCCACAACCAGAGGTTGGAAGGTACTACGTGGTGCTTGTCATGGATTGAATTGTGTCCTCCAAAAATATCTGTCAACTTGGCTAGGTCATGATTCCCAGGATTGTATGATTATGTAATCTAATGTGATTTCCTTATGTGTTGTAAAATTTATCGCTATGATGAGGTTATATATGATCTCTTTATGTGTTGTATACTCTGTCACTATGATGAAGTTATACTGATGACGTCTACAGGATTGGATAGTGTCTTAAGCCAATCTCTTCTGAGATATAAAAGAGAGAAGCGAGCAGAGACACAGGGGAACCTCATACCACCAAGAAAGCAGTGC
>NW_004443947.1:22402958-22472701 GCF_000243295.1 Trichechus manatus latirostris | reverse complement strand
CCATCCACTTGTGGTATTTCTGTTAGAGCAGCACTAGATGACTAAGACAGTGCCCAAAACACCATCAGCATATATCCTCCAGATAACCAGACCTACCCTGGGCAGCTTACCCTTCTCAAAACTTCCCACTCTGGAGTCTGCTCACTCCCTAGGACTTCTCTTGTTAGTTGGTTTCAGTCTGATGATGAAGTCCTCCAAGGTCATAGTAGGGCATAAATGTGAAAATGTCGGATTAAGCAGTTGGCAATTTGGGAATGGAGCTGAAGAGAGGATGGAGCAGAAGTAGATGTAGGTATCCTTCTCAGTGGATGGCCACACCTTAAATCAAAGTCTTGTGGTGTCAGAAGTCTGGGTGAAGAGGCAAACTTTTCATCAGGGTGAGTAACACAACACCAGGGCTTCTTGGACTTCTTCACCTGAGATGAGAAAGATTCATTGAAACTCAAGGAGCCTGGGACTGCAGCACCAGCTGCTTACTTTTTTTTTAAATCTTGGTAAAAATAGAATAACAAAACATACATCAACTGTCATGGATTGAATTGTGTCGTTCCCCCTGCCCCAGATATCTGTCAACTTGGCTAGGCCATGATTCCCAGTATTGTGTGATAGTCCACCACTTTCTTATCTGATGTGATTTTCCTATGTGATAGAAATCCTGCCTCTATGAAGTTAATGAGGCAGGGTTGGAGGCAGTTATGTTATGAGGCAGGATTCAATCTATAAGATTAGCTTATGTCTTAAGTCAATCTCTTTTGAGATATAAAAGAAAGAAGCAAGCAGAGAGACATGGGTACCTCATACTACAAGAAAAAAGCACTGGGAGCATAGTGTATACTTTGGACCTGGGCTTCCTGCACTGGAAGCTCCTAGACCAGGGGAAGATTGATGACAAGGACCTTCCCCAGAGCCAACAGAGAGAAAACACCTTCCCCTGGAGCTGGTACCCTGAATTTAGACTTTTAGCCTACTAGACTGTGAGAGAATAAATTTCTCTTTGTTAAAGCCATCCACTTGTGGTATTTCTGTTATAGCAGCACTATATGACTAAGACACCAACTCAAAGCCACTTACCTTTGAAGACTTGTGTTTGATCTTAAAACATCACGTGAATTTTACGTTCTCCTGCACAATATACTAATAAGATTTTAAATTACGTTGGACTAAAATTGACTCTGCAAGATGGCAGGCCAAATTTAGCCTGTGACTTCACAGAGGATAAGTTTTCTCAGGCACACCTCCATGCAAAGGAGCTCACACTATAGTTTGAGAAGCAAGACATTCAGCAAAGAGCATTTTTTTCCCTTTTTGGCAGGAATTCGATCATCAGACTGTAGTCAACTAACAAGAGAAGTCTTAAGGAGTGAGGGGACCCCAGAGCAGAAAGTTTTGATGAGGTTAGGCCTGTCTGGAAGGGTCTGATTGCCTGGAGTATATATGGCGGTGGTAGTGCGGAAGGTTGCCTAGGTGACATTAGGCCTTGGGGACATAGAGGATGGAGGCAAGGGCCCTGGAGGCATGAAGAAGAGTAGGGACGCTTGGCTTGGCAGTGCCTGCTGACCATGGGTGGAAGGAGGGGGAGAATACCTTGGGCTGGGTGATCAGGGCACTGTTTGCTTTGGGGGTGTGTGAACCAGTGACTTTTGAAAGCTCTCTGCAGGGCCACTAACAGGCTGAGATTTCTCTGCGGAGTGAGAACAGATTGCCAGAACTACAAGCCCAAAGCATATTTCACTGACAGATGGGGTGCATTTCTCCTGAGATGGAGGTGTTTCAAAAGCAAAGGAGGAAACAGAGGGGAGGGGAGTGGGGGAAGACAGCTGTCAGCTTCAATGTGGCTTCTGGACAGCTCTTGCAGATGTGGGCAGAGCAACAACTTCCAATTCACTGAGCCTCAGGAGACTCAAAGAGTCTAGGGATAGGTCTGGGTGCGGGCAATCCGGGTTGTACAGAAGGGTCCCTAGAGGCTTAGAGACCAGACTCTAGACCCAGGTTGGGTTCGCTTTGCATGTGAAAGGAACATCCCTCCTTGCTCCAAATTAAGCCAATTTGATCAAAATTTGTAATGCAGACAAGCATAATTAAACTGAAGATTTTAATTAGGCACAGTTTTGATGAAACTTAACAGGAACCGGCAGGAATACTCTCGCTGTCTATTAAACATAATCCTGCCTGGTGAAGAGCTCTTTACTTGATGATCTTTAATGACTGCCCAGCTCTCAGCTCCCCCGGGTTTGCTTGGAGAGGAGTCGGGAAGCGGGTGGTGGGAGGGGGAGAGAAGCGAAAACACGTTTCTGCGGGGAGGCGACTTCTTCAAAGGAAAGCTCCTGCTAATCTTTCAGGGTACCCACTTACTCGCTTTTCATATGCCAAAGTGGAGAGAAAGAGTAAAGGATTACGCTGAGGAGCTGTTTTATAGTAAGGAGTTAGGAGAGAGAGGATTAGGCTCCCCGCACGCTGAGAGGCGCCTCTGCCGGCCTTCTTTGGTAATTCCTTCGTGCCTTTCAATTTCACTTCCACAAAACTTGAATCTTCCCAACAGAAAAACAAACAAACAAAAAAGGCCTCGGGAATCAGAGGTCTGGGAAGCACCTTGCAGGCTAGGTGCTCAGGAGGACATGTCGAGTTTGACTGTTTCCCTAGCACAATGCACAATACCGCTGCCCGTCCAGTCCATTCCAACTCATTAGGACCCCTTAAGACAGAGCAGAATTGTACATAGGGTTTTCAAGGCTGCAATCTTTATGGCAGCAGACTGCCACATCTTTCTCCGGCAGAGTGGCTGGTGAGTTCGAACCACTGACCTTTAGGTTAGCAGCAGAACGCTTAACCAGGGCTCCTGCAATATCCAAGGAAGACTAGTGAACACTGGATTACCGAAAGGATGGAGGAATGAATGAAACAGTGAATGAGTAACCATGGAACTCTCCTGATAGAGAAAGAGTTAAAAAGTGTGGGCCAGCTTAAAAAAGAAATTCTCCTTTGTCTCTTCCTTTCTTCCTTTAGCCAATTGTACTGGGGGCTAGATATTCTGTGGTGAATAGAGTCTAGTTCCCTGCCCTAGACTCCCTGAGCGGCCAAAGGGTTAACCACTGGCCGTCTGAATTTACCCAGAGATGCCTTGGAAGAAAGGACTGGCCATCTGCTTCCTAAAGATCACAGCCTTGAAAACCCTATGGAGTACAGTTTTACTGTGAAACACATGGGGCCATCATAAGTTGAAATGGACTCAACAGAAACTGGTTTGGGTTTTTTACTTTTATTTTTTGTTTGTTTCCCCCCACCCCCACCCCCACCAAGGAGCTAACAGAGAGACAGGCAGTAGACACATATTTATGAATAGTGAGAAGCTCTGGAAGGAATCACAGAGAGATCAAGTTTTGGCCTAGATCAGGGGTTGGCAAACTGTAGCCTACAGGCCAAATTCAGCCCACTGCCTGTTTTTGTTAATAAATCTTTATTGGAACAGAGACACACCTATTTATTTACATATTTTCTATGGCTGCTTTTGCTACAGTGGCAGAGTTGAGTAGTTATGACAGATTTCATGGCCCACAAAGCCTAAAATATTTATTGTCTGGCTCCTAAAAGAAAAACTGTGCGACCCCTGATTTAGATGATCAAGGAAGTCGTCTCCGAGAAGATGTTTAGCTCACACCTGGAGGAGGAGTAAATTTAGCCAGAGAGGAGTTATATACAAGAGGGACAAGAAGGAGTGATGGCTCTTCAGTGGGAATGAGTTTGGTGTGCAAGGACCTGGAAGAAGTTCCATTTGATTGGAGATTGGGATGGAAGGACACAGTGACTGGATAGGTTGGAAGTAGAGGGAGGGTCATTTCACTCAGAACCTTATAAGTCAGACCCTGAAAGGGATTTGGATATGATTCTGAGTGTACTGGAAGATTTTTAGCAGGAGAATGATTTTCAAAGAGCCTTCTAGTCACTCTGGTGAGTGTGGATTGGAGAAATCACAGTGCATTCTCCTCCTAGCTAAAGCAAGAGATGGCGGTGGCTTGGATCAAGGTCATGTCAGTAGACGTGGAGAGTTGTCGGAAGATTTAGGTATATTTGGAAGGTAAAATTGACAGGATTTAGAAATAGATTGAATGTTTGGGGGGTGCAGTGACAAAGAGGAAGGGGTCAAGAATGATGCTGCTCAGGAATTTTTCTGGAGCCACTGGGTAAACGGTGGCACTGTTTGCTGAGGTTAGAAGGGCTGGGGTTGGAGAAGGAGAAGGTTGGGCGGATAATTTAAGAGTTCAGTACTTTTTGTTCTTATTAAATTTGATATTCGTGTGAAACTCCAAGTAGAGATGACAGGGAGACAGTTGAATATATGACCCTGAAGTGCAGATGAGAGGCCCAGGCTGCAGATAAGGATTTGTGAGTCATCGGCATGTAGATGGTATTTAAGCAATGAGACTGGATGAGCTCACCTAGGGTGGGAGGTAAAGAGAAAAGGAAACAGGACCTGAAGCTGATGATTTTCTGCAGACAGCTTAGTCTTTGTTTGGTCTATTACTCATTGCTATTTATCAAAGCGTCAAGCTGAGGGTAAATTACTGAAGAGACTTAAGGAATATTCTTAAAGAAATGCAATGAGTTACTCTTAAGCGTATGCAGGTACTCTGAGATGGCCTCCCAAAAGTGGTATCAAGCAGAAGGCCTTGTATCTGTTTATATAGTAAAACATAAGTAGCATATTCATTGCTTGAACGAGGCATGAATGAGCTTTTGTACATCCCTTTTCAAGATGACTGATGGTTGAGTTGTCTAATGTGGTGATTCCTAATCACAGCTATCCAGCAGAGTTATCTGGCTAGCTGGTTAAAACTATGGATTCCTTGAGCTCCACCCAGAGATACTTAGTAGGTCTGGGGTAAGGTCCCAGGATTCTGTGATTTTAACCAAGACCCCAGGAGAGTCTGATTGTTGGGTGTGTGGTAACCACAGTTTTCCTGCACACATCAAAGGCAAACTTGAGATCTGCCCCAACCAAATACCGCACCTTCTAAACTGGCAAGGATCTGAATTTGTGAGGTTGGGATAGGACAAATACTGCTTATCCATGATGTGAAATTATTGAGTTATTACATGCTTGCTTCCTTTTTCCTTCCCTTGCCAAGGCCTGATAATCATAGAAGTCTTTCAATCAACCATCCTCACATATACACACATAATCTCTCCCTCTTTCCGTCTCTCTACCTCTTACACACACACACACACACACACTTTCCTCTCTATCTTCACTGGCACTGCCTTAGTTCAGGTCCTCATCATCTTTCACTTAGCCTATTGTAATAGTTTCCTAACTACCTTCTTTAACAGTCTAGTCAATACTAGCTTAATCCATTACGGTGCAATTCATTAGTTTTGTGTGTGGACTTTCTAGCGATGGTCTTGTAACTCCCACCCAGGTGATAGGGTAATTGTGGCCTACCAGGGGGATTGGTCAGTTTTACCTTAAAAGAGAACCAGGTCCAGAGCAGAGAAGAGGAGACCACCACCAAGGAAAGAGAGACCAGCAGCAGAGACCCAGCAGCAGGAGATGGTGTGGTAGGCCTCCCAGCCCAAAGAGACAGAAAGCTGAGTGCCTTTGGGTGGAGACTGAGGGCCAGGGAGAGGCATGCCTGTGAACACGGCTGGGAAGAGGCTATCCTGATGGAAGAACTGTATCTTGAGTGTTCCTGAGCCTGAATTAAAACTATTACTTCCTAATAAACCCCTTAATTGTGAGTATGGTCTGTGAGCTCTGTGTGGCCACTGCAATGAATTATTGAACCCAGTAGAGAGTGCTGTGGGTGGGAGGGACAGTTCCTGTCAGAACTGGTAGCAATGGCAGAGAGAGGAGGTGTGTCTGAGCTCCACCTTATGAGGATCAGCCTTGGGCTGTTGATCTTGGTACTCGCTCCACCTGTGGGGTTGGAGGAGGTCAGACACTGCCCCCCTACAGTTTTTATATCCATCCTCCAAATGGCTGCTGGGGTTGTCTTTCATCACCCAAATCTGATTTCCCCAGGCTCCTGCCCTGTGAGAAAACTCTCTATTGGTTCCTCATTGCCTATTGGGAAAAGTTCAAACCCCTTGGCATAGCATTCAATGACTGTTATAGTGTGACACCAATCTCCTTTTTAGCAAGATTTCCTCCATTATCGATACCAAATATGCCCATTCATGCCTGCCCATACACGCCTATCCATACACACCTCCATGGGTTTGTCTGAAATTAATTCATTCCTGTAACTGTCTGGTCAACTCTTACTCATTCTTCGAGAACCAGCTCAAATGTTCCCTTCATTCTAAAGTCTTCCTCAGCTCCAAAGGCAGAGCCTGATGTTTTTTACCTTTGTGCTCAATGTAGCGATTTGCACTTCTCTTTACTGAAACATTTATCATGTTGCATTGTAATTATTTGTTTCTTTCTCACCAATCCCTAATTTCCAAATCAAACTTTTCATCTTTCTGTCCATAGTGCTTAGAGTAAACCACCGGTTGCCATGGAGTCAACTCTGACTCATGGGGGCCCCATGTGTGTCAGAGTGGAACTGTGCTCCATAGGGTTTTCAATAGCTGATTTTTCAGACGTACACCACCAGGCCTTTCTTCTGAGGTGCCTCTTGGTGGACTGAAACCTCCAACTTTTTGGTTAGCAACCAAGTGTGTTAACAGTTTGCACTACCCGGGGACTCCCAGGCTTAGAGTAAGCCCTCCATAAATTTGCTAAGGGATTTTTTTTTTCCCTCCTTCTTTGCCATCAGGTTCTCAACAAATGAGTTCTTGAGACCATCAGTGTGCCTGTCCCTAGAAGGCCATCTTCCAGCCTCTGATTTACTGCTTCTAATTTGCTGGTGGCTAGGGAAACAGATAACTGGGCTTATAAGAATTTTGTAAAAAGTAAGAGTTAATGAGTCCTAAAGGGACCAGAGTGGCTCTCCTTTGAGTAAAATGCATTAACTTTAATGAATGGTCTTTGAGAAGGCTCTTATCTTGCTTCCTTCTGGATTCTCAGTTGTGTTCTTGTAATTTAGGCTGTTGTAAACTGATCTTTGAACAAACAAGGAGTGTGTGTTAAATACACACTAAGGAGAGCCACATTGTTCATTGTCTTCTTTCCCCAACATTAAAATGGAGCACAAAAAGGATGAGAGGCCATGAAAATTCACAGTAGGTACCCTTAACCCAAGTCCACAGATAGGCTTTAGGAATCTATGGACCCTCAGTACATGGTATAAGCATGTATGCATATGCTTGTGGCTTTTTCTGGGGGTAGGTTCTATAACTTTTAAAAGATTCACAGATGGGCCTGTGATTCATAAGAATTAGAACCCACTAATTTAAAATATATTTGTGTGCCATTTTTTGTTGTTTTCTTAGTGCCCATCTTTAAAGTTAACACACGAATCTTAAAATGCCTTGGGAATGTGAATGATGTGAATATGTCAATTCCCATGTCCTCTGATCTTAAAAATCTCCAAACTTACTTTCTTCACGGATTGTTTTAGCCTGAGAGCCAAGGAGACAGCAAGGCAGCATCATTTCTAATAAGCCCTGTAAATAAATTCAGCTTCTGCTGTATTAGGTCACTGTAAAACAATTCCCTAAAGCCACAGGGATTAAAAAATAGAAGAAAACACTTTTCACTAAACCATGCAGATGATAGAAAATATTCTCGCTATGGTCATTTACACAGACTACTCCGTGACAAATTGGTTGTTTGAGCTGATCATGTTGATCGCTAAAACACTGTGCATATTTTCTCCTGGGTTTGGAAATATTTTAAATTCATTGTAAGGCCCGAGGCCTTTATTACTGACTCATCAGCATGGAAACACGCTTTAAGAAATGCTTGGTGATCTTAAAGCCACAGTGAGCATGGTTTGCTTACAAGACAGTTGACTTCAGTCTTCAGTGTCAACAAGTAGAAATTGCTAGGTTCATTTAACACCCTCTGAGCAGGGCTGCCACCAGGGTCTGCTGGAAAAAGGACATGATGTATCACATAATGGTGGGTGGCCTTGGTGGCCAAAACCCTGGTCATCAGTCATCACCTCTTCTTCATTCCCTGTTGTGCCCAACCTGTTCTTCCTTGTGTGTTTCCATCTCATGGAATGATGCCCATTGATCCATTTGACCAAAGAGAAAAACACGGCACCATCTTGACTCCTCTCACTCCTCATTACCTACTCCCAAGTCCTGTTGAGTTGACCCCCTTATCTTCTCAAATCTGTCGTCTGCCTTTGGTTCAGAACACCACAATCTCTTGTCTGGATGACAGCAGTGGCTTCCTAACTGCTTTCACTGACTCCAGGCTTGCCTCGACTCCAGTTCAAAGAGATCTCTCAAAGCACAAAACAGTTCGTCTTTCCCTTCCTCTAGCATGCTCCTTTCACAACCCTACTCTACACAGAGTTCAGCATCTCCCCCACATCAATGTTGAACAAGTATTAGTTTTAAGAAGAGCCAGACTATTAGCCAGCAGGATGCCTATTGGTCTGGCAAGAGCTGGTTTCCATAGGCCATGACTCTCTTTGGTAACTGCCTGCTTGCTTGTTGGTCTCCTCACCAGCAAGTGAACTCTGGGAGAGAAAAGCTGGGTCTTGTTTATAGCTACAGCTGTTTTCTACCAGAATGCCCAGCACATGGTAACTAATCATTACATATTGAATGAATAAATAAATGGCATACAACTTCAAGACAACTTAGACTACTTTTTAACGGTAACAGGGATAATGAAAATACACTTTTCTTACAACTAAATTAACATCTACTGATGGGACAGAGATGCCGTCCACACTTCTTTTCTGATGTTTATTAATTCTCGTGTAAGTCCAACTAATTTTTAGTACAAAATGCTTTTCCTTCTATCCCAAATAGTAGTGAGGGGCACATCTGGGGTTTCTCTCCTCATCTTCTGATTCTAACTCTTTGCGCTCAGCTCACCATGATACACTGCAACTAGGAAGAGAGAAGGGGCCAAGGTTACCAGTTGGTAGTATATCTGGGACTAGAGTGAGGTTCTTCACATTCCAGAGGGAAGGTGATATTGCACGATTAGCCTAGTCACAAATTGATACACGCACGGCTAAGGTTATTACATTAGCTTCAAAACAACTCTGACACAAAACACCAGAAATTCATATTCATCAAGGGCCGGAGGGAATAATTCAACACATTTTGTCTGCCAAATGTTTCCTGCTCTTAAACTAAGGCCAAAATTGGGAGGTCTTAAAATAGCAGACAATTTCTGGTTCATTCTTTTATTTCCAGTGCCTTTGTCCGACCTGTAACAGCTTAGCTCTGATAAACAAGTGTCTGTATCCTTTCCAGGTGTCTAATGCCAAGTGCCTATCTACCTAATGTGTGCAGGGTGGGGTGGGTAGTGTTTCACATACTTGTTCATTCTGCCCCAGCTTGCATTTCATAATTCATCCTGGCATAGAGTCCATGTCCTTGCTGCAAGTTATGGACCTAGAGTGTCCCAGTTGAGACCATGCCCTAAGGATTCTGTCACTGGTTTCTGGGACAGCAAGAGATTTAGAGGACTCAGTCTGAGAAAGACCTTCTTTGGTAGAAGTAGTCTTTTGGTTGTCTATTCTCAATCTTGTTTTTTCCTTAGGGAAACTTCTTTCATTCCCTGGGGTTCTGGTGGGGCTATCAGTCATGGTGCCCACCCCAACATGGGAAAGGCCTGGGACCCACACTGGCCAGTCCATGCACCCCTTTTCTGGGCCCACAGTTACTGATTCAAGTCTGGTCATGGAACCAAGCGAGGCTAATTAGAGTCTCTCTGGGACTGATGTTTGAACACAAAGAAAGTAAAATTCTCTTTCCTTTGAGGATGTGGGTGTACGGCTGCTGGTGGCTATCTCAACACTGGTGAGATCTTATCTGCAAAGTGAAGTCAACAAAGATAGGTGATGATAATGGTGGTAGTCATGATGACAAATAACATTTACTGAGTGCTGCTCATATGCCAAGAACTGTTCTAAGTGCTTTAAGTATTAACTCATATAATCTTCATAAACCTTTCATTATGATTACTGTCATCATTATAATTATTATTCCTACTTCACAGAGGAGAAAACTGAGACACTGAGGGGTTAAGTAACCCATGGTTAAAAAAGCTATTAAGTGGGGAAAGCACTATTTGAACCCAGGCAGCCCGTGCTCCCAGCCACTTTGCTCTGCTGCCTCTGGCAGTACTGACGGAGGAGGAGGAGAAGGAGGAGAAGGAACAGGAGTCAGAGGAGGAGGAGGAGGATGGAGACACAGGCTCCAGGACATTGCTGGAGCCCTTAAATCCAGCCATACCAGAAACCAGGGCTTCTGGATTCCCAGTTAAGGGACCCAATACATTTCTTTTTTTACTCAAGCCAGTTCGAGTTGGGTTCCTATCCCTCGCAACTCAACTACAACACTCCGCCTGCCGTCATCTTTCATTCTGACTGTCCCTTTTCTTACTGCTTTGCCTTAAAAAATAATAATTAAAAAATTAATATCAGTACATTATAGAAATTTGGAACATACAAAAAAAGATATCATGAAGAAAATAAAATCTGCATGTGATACAACCCACTCACAATAGTAATTGTTAATATTTTTTATGTTTTCTTCTACTCTTTTTTTCTAATTTTTATACATGTACACATATAAACCAGTAGCTGTCAAGTCAATTCTGTGTCACGGCAAGCCCTTGAGTGTCAGAGTAGAACTGTGCTCCACAGGATTTTCAATGGTTAATTTTTTGGAAGTAGATTTCCAGGCCTTTCTTTTGAGGAGTCGGGGTGGACTCAGACCTCTAACTTTTGGTTAGCAGTCCAGAGCATTAACTGTTTCACCACCCAGGGACTCCATATATACATTAAAAAAGAAGAAAGGAAGGAAGGATGGGAGAGAAAGAGAAAGAAAGAAAGAAAAGAAAAACCAGTTGCCATGAAGTTGTTTCTGACACACGGAAACCCCACGTGTGCAAAGTAAAACTGCTCCACAGGGTTTTTACTGTGACCTTTTGAAAGCAGATCACCAGGCCTTTCTTCAAAGGCACCTCTGGGTGGGTACAAACTGCCAGCCTTTTGGTTAGTAGTCAGTATTTAACCATTTGGCCCACCCAGGGACTCCTGTAGGCACATATAGGGTTGTGTATATTTGTTTCTTATCTTCCTTTTTTTTTTACTTAACTTTATATAATAAGTATTCTCCCATGTTAAATATTTTTAAATATTTTAATAGCAGCATAATTTGTGTGTGTGTGCGTGTGTGTGTGTGTGTGTGTGTGTGTGTGTGTATGTCTTTCTATCCAACTTCCATGTGCTTTTTACTGCTTGACCTCTTTCCTGATTTAACCTTCTCTGGAACCAGGAAGGATACCAAAGGCATTAGGGTCAGGCTTGGCTTCAGCCTGTGTTCCTTGACCTCTGCCTTGTTGTTCAGGGCCCTGGTGGCCAGTTTGACAGCCCCTTCCAACCCATGCTGCAGCTCAGCCTCCCAGCCAGGAAGGTGAGCGTGTCAGAGCAGAGGCTCTCTTGCCGCTCCTCATCCATTCCGCCCATGAACACAGCCAGGAGGACTTGCAGCCAGCGGTTTGGGAATAAGACATGCTCTGGGAAAGGTCCAAGCCTCTGTCACAGATCAGCAGGCATAAAGCCAGAATGGCCCAGCGGCTCCCAGCATGATTTATTCTAAGGCATGCAGAGTTGCCAGTTAGCACAGTAAGAAACCTCTTGTTCCTGCCTTTTTAACTCCACACATCAGTAACAATTTGCCTGACAAATCCTTGGGTGCTGGACCTAAATATGCAAACCACCAGGGGGAAACACAAGGATAATGTTGAGAAATTAGATTTAAAATACCAAATAAATTCCTTTCACTCTATCCCTCCCAGTTAGTGCTGTATAAAGGCTCCTAACATTTATGAAGCACTAAAATGCCACTTAAATGACTAGTTATTGACGTGTCGATGAGAAAAAGAACACAAAAGGAAGCAGTAAAAATAGTGCAATTGTATATGATGCAGATGTCAATCCCATATTTGACAAATCTCTGGATGTCACTCCAAGCCATGGCAATGGTGGATTAAGATGACAAGCCTTTAAGCCCCACCAGGGTATGTAAAGCAAAGGCTAGAGACAGACGGGGCAGTAGGTAGTTCATAGACAACAACAGCATGAAGCCAGAGGAGTTCAGAATTAAGAGCAGAAGCATCCATCCACACATCTACCCATCCACCCACCCATCCACCCATCCATCCATCTATCCATTCATCCATTTATATTTCAGTATGTATCAGCTCTACTATTGCTATTACAACTATTAATTCCTGTAATTTATTGAGGACTAACTTTGTCTTAGGTATTATGTAAAGTGTTTTACATGAATCATCTCATTTAATCTTCATAATTATCTTTTGAATTGGGTGTTTTTATCCCTACCTTGTAATGAGAAAACTATGTCCCAGAGAGCTTAAGTGACTCATGGAAGGTCAAGCAAAAATCATGTATCAGACCTACAGACCCATCAATCCAGCCATTCTCTCTTTTGTTTTGTAACTGTTACATTCCTGCCATGCACCAAGATTTGGATTAGGCACTGGGGCTACCAAAGAACCTTAGACACATCCTGTGAAACACTAATTCCTGGGTAAGAAAAGCTAGAATTAACCAGGTAAGTTCTTGGAGCCAAAAGGCTGATGGTCCCAGTAATTGTCACTGGGACTCCCAAAATGTAGTGTCCATAAGTCATGGTGCTTTCAGGAAAGGATGCCTAATTCTGTTTGGAAGGGCAGGCTGGGAATAGCTGAGCTTGGATCTTGAAAAATGAGTTGTGTTCATGAGATAGATAGGTGGGAAATATGCTCTAGGTTGGGGGACCAGCATAAGGAAAGATAGGGAGACATGAAGGAATATGGCATGCTTGGGCTACAGCAAGCATTTCAGGGACCACAAAGCAGAAGTGAGAGGACTTGGGAACCAAGGTATCTCCTATACCAAGCTGTTCCATACAACTTACCGCAGCTGATAGCCTGAAGGTGCAAACAGATCAAGTGCTTTTGTGGAATTGATTATTAGACAACCAAGCCCTCTCTACCATCCTCTACTTAAAATATCCACCCCACCACCCCGACCCTATCGCACTGTATCCCCTTATTTGCTTTGCTTTTTCACAGAACTTGTCACTGAAATATCATATTGAATTATTTGCTTATTTATTTGTATATTGCCTCTCTTCCCACTAGAATGTAGGCTCTATGATAGGAGAGATTTCATCTCGTTTGTTCTCTGCTCTTTCTTCAGTACTTAGGACAATGTTTGGCACTGGTACCCAAAACTAAACCCGTTGCCACGGAGTCGATTCTGATGCATAGCAACCTTATGGGACAGAGTAGAACTGCCCCATAGGGTTTCCAAAGAGCAGCTGGTAGATTCAAACTGCCAACCTTTTGGTTAGTAGCTGAGCTCTTAACCACTGACTCTTGGCACTGGTATACCATTGTTATTTGTTGAGTAAATAAATAAACCCAACAGAGAAAACAAGGAAGATCCTGGCGCTTGTGAGAGGCGGGAGCAATTGAAGTCTTGGTATGGGTCAGGGTCTTGGTTACTCACATGGAATTCATGATCTCCTTCTAACTCATTTTAAGTAATTTGGAGTCAGAATTGCTTCTATTTCCCTTAAATGAGTATTGGAGCTTAAGAAGCAGTCGTCCTGTGCCTGTCATCCAAGTATTTCCTGTCACCAGACTTCAAATGCTGGCAGGCAAATTGCTTGAACTTAGGTCACTACTTCCCCCTCCTGTGCCCATAACAGACATTACAAATCAATCATGGCAATTTTTCGTATAGCCTTAGAATCCTTGTCAATAGCACACTCCAGACAGACACTGCTAATCAATAGGAGGTGGCATGAGAAATGATATTCACTTTTCATCCAGAGCATGAAAAAACTAAATAGATGTGAGAAGGGAGTAATATAAGTAGGCACATGGAAGAAGGAACAAATCCATATTCAAAGGGAATATTGTAAGTTTTATGTCTTCAGACTTCCCCAACAATGACAAATAAAGCATCCTGAAAGACAATATAGCACAGTGATTATGAACATGAACATTAATGTCAAGCTAGGTGGGATCCAGTCCTGGTGTTACAGCTCTACATCTGTGAGCAAGTTACTTAACTGCTCTGAGTCCTCATGTGTAAAATGGGCCTAATAACCGTACTTAAGTCATTAGATTACTGTGGAAGATTACATAGTCCAATGCCTAAGATACAGTAAATGATTAATAAATATTAGTTACTGATTTTGCTTTCAAAATAGACAGATTTGCAAGTATAAACTTAACCAGGAACTGATCTTGAATTCTGGAAATATTTTTGCTAAAATCTATCACCAACATCTGAAATGAGACAAATTTCCACCTAACCCCAGCAAGTGTTCTGTTTCCTTTTTCCAATTGTTATTCATATTTAAACTGCCATTACAAAACATGAGAGAAAATGTGTTAAACAATAAGCACTTACCCATAATCACAGGCCTCTTCCACAACTCATTTTATGTTTCATGTTCCTTTCTAGTCTTTCTCTAAATGTAGATTTTTTTTTATGTAATAAAAATCTTGGTCTTCCTGTTTGTTTTCCTATTAATTGATTCTCTGAGCCAGGAATTGAGTTTCTGGGTCTTTCTTCATCATTTTGTTGCCACGTGCAGTTAGGTCACTTGTTCTCTCTTGGGCTCAGTGGCCCCATCTGTCAAATGGGGGTATAATACATCTTACATGTGCGAGAAAGATGTGGCAGTCTGTTCCCGTAAAGATTTATAGCCTTAAAACAATATGTGTACTAACTGTTTAATGAGAAACTATTTGTTCTGTAAACCTTCATCTAAAGTACAAATTAATAATAATAATAATAAAATAAAATAAAAAAGATTTATAGCCTTGGAAACCCTATCCGACAATTCTACTCTATCCTATAGAGTCACTATGAGTCAGAAATGACTCAACAGCTTGTGTTTGTTTTGTTTTTGTACATTATATATGGGGGTATAATACATTGCTCATTGGATAGAGAAGATGAGGAAATGGACATGAAAATATAAAGTAAAATAATAATGTCAGGGATTCACGTGTCGCTTGGCATCCTGTGGGTGAGGAAGTTGACAGTTTTCTGTTGTTGATTGCCATTGATGCGACTCTGAAACGTAATGACTCCAAGTGTGCAGAATTGAACTGCTCCATAGGGTTTTCAAGGCTGTGACCTTTTGGAAGTAGATCACCAGGCCTGTTTTTCAAGGTACCTCTGGGTGGTTTCAAACTGCCAACTTTTTAGCAAGTAATCAGGTGTTTAACCATTTGTGCTACACAGTTCTCTAAGGTGGCTCATAGCAGGAGGCAGCCTGATATGGAAAAGGGAATCAGAACCTTGGGCTCTTCCCAACTACACCATAAGCTTGATGTGTGTCTTTGTCCCCGCCGGTCTCACAGAAAGGTTCCTCACCCTTGGAAAAAGGAAAACATCACCTGTCTTAACCACCTCAAAGAAAAGTTATTCACAGGTACAAATGAAACAATAAATGTGGAGGAACTTAAAAATGCTTACTGGATTTGATTGAGTAAAGGAGCAGGGAAAAGAAAGAAAGTTAAAATGTAAAATTTAAAGTAATGGAGGAAATAAATCTGTAAATTGTGTCATTGGTTTTGAAGCCTTTTAAAAACAATAGTAAATTTCATGCAAGTAATTCTCTCTGGTATTTATGGTAAATTGTTGGATTTTCTTCTTTGTTTTGTTTCATTTTGTTTTCTCTCTCTTCTTTGCAAAACTTTTTAGATTCAATGGTCATTTTCTCTTACCTTCATGAATAATACAATATCCTCCAGGGTCCTAAAAATATTTAAAGAACATATTGAACAAAATGGTCTATAAGTTATATACTAAGCAGTAAAGAAATTAAATCAAACAGCAATCACAAACAAAAGTAGGTATGTACACAGACATGTATGAAACTCAGACATCAAAAATCATTTCATCTTCTTGAGTTTTCCCAAAGGAATCTCCCAGCATAAAATGTTGAATTAACAGGCGATCTTACAAGAAAGATGGCAGAGAAGGTTTACCACGCCAGCCTTCAGCAAGCACTTGAAATATTCTACATCAATTGGTAGAGGTTAGGTTATGTTGCAATAACAAGCAATCCCCAAATTTCAGGACCTTAGCACAACAAACAGGGATGGATTATCCAATAAGCAAGGCAAGCGCATGCTTAGGGCATCAATGAAACAGGGGCACCAGTTGTCCAAAGCAAAGACCCATACATGCCAAACAGACAGGACACAAGGAAAAGCAAGCACCCAGCACCGCAATGGAAGGGAACGGGCAGGGCACTAAATTAAATTAATAGCATTTTATAACTTTTGTATACAATAACAAGTATATTTTCCTTTTCATTTGGGACCAATGGGATATAACCTCACATTCAATCCTCTCTTGTGGACACATAAGAATGCACTAGCAGCACTATAATAACGTGACTCATGATGTATTGGGTCCTGCGCAAAGTGAACCAAAATTGGTCTTCAGATTGAGCATACTCTTGTGTTTGTATCATGCTCTTTGTGATCACTCTCATCTCTGTTGGGTATCAGCACTAGTCCAATGAACTGTGAAGATGCAGCATCAAAGGACAGAAGGTGTTTTTCATCTTGAAATAAAACTTAAAAACTTGTGCATCCATTCCTTGCTGTAGTTAAAAAAAAAATTAATAGTGGTGTAGAAAGTAAAACTATTTTAGAATCTGAAATTGTCAAATCTGTGGCCCCCATAAACTACAGAATTACAGATCCTGCTTTGTGGGATAATTTTTTTCTAATGATGTAAATTATTGGATTGAAAGAGGGCCAACTGATTGTCAACATCACGGTGGACCATTTGAAAATTCATGTTGAAAATTTCTGGATGGTAAACAAACAAGGTTCTGTAGCTAGAATGTATTTCTAAGGTGTGAAGCTAATGGTGAAAATTATAAGAGGGAGTTGCTACTCTATTCTCCATCAATCGGCTCTGTACATTGTTTACAAACTATTCAGTCCTAATTCTCAGTTTAGCAATTGGTGCAACTGGAATATGATTGATAAACATGAAAGCACTACAGTTCACAGAGATTTTATGTTTTCATATTTAAACAAGAGAGATGGTACTGGTTTAACTCACAAACTGGAAACACAAATTAATGAAGAATGTCAGTATTGGAAAGCCATTTTGCAACACATTGTTACTGTCATTATAACAATCTCTAAACGTGGACTACCTTTTTGAGGCAGAAATGAAGTGTTTGTGTCCCCACAAAATGGAAATTTGGGGGGTTTACTTTAACTTGTTGCTCAGTTTGATCTATTCTTAGCAGCTCACATCTCAAAATATGGTAACACAGGAAAGGGCAACCCATCGTACATGTCTAAAACAACATGTGAAGAGTTAATAGACTTAATATGTGATAAAGTTTAATCAGCTATTTTCAGTGAAATAAGTATACCTCAGTATTTCAGTTTGTCCGTAGATTCCACTCCTAATCTTTTTAGTACAGAGCAGCTAAGTATCGTTTTAAGATGTGTCTTTCCAACAGATGGAAAACCTGTTAAGTGATTTATCACATTTACTAGCTTAAAAAGTCATACCGATGAAGAAATTGTAAATCAAGTACTTCACTATTTATGGGAAGTTGGCAAAATTGATTTTTTTAAGTCCAGAGGTCAGTCCTATGACAATACTGTCAATATGTCGGGGCGTTATAGAGGCATGCAACAGAAAATTTTAGAACGTAGTGAACATACCATTTTCATACTATGTGTTGTGCATTCACTTAATCTTGTAGGACATAGCGCAGTAGATTGTTGTCCCAAAGCAAATGATTTTTTTTATACTGTTCAGTTACTCTACACAGTTTTCGCTGTCTCCACTCACTGATGGGCAGTTCTTAAAACATATTTAGGTGATGATCAAGTATTAAAATTTCTTTCTAATACACTTTGGGAAGTGCATGCTGTAGCAACGAGTGCAATCCTGGAATCGTGCACTTAGATTTTAGATGCCTTAGAAAATATTGCTGAAGACCAGACACGAAAAGGAGATACCAGAAGAGAAACTGAAAACATCACCAACAAAATGCAAACACTGCGGTATGTATGTATGGTTATGTGGAATAATATACTGCAGCATTTTCATCAGACTAGTCAAGCTCTCCAAGACTCAGAAGTAAATTTAAAGACGTGCACAGATCTCTACCAGTCATTAATAATCTCACATAATTTAAGAGAAAATTTTGAAAACACAACAAAACAAATACGCCAAATAATGATTATCAAGCAGTTCATGTCACAGAAGCATTAAAAAGAAACAAGTAAATGATGGAAGTGTTCCAGGAGTATCATTGGGTGCCAGAGATCAATTTCCTGTAACCACATACTACACCATCATTGACACACTTGACTCTTGGTGAAAGTGTATGAAGTTCTTGCAGATAATTTTCCTTCTTAAGCAATGTGGATATACCTGATGCAGATTGCACGAAGACATCTAAGAAATTAGTGCAGGCTTATCCAGATAACTTAAACACAAACCTTTACGGAGAAGTGTGACAATTTCATTCTTACTTGAGAATTAACTTTACAGATTCAGGAAAGACAAACGTTACTCATGTAGGCATGTATGATTCCATAATAAAATATAAAATAAAATGCATGTTTCCCAATGTTTAAATTGCTTTATGCAAATTCCAAACTTTAATGATCACAAACTGCACAACAGAATGCTTATTTTTGGCCCTAAAGAGACACAAAAACTCTCATCGTACAATGATTCAAGAAAGACTCAATTCATCATCCTTATTATGTATGAAAGTAGATATTGTTTGACAGTTTAATTGTGATGAAATCATTGAAGAATTTGTAAGAGCAGAGAATAGAAAGAAATGTTTTAAATTATAACGTATTAGAGATGAAAATTCTATCTAAAACTAAAATATAGCAATTTGTTGTAATATTTGTCTTCTGAGCATTAAATTTTCTTTTATGACATGTTTTCATTTGTTCATTTATAGTTTAGCATTTATTATGAAACAAGCCTCAAAATTAAAGTATGAGCCATTTAAAGCAAAAGGAGATTAACAGAATTTTACATTGTTGAAACAACTAAATTCACTGACTCATTTTCTTTGTTGTAGACTATGTGGAATATTCTTTTTGTAGACAATGTGGCATACAGTAAAAATCTTAGTACCCCACATCCACTAAAAATTTTGCCATCCTGTTCATCTCACTCCACTAAAATGGCATAGGCTACTTTTGCATTCAATTGTTATTATCGTTGCTGTGGTTGTTGTTGTTAGGTGCCGTCGAGTCAGTTTCAACTCATAGCAGCCCTATGGACAACAGAACGAAACACTGCTTGGTCCTCTGCCATCCTCACAATCGTTGTTATTCTTGAGCCCATTGTTGTAGCCACTGTGTCAATCCGTCTCGTTGAGGGTCTTCCTCTCTTTCGCTGACCCTCTATTTTACCAAGCATGATGTCCTTCTCCAGGGACTGATCCCTCCTGATAACATATCCAGGGTAGGTGAGACAAAGTATCATCATCTTTGCTTCTAAGGAGCATTCTGGTTGTTCTTCTTCCAAGACAGATTTGTTCATTCTTTCGGCAGTCCATGGTATATTCAATATTCTTTCCCAACGCTGTAATTCAAAGGTATCAATTCTTCTTAGGTCTTCCTTATTCATTGTCCAGCTTTCGTATGCATATCAGCAACTGAAAACACCATGTCTTGGATCAGGTGCAACCTAGTATTCAAGGTGACATCTTTGCTTTTTAACACCTTAAAGAGGTCTTTTGCAGAAGATTTGCCCAATGCAATGCGTCTTTTGATTTCTTGATTGCTGCTTCCACGGGTGTTGATTGTGGATTCAAGTAAAATGAAATCCTTGACAACTTCAATCTTTTCTGTTTATCATGATGTTGCTTATTGGTCCACTTGCAAGGATTTTTGTTTTTTCTTTTATGTTGAAGTGTAATCCATAATGCGGGCTGTAGTCTTTAATATTCATCAGTAAGTGCTTCAAGTCCTCTTCACTTTCAGCAAGCAAGGTTGTGTCATCTGCATAACGCAGGTTGTTAATGAGTCTTCCTCCAATCCTGATGCCCCTTTCTTCTTCATATAGTTCAGCTTCTCGGATTATTTGTTCAGCATACAGAGTGAATAAGTATGGTAAAAGGATACAACCCTGACTTACAGATTTCCTGACTTTAAATGTAAATATAAATGTGCTAATATTATAGTCACACTTAAAAAGAAGTTACATCATGGATAGCTAAGACACACACACATATATATACATGCATATATATAACTCACATATCCCATTGGAATGCATGAACAAGCAGAGGAGGGAGTACCACAGATTATCAGTGTTTAGGACCCTCACATGCCTTAATCTGGCCCTGACAACAAACGATTATTTCTCAATCACTCTAAATGTCCCCAACAGCTGGCAGGGAGGTTTTGCTCAATGGGCTTACTCAGTAAGACAGGCTGCTGAAGATTCCATCTCCATCTGCTCTTTTTATAACAGAGAAGTGATTAGTTTTAGGACACACCCCACACTGGTACACTGGAAAATCCTATTTTCAAACAGAATTACATCCACAGGTATAGGGATTAGGATTTCAATACATATTTTTGGGCGACACAGTTCATAACGATAACCAAAGAAAGAGAGGTTTCATTTATCAGAAGAAGGGTGAATGTATATTGGGCAGGTAAAAACAACCGGTGACTAGTCCACGTTTTATGGATACACACAAATTTTGAAGCAGCAACGTCCCATTATTGACTTATGGTAAATAACCCGTTGCCATAGAATTGATTCCGATGCGTATTCATATTGAGACTCTGATCTCTCACCCAGTCAACAATGCTAATCAATCATAGCCTCCTTGTCCATGGACCTCAGAAAATACTTGAGAATCTTTCTCAACTCAGTGTTGACGTGTGACCAGTGGCGTCACTAAGGTTTATGTCACCCAGTGCAGTAACTCACGGGAGGGGCCAGGCTGCAAACCCCACTGCAGGTTGAGCAGCCTGACGCTCCCCCCGCCCCTGCCCCGCCCTTGCCCCTCCCCGTCCCGCCAGAGCCCAGCGCGGCACGGCCAGCCCCTCCTTGTCCCACCCTCCACTGCTCCCCGCAGCTCCTCCCCTCTCCCATTGGCCAATGCGGAGACCCTCCTCTTTGCTCAGCGGCAGGCGCTGCGGCCTGGTCGCCTGCACCCTGACTGGCGGGTTGGGGTGTTGGGGGGAGGTAGGACCAGTTATAGCACTGGATGATGGGTGACAGCAACACTAGTGACGCCACTCCCCTGGCGGCCTCTTCCCAGGGCGCCTGCCCTTCCACACCCTGGACCCTGGGTTCATTTTGGTGTCTCCTCCCCACTGCCTCCCCCTCCCCCCCCCCGAGAGTGTCATCGGTTGCGGACCACACTAGTGAGGCCACTGTCCTGGAAGCTGAGACAACTCAGTGGAGAATGACGAGGACAAGATACAAAGCAAAGATTAGTCCAAAAGACTAATGGACCACAACTACCACAGCCTCCACCAGACTGAGTCCAGAGCAACTAGATGGTGCCTAGCTACCACCACTGATTGCTCTGACAGGGATCACAATAGAGGGTCCCGGACAGAGCTGGAGAAAACTGTAGAACAAAATTCTAACTCACAAAAAAAAGCCAGATTTACTGGCCTGACAGGGACTAGAGAAACCCCGAGAGTATGATCCCCAGACACCCTTTTAGCTCAGTAATGAAGTCACTCCCGAGGTTCACCGTCCAGCCAAAGATTAGAGAGCCCCATAAAACAAAACGAGACTAATGGGGCACAACAGTCCAGGGACAAAGGAGTAGAAGGCAGCAGGGGACAGGAAAGCTGGTAATAGGGAACCCAAGCTTGAGAAGGAACACTGTTGACACGTCATGGGGTTATTAACCATTGTCATAGGGCAATATGTGTACTAACTGCTTAATGAGAAACTATTTGTTTTGTAAACCTTTATCTAAAGTACAAAAAAAAAAAAAAGAATTATCTACGTGAGATCAAACTGACAACAGCAACTTAAAAGGTTTGATGGGAAACCTAGGGGGCAGTTAGTTGAAGATAATGGTGATGGAATAATCTGGAAAAGGATGGTGAGAATAGCAGCACAACTGGAAGAATGTAATCAATGTCACTGAATTGTACATGTAAAAACTTTTGAAATGGTGTAACTTTGGCTATGTATATTTTCACCAAAAAAAAAAAGTCCTCCAAGGTCGAGAAGGGAGAGTGTTGACATGTCGTGGGGTTGTTAACTAATGTCATAAAACAGTACATGTACTGACTGTTTAATTGAGAAACTGTTTGTTCTGTAAACCTTCATCTAAAGTACAGTTAAAAAAAAAATTATGTAAAAAAAATCTCTTTCCAGTTGATTTCAGTTGGTTTATGAATGACAAAGTTGGTTGATATTCTAGAATGGAAATATGTCCAAGTGATATATAAATGTATACACACACACACACAAACACACACACACATTCAAGTGCTAATATGTCTCCACTTGTTGTTGTTGTTTTTGTCTTTGATTGCTTGGTCATATCTAAATGTATTAGTCAGGGTTCAATCAGGACAAAAGGCAATTCTCTAACAAAGAAGAGAAAGAATTTTGACCTAGCTTGACTAAGTCCATCATAGATCCAATACAAAGTATTTTTCTTTCTCCAACATGGCAAGCTGTGGGGAGAACCATAGCCCTGGAATACAATCTTCCTGGATGAAGCAGAAACAGTTTGGTTCATGTCAACAGTTTGTTTAATTTAATGTAGAAAGAATTCAGGGGCCTACCAGGAGTGGGAGAAATGTGCCCTGCCTCCCACGGGAATGCAGATATGCAGTGCAGGGGTTATAACCTCACATCTTAATACAAGTTCCTCCTGGTATTTGGAAATCCCTCTTCATGCTTAACATAGGGCTCTGTTCTCACATTCCAGCCCAGGAGCTTCTTCTGGAATGCCAAGGGACAGGGCCTCCATGAGACATTACATTGCTATTTTAGGAGGTTCACCAAGAAAGGTCATTTTTTGAGTTGTACAAGAGCACATGAGACCAAGGGCTGGGCCGGTTGTTAGGACAGACTCCATCCATCTTATGAGTTGTCCCCCAGCTGCTTGAAGAGGGCTTTGAGAGCATCGTGTCTGGGACTTGGGAAGCAAGAAGCAGAAGTGACTTCTTGCTTCTTGTTAGTGCCTGAAACCATCCCATTATCTTCTACCTGACTCTGTAGCCTTGTTTCTCTGGCCAAGAACCTTCCTTACTTTTTCAACAATGTAATATAACTTCTAGCGCTATTTCTCAGTTCTACATCTGAGATTATTTTTTTTCCCTACAGTGTGCAGAGGTCCCCAATATTGGAGAAGCTGTGCTAATCACCTTACACCTATCATTAGCTCATGAAATACTCATCATGGCCCTCACAGAGAAGTACTTATTATAACCTCGTTTTCAAAATGGTGACATTGAGGCTCCAAGAAACCAAGAGAATGGTGCATGGGGGCAGAGGAGAGACTCCAGCCCAGGCCTGGCTGACTCCAGATGAAGACTCTTAGCACCATGTTAACTGATCCACAAGCATTCTTCACCTTTCCTTCCTAGAGGGTAATTCTGCCAATGTCAGCTGAGTTCCTTCTACGTCGTACTGCCCGTGTGGGAACATAATGAGAAATGTGACACTGCTGATTCCTTCAAGAAGCTGCCAGTCATCCTTTCAAACACTGATTCAGAGTGAGGATCTTGTATACCGCTGAAAATGTGTTCATGGTCAGAAGAAATGTTCCCTCTCCTGAATTGGGTCCAGCACCAGCCTGAAACATGCTATGAAAGCATCTTACTGAAGACCTCCCAACTCCTCTTCAATGGACATACCTGTATTAGATGTGTGATCAGTGGAGCAAAGACACTGTCACAGCACTAGGCACGGGGTCTTAGGAATCCCCATTGCCTGGGCCAACCTCACCTTTATGCCCAGAGCTGCAAAGGCTGTCTCTACACAGACACTTGGACTGAGATTTGCAACCAGGATTAAAGAAGGCACCTAGTGAGTCCTGAGTATGCTTTGGGGGGCAATAAAAGGTCCTCATTTAAAATATTGCCTCTGGGGCAAAGAGCAATGGGGAGTGACTGCTTAATGGGTACGTGGTCTCTGGGGGTGATGGAAATGTTTGGAACTAGATAGAGGTGATTGTTGCATAACATTGTGAATGTGCGAATGTCACTAAATTATATACTTTAAAGTGGTTAATTTTACATTATGGGAATTCACCTCAATAAAAACAAACCAAATGCATACGTATCTGTATATCTATTGTCTGTGCCAGGTGCCATAGTGCCTAAAGTGCCTACCCTCAGCTACACACTTGTTTCTGCCTGGGCCATTAAGCAGGACCCTTGCCTTGTCAGAGAAATAGGAAAGTAGCTTCTAGGACACTTCTCCCCTCTTATTTGCTCTTCCTTGTAAGAGAAGCCGTGCCTTCCCAGACTGGTGAGGTTGGGGAAGAAACAAGCCATCTTATGTCTTTGTGTCCATAGGTTTATATGATCGTTAGTTTGAATATACATACAAAGGGACCTGAGGCCTTTTCTGCACTGCCCACAGCCACCTCCTTCCTCACCAGCTGCTCCCTGAGTAACCGCCCTTCACCACTCAAAGTTCCCTGTCTGTCCATGTTCTCATCTGCAAGTGTGAGCTGGCCTTGATTCTCTAGGTAACCAGTTGCCGTCAAGTCATCTGACTCATCAAGACCCCACGTGTGTCAGAGTAGAGCTGTGCTCCATAGGGTTTTCAATGACTGATTTTTCTGAAGTAGGATGCCAGGCCCTTCTTTTGAAGAGCCTCTGAGTGGAATCAAACCTCCAATCTTTTGGTTAAAAGCCAAGCCCATTAACTGTTTGAGTAACCTAGGGACCTCCATTTTCTCTGGGTAGGAGTTTTCTTTAGGTAATATCCTACTCACTTCCTCATCCACCTTGAAATTCTTAGTGTTCAACAACCACCACCAAAAAATGACATGAAGCTGTTTTTGCAGCAAAAACATATTTATCGATTTCCTTTACATCAGTTTGCATTTGAAATTCAAGGCAAAGGGCCTTTCTCTCTGTCAATCACCAGATGCTTTGGCCCCATTTGTCCTCTGGGCTGACGAACACGTGACTACACATTTAGAAGGACAAGGAAGATGGTTCTTGTGAAATCTGTCATGTTCAGAAATCTGGAACTTCGAAGGAAAACAAGAAGACTTTTTCATCCCCTTCCTTGGCTTGGGTTGTTTCTTCTTTGGAAGCTAATTTCTAACTGTAATCACAGG
This sequence comes from Trichechus manatus latirostris, assembly GCF_000243295.1. Taxonomy (NCBI): domain Eukaryota; kingdom Metazoa; phylum Chordata; class Mammalia; order Sirenia; family Trichechidae; genus Trichechus; species Trichechus manatus. The sequence goes on along the minus strand of NW_004443947.1, from coordinate 22,447,279 downwards.
ACAAAGGAGGTTTGAGCAATTAGGTTGTGAATCTGATCTACAGAGGTAGCCTACTGGGATGCCTTTTTCCTCATGAGCTAGAATTTTGGCCAAAATTATCTGGGAAACTTTCTTCTTCTTCTGATTTATTCTGCCTATGGAGACCTTGTTCATAATGCCAAAAATGCTTCACATTTGTATAGCCATTTTAGATTTTTTCCAAACCCTTGTCACATTAATCATCTCACTTGATCTTCACAAGTCACTTGGGAGGTGGGTAAAGAAGGGACTGAAATTCCTACATTGCAGATAAAGGAAGAGAGTCCCAGAGAGGTTAAGCAACTTGCCCAAGGTTACACAGCCAACAAGTCAGAGAACTAAGTCTAGAGGCCGTATTTCCAACCACAAGCTTTAGAAGAAGATTCCTTGGGTGGTGCGAATGGGTAAGCATCGGGCTACTAACTGAAAGGTTGGCGGTTCAAACCCACCAAGAGGTGTTTCAGAAGTAACACCTGACAATCTGCTTCTGAAAGGTCACAGACTTGAAAACCCTATGGAATAGCTCTACTCTACACACATGGGGTGGCCATGAGTCGGAATTGACTCTACAACAACTAATAACAACAACGAAAAGCTTTAGAAGTAGACTAAGTAGATCACAGATATTGAGGGCTGCCCTTCTGCTCTAAATCAAAACCTCAACCGTAAATGTTAAAAGAAGTGTGACTCCACCCCGGACATATTTGATTCTCTCTGCTCATTAATATTTGACTTGGACATTGCAGTTGTTCTTTTAGAGCTACGTTTATCATGCTGTGGACTTGTTGTTCTCCTCATTGTCTGGATGGAGGAGTGATTTGGGTAAATCTTCCTTTGATCTGTTTTAAATGAAATCCTATTTACAAGATATACTTCACTCCTTTTGATGTGTAGCTGACTAATTAGCTCACATCTGAGAGCAGTTTCCCTGGGAGAGAAAAAAAATTAATTAGCTCATTCCATCGAAAAGACACAATTCTTGAACTAATTATGGTATTTGAATGATTAATCTCCTTTAAATACACATGTGTTCAGGAGTTTCACAGTTAGGAAGAATGTATAATGAGAGAGAAGACAGAAAACAAAAGGAAATGGAATGAGGTGGCAGCTGAAAGCCAAATTTCTACCCGTGAAGGCCAGGAAGAGAGTTTGAGGATTTTTATATTATCCAGGTAAAATATTACTATCACAAAATGGTGAAGTAGGCAAAGTTTGTCTGAATCTTCCTCTAGTCTCTCGCTTTTCTGCTTCATTACCAGACCCTGGTAGCTAATGTCTTTAAGGTCAGTCAAAATACATATGAGGACCTGCTACCAGGGGAAAAAAAGGAGGGGGGTATAATTTAATTATACTAATGTGGTACTGACTGATAACACTTTATATCTAACTTTACTTCTTCCATAATGATTTACTCTTTAATAGGAAAATGAAATTTTATTCCAGTGAATGATCCTCTATTAGTGGATTTTAGGAGATGGCCTATATGTTTCATTTAAGATCCCTTTCTGATTAATTGAAAGTGGCTATATGCTTCATGCCACAGCCTGTACACAAAAAGTTAGTTAAAAAAATAATGCTGTAATGCATTAGTGATGTCTTCCATGGGCACAAAAATTGGGAATGGCCGTATATAAATCATGTGTCTACCGTCAGTTCTTGCTGTGGCTTATAGGAAAGCAATATTTGGGGAAGTAGGGAGAGTTTTTATGGATTTGTCATTGTTATGTTTGTTATATAATATTTTTATATATTATTTGTTAAGTTATATGTTTTCTGTTGTTGTTAGGTGCCATCTAGTCGGTTTTGACTTACAGTGACCCCACGTAAAACAGAACAAAACACTGCCTGGCCCTGAGTCACCTCACAATTGTTATGCTTGAGCCTATTGTTACAGCCACTGTGTCAATCCTTATAAAATGTTGTCAGTAATAATAATATCATTAATGGTATTATTATTTACTATTTAAGGTATTGCCTTTTTCACTCAAAGGGTTGGCTGCCACTACTGATTATATGCCCAGTGGGTAAGTGTTTGTCTTCACTTTAACATTTATATTGTCAATCCCCTGAGAATAGAAACTATTTCTTTTCTCATCTCAAGGGCATGGCTCTTGCTGTTGTTAGTTTCCTTCGAGTGGGCTCTGACTCATGGTGACCCCATATACAACAGAATGAAATGTCCTCTGGTCCTATCTGTCTTCATAATCATTTGTATGATTTAGTTCATTGTTGCAGCTACTGTGTATTTTGGAGTGCCTTCCAACTTCGGGGTCTTGTGATCCATAGGGTTTTCATCGACTATCTTCAGAAGTAGATCGCCAGGCCTTTCTTTGTAGTCTTAGTCTGGAAACTCTGCTAAAACCTGTCCACCATGGGTGACCCTGCTGGTATTTAAAATACCTGTGACATAGCTTCCAGCATCACAGCAACATGCACACCAACACAGTAGGACAAGCTGACAGATGGATCGTCTCAGTAGGCCATATTAGCCGAAGAAGCATAATAAGTGTGAAAAGGAATGGGTACTAAAACTGAACAAATAATATAAAAGTTTAAAGTTGGGTGAACCCAAAGGAAGGGTATAAATATAACAGAGCCCTAGGATAAGCTGGTAACTGAAAGTAGGCACAGATTTTTGCTACATTCATCCTGGAAGCCAATGAAAATGAGCAACATGTTGGGCCGTAGAGTTCTCCTTACAGAATTAAAAAACCTGTGCAAGTCTATCTGGAGGGACCACATTTTTCCTGGCACTAAGTGCTAGGAGAAACATTTCATGTGGCTGGATCCTTATTAAAGACCATTGAGTAATATAACAGCCAATATCTTTGAAAAGGGTTTTGTAGAAGATTGAGCAATATTCTTTAAAAGGAGTTTCTTGAATCAACCCTCTAAGACAAAGAGAAGAAAGCATTAAATGGTGATATTTGTGACATAATGTGTAACAAAATAGTGCTGCAGGAAGAATTATGGCAGGAACTCCTACCTGACCCTCACCCCCAAAGTGGGCTCCCGCCTTCTCTGCAAGACTTTTCCTTGTGCTTTGTCCTCTGTGCAGGACCCTCCTGAGCCCTGGGATGGACCCAAGTCTCCCACTGTGAGGTGGAGGCTGAGCCCGTCTTCATACATGGAACACCCTTCTCCATCTCAGCTCCATCAAGTAAACTGAGGCCAAGGGGTGTGTAACGAGCCTTCTGCCTCTGTCTCTAGCTGTTCACATGTCCTTGGGCAAGTCATTTCCCCTCTCTGGGCTTTGCTTTCTCACCTGGGAAATGTAAAGAGTTGCGTTATCAGGGATCCACACACTTTTTCTATAAAGGGCCTGACAGGATTCCTTGGGTAGTGCAGATGGTTAATTGTTGTATTACTAACCAAAAGGTTGGCAGTTCAAACCCACCAAGAGGCACCTTGGAAGTTAAGACCTAGTGATCTGCTTCTGGAAAGTCACAGCCTTGAAAACCCTATGGAGCAATTCTCCTCTGCACACTTGGGGTCACCATGAGTCAGAATCAACTCAAAGGCAACCAACAATTAACAAAATAGCAACGACTAACATCTAACAACAACAGCAACAGTATATTTTAGACTTTGCCAGCCATAGTTCTCTTTTGCACTGACTCCAATCTGCCCTTGCAGTGTGAAAGCACCCATAGACAATACATAAGGGAATGGATGTAGCTCTGTTCCAATATGACTTTATTTACAAAAACAGGCCATAGGCCTGATTTGGCCCACGAGCTATAGTTTTTGACCCTTGGGTTAGATAATCTAAGACAGATCTGTCCAAAAGAAATACTCTGCAAGCCATAAATGCTAACCATGTACATGACTTTAAACTTTCTAGTAGCCACGTTAAAAAATAAAAGTTTAAAAAAGGTAAAATTAGCTTTAATAATATATTTTAACACAACAGACCCCAAATATTATCATTTCAACATGTAATCAGTATGAAAACTTTTTCCTCTCCTTTTTTTTTTTAAAATACTGTATCTTCAAAATCCAGTGTGTATTTTACACAAAGAGCACATCTCAATTCAAACTTGCTGCATTTCAAGGGCACATGTGGTTAGAGTCCACTGTCCAGAACAGTGCAGTTCTAAGAGGTTCTTTCTAATGCTACACCTACTCCCCACATCCTACCAAAAAACACAAAGCAAAGGCCTATTGTTCTGTTTTCTCATCCCTGATAATTTAACATGTAAGTCTGCAAAAATGTGATAATGAATGTCAGAAGGTCAGTGCAGCTTCTGAGTAACTTGATTATTATCTCCATTGCAATTAGTAAATAACTGACAATGTCTTCATGCAGAGCTTCAGAAACTGCCCTCCCCTCCAAGCACTCTCCTAATGGGAAAGATGTGTGAACATCTCACTCCTAGTGGTGGAGGAGGGCTGGGGTGGGCCAGAGACTTTGCTCAAAAAAAAACAAAAAACCCATTGCCTTTCAGTTGATTCGGACTCATAGTGATCCTATAGGACAGAGAAGAGCTGCCCTATAGGGTTTCTACGGCTGTGAATCTTTACAGAAGCAGACTGCCATATCTTTCTCCTGAGAAGTGGCTGGTGGGTTCGAGCCACTGACCTTTTGGTTAGCAGCTGAGTGCTTAACCACTGCACCACCAGGGCTCCTGCCACCACAAATGAGATATTTCCCTGAAGTCTCACATGTTACTTTAAAATGTATTCAATTCTGCTTTCTACTCTGCAATATAATCTGTTTTAATTTTTAATTTGAATTGCTTATCAGTTCATGTGTTCGATACCCCTGCTCTTCACACGGAGTCCTTGGGTGGCGCAAACAGTTAATGAACTTGAAAGGTTATAGGTTTGAATCCACCCAGAGGCACCTTGGAAGAAAGGCCTGGCAATCTGCCTCCAAAAATCAGCCATTGAAAACCTTATGGAGCACAGTTCTACTCTGATACATATGGGGTCACCATGAGTCAGAATCAACTTGATGGTGACTGATCTTTGTGGGTTTTTTTTTTTGGTCCTGGACACATCTCCTCCAACACTCACCTTCCTCACCACAGATCTGTGAATGAAATTCATGCTCCGAGAAGATGTGCTGTGTTTATCATAGGACACATTTTGTGGCGTGCCATTGGAAATAAGTTTATGTAATAAGATGTTAAACTGGAATTTTTAACTAAGGCCCCAAGACACTATAGATATCAAATACTAAAGTGAGTTGTGGAATAGCATAATGCAGAAATTTCCTTTGAGGATTAGTTGGGTGACCCTTAAACCAGTCATCAATAGTGAGGGGAGAAAAGAGTTGGAAAAGAGGCTTTGTGGATGGTATTTCTCCGGAGAGAGCTGTGCTATGAATCCCACGCCCCTCACCCCCCTGCCTCTCTCTAGCCTGGTGACGGGAACTTTAAAAGGCAGCCGAGGGCTTGACCCTGTGCCTGGTATTGCTGACACGCAGAGACTGAAATCTAAAGGCTTAGTCCATGGGCAAGCTGCAGGAGAAGTAGCATGTTAGGATTGGCTGGAACCCCCAAATTTTCCAGGGCCCGGGAGTTCCTGTGCAGCAGACATAGGCCACGAGTGAGAAGGAGCAGTGGGTAGCGGGGGAGGATGGTGAAAGAAAGGAGCTGGCCCTCTTCCCATAGCCCCTTCCCTAATCAGGGTGGGGGTGGGAGACAAATCTGTGTGAAGTTTTGACTTCTGAGGACAAAGTATGACTGCACTTCATAACTTAGAGTGCCCAGAAAAGCGCCACACCCTTCCCCCACAACAAAGAAAGAGAGTAGGAGACAAAACATGATGGTTTAATGGCTTGTTTAAGACTCATGGCCTTAAGCAGTTACACACTCTTGAATAAAATGTTTACATTAAATGAGAAATAGATAAAAGAGGAGAAAGCTTTGTGCCTATAGGGTTAACTGCAACAATGGGAATTTTAGGCCCCATTCACCAAGTTGGTCGGGGGATATTTGGTGGGAGTGGTGGTCTGTCTGTCTCCTCATATTTTACCAAATTACCTATGACAATACTGGTGTCTATGATGTGTAGATAGCACACAATCTTAGAAAAACAGGCAGTCCTGTCTTGAGGAAGGGATAAAAATAACAATGATAGTCATTTGCTGAGGGATCATCATGTGCTATGCACTGGACTTTTCTTACACCAAAAACCCAAGGCAGGTATTATTATTCCATTTTATAGAAGAGGAAAGTGAGGCTCAGAGAGCTTAAGCAACTTCTCCCAAGTTGCAAAGGCAGAATTTGAATGCAGTTTTTTCGACTTAACCACTACCCTCTATGGATTCTCTTTCTTAGCCCAACAGCAGCCTTGGGCCTTTTGTTGTCTTTTATTTTCTGCCTTCTTCTCTTCTTCCTTCATTCTCCTCCCTCTCTCCCAGGTGATGCGATCCCATTTTCAGCTAAACACAAAGTTCCCCTCCTCTTCCCTCACCTGGGATGCATAAAATGAACGGGACTGCCCGACTCACCAATTTTGAGCCAATTAACTCTATGGAACCAGAGAGCACACCAAGAATCTTAGCCAAATCCTGAAAAATCCTGGCCAGGCAAGAGAAGACAGAGAGAAACAAGTTCTTACTACTTATTTTAATCAGGTCAAAAGTTCTGCTAACATGGGTTGGGTTGAAGGCAAAGAGAGATCTATCTGTGGACTTCAGGCAAAAATCATGGTTGGGGTTTGTGGGACAAAAACAAGAGGTTACTATGTCGTTCACTTTTCCACCCCTACTGGCCATTCTGAGAAGGCATCTGTTGAGTGTACACCACAGCAGAGCAGCTGACCATTGGATAATGGGTCAGCAACTTAGCCCTGCTCTCTTCTATCAGGACAGTGCTGGAGCACATTCATTCAAAGCTGCAGGAGCAGCCAGGCGGCAATTGCTAACCAACAACAACAACAAAACCAGTTGCCATCAAGTTGATTTCGACTCATGGTGACCTATGTGTGTCATAGTAGAACTGAGCTGCATAGGGTTTTCAATGGCTGCAATCTTTTGGAAGTAGATCACCAGGCCTTTCTTCTGAGGTGCCTCTGGGTGGATTTAAACCACAAACCTTTCAGTTAGTAGCTGAGCACATAACCATTTGCCCTACCCAGGGACTAGACACCCTCAGAAGAGCTGAACCCTACTAACATTGCCTATGGGGATGTTATCTCTTGCTTGTTCCTCCCTTACTCTGTGGAGTTATTATTATTTTTAGGTTTCCATTACGGAATTGTAAAAATTGGTGTTTAACAGCCAATATCATCAATACTCTAGCAGGTCTCATACTAAAACAGCTCCACATTAAATGTAATTTTTTGAAGAGTAGCATCAGATTTCAGACTTACATGGGGCTCTTTCCAGAATGAGTTCCTCAACCTGGGAGCAAGCCAGGGGAGAATTGTTTTGACTGGGTCTTAATGTGAACTCTGTCCTTTGACGTGCATTTGAAAGAAGATGATAGAAATTCCTCTCTACAAGGAGCAGATCTGGGCCCTGATTAAAATACATTCAACTCTGAAATTAGTAGCAACTGTTGAAAAAAAAAAAGAATGATGGTTTGATTCCGAATGCTAGAGCTTCTTGACTGGTAAGGGGCAAGCCCCAGGGAAGTAAGAAACAACAATAAGTCATTGATGAAGAAGGACCAGACAAGGAGGACTCAGAAAAATCTACAAATTCCTTCATCAATCCATTGATTTAAAAAATGCTTACTGAGCAGCTACTATATTGGCATTATTTAAAATGCCAGGATGAATAACAACAAAAACAGAAAACATTTCCTGAACGTGTAACTGTGCCAGGCTTTGGATAACTACTTTACATATAGTGTTATATAACAGCCTTATGATACTTAGATACTACTATCATCTTCATTTTATAAATGAAATTTTGAAGCCCAGAGAGGTTAAGGTCACGGCTAGTAAGCAGCAATCCAACATAGCAACCCTACTTATGCTCTTTACCACCATACAGTTCTATCCTAAAGGAGAGAAGCTAAGACAGACACATGCAATGAATATAAATCAAGGGAGAAATTGCTAATAGGACTTCTGCTTCCAGCAGTATTTTTGACAATACACTCTGAAGGGCCCTTGTCTCAGTAATCTATTACAATTTATTTGCTTCATAACACACCACCTCAAAATTTGATAACTTAAAGCAGCAATGGGTTATTATTTCCATGATTTTATGGGTTGGCTGGACTCAGCTGAGCAGTTCTTCTGCTTCACATGGTGTAGTCCGGAGTCACTCGTATGGCTGCATTTAACTGGGAGCTCAGCTGGGTCTAGAACTTCCAAGATGGCCTCTCCCTCTCACCATGTGGTCTCCCCAGCAATTTGGCCTAAACTTCTTAAATGATGGAGCTGGACTTCCAAGAGAGTAAAAACAGAAGCTTCAGGTCACTAAGGCCTAGACCTGGAACTGGCACAATGTAAATTCAGCTGCATTCCTTTGGTCAAAGCAACTCACAAGGTTGGCCTGGATTGAAGGGAAGCAGAAATTCAGTTCACCTCTTGACGAGATAAGTGCCATTGTGTATAGAGATAGGAGGAATTGTTAGCATCCATCTCTGGATAATCCACCCCAGCCAGATCCTTGTATCAGAATGAGTCCAGTTAGGGAAAAAGAAACCCCACTGCAAATTTCAACATAGATCATTTCATACAAGGCATAGTTAAACAAATGTTGGAGTACTGAAAAAGCATAAAGACAACATCGAAGTAATACAGCGATAGCAACTGTAGGAGGCAGGTATCACCTGTAGGGCTGGGAGATCACAGGGAAGAGGTTAAACTTATAAGGGCTTAGAAGCTTGAAGGAGGAGACACAGAAGCGGGGAGTTAGAACTATGAGGAGTGGGCTGCCTGGCTGTGTTTCAGGAACTTGGAGGAGGGGCCTCGTGGGGCTGGTACTCAGACCTCCAAAGGAGCACCATAAGACTGGTTCTAGGACTACTGAAAAAAGTCTAGAGATTAGAATTAACTGCTGCTGCCAGGGTAAAGGACTGTTGCTGAGGTATTGCTGACAGGGACTCCTTGTTAAGTAAACAAGAAGGAGCAAGTGCCTTCTCTCTGCTCCAGCCTTCCAGTCTCCCTCCACTGCTGCCTGTTGGCAAAGCCTAACAGGGAGCAGCTGGCAAAGCTAAATGGAGTTTGCAGAGTCCCTGCCCCAGCATTCACAAAAGGCGGGTTTGAAGTTAGGCGGCAGTAGTTAATAACCAGAACAGCTCTGGATAAACTGCTACCAATGCACCTTTTAATGCATTTTTTATTCATTTTGATTCAAGGGAGACAAAACAAGATAAAACAAAAGAGAGACCTGAAATCCAGAGAATGGTGAGCAGTAAGTGACATCAAAAGTGAGGATTTTCCCTTGGAGGGCAAGTGTCATAACAAAGCTAAGATGAGGAAACTAAGCTTGGGCCTACAAAGTGCGGAAGCTGAAGCTGAGACATTTTTATTGAGCTGCAACCTTAAGAGGGGGTAAGAGTAATCCCAGGTTAGTAGTGTCCCCTGACTCCCTGAAGAAGCAGACACAAATTCTCTCTGGAGGAAAGCACTCTCAATTTAGACCATCGGGATTCTCATCGATTAAGTCTGAACAAATATAAGCTCACAATTTTAAAAAATTCACCAAAATCACAAGGAAATAAACCACCATGAGTGAAAAGCAGTAAAAACATCAAGCAACACAGTTAGATCCCCAATGACATCACTCTTTAAAATCATCACACACAAGTTATGAAACAACTATGTATAAAATCCACCACTCATCTGTCAGTTTGTCGTACTGTGGTGGCTTTCATGCTGCTGTGATGCCAAAAGCTATGCCACCAGTATTTCAAATACCAGCAGGGTCACGCATGGTGTACAGGTTTCAGCAGAGCTTCCAGAGTAAGACAAACTAGAAAAAAAGACCTGGTGATATAGTTCCAAATGTTAGCCAATGAAAACCTTATGGATCACAAGAGAATATTGTCTGATATAGTGCTAGAAGATGAGTCACCCATGTTGGAAGGCACTACATAATAGTTACAACAATGGACTCAAGCATACCAATGATCTTGAAGATGGTGCAGGATGGAGCAGTATTTCATTTTGTTACAAATAAGGTCGCCATGAGTCAGAGCTAACTCAACGGCAACTAACAACAACATGTGTAAAATATTTTTATAAATTATTAAAATGAGCCAACCAATATGAAAAATTTTGAAAATTTTAGAAATAATAAATATAAATATTGCTATTAATTCAAGGTAAGAGTTAAATAATATAGTAAACATAGCTTTTAACAGAGTAAGAAAACTGGAGGATGGAGATGAAGAAATTATCCAGGATATAACACGAAGGGATAAAGTGATGGAAAATATAAGAGATTAAAAGACATGGAGGATAGAATGAGAAAGTGTCATTGTTTCCATTGTCTACTAGAGACCATAGAGAAGAGGAGAGGATTATTCATGGATACAATGACTGAGAATTTTCCTGAGCTAATAAGCAACATGAATCCATGGATACAAAAAACATAGCATATATTAAGTAGGAAAGATAAAAAATAAACCCAAATCTAGATGTGCTGTAATGAAACAGAAGAACAGTCAAAGACAAAAGAAAGATCTTAAAAGCATCCAGAGAGAAAATACATGTCACCCACAGCATAGACTGTTGCTGATTTCTCAATACCAACAATAGGTGTCAAATGATGGGAGAAATACCTTCAAAGTGCTGAGAGAAAATAACTATGAACCTAAAATTTTATAAAAACTATCTTTCAAGAATGAGAATAAATTTTAAAAAATTCAGATAAACTGAGAGAGTTGACCTCCAATACATCCTTTTCAAGGAACTTCTCAATGTTGCATTTCAGGGGGACAAAATGGCCACTCTCATAGTAAAAACTTTTAGCATATGAGCGATAGAAAGGAAATTTCCCTAATCAAATAAAGGATATCTATTAAAAACTCTACAGCTATCTTATTCTTAGTGATGATACATTAAAAGCATTCTTTTGAAAATCAGAGTCCAAGTAAAGATGCTGTCTTGAGTTGTTATCCACAGAAAGCACACTCTGAGAAAGAGATTAGCATACAAGATGCTGACTAGGGAGTGCCCTTAGGATTAACATATGCAGAAGGAGGAGGAGGAAAGCTGACTTGGGCAGAGGGAGAAATTGATCTGGGAAACTGTCCCACCAAAGACCTTAATCAATCCCACAGCTCTGGAGCTAGGATGAGCCTTTAGGGTTGTAACGAATTGAGGCAAAAAAAAAAAAAATAGATCTTTATACCCTTGTGCTGATCAGTCAGTGGATGTGAATCGGTCCTGGAAGGAGCAGACCTTGAGTGAAAAAGTTTTCTTCAACCAAGGTGATCTCAAAAAAAAAAAAAAAAAAGAACAAAAATCTTACAACTAAGGCTGCTCCCAGCAGCCGTGGAAATGAGGACTTCATTCCTGACAAGGTATCTGGGCAGTGCATTATAGCATCCATCACAGATGGCCATTATCACAATTTCTATTCAACATCGACTGGACATCTAACCAATGCAGTAAAAGAAGGAAAGAAACAACATAAGAGTTAATAAGGATTAGAAGGAAAAATTGCCAGTATTTACAGAAGATATGATTACCTAAAATACTTAAAATAATCTACAGAAAAATTATTAGAATGAATAAAATTTGATTAAAAAGTGACTGGATATGAGATTAAAATGTAAAAATCAAGTGCATTTCTAAACACCAGCTGAAACAGATAGGATTTATTATATGAAATAGCCACACACACTTACACAAATACATATTATTTACAAGACCTTGTGGAGAAAATTATAAATTCTACTAAAAGAAATTGAAGAAAACTAAATAAATGGAAATACATTAAAGAACTAAATAAATGGAAAGATATGCCGTGTTGATGGATAGAAAGAATCAATATCATAAAAAATGTCTATCCCCCAAAACTTGGTTTTTCATTTCAGTAGAACTCCTATAAGTATGTAAACAGCTTCTTTTTTTTTTTTTTAAGTTTGACAAGCTGCTTTTAAATTTTGTATGGAAGAGTAATGAATCAAGAATAGCCAAGACAACCCTGAAGAAAGAGGAGGAAAAAGAGGACAGAAAGAAGAAGAGGAGAGGAAGAATTTGTGTTAGCAGATAACCAAGATTTACTTTAAAATCCTACTCATTCTGACAGTCTGGTAATGTCAGAGATAGACAATTAGATCAATGGAGTAGAAAATAGAGCTCCTGAACATGAAGGTAGATAGATAGATGATAGATAGATAGATAGAGAAGTATCCATACACACATACACATACATACATACAGACTCATGCATTTATATATCTGATATAAGACAGAGCTGGTATTGCATGCCACTGAGGAAATAATGTTTTGACAAATAAGCTGTACTGAGCTCAAGGAAAAGTAAAGTTGGACCCCTATCTAACACTACATACAAAAACCATTCCCCGATAGATTAAAGACTTAAATACTAAAGCAAAACTTTACAAGCTGTATAACAGACTGTCTTAATGATCTTAGTATAGGAAAGGATTTATTTTAAAATCACAAAAAGAACTAATTATACACAAAATGATTGAGAAAATTTGGTATATTAAAATCAAGAATTAACTTCTGTTCACTACAAAGTGAAAAGACAAAACACAGACTTGGAAAAGATATTTGCAGATACATAACCTGACAAAGGATTAGTATCCTGAATACAAAAAGAACTCCAAGTTAATTTAAAAGCAATCAAATAAGAGAAGATTATTTAAGAGGTATGAGAGGCATTTTACAGAAACATAAGTGATGGAGAAACATATGAAAAAATTATCCATCTCTCTAGTAATCAGAGATATTCAAATTAAGATCAGAATAAGATACCATTTGATACTCATTAGATGGGCAAATATCAAGTTTTATGACTATATTAAGTGTTGGTGATGATATAGAATAATGGGAACACTTATATCCTGCTGCTAGAATAATAATATTGATATAACCACCTTCAAAAACACTTTGGCATTATCTTGTAAATAAGAATATTCATATCCCCTGTGACCATGGGATTCCACTCCTGGAGAAACTCTTACACATATGCACCAGAAGACACGTACAAGAGTGTTCATCACGTCTGTGTTTGTAGTAACAAAACACTACAACTAGAAACAACTCAAATGTCCTTTCTCAGAGAATAGATAAATAAATTACTGAAATATTCTGCAGCAGTGAAAAATAAATGAACTGTAAAGTTACACACAGCAACATAGATGAATTTGAGGAACATATTTTTGAGCAAAAAAAAAATTATAGAAGACTAGATAGAGTATAACTTTTTTTAAACAAACACAATCAAAACTAAACTATAAATTGTTTAGATAAGCATATATGTAAGATTAATTATTTTTTAATAAGCAAAAAACATATAAAGAAAAAATTCAGGATAATAGTTCTTTGGAGGAAGGAGGAGAATAGAATTGGAGAAGAATACATAAGTCACTTCAATAGTGGAAGTTCTTATGTCAAGTAGTGAGTTAATGGGTATTTGTTTTATAATTTTGCTTTATAAGTTGCATATATATTATGTTGCTGTAGTTACCTGCTGTCTAGTCAACTCTGACTCATGGCAACCTTATATACAGCAGAGTGAAACATTGCTCAGTCATGCGTCATCCTCACAATCACCAGCATGTTCAAGTTCATCACTGTGGCTATTATGCCAATCCATCTCGCCAAGGTCCCCCACACCCTTGCTGGCCCTCTACTTAACAGATTGATTGTTCCTGATGACATATCCAAAGCAAGAGGGTCAAACAGTGGTCTGCTGTGATTTATAGGGTTTTCATTGGCTAATTTTAGGAAGTAGATCACCAGGCCTTTCTTCCTAGTCTGTCTTAGCCTGGAAACTCCACTGAAACCTGTCCACCATGGGTGACCCTGCTGGTATTTGAGATACTTGTGGCGTAGCTTCCAGCATCACAGCTACACACAAGCCACCACAATACAAGAAAATGATAGGTAGTGGCACATATCCTGTAAGTACTCTTTTATATATATCAAGCATTTTGAAATTTTGAAAAACATTTTTCAGGAACGTCCAGCATCATGAGAGATACTGGAAATGTTTAAAGGACTAGAAAAGGCTTCATGGATAAGGTAGATGGAGGCTGGCCTTGAATTACAAACAGGCTTTGAAGAACAATGAAATTAATCTGAAGGGTGAGTGATCCCAGGGGGAAGCCAGGGCCCCTGCTACCACTTAGCCTAGCAACCAGACAGTACTTAAAGTTTTCTGAGGGCAAAGGTCCAGGCTTTTACAAAATGAGGAGAGAAGCTGCCCTTGCTTCTGCCTGTGAAAGCTCTGGAGGCATTGTGAAGCATTGGCTAGAGGTGCAACAGGATGGACAACGGAGAGGCTGGCCAGGATGACAATATTAACACACTGGACCTGAGCCCAGGCTCAGATACCAGGAAAAGTTCCAAGACAAATATTCCAACTGGTATGTCAAGCATGCACAGAAAGCTAGTTCTTCAGAAATACTGTGGATATTGCATAGGCAGAAGTTCAGTAAGTGGACATCTATTGCTTTTGCCTGCTTCATGATATCCATCCACTTTTTCTCAGGATACCACACTTGGATTTTGTTGGGAGAATGTCCCCTCCTACCTCTCAGACCCTGTAATTTGGTTGAGTTTTTTCTCCCACTAACTCTAGGGATGAGTAGTTGACCCAGATCTGGTCAATCAAGTCATTTCCTTCTTGTTGACCTTAGTGATAGCTCAGGGTTGGGCACTGGATGAAATCCAGACCAAAAAGACACGATACAAGGTTTTTACCAGAACTGTGGAAATAGAGAATCATTTCTCCTATTGGGTTTGCTGAAGAAATAGGATAAAAGCTGGCACTGATGGTGGCTTTCTTGCCCATGAAGGGAGAGACTGTTTGGGAAGAGAGTCAAAAGCAGAGCCAATAGATAGAGAGGGGCTCTTTCCTGATGATGGACATTATGTTATTTATACTGAAAGAGACTTGACTAATGCACTCGGGGTGGTGTCTTAGTCTGGGTTCCTCTAGAGGCACAAAACCATTGAAGCATATATAGGTATACACAGAGAAATTTACTTCCAGGAAATGGCTCACACAATTGTGGGGGCTGGCGAGTCCCAAATCCACGGGTCAGACGACAAGCTGAAGACCTCTGCTGGCTTACATGATTGCAGGGGCTGATGAGCACAAAATCTGCAGGTCAGGTGGCAGGCTAGAGGCCTCTGCTGGCTCTTGTGTTTGCAGAGGTTGGCAAATCCAAAATCTGCAAGTCAGGTAGCAGGCTAGAGGCTTCTGCAGGCCTTATGTCCCAAGAACTAGGAGTCAAGTGACGAGTAGGGTTTAGGGTTGAGAAAAGAGAGCACGTTTTGCCAGAACATCCATTTATATAATGGAGGCAGGCCTCACTCTCAAGGAAACTCACCTGTCAACTGATTGGCTGCTCACATCAACTCACAAAATGGGAAGTGATTAGATAGTGTCTTCCAAACCACTGAGAATCATAGCCTAGCCAAGTTGACACATAACATTAACCGTCACGGCTGGTTTGAGAGAAGTCATGCAGTGTTGGATTGGGAGAGGTAGTGTGGCATGGTGGAAGATGCCACAGAGGTTACACATAGGCTTTATTTTGCTTTAGACTCACTGTGTGACTCTAGAAAAAAATTATTTAACCCCTCCCTCTATACCTAAATTTTGTCATCTCAAAAATGGAGATTAATCATTGTACATATCTCATAAATTGTAAGGATTCAATGTGGTAACACTATGCTTAACTCACAGAAAGTACTTGATCAACATTAGCTGTTATTCTTTCTATTAGCATTTGAACACTCCTCCTTTTTTACCCTCTGCTGCTCTGCCATTTGCCCTACTTTCCTTTCCCCGTCAATAATGATTTATTTCATATCTACTAGAAAGACAGAGAGATTAAGATTATTGATCTAGACTCTACGACAAACAAAAGCAATTTAAGGCTGAAACAAGACAAGAAGAAGTAGTCTCTTGCCAAGGACGATGCTAGCAATGACTGCTTAACGGATGCCAGCCCTGTGGGTTTTCTCTGACACTGTCAGCCAAGCATCACTTAAACCTAATCTGATTGTTCCGACCCCAGAGAACTTGTCTGGAAGTTGAGGAGGGCTAATAAAACATGCCGGCAGTCACGTGGACACCTAACTTGACACGTCAGATGTGTCCAGATACACTCTAGGTCGCCTGAACCCTAATATGTCATAAAGAAGTCAGAGCTTTGGGATAGTAGTTTCACATGTATGCCCCCATTTCTCAAAAGGAGATGTGAACTCCTAGAATTTGAAAAGCACTGAATACTTCAATAGAGGGGACCCAGGAAGTCTCTGTTTACAAATCAGTACCCAAAGTAGATAATTGCCCAAGGTCCCTTATCTAGTTTAAATTACAAACTCTTTTTATCATTTTTTTCTGCTTGAATCAGGAGGAAATTTGATCCCAGGATGGCAAATAGATTTCAGCTTGCATGCCAACTCCAACCAGTTGTTGGTGTTTGGAGCAGCACTGTACTGAGAAAGACTTCAAGTCTGGCCTTAGGTGAAAGGAGTGCTGTAATCAATTAACCATGTCTGTCATGGACAAGAGTGTCAGCAGTTGGAGGTTTGTCTATCACGTGTTGGCTGACCTTGAATGCTGGGCCAACACAGTGATTGTAGTAGCAGAGTGGGTGGGGGTGGGTACAATTTTAGATTGCCTCTTGTACTCACTGTCCAGCTATCTAAAAAAACCCAAAACCAAATCCATTGCTGTCAAGTTGATTCTGATTCACAGCAAGTACATGTGTTACAGAGCAGACCTGCTCCATAGGGTTTTGAATGGCTGTAATCTTTATGGAGGAGCCTAATGGCACAGTGATTAAGCACTTGGCTGTTAATCAAAAGGTCTGTGGTTTGAACCCATCAGCCACTCTATGAGAGAAAAGACCTGGTGATCTGCTTCCATAATGCTTACAGTCTAGGAAGCTCTATGGAGCAGTTCTACTCTGTCCTATAAGGTCACTATGAGTTGGAATCGATTCGAGGGCGCACAACAACAATAACAACAATCTTTACAGAAGCAATTGCCAGGCCTTTCTTCCGTGGTGCCACTAGATGGCTTCAAACCGCCAACCTTTAGGTTAGCAGCTGATCAAAAAACTACTTGCACCACCCAGGGACCTTTCTGTTATCTAGCCAGATCCTATATTTATATTCATCGTGTATTCTATTTTACACGATGGCCATGGTAGTTAGAATGACTGGGAATCATCGCTGCAGACTACTCCCCATCCTACATAAGAGGATGAATTGCAACATCAGGTTCTGGGCCAGCCAGATAACAGCTTTTTGTTTGTTCCATCTCCTTGCCAATCACACCCCGTGTAGTACACAAGACCAGTCATGCTGCAGAAGCCTATTATTGCCTTTCCTTTGACTTCTTTAAGCTAAAGAGATCAGATTCTAGAACACAGCAAGGCTTCTGGGATCATCTAGTGAGATCTGATTTTATAAATAGGGAAACTGAGGCCCAAAGAAAGAAAATGGCTTGTCTGAGTTACAGAGGGAAATGTGGGCTGCCAGTCTCTCCACAACATCACATTCATTTGCTTTATTCTTTCTCCAACATTAGCTCCTCAGTTATAGTGATCAAACTTCCCATGCAGAAATCTTTTGAAGAATAACTAATAAACTATGGTTTTGTGGCATACGGCAACCTTAGCAAAGAGGCAGTATAAATACAAATGAATTGACATCTGAGTTAAGATCTAAAAAGTGACAATTAAGATCAAAGTGACAATCACTAGCTTAGGTCTCAAAAGCAAGTGACAGAGGGTGACAGAAAGACTTGAAATGGTGGTGATAGTGTTATTCTACTAACAAGTGTCCCTGTTTCCTAAGTCACATGAGAAGTCACATCATAAATCCTTTCCTCAGGCCCAGAATGTAATACATTTCTTTAATTGCAGTATCTGCTAAAGACAATACAAGTATATAATAACTTTGCATTTTGATAGTTTGAAAGTATTGAACAAAAATGCATTGCACCCCTACTCTGGGCCAGGTATGTTGCTAGGTAAGACAGAGAAGGATGAAGCACAGCCCCTGATTCATAAAGCTCATAGTCTGGCTGGGGATGCAAACGAGCAAAAAAATGTACAGTGCAATGTAAGTGGGATTAGAAATGTGTGTACTCAGGTATAGGAATGGCACAGACAGGGGAGTGATTTGCTTTGGAAGGCAGCAGGAAATCTTTTTCCAAAGGCAACATCTGAGCTAGACTTTGAAGGATAAACAGGAGTTCTATGGTATCGACTGTGCATTTTATTCATTTGATAAATTCACAGCATACCCAAGCCATGTCAATCACTGTGTTAGGTACTGAAGGTTGAAAGACACCTAAGATAGAGTCCCTGACTTCTCAGAGCTCATAGACTAGACATGAGGTAATTATATAAACAAAAAATTACAGCGTGTTAAGAGCAGTAATAAGGGAGAGAACCAAGTAGTCATAAAGAAAGGCTGTGCTAAAGAGAGGACTTGGCGTTGTAGGTCATCTTTCCCCTGTGTTTGAAATGCTCCTTTTCAGAGAGTACTTATGGCCATCATGACAGCATTGGAATCAACGGGAGAGTGACTATTTACAAGCGAATCGGTGAGAAGATAAAGAAACTGGGAAAAAGTGATGAAAACCCAGTTACCAACATCCATTTAGCAAAAATTCTTGAGTGCCTACCATTTGCTACGCACCATACTAATTTCAGAGGATATAAGAGAGATCAATACCAACGGCCATAAAACCAAGGAGTTAAAAGGCATGAATGTTGGAATCAACCTCCCTGGGTTCAAATCTCAGTTTCCCAACCCCCTAGTTTTGGGATCAACCTTTCTGTACTTGTTTCCTCATTTGCAAAGAGAAGATCACAAATAAGTCGGTTATTGTGATGATTAAAAACAATGCAGCAGGCAAAGTGCTTAACCCAGTCCCTCATGCATGGTAAGTGCTCAATAAAAAATGTTACCAGTGAAGAAGATGAAGATAACACTCTCCCGGGAGCTCAGGGAAGGCTTCCCAGAAATGACATCAGAGTTAAGATCTAAAGGACAAGTAGAAATTAGCTAGAAAAAAGGGAGAGTGGGCAACATGCAGAAAGGACTGAAGGTGAGCGAGAACTTGCTACCTCTGACAAACATCAGATAGTTAAAAATCCTGAAGGGGCGGGAGCGAAAAAGGAGGCCAGTGAGATAAGCAAGTGCTAAACTTAAAGACGTTTGTAAGAAGTTGGGACTTCATCCAACGGAGGCAACGGGGAGCCATTTTAAGGTTTTAATCAAAGAAGTGGCATGATCAGCTTAAATATTTTTAATATTTTAAAATTTTAAACGTACACAGAAGTAGAGAACATATATACACTCAGATTTCACTATTTAGATTTTGCCACACTTGCTTTCTCTATCACTTTTTGCTTAAAAATTTTATGTTATATTATATAGCAAACCACAGACATAGTTTTGTCATTACACATCAAAAAATGCACCTTTTAAAAATATGGATTTTTTTTTTACAAAACTACCACATTATTATCATACCTAACAAAATTATCAGTAATTCCTTGGTGTTATCTAATACCCATTCCTTATTTAAATTTCTGTAGTTGTCTCAAAACGTCTTTTTATAGTTGATTAAAATCAGTATCTAAACAATGCTCACATATTACATTTCAGTTGTTATGCTTCTTGGTTGTTCTAATCTTTTTTTTTTTTTCCCCCCATACCACAGTTTTATTGGGAAAAAAAAATCAGTTTGTACTTGTCTTTTTGTTTATTTATGATGTCATATAACATTTTCCTTGGTCTCATAGTTGTCCTGAAAATTGGAAGTTAGCTCTGAAGTTTTGATTATATTTGGGTCCAACTTCTTTTGGCAAGAATATTTCATTGCAGTGTCCCAGTTCTCAGTGATTTTCAACAAAATTTTCAGTTCTCATTCCAGGTGCTTGGTAGGTTAGCCCGTCCCTGTTGTTGCTGATTTTGACTCATAGTGACCCCATGTGACAGAGTAGAACTTGCCCATAGGGTTATCTTGGCTGTAATCTTTGTGGAAGGAGATTGCCAGGTCTTTCTCCCTTGGAGCTGCTGGGTGGGTTTGAATCACTGACCTTTCAGTTAGTAGCTCAGCACTTAACCATGGCCCCACCAGGGCTCCTTATCCCTTCCCTACCACCTTAAAATTAAGGGTGACTATGTGACTTCCTTTAGACCATTAAACAAGAGTGGAGGCAAAATGTTTCAGTTCCTGGGAAATCCCTAGAAGCCAGAGCATGGTTCCCCTTGTTCCTTTCCCCTTGTCATGGTGATGTTGGGAATGATGTCGAAATGGACCTCCATCAGCCTGGGCCCTTTTTAGACAAGTAGGCACTGAGATTTGGAGTTGTTTGTTATTTCAGCATTATCTAGTCCATTTTAACTAATACAGATGGTACGGTGAGCCAGCTTTTGCATCATATCACAAGGCACATAATGTCTGGTTGTTACACTCTTAGTAACACTAAGATTCATCAGTGCATTCACTCTTTTCAAGTATACATGGGCCATTTTCCAGGATCGATCAGATGCTAGTCTGTAAAACAAATCTCAGTAAATTTTAAAGGTTTGAGCTTATGCCAAGTATGTTCTCCAACCATGACAGAATTAAATTAGAAATTAATAGCAACAGGAAATTTGGAAAATCCACAAATATTTGGAAATTAGATAACACATTTCTAAAATTCCCATGGGTCAAAGAAGAAACCAAAAGGGAAACTAGAAAGTATTTTGAGCTGAATGAAAATGAAAATATAACATATTAAAATCAGGAATGAAAGGAGAGATATCACCAAAATTAAACAGATTATAAGGAATATCATGAATAACTTCATGGCAGCAAGCAGACAAATTGGATGAAATCAACAAATTCCTAGAAAGATGCACCTTATCAAAACTGGCCCAAAAAGCAATAGAAAATCGGAATAGATCTATAGCAAATAAAGACATTGAATTAGTAATTTAAAATTTTCCCACAATTATTCAGCCATAAAGAGAAATGAAGTTCTGATACATGCTATGACATGGATGAACCTTGAAAGCATTATGCTGAGTGAAAGAAGTAAAACACAATGGACAAATACTGTATAATCTCTTACACGAAACATCTAGAATAGGCAAATGCATAGATACAAAAGTTTATTAGTGGTTATCAGGGACTTAGGGGAGACGGGAATGAGAGCTATATCTGAAGGGGTAATGAGTTTCTGTTTGGGGTGATGTGAAACTTTTGGAAATGGATAGTGATGATGGCAACACAACATGATGAATGTAATTAATGTTACCGAATTGTACACTTAACAATGGTTAAAACGGCAAACTTTTTGTTATATTTTTTTTAACCACAATAAAATTTAAAGAAACAAACAAACCTTCCCTCAAAAAAAAGGCCCAACCTAAATAATTCTATCAAACACTTAAAGAAATAATAGCAATTCTCCACAAATTCTTAAAGAAAATGTAGGAGGAAAGAACATTTCTCAACTCATTCTCTGAGACCAGTGTTATTCTAATACCAAAGCCAGACAAAGACATCACGCAAAAAGAAACCTACACACCCATATCCCTCATGAATATAGACACAAACACTCTCAACCAAATACCAGCAAACCAAACCTAGTATTATATAAAAAGGATTAGACGTCATGAACAAGTGGAATTTATTCCAGGAATGCAGTGTTGGTTTGATGATATTCAGGGGGTAACAGCCTAATCTCTCCATTGAAACGTTCCCCATCAATCTTTCATCTAATGGTTTCACCTACAGATGGCCATTGTCTGAATCAATTATTTCATCAGGGATTAAAGAATGATGAGTTTCTAATGTGATTCTTCCTAACACTTTTATTAATTAGAATCCCTCTGTAAAAGAAAGACATTTCTATCAACTAAGGCTACTGTGCTACTCTGGAATATAGTTTTTCCAGGAAGAGCAGGATATGTATTAAATTCTTTCCCTTTAAACCCGAAAAACCAAACCCGTTGCCATCAAGTCAATTCCAGCTCACAGGGACTCTATAGAACCGAGGAGAACTGCCACCATAGGGTTTCCCAGGATCGGCTGGTAGCTTTCAACTACCGACCTTTTGGTTAGCAGTCAGACTCTTAACCACTGCCCCACCAGGGCTCCTCCTTCCCATTACATACCAGTTTTCAGAGTAAGGTGTTAGTGACCTAGATTCTTCTAATAGTGTCCAGTGAAGTGTTTTTTTCTCCTTCTTTCTTTCCTGATCTTTCTCTTTTTCTTTTTCACTTTCTCTTTTTATTATTATTATGAATTTGTGGCTTTTATATATTCAGCATATTTCAATTGATTTTAGTCATCATTTTATTTGATGAATAAATTGCCCTGTCTTTGGCCAATGGGAAACCCCTCCTGTCAGCTCTTGTGTATTTTTAACTGGATTCCATAATCTGTGATAACTTCCTTGCTTCATTACACAATAAGTTATCCCCAGACCATCTTTTATATTTTCTGCCATTTCTCCAAGGATCTCTGCTTCTTTTTAGTGGGAAGATGTTTAGAGAACACAATGTGGATCCTAGAGTTGCTCATTGTTCCTGGGTTGTTGTTGCTTCTAGGTCTTTTGAGTGGACAGATTAGAAAATAAGTATTTTTGGAGGAAAAAAATGAGTTCATACTTTTATTCCCAACTTAATTTAACATCAAAGATTTTTGTGAACTTCTAAAATGAGATTTGTGTTATTTTATTTTGCTAAAAATCTTTCTTTCTAACAGCATTAACATAATTACTTATTTGTGTTATACTACAATATATGCAAAATAGTTTAAAAATAATGCCAATATTACTATAAGTTTTCAACATAACAAATTGCCATTTTTATAGGTCAAAAATGTTCAAATATTGGCAATCTCATATGGTTCAACCTAATATTAACAATAAGACTACTGAGTGAAATCTAAGATGTCTTTGGAACTTTTTTTTTGGTTCTTACAATATACTTCACAAGAATGTAGAGTCAAAATACTTTGAACTAAAGTTTTTTTGGAACGATTCTTTTCTTGATGTGGTCAATGTCACCAACTTGATAGACGGCATTTTTTTTTTTAATATTTCAATTTGATTTCAATTTTTAGTAATGTCTTATTTTATTTTATTTTTATGTAATGTTATTTTCAAGTGTGTAAAGATTTATGTGATCCTAAAGTCAGAACTTTATAAGAGAACATATTCAGAGAAGTTTTACTCCCAGTCCTATGTCCTCCATTGTTCCCTCTCTCCTCTTCTATTTTTGTTAGTGTCTATTTTTATTAGTTTTTAGTTTCTCTTTTCAGAGTTTCCATTTGCAAATATGAACAAATTGTATTCACATGTGTGTGTATGTGTGTGTGTGTGGTTTCTCCTCTTTCTTGCGCAAAACTTAGGTATACTATTTAGCACCTTGCTCTTTTTTCTGGTAAGAGTATCAGGTTAGCATTTTGAAAAGGTCACTTCATCACCTGTATGGAAAAAAATTGGAAATGGACATTCCTGCTGGAAGCTGGGAGGCCAATTAGGGTCCAGTGTAGTTGTCTACACAAGCAATGCTGGCGGTGGCTAGGACTAGGGTAGTGTAAGTGGAGATGGAGAGAATTTGAAAGATTTGTGATCAGTTTTGGAGGTTGAAGGGACAGGACTTGGAGACTGGTTGGATGTAACGGGTGCCCACAGCTTTGTGCAGAAAATCCAGTCCATCCCCCAGGTCACATTAGTATTCCCAGTGAAATGGACTTTTCTGTGGAATAGAAAAGTAAGCTATCCCTGTACTACTTTTTTTTTTAGTTTGTTATTATATTACATGTAAGCGTAGAAGAGTATAATAAGCCCCCACATGCCCATCACACAGATTCAACAATTATCATTTTACGGATAATCTAGTTTTATCTATACTCTCACCTGTTCCATCCCACTGCTCTGCATCCACTTCAGTATACTTTCAAGCAAATCCTGGACATCTTACCATTTAATCTGTCTATACAGTATTTTCCAGTATCTTGGAGATGCACGGCTATCCAAATACCACTGTCCCTTTCCCCCATCTCTGCCAATCTGCTAACCGGCTCATTAAAGCTCATTTATTTATTGTAAGGCTTTGATCCTTTTAAAAATCCAACACGGTTTGTGTTTTACGGAGATACTCGGTGCACAATTTGACTTAAAAATAGAATCCCTCTGTTTGCCGGAAGGTAGTGGGGGAGAAAAAGGTCAGGCATAGTGGTGACTTATTCGGCCTCAAACTCTCCTTGGAGCTCCAACTTCCCCCATGAAAACACTGAGGTGAGGTAGACAGCCACTGGCTGAGCGTGCCTTGCCTCATTTCTCTTAGAAAAGCTCCCTGATTGATGGCGACCATTCGGCCTCCATCCTCCACTTTCCACAGAGACGTGACTCAGAGATAACGTCCCACTCATTGCCCACACACTTGGGCTGCATTGTGTCACAGCCCTATTTACTTGCTTAAGTGGAAGGCCTTTTGCCCTGCTTGGAGTCTTTCTGTCATTGCTTGCAGTCTACAGCTGTCCTGACTTATCTCAATGTCCTTTGTCACCGATATCTGCTTTATTACACAAGCTGTGCCTGCCTGAGGGCTGAAGCCCAGTGCTCAGTTACCAGCAATTTATTTAACCTCCCTTAAGCCTCCATTTCTCCACCTCTGTAGTAGAGTTGTTGTTACTATCTACTTTGTAGCATCGATGTGATTAAATGAAACATGGTAGCTAAAGACCCTTAGCACCCTGCCTCCCACATATTGTTATTATTGCTTTTAGCCCATTTATCTCATGGGTACCACTTAAGTTGTCTACATTTATCCCATTTTCTGGTGAACCTTCTTTTCTTTCAACTTAGATGATGATTATTATTATTGGGAGTAGAGTTGTTTGACCAATAAAATATTCCTAACGGTTGTAATCTTCAATATTCTCACCTGTACAATGGGGATTTTAACATGTTCTATAAAATGTTGTATGGATTAAATCAAATAATGGGTCACAGTGTGGCCAGCATAGGGCCTGGCACATAGTAAAATGCTCAACAAAGACTTGGGTGATTGTCAGAACCTAGGCTGTGTCACTGGTGGGGGGCTGGAGGAGGTCTCTTTGGCAAGGTCCTTCTCCACAGGGTGAAAAGATTTAGGTATCATCCTTGAGTGGGCAGAGAGAAACA
Organism: Trichechus manatus latirostris; assembly: GCF_000243295.1. NCBI lineage: Eukaryota > Metazoa > Chordata > Mammalia > Sirenia > Trichechidae > Trichechus > Trichechus manatus. The sequence goes on along the minus strand of NW_004443947.1, from coordinate 22,421,978 downwards.
GGAGAAGCTGCTGCTGCCAGCCTAATGAGTCTGATGTCATAGGGTTGCAAACAGTAGTTATTCTCTTTGAGGATTATTCGGACTCAAATCTGTCTCATATTCAAACATAAGTCATTTGGGCTAAATCTGAATAGTCTAATAAATGCCACAAATTTCCAGAATTGTACACGAAAAAGCCAGTTGTCATCAAGTCAACCCTGACTTACGGTGACCCCATGTGTGTCAAAGAAGAACTGTGCTCCACAGGGTTTTCCATGGTAGATTTTTTGGAAGTAGATTGCCAGGTCTTTCTTCTGAGGTGTCTCTGGGTGGACTTGAACCACCAACTTTTCATTAGCAGCTGAGCGCGTTAACTGTTTGCACCACCCAGGGACTCTTGAATTGTATAAACATCTTAAAATGAGTATATTCCATTATTTATCAATTCTCTCCATATTATCAATTTGTCATTTATCTCATCCTGGAGCTAGAAAATCAATCCATTTTAGGTAGATTACAAAATAGTTCTAGAACTCAGTAGCCTTTCTGCAACTAAACTTGGTTGAACAGGCCCCAGGGATGAGGGGGTGGGAAGGACACAGCACTGTAGTGGAAAAAGTGGTTTTAATTTTAACTTTCTGTCTGTATTAACCATTTTCCCACACTGCTTTGTAAATCACAGTGAGGAAAGAGAACAAAGCAATAAAAGCAAAATTTATTCAAATAAAGCTCCACAGTGTAGCATAGTAGTAGGTGGTGATATCCTTGGGGGCTTATTTTTTTAAATGCCTCATTTGCTTCTGGATTTGAAATTTCATTTGAAATCTTCAGTTTTAATTGCTTACAGACGTAGAAGTTTGAATTGCTTTTGAATCAACACACAAACAAATACCCCCCCAAAACTCTCTTCTTCCTAAAGGACACCGTTCTTGTTTACCTCATCCATTTTTCACTACCAAACAAGGAGGATACCAGCATCTTACCTCTAAGGTTTATTTAAAATTATATTAATCCATCTCTGTGTACAGTGGGGTTGCCTCACGTACACAGTGATCTCTGAGTTCAACTTCATGCACTTGACCAAAGAGAAGAGAGCTAGAGAGAATTTGTTAAGTGTGGGAAAGCCCTGAGTGACTGTTCACTGGTGAAGGTGGAGACTCTAATTGCAAAAGTGCTTGTTCTCACCAAATGTGAGTATTGTGTTAGAAATTCAAGTCATTTATATCATATGATCCCTAACCAGAACCAAAAGTCTTTATTTGATGATCAAAGGAAGAAGCAGCAATGTCTTTCAACCCTGGAGAGAAATGCAATGGGTTCTCAAAGGTAATTTCAGCTGGGCGCATCAACTTCAAAACCAACCCCCACAAATGATGTGACTCCACTGCATGGCAGATGCGGGCAATATGACTCGGGGCAGCTGCCAAGATAACAGCTGTTGCCTCAGTGGTGCAGTCTGTCCTGTCTACCATGGCTGATCGATCCTGGGGCAGAGACATCTGACCCAAGCCAGGATGATCAGATTCTTCCTCCCAGGATCCTGAAACCTCAGTGGAGAGATGCAGACAGGGATGCCCCTGCAGCAGAGTTATTTAAGCAGCAGCTTCAGAGACTCCAGGGCTGAAAACCCCAAATCTGCCCTGGCTCCTGCTCCTTTCAAATCCTTATTGTTCGGCAACGTTTCTGATTTCTGTGAGTTTTCCTAATATCTTCAAATAAGTTAGCCAGAGTTGCTCCTTGTGTTTGCAACCAAAGGAACCTTAATGAATACACCAAGTTATCATCCTATTAAGTTAAAGCTTCTTGGAATTAGAACTGAGTAGAGTCATTAACAAAAACTCCCAGGGCCCAGAGGGTGCCTGCTGCACAAGCAGCCCTGGATGCTCCAGACAGAGCCATTTCAATGCTGTTGGCTAGTGTTTCCCAAAGTGGGTGCTATGGAACCTTAATCCAGCAAGATGATCTCTGGAAAAAGTGCTCCATAGTCAAATAAGTTTGAGAAATGCAGCATAAGCACACTCTATTCCTCTAGAAAGTCATACAGATAAATTCTCTATATGCACTTAAAAGACCTGCAATTAATATTTAATTTGTTTAAACCAAAATTTCCAAAACATGTTAAATAGCATCTAACCCTCTCCCTGCCATAATGCTCCCCTTCCCCCCAACTCCTGTTATCAACACTTTGAGAAGTATTAACAGAGACTATGGGGAGCTCTGGTGGCACAGTGGTTAAGAGCTCAGGCTGCTAACCAGACGGTTGGCAGTTTGAATCCACCAGCCACTCCTTGGAAACCCTGTGGGGCAGTTCTACTCTGTCCTGTGGGATCGCTGTGAGTCGGGATTGACTCTACAGCAACGGGTTTTTTGTTTTGTTTTGTGGGGAGAGAACCTCTGGTGAGATGTTGCTTGGGAGCTTTGGTTTCACGCCTATACCTCTGGTCAAAGTTGGTCTCGCCCTTACTCAGCAAGTATTCACTGAGAACTGTAATTTGCCCCCCTCTGTCCTGGGTGTTGTAGGAGCAACTGTGGTATGGTGGGAACAGTCTTGCGGTGAGACCTGGTTGGTATTCCAGCTCTGAGCTAGAACTCAAAGCTAGCTTTGTTCTCTTGGGCAAACCCCTTTACTTCTTTTCTATTCAATTTCCTCTTCGGTCAAATGGGGCTAGTAATAGCAACCTTGCCTCACCACTGAATTGTTAAAAAGACCTAAGGGTATAACGGATGTGAGGGCACTTTGTAAACTGCAACACACTATGTAAGTCCCTGGAAAAGGACATCTCTCTTGGTAAAGTAGAGGGTCAGCAAAAAAGAGGAAAACTCTCAGCAAAATGGACTGACACAATGGCTGCAACAACGGGCTCAAACATAGCAAGGATTGTGTGGATGGCACAGGACCCAACAGTGTCTCAGACTCAACGGCACCTAACAACACACAACAACAACAGCTATTTCAAGAAATAAGTAACCTTGATAATGACGCTAGAGATTATGTAGCTGTATATTAGAGAGAGACAGAGAGAGATGCCTCGTGGTGAAATGATTAAGCACTCGGATGCTAATTGAAAGGTTGTTGGTTGGAACCCACGCAGCAAAAGAGAAAGACTTGGCAATCTGGTCCCATAAAGATTACAGCCTAGAAAACCCTATGGGGCAAATCAACTCTGTCACATGGGGTCTCTATGAGTAGAATTCACATGTATATATGGTGTTAGTTGTTAGTTGTTTTATATATACATACATAGAGACACAGAGACAGACACAGAGAAAGAGAGATAAAGACAGACATAGGATCACAGCCTCATGCCTTGGGCTTTTTTAATGCAGTAAGTGTTTTAATATCACAGTTGAGTATTAAGTTTGTCAAAACAATTTACTAATTTACTGAAATATGAATTTTCATTTGTTCTTTTATCTGTTAGTTATTTTGCATAACAAATCACCTCAAAACTCAGTACCACACAATAATCAATATTTGTTTCTCACTCATGTGTCTAAGGATTGGCTGGGGTTCAGCTTATCTATTCTGGGCTTGGCTGGGTTTGGTTCCAAGCTGGAAGTTGGTCCAGGTCTGCTCTATATGCCTCTTATCCTCCTTAGACCAGTAACTACCTGAGCATACTTGTCTTGCGGTAATGCAGAGGTACAAGAGGGCACACACTTAACTACACAAACACATCTGAAGCCCTAGCATGGTCATGTCCGTTAACATCCCATTGGACAAAACAAGTCACCTGGCAAAGTACACCATCAATGTGGAGTTTGAACAAGAATCGAATCCACTACCATCCCCACATTTTTACCTTCTTATATTTCAAGCAAGTAGTCAGATCCATAAAGAATTACTTCCTCAGGGATTATTTTGTGTGTTAGGGGAGAAGGATGAGGGAATAGGAATTACCTGAAGATACCAGCCCTTCCTGTTTTTCATAAAAGCCTAAAAGTTTCAGAAGAAACTACCTTCGTAGTCAATTAGAAGCAAAAAGATTCCTTGGAAGTTAACCAGAGGAGAAAGGAAGGGAGGTCAGTGTTAGGATAGGGAGAACATCGACCAAAATATGTGCAGGTTGCTTTGCCTCAACAAAAATTCCCTCAGGGAATTCCACAGGGAGTTCAAAATAGAACTAAAGCGACACTGAGCCCCAAGCCATGAGAACATCACTGGCCACCATGTCAGCTTGGAGTTTGAAGCCCTGGCCCTATTCTCTGGGCATCACCTAAGGCTCCTGGATTGGTATGAGCCCTGGAAGGTTGCAGGTCCCATAACGACTGAGCCTGAATTTGCTACTTTGGCACTCAGAGGTAGACTAGGTTGTTCTTTAAAAAAAATGAGATAATACATATTGCATACTTGAAATTGTAGCCTAAGATTCATACCTGCTACAGGGTCATTTTGATTCAGAATTGACTACTTGGCAATGGGTTTGGGTTTTTTACATGGATCATTATTTCATTTTATTATATTTTTGCTATTGTGATGGTTAAGATTGTCTGTCAACTTGGCTAGGCCATGATTCTCAGTGTTTATATGTGATCACTCCCATGATTGAATCTGCTGTAAGTAGCCAATCAGTTGAAAGAGAGTTTCCTTGGAGTGTGGCCTGCATCCTAACATAAGCAGACGTTCTGGCTTTTTGCTCACTCTGGGTCCTGTGGCTGCTTCCTGTCATCTCACCTCCAGTTCTTGGGACTTGAGCTAGCAGCTTACCTGTCGATCTGGGATTCATCCATCTTCATGGCCTGTGACAAAGAGTCCTGCTCCCCAGCCTGCTGACCTTAGGTTCACCAGCCCCAGCAGCTGTGTGAATCAGGAGAAACCTTGCGGTCTTGCCTACTAATCTTGGAATTCTTCGACCTTCACAGCCTGTGAGCAGGAGCCCTGCTCTCTGACCTGCCAATCTTGGGCTCACCAGCTTTTGCCACTGCATGAATTGGGAGAGGCCTCTACCCTGATCCACAGGCTTGGGACATTCTAGCCTCTACAATCACATAAGCTGTTTCCTGGATATAAATCTTTCTATATATATATTTAGTGAGCTGTTTCCTTGATATAAATCTCCCTCTATATATATTCATACACTTTACTAGTTTTGCTTCTCTAGAGAACCCAGCCTAAGACAGCTACTATGAATAGTGTTGAGGTCTTTTGTGTGATTTGTAGTCTGTTGCTAGATTCAGCAAATAAGAATACAGGACTCCCAGTGAAATTTGAATTTCACATAACCGAAGAAGAAATTGTTTAGTATAAGTATGTCCTATGCAATATTTGGGGCATACTTACACTAAAAGATTATCTCTTGTTTACCTGAAATTTACATTTAACTGGGTGCCTTGTATTTCATCTTCTAACACTATGTAGAGCTCTATTAGCGAACAGAGCATTTTTTTTTTTGATCAGTAAAGGATAATTTTTAGAAGGCCTGGACATTTCTGACCTGTTCTACAGCTATCCAACATACTCCTTGAGGACTGGGGTTACTCCAACATCATCATGGAAGAAGTAAAAGGTGGACTTCCCACTGGGGACACCAAAGGAGTGCTGAGCTCCTTTGTCCCTGGTGGAAGGATGGATAAACTAACTAGAGTGCTTCCCCACAACGACTTGCCTCTCTGTTTGGATGGCAAGTCAACAGAGAGCAGCAGGAATTCTCACACCCAGCCAACTTCTCCCCTGACCTTACTAATTTAAGATGGTTTCCACAATTTTGTGCACATAACTGGGTAATGTAATAAAGGTAGATTAAATTACAGCCGAGTATTTTCGGATCCGAACATGGGAAAAATGTATCTCGTCTCACAAAACAATACCCACCCCCAACTCATTTTGTTTTTCTTTTATCTGGGAACCGGGCAAACCGGAACTATCTGGGGTTATTGTATGTGAAAGTCCTCACAGCTGTGTTGGTTTTTTTAACAAAAAAGAAAAAAAAGAAAGAAAACCCTCGAATCCACAAAATTTGTTTTGCCACATACCAAAGATACGGGAGACCTGAACTACAATTTCAGAAATAGATATCTCATTTAAAAAAAAACAAAACAAAACTACTCTCTCACCACACACACACACACACACACACACACACACACACACACACACCCCATTTCTGAAGGCTCTTCAGGTGAGAAAATGCCAGCTGCCCAGTCACTTAGGCAATCCTACGAGCAGAAAAAAGAACAGGGATTTGAACCAAATGAAATATTGACCCTGCTGAGGTTTAGCTGGCAGCGTATTTAGATACAGAGATTTTGATCTGGTTCAATAGGTTTAGAATATTAGTGTGGTGGATTCTGGTTTTTAGTTCACAGTGGAGGTTAAGTCCCTGGAGAGAGAAAAATGATTTTTTTTTTTTTTTAAGCAAACCTTGTGCTTCCCTCTATTTATTTATTGTTTGGCAACATAAGCTTTGCCTGGTGGTCTAACATGTAATGTGCATCCTCAGTGAAGTAGAGTTTGTTTGCTTAAAACTTTCGAGCGTTTCTTGGCCGTTTTTTCATGAGCAGAGTGTGATGGGCAGGAACCATGTCAAATCACATAGACTAGCGATGACCAGAAGACTATTGGAAGTGCAGTCTAATTCTCTTTCGGATACCTTCCAAGAATTTTTTTTTTTCTTCTTGCCTCAGCAAATGGATTTGGCGATGCCCAGAACTCAAAGGAGTGTCAGAAGAGTCACTCAGAGCTCCAGAAAGTGCAAGAAGCTTTCCTTAATTCAAGAAGTTCAAATTCAGAATCTGGTGGCTGAAGCTGACTTTTACATTTTTTCAGGAATAAAGTATCTAAAAAGAAAATGAGAAGATCAGCAAAAAAATAAACTTTCAAGAGTATAATCACAGTACTCAAGAAAACAAACTGTTTTATGCATTGTGGAACTCTTTAAAAATACCCATATATCTAGTGTACAAATTACAAATAATTCTTATCTGCTTATTTTTAATGTTTCCCGGAAGTCTTTAAGAAGAAATAGTTAAACCTCCTCTCACCACCACCACCCCGCAAACATATCCCTCACATCTAAAATGCATCAAGAAAAGCAGGAAGGTTATCTTTCCTGGCTTGATTATACACTCAGCCCAATATCCTAAACTTGCTGTAAGTGCAGACTTATAAATTCAACCACATAGAAATTTCAAGCTATTCAGGGCCACAATCCCCAGATTTTGTAGATGGGTAAACCGAGGCTTGGAGAGGTAAAATGACTTACCCAAGGTCACATGGCCCCTGGTTTATGGAGCTAGAACCAATACTTGAATCTCCTGTTCTTGGGCCAGAGCATAAAAAGAATTAATGCTCCTAAGAGTGTCCCCAAGGCCTCACAACAACCCAAATCATCCCTGAATGACTGACCTTTACCCACTCTCCAGTCCTTACTAGGCAAGAAAGAGAACTTGGATGTTCTGGAAAGAGTTGAACAATCACAAGATTGGAACAAAAGGATTTTCTTCTTGACCTTTCATTACTCACAGAAGTCCTAAAACAACCCAATTTCCATGAGCATTTATAGCTATTTTGCATTATTGGGGAGCTCTTGCCTTCTGTGCACTCCTCCTTTTCCTATTTAAAAAAAAAAAAAAATAGCCTGTGCTATACTCAGACTTAAGCTACAGGATTTTCTAACCTTTCCCAAGAAGGTCCCACATGCCTATCTTTGGTCTTGACATTTAAGAGTTTGTGCTATTTATTAAGCATCATGGGATGATTAATCAATAATCTGTCATCTCTATTTCCGATCCATGAGGAGAATGTCATCGTTCAGTGTCCATTCTTCCTTTATGTCAACTCCTATAAACCCTCGGACTCTTGGTGGACAAAAACAAAAAAAATTTGTAAACATCCTGAGATTAATTACTACTGGGATCTGTCCGCCCATCCATGCTAATAAAGTATGATTTTTCCCTCTATTTATCATCTTTATTTCCTCAGAGACACCAGAAAACAGCACTCCCTAATAAAGTGGAATGAATCTAATTAAGTCAGGAGCTCAGCAGCCCGAATCTTTCATCATACCATCAGAAAAAAAAAGTGTCGTGGGGATGGGGTATGATACTAACTGACTATGCGACCCTTTGTCTCCTGTTGGCCTCTGTTGCCGGCCAGATTAGCATCTGAAGCAGGGAATGTAAAGGCCTGACACTCAGCCCTCTGTTTTTGCCAAAACTAATTTCCTTTTCAGCATTTGAGGCCCCAGCCGCTGGGCCTTCCTGGTAGGTCTGGCTCTTGTGCCAAGGAACCAATGTCAGGGTCTTTCTTGTCTCTGAAAGGAATGTGCTGTTTCACTGGCCTGCTTCCTGGGGCGCCAAACACCAGGTCAGAACCCCATTTCTGCTGGCCATTGACCAGTAGCAGCCAAGATTGGTCAGAAGCAATGCCAAGTTACTAGGCATGATGCCCCCTTCAACAGGTCTTCCCCTTCTTTTCAAAGAATACAGACAGGACAGGTTTTTGGGATAGAAAGGCAGAAGTCAATGAAAAGAAGTCATAAAATCTGAAAATACTAAATTCCTTAGGACCCAAGGCCCTAACATGGCCTTCAAGCCTCTGCGTGGCTGACCTCTCTCTTAATTCTCCAGCTTCCTCTCCTTTCCCAGCCCCTTACACTCTGTGCTCCAGGCACAGTGGCCTTATTCATGGCCAAGTTCCCTCCCTCCACAGGGCCTTTGCACAAGCTTCCTCCTGAAACATCCTCCACCCTATCCCTGCCCCCATCTCCTTAGCTAGCTAACTCCACTCAACCCTTAGTTCTAAGGTCACTAGGTCACTTCCTCAGGTTGCTTTCCCTGGACCTTCGGGCTAGTCCAGGTCTACCTGTGTAAAGACTCAGAACACCTGCTTCAGGTGTCATTTTACATGTCTTCATGGGGTCATTTGGATAATGTCTATTCGTTTCCTCTGACGGATAGTAATCTCTGAGAAGACAGCCTCTGTTTCTTGTTTCCATGATATCTGCAGCACCCAGCACACTTCTTGGCCCTTAGGAGACATTTGTGGAACAGATTCATTCCGGTTGTTCTAAGCAGGTGTTGTGGGCAGCATTTTTTACGAGTGAGAAAACTAAAACCTAGAGAGATTAAGTGCCCTGCCCAAGGTCATGCAGCTAGCTAATGGTAGAGCTGAGCCTACAAACTAGGTCACTTAACTTCTAATACAGTATTCTTACTACACTTGTAAGCAGGTAGCTTAGAGTACCTGGTTTTTAATCTTGGCTCCTCCATTTTCTTGTCAAGTAACCTTGGCCAACTTGTATAACTTCGCTGTCTTAGTTTCCTATTGCTGCTGTAACGAATTACCACAAACTTGATGGCTTAAGATAACATAAATGTATTCTCTCACTGTTCTGGAGGCCATTAGTCTGAAATCAAGGTGTTGGCAGGACCACTCCGCCTAGAAGCTCTAGGGAAGAATCCTTCCTTGCCTCTTCCAGCTTCTGCTGGCTCCAGGTGTTCTTTGACCTGTGGTAGCATTGCAGTCATGCACCGTATAACAGCTGTTCAGGTAACGCATATACGACCGTGGTCCCATAAGGTTCTAACAGAGTTACAGTATTAACCCACTTAACCCATATATTACCTTGCCAGACACATTAGCTGAAATATAGTATTGTATGTGTACAGTATCTTGGCTATTTAGTTAATGTGGGTCCACTACAGTATCCAACATAGCTTTGTTAAGTAGTATATAACATGGTGTATGCACAACATCCAAATCACATGACATCCTATTTCATAGACCATATCGCGGACGGTAAGCAACACATGACTGTATTCCAATCTCTGCCTCCATTTTCGCTTGGCCTCTCTTCTCTGTGAGTCTCTCCTTGGTGTCTCTTACAAGGATACTTTGTTATTGGATTTAAGGCCCACCTGGATAATCCAGGATGATCTCATCTCAAGATCATTAATTTAATTACATCTACAAAGACCTTTTTTCCAAGGTCACATTTACAAGTTCCGGGACATGACATATATCTTTTTTGGGGCCACCATTCTATCCACTAAGTTTTCAAAACCTCGTTTTCCTCATCTGCAAAATGGAATTAATAATGTACCCACATCATAAATGGATAAATGGGTAAATGCATATAACTAATGTAATAACTAGCAGATATTACTATTCTAAAAAAATTTAGACGTTATTAAGAACTTGTGATGATTCAGGCAAGAATGTGGCTGTGAAGTTCTTCAGTACCTATAAGAACTGTTCAGAACTTATTTGAGGGAAAGAGAAAAGGAAGAGAAGAAATATTTAGAATGCAAATGGCAGGCCTTAACAATATTTTGGAGACGGTATGTTTAAACGCTTAAGAGGACAAATTGTTTTTAAAATGTTACAATTAGGCATTTTTTAGAGGCACTTATTTAAAGACAATCCTGTTATGATAATTACAAATAGTTCTTTTCTATTCATCAAAGTAAGTTCCTTAAGGGTTTCTACAGTACAGTTGTTTATTCGTCTGCTTGCAATTAGCATTGGTGCTTAAAAGTAACAAAAGTGCATATCCCTTAAAATATTTCATAATTGATCATCTCACTTGTTCTAGCAAGCCAACTCCAGTTGCCGTGGAGTTGACCCTGACTCATAGCGAACTCATGTGTGTCAGAGTAGAACTGTGCTCCATAGGGTTTTCAATGGCTGACTTTTGGAAGTAGATTGCCAGGCCTGTCTTCCAAGATGCATCTGGGTGGACTTGAGCCTCCAACTTTTTGGTTAATAGTAGAGTGCAAATTGTTTGCACCACTCAGGGACTCCAGCAAGCCAGTCTCTCCCAACTCCAATGCTGCCATTCCTGCGGTGTCTTGCACAGGGTAGACTCCTCCCTTCCTCCAAACCTTTGCATGTGCTGTTCCCTCCTACTGGACCACCCTCCCTGTAGGTAGTCACAGAGCAGGTTCCTTCTCTCCAGGACCCAAGACAGATTCTTTCCTCATGATCACCTTTCTAAAAGAGCTCTCTCCCCTTCACGCTACCTTACTCCATTTGGTTTAAATGATCTCCCAGGTCCCACCAGGAAATCCTGGATTCATATGGTTTTGTTTAATGCCTGTCTCTGCCCTCTGGGCTGTGGAGAGGGGAAGCTTCTCTTGTTTAGCCCCAGGGCCTGGAATAGTGCCTGGCACAGAGTAGGTTCTCAGGAATTATTCAATGAATGAATGAAAAATGAGGTTTCTAGATCAACTTGCTGTCTGGGTTAGGAAAAGCTTCTCAGAGAGTTAGTCCTGATAAAAATAAACAGACAAACAAAGTCCTTAAACCTCTTCAGTATTTGAGCTCTTTCAGAAATAGCATATAATTTCTGCATTTTTTACAGCAAATCACTTGCAATATTGGCAAACATCTGGTAGTCAGGGAGATGAGAACTATTTAAAGGGTAGTTAAGATTGACTGATGTTTTAATGGAACAATCAATGATAAACCTTACCTTCTTCCCTCTCCCTACACCACCCATCCAACCCCATCGCGTTTTATGAAAGCTTTAACCTAGAAACGTTTGCAACCAAATGCCTTATTTCATGAAGTTAATACAAGCTGGAAGAAGACAGTAATGGTGCTGTTTATACGGTAGCACAGATTCTAGGCTCAATAAATATTGTTAATCATCCAGGAAAGCTAATATAAACAGTGTGTTGTCATTGATTAATTTATTTAAGAATTTACATCTGATTTACTCTCAGAGAAGCCCCATGGCAAGTTCATTATTTGATAATGAACACGTTGATGCAACTTCATACTAATAAGGAAAGTTAATCACCCGCAAAGATGGCATGCTTTGTTCAAGGAAACTGAGGTAGACAGTAGGGCCAGATGGGAAAGGAGAATTCTAACTCCTCCCTCTCTCTCTGCCTGTCCCCTTCACTTTCTCTCTCCCTTGCCCTAGCTTTTTCCTTCCTACTTCCAAATTCTCACTCCCCTTTCGTCTCTACTCCCCCTCTCCACCTTTCTCTACTCCTTTCGAAACCACCTCTGTTATTATCTTTACACTCAGACTTGTATTTTGCGGGTGGCAAGATTAGAGGAAAGTGGTTTCACAACTAGTGGTAAAAATAACACATATAAATTAAAGCTCCCAAACTCAGGTGCCCATAGGGGCCAGGCAGATCATGTAAGGAAGTGAAGCAGGCTGAGTGTCATACAACAGAGAGTGGTGATTGGGGCAAACTGGAGAAGGCATGTGCCCCCTCTAGAGCTCCATTCCATTTTTGCCATGAAGAACTGTGAACTCAGCATGACCAGATACTTGAAGCTGGGTATCTTTTTAGGGGAAATTGCCCAAATTTTAAAACTGTGTGGGCCCCAAACTTAGCATTTGACTTGATTAAGTTGACCTCTTGCAATCCCTGATGTTAAATATCACTGACTCATAGTCCTTATCGATGGCTGAACCCACTCCATCTCCCGGGTACTCACCCTCTTTTCTTATTCTCAGTTTCCTCTCTCTCTTTGCCCAGCTTTTACTCATTTTCTTTTTTAATTTCACTTCCTCTTTCTCTCTTTCACTCTCTGTCCCTGCCCTGTGTCTCTTTTCTATCCCATTGCCTCGGATATTTACAGAGTTGTGTTCCCCTACACGGCAGACTCAGCAACACAGAGTGAGTGGAGAGAAGAAAGGAGGGGCTAGCCAGGGCTGAGACCCATTCAGTAGGGCTCAGGTAGGGTGTGTCTGGGGGAGAGGGGAAGGGAGGGCAGGATGGAATAAACAAACTCAGCTTGGCCATAGCCCCTGGGCACTTACAAAGATCCATTTTAGAAAAACGTGGGGAACAAAGGTCATGGCAAGAAGATAGGGGCTGCCAGCAACCCCCACGCTCTTCTCTCACTTTCTTCCAAGCTTCTCCCTCATGCCTTCTCTAACCCCATGATAACACTGTTGGAAGATTCCAGAGGGCTTTCCACATGACCTATCATCTGAGAACATGAAGTAAACAACAGCAGAAAAAGAATCTCTAGTGCCTTCCAAATCAAAATTCTGGACTAAGGTTGTGAGGCCAGAAGTGGCCACCAGCCCATATCCTGTCTTGATGGGAGATTGTCTGCCAGGCAGGTCAGGGTCCAAGATGGCGACCGTGAGAAGTAAGCTGATAACAGCCACAGTTTTGTCTCCACATCCCAAGGGACCATTTATTGATCTGTCTTCTAGGAACGGAGAAACAGTTCACAACAACAGACAGGTCACAGTCCCAATATGAGAACTCTCTGAGGGCTTTACCTATATTAGTCCATTTAATTCTAGCAATAACTCTATGAGGTTGGCACTAATATTACCTCCATTTTATAGATGAGGAAACTGAGGCACAGAAAGATTAAATAATTTACCCAAGGTCAAAAAACGCACTCTTCCCAAAATACTGTGAATACTAAATGGGGTACTGATGCTGCATGTACAACATTAATAAGGTGCAAAGTACCAAAGAAGTGTTCGTTTCAATTTTAAACTAATTTGCACAAAGCTATTAGCAGCAGATAATATGTTAATCTATTATGCTTCCCAGGGGATTCCTTACTCAGTAAATATTAACTGAGCATCTGCTATTGTACCCTAGATGTAGGGATGCATATAGGAGGTTCTAGAATCTCTATGACTCAGTCCAAGGTGGGGTCATCACAGACAGATGAGGAGGGCCCCCTCGGCAAACTACTTGACTCTAGACTAACCTCACCACTTGGCCTTATTCTTAAGCTGGGTCAGACTTCCCAGAGAACACAGTTCGGTGGGAAGAGCTTTCCCGGAGTCTTTGGCTGTCCAGTCTTTGCAGGAGTTTGCTGAGGCTCTCCGCCGAATCTATTGTCTGCCTTTTGAGTGGAAGGTCAACTCTCTGGCCCTTGTTCCACTCAACACCAACTTTGTTGCTTTTGCCTGCCCTGCACCACCCTCTGCATCAAGGCTCCCTTCACACTGCCACCCTGTGCTTCCTGTTCACACTCCTACCCCTGTGCTCCAGAGCCAAGTCCATGATAAGTCACCTTGACATGACTACAAATGGTGAGTTCCAGAAGAGGCTCTGGCTCAACCTACTTTCCTTCCGTTTTAATGGGCAAACCCTTTTGCCCTCCTTTGGGGCATTTCAAGGACATCCAGAAAGACTGGGTTAGGTGGTGGCATGATGGTGCATTGGGGAAGGTACAGCTGGTGTTTATCAGCTTGGAGAATGACTTCTCTTTGGAGAGCCCCATTTTCTCCATTAGTAAACAGGGAAGGCTGGTCAAGATGCCCTCTGAGTTTCTGCACGGTTCTCACTACCATGCTCTCACAGTCCTTTTAACCGAAGGGGATGTTGGGCCACCGTAAGCAAAGTCAGGCCTTCTCACAAGTCAAGTGGGCATCCATAGCCATGGTACAAACTCAGGGGTGGAAAATCCTTCCACTTTCCCTTGAAACCACCCCCTTCTCTCATGCCAGAAACTCCCATATTGTCATCGTTTCACAAGACCGAATCCCTGTCAAAATACAGTATCATTATAGAATCTTAGCTTTAATGATCCTTCACCCAGGAAGCGAAGGTTGCATAAGAAAATTTTCCCTATGGTGTGAAGCTGGCGGTTGCCAGGGGAAATAAATAAGATAGGACTTTTGGGAACTAGCAGGGAGAAAACATTAGATTAAGTCTCCTGAGGGGAGAAACAACATTTGTCTTTTTCACTGCTACATTCCTGGCATATCCACAGTCCTGTCATTATGCTCATCTCTATTTGACAAACAAGTGAGTGAACAAACCTGGTCTATGGAGGAAGGAAGGTGGGGAGAAGTCCTGGGAAGCACCTTATGCCTTCGGCAGGGAGTGACCCACCATGCTGATCTGTGTGAGCCCAGATATTCAGGGACTGCTTTGAGATAGAGATCACACCCCCGTGCCTGGAGGCGGAGCCTGGGAGAGGCCAGGGTGGGCAGGGCAGTGGGGCCAATCACTAGCCATCGGCTTCTATACTTGTGGTGTTATTCACATTGGTTAAGCTCCTGCTAAGTGAGGCAGTCTACTTAGTGGTTATGAGCATGCGCTTTGGGATCAGAAGGACTTGATCTTGAATCTTAATCCTGTCACTTACCAACAGTATATGATAATGAAAACATGACTTAATTTCTCTGGGCCTCAGGTTCCAGAATGTTAAAGCAGGATACTAATAATATCTAGCCATAGGGTTACGCTTGCTGTTAGCTGCCATTGAGTCTATCCTCAACTCATGGCAACCTCATGTGCAATGGAACAAAACACTGTCCAGTCCTGCACCATCCCCATGACTGGTGGCAGATAGGGCCCTTGTGATCCATAGGGTATTCATAGCCTGATTTTTGGAAGTAGATCACCAGGTCCTTCTTCCTTGTCTTTCTTAGGCTGGAAGCCCCACTGAAACCTGTTCAGCATCAAAGCAATATGCAAGCTTCCACTGAAAGATGGATGGTGGCTGTGCTTGAGGTGCATTGGCTGGAAACTGAACCCAGACCCCCTGCATGGAAGGTGAGAATTCTACCACTGAACCACCACTGTCCCCTCGGTTATAATAAGGGTTAAAGTCAATGCCGTTTGTGAAGCACCTTGCCCAGTACTGGTACCAAGCAATACCCACTAAAGGATAGTGATGATGGTAATGGGTGAGAAGATGATGAAGACTGCCACAAAGCAGTTAACGTTAAGGAACTTGGTTTACAAATGTCAGAGTCATGGGTGGATGAAATCAATCACACCAGGTGATCTGATAACAAAGATTAGGGCTATGGGCAAGTTACTGACGCTCTCTGTTCCTCATTTTCCACTTCTGTAAAATGGGTATTATATTTGTACCTACCTTGTGGGATTTGGGGGAGGTTTTATTTATTCAGCAAATATGTATTAAAAAACCACCTGTACCATGAACTGCCCTGTGCACTTGGGATACATCTGTGAACAAAACAGGCAAAGATACCTGCCCCAGGAGCCAATATATAAACCCGGCACTTAGTGAGCCCCTAGGGAAAGAAAAATAAGAAGGTATCAGAGAAGGAAGAGAATCACCTACAGCCTAATAGAGCTTTGTAGACTCAAACCCCAGCTTTATCACCTCCCAGCTTTGTGACTTTAGGCAGATTTTTAATCTCTTTGGGGCTCATTTTTCCCATCTGTAAAAAGGGGGTAATAATTCCTTTCTTGAGGGTTGTATAATAGCAGAAGCAAAGTGCCTGGCACGTGCTAGGCCACCTATGAATGTTGGTTCCTTTCTAATCCGTCTTCTCCGCTGCAGGGTTTCTGAGCAGACTTCTTGGCAGACTCCAGCTGGCTCAGTGGTCAGAAGCCTGGGGAGCATTACATCTGCCCCTGTTCCAGCCATGTCACCTCCAGAACCAGAAAGATCATGCTGTGTCTTTAATTAGCTACTGAATTGTCACAGGGAATGGGCCAGAAGGCCAGAGCCACTTGGTAATCCTGTCACTGGCGAAGGAGGTAGGTTTGAGAGTTTCCTCACTGAGTCCCCCACCAAGGAAGAAGGCATCACTCACCTTGGGAAATGAGTCCATTTTTCCCAGACCACTTGGTGATTTAAGTCTAAGAGTGGAGTAACGCATAAACCAAGGTATCAATGACTCAATCCACTATCCCTACTGACTATTATATCTACATTTAAGCAGAGGCCTTCTAACGGCAAGTCTTTAAATCCAGGGAGTGGCTCTAATGGTGGAAATTTCAGGCACTTTGGTGGGCCTCTGAGGGAACCCATCTGGAGACAAGTAGACCAGGTGACCATTCAGTTTGACCCAGCAAGTATTTCTTGCGTAACGTAGGGCACTGTTCAAAACGCCCATATGGAACCTACTAATAGTAAAAACCGACTCCTGCCTGCCAGGGGTTCATGATGCAGTAACCACATACAAATAACAGTAAGGCAAGGCAGACTGTGAGATGCATTAAGAAAGACTATGAAGGACATACATGGATGAGGGAGAGGTTAATTCTGACAGTAATGAGATGAGAAGGTATATTGAAAAACCTTGCAGAAGACAGATTTTAAAGAGTGGATCAGTAAAAGGAGGTGGTGAGGGACAGCATCCAGGTAAAAGACCCAGCATAAGCAAAAACACAGAGGTAGGAAGGCAGCATGTGCCCACCACCACCACCAGTGCTACCTAGTCAACTGTGACTCATGGTGACCCCATGTGTGTCAGAGTAGAACTGTGCTCCGTAGGGTTTTGAAAGGCTGGTTTTTTTGGAAGTAGATTGTCAGGTCTATCTTACAAGGCACCTCTGGGTGGACTCGAACCTTCTACCTTTCAGTTAGCAGCCTAGCACATTAACCATTTGCACTACCCAGTGACTCCAGAGTGCGCCCAGCAACTGCATAGTACCTGGTCTGGTGGTTGGAAGGAGCCGTGAAGTGCTGTGGGCAGTTATGACTAGAGAACCAAACCAAATCTTGATGTTGGAGGGGCTGAGATGGTGGATTTTATCCTGAAGGCAAAATCTGATGCGTGAAGCAGGACAGCAACATGCTTAAGAGCACAGGTTTGTCAGCGTCATGGAGCGACCCTGGCATTGGTCCTTATATAAGTCTATTAACTTTTCTATGCCCCTGTCTCCTCATCTAGAAAATGTAGGTAATGTTAGTACCTATCCCACAGCCTCATTGTGAAGATTCGACACAGCAATGTATGCAACTGTTTAGTGCCAGGCACAAACTAAGCATTTATTAAATGTTAACTATTAACTTATGGAGTCCCTGGGTAGTGCAAATGGGTAAACTTCTCAGCTGCTGACAGAAAGGTTGGCAGTTCAAGCCCACCCAGAGGCACCTCAGAAGAAAGGCCTGGTGATCTACTTCTGAAAAATCAGCCATTGAAAACCATATAGAATCCAGTTCTATTCTGACACACATAGGGTACCAACCCTATGTCAACCCAGTAGCAACTGCTTTATATTAAATTTTAAGGGACGTGACAAGTTCTTTTTTTTTTTCAGGACACTAGCTCTGTGGCTAAGCAGACAAGCTGCCTGAGTAAAGGAAACTGAGGGAGTGGGGCACAGCACAGCTGTATCTTGCAGTGCAGGAGAGGCTGGTCTAGAATGTGGGGCAGGCCAAGGGGAAGAATTGGGACGGGTCTGCAGCTGGAGTTGGGCCCAAATGGGGCACTGCAGTGGGAAGTCCTGGGAACCTGCAGCCTGAAGGCAAACTAAAGTTTGTTAATAACCAAAGGAGGAATAGTTTCTTTGCACATCCCAGAGGAAGCAGTTCCCTTTTCAAGAGCAAGTAGAGCATCAATTGACCCCAACCACCTGCAGTAAAGGAGAATGAAGAACACCAAAGATACAAGGAAAGTATTAGCCCAAGAGACAGAAAGGGCCACATAAACCAGAGACTGCATCAGCCTGAGACCAGAAGGACTAGATGGTGCCCAGCTACCATCAATGACCGCCCTGACGGGGAACAAAACAGAGAGTCCCTGATGGAGCAAGAGAAAAGTGGGGCACAGAACTCAAATTCTAGTAAAAAGACCAGACTTAATGGTCTGTGATTGGAGGAACCCCCAGAAAGCAAGGCCCCTGGAGTCTCTGTCAGCCCAGAACTAAAAAAATTCCCGAGGCCAACTCTTCAGACAAAGATTAGACTGGACTATGGGACACAAAATGATACTCATGAAGACAGTGCTTCTTAGCTGAAGTAGATACATGAGACTAAATGGGCAGCTTCTGTCTGGAGGTGAGATGAGAAGGCAGAGAGGGTCAGGAGCTGGTTGAATGGACATGAGAAATCAGAGGCGCAAAGGAGGAGTGTGCTGTCACAGTATGCGGAGAGCAATTAACAATACGTGTATAAATTTTTGTATGAGAGACTAACTTGAATTGTAAACTTTCAGGTAAAGTGCAACAATAAAACAAAATTAAAATTAAAAAAAAAAAGCTAGAACCATAAGGCAAGAAAAAGAAATAAAGGGCATCCAAATTGGTAATCAAGAAGTTAAACTGTCCCTGTTTGCAGATGATATGATACTATACATAGAAAACCCTAAAGACTCTATGAGAAATCTACTGAAACTAATAGAAAGATTCAGCAGAGTAGCAGGATACAAGATAAACATTCAAAAATCA